>NW_024103918.1:1945740-2545740 GCF_003945595.2 Pipra filicauda
ATTATAGCTTGAAATTTCGAGCTTCTTGTGCACACTTCCAGATCCAGGTGCCGATTTCAGGTCTGATGGGTCCACAGCCCAAGCTCAGTTTTCCAAGTGGAAAAACTCCCATGGCTACGAGGCATTCATTGCTCTGAGAAAGTCAGTTTAAAGAAATCGAAACATCAACACACATCGATTCCATGTTTGCAACAATTGGTGGTCTTTTTTTAAAAAAAATTGGCTTAGTGTTAAATATTGTCTACCATCTAAAAAAAAATAAATAAAAATCATAAAGCCATCCAGGAAACAAATGTGTATTTGGGAATACTCAAAGATCAGTGTAACTCAGTGATTAGCCTGGAAGTACAGTGTTGTTATTCTAGTTTCTTAGCATCTTAGGACGTGTAAGTCAATTAAGCTTTAAGCTTCTCCGGTAACCTTTCCTCACATGATCAGTATTTTTGCTCTTGCCACAGAAGAGCTGAAATCACATGAATCATTCCTGTGAGTAGGGATTGGAAGATCAACCCTAACAGGATCAAACTGCACTTGGAGGTGCACAAGCACTCAGTGCATTACAAGCAGGGACAGTCAAAGACACTGGACATCCAGGCATTCCCTCCCCAGAGACTGAATAAGGACCAAGTTTCCCACACTGAAGGCAGAGGAATGTGCTGAACAAAGCATGTAAAAAACACTGGGAGATGCAAACTATTTTGCAGTTCCAGTTTTAATATTGCATCATAGTCTGACATTTGAATATTTCCTAAAACTCTTGTACAGTGTTTCCTGGGTTTTCTGTTATTGCTATGTACTGTGTGAAGTCAGTTTTATCTACTCCAGTGCCTGCCAGCAGAAATAAATGTTTTCAAAAGAGGCTTTATGTCAAACCTTGCAATACAAAAGCCCTGGCAGTTTTATGGATCCATTTCAAAATTTGTCTATGGTAAATTGTTAGCTAATTTATGCTTCAATGGGGTGTATTATCTTTCTATCATAGTCTGTCAGAGAACAGTGAATAATATAAAAAACCCACTGTAAATAAAATCATCCCTTTCATGAAATAAGTCATATATCCTACTAGTCTGATATGCTAGCATTTTGGAAGAAAAAAATATATCCTAAGCCAAATTCATCTTATCATTTATACCAATAAACATCAACAGTAGTACTACTGAGTTAGGCCAAATTTATATCAACATAAGCAAAAGGGAAATTTAGGCCATTAATTACCATATACACTGATTTAAGATGCAATTCACAACTCCGTGTTTTCTTACAACTAAAATAAGCTGCATGGAGTAACTTTTACAGACCTTGCATTGAATGGCCTAATCTGAATATCACAGCAAATGTGCTGATGGGCAGAGAAGGACTATTTTAGGAATGAACACATGGTAAAAGCTCCGAAAGCTCCTCACATCACTGCTGGTCCTTTCATCCTGCTGAGGACCGGAATAGTTGCCACAGAGGTGAGCACCACATCCCCATGTGCAGATGCTCAGCCCTGCTCTGATAGACAAACCACCACACTCTGTTTCAACTTTGTCCTCCAAGTTCATTAAGCAGCCAGGACTTTGCTTTGTAATTCATCCAGCTAACAGAGGGAAAATTCAAAATGTCTAAACCTAAACCTAAACCTCCTCATTCTAGCAATATCTGCATCTAGTCTCAAATTCACAAGCCATTCCCACCCAGTTGTCAGTCTCCTTTCCTTCATTCCTTCCCTTGCTCTATCTCTTTCAAAATATAAAACAGTGCCTTTTTTTGGTCTGTGGGGGGGTCTTTCTGTGTTATTTTTCTGTTACTAGCAGCTTCATTAGCAGAAGAGAGGGGAGACAGAGTCACAATCTTTTATAGGTAAAACGTTTTGAAAATCAGTGGGTTAGCCTGTTTCTCCCCTCCTCACAAACTGTAGGATATATCCCTCCACCTTTCCCATACTGAATTAAAACATCAGTTTGCCGAGAAGTAAATTGCCAAAGATAATCTGGCAGGAGCTTGTACAAGCAACAAGAGGCAGCTCAGTCCCCCCCGCCCACATACCCCATTTTAGTAGAAACATGCCAAAAAAAAAAAAAAAGAGGTAACTTCCATCTCATTTTGCCAGCTGGCATTGCTGGGCATTAAATGTTGGCATTGTGCGTAGATTTGCATGTTTCCTGCACACTCACTGCTCTCCTAGAAGGCAGAACCCACTCTTTTTCCAAGCATATCTTCTGCTCGTCCCATGCTCCAAGGAATATCAGGACTTAAAACGTCATCAGCCCTAACTAGGACTGGAGCTAGAGCTTTTGGGTTTAGTCTCAGGGTATCTGACAAGAGTTTCAGTTTCAGGTTCTCAAGCCAGTACAGCCTGTTCCTATTTGGACAGCCTGTGGATGGATAGACTGAGATAACTGTGCTGGTTTCTAAGCTTGGTCATTTGACAGCAATCAGCAGTTATTGACATCTCAGTAAAGCATAACATGTACAGTTGCTCTGCTCACAGAAATTCTGTTAATCTGTAATACAATTTCTGTGTATGCACTTAAACAAAATAGTATTTCATGGGGACTGCTCCTCTCCCAAGAGGTAGAGCAGAAAGAGAAGATTAAATACTGTTGCCTTTAAGATAATGTTAAAAGAGAACTTGAAGATGGATTGGGTTGACTGAATCAGTTCCAAAGCAAGGAGCCCAAGTGAGACCTTCTGCAACTGGGGGATATTTGAATCTGGATTAATTTCACAACTGGACATGTATCCCAAATCTCTTCATTCAGCAGTTCAAAAATAAAGTCCTAGCAGTCAGAACAGCTTGACTGTAGTTGAAAGCTAGTTCAATTTTGCAGTTTTTATACTTAAAATACAGTAATGATTCCCAGGTAGCTCTGAAATATTTCCCCATGTTCAGTTTAAACCACTTTAATTAGCTACAGCAACACAGGACACATTTCAGCACGAAGGCGCATAGTGTGAGGTACTCTTGACTAGCTCCACTGCTCTAATCAGTCTCGATACATAAAGTCCTTGAAGCCCCAGAGAGTGCCAGTGCAACCTCAGGAACATCATTTGCACATTCTATGTCTCAGTTCTCCTGTCTTCAGTGGCAGATTTATCCTACCAGAATTCCCCTCCCACAGTCGTGCTGGCATGCTCAGAAATCACTGTAACCACATTAAGCAGATGTATATCAAAGGTAAGACCTTTCCTTTCCTCCAGCAGTCTGGAACAAGACACTTCATTGAAATCTGTCCCTATCTGCAAGAGAACCCAGTTTCACATTGATCCCCTGTTCAACATATAAAATACTTGTTTCCCAAGAGAGGTTTGGGAGAGAGAGAGCAGTATTGAGAGAGAGAGCAGTTGAGAGCAGTTGAGGAGGCGAGAGAGACCAGTATTTATAGTTGAGAGCAGTATAGTGCATTTGGCACGACAAGAATAAAATCTGGGTGGTGCACATAAAGAGTGTGTATTCAGGAGGAGACAGGGAATGACATAGTACTGTGCACCATTTTGCTTTGTGGGTTAACATGGTCTAATCAGCACTGTTTTAAAAAGTCACTATTCACTAGCCTCTTAAATTAAGCATCTTTCCTTCCGCAGCTTGGAGGAGAGCCCTAGAAAAGCAAGTGATTGTTGGAACAACTCTTGTGCTCCCGAAATCAAAGACTCCAACAGATCTACTTCCCACCCTGACCTCTACATCGTGGGCCAGGGGCTGCAGAGGGACTGACAGCAAAAGCCCCTTCCAAAGGCAGAGGAATGAGCAAGGCCAGAGGCCCCAGAGGGAAGAAGCAGCCTTACCCAAGACTACAAAATGTGGCTTCACCTTCTCTTGCAAGGAGAATATATGATGGCGTTGCATCAAAAACCCCCAATTGACCCCAACAATCTAACGAAACACCAGCCAGCTGCTTCTCTTTTCATTCCATGGTTTAACTCAAAGATCTACACGGAACAAAAGAAACACTTTGTAGCCGGGTGAGTCTGAGGCAAATTTAGTTGATAACGACCAGGCCTGTAGCCAAGTCCTTTTTTTCACTATTTAGATAGATGAGTTCAAAAACTATCAGAAGGGATCATTATTCAATATGTTATTTATTCAGGAGGCATCACAGTTCGTGTAAAAAGGGGCTGTTGTGACTTTTCTCAGGGGGAGGTAAAACCCAGAACCAATTTAATATTATTGCAAATAACAACAATGGTGTCAGCAAAGCAACATCTGTACATTAGGTATTTATCAATATGCAGGGAGAGAATAAGGTCAAATACAAGTTAAAACAAAATAACCCCTTTTAAAGGAATAAAATTAGGGATCTTACTCACTTAAAAAGGTTTTGATCTTCTAAATCACCCTTGATGATCAGATAATCTTATCACCTCTAGTTTCCAGGGTACAAGGCTTAATCCCGATTAAAGTAGTTTTGCAATAGCCCAATCAAACAACATTATAAATCCTGAGTCATCCAAGGACACATTTGGGTTTTGGTTTGTTTGTTTGTTTTTAATTAAAGAAAGCCACCCTAGAAAATCCTGTTCTCCCAAAAAATGTATTATAATTTTTTCTGAGTTATACAGCTTGAGGGTATGTTGTAATTTCACTGAAGAGTCTAGGCAGATTCTTCTTAATAAAAGCACAAGTTATTTACAGTCAATTATTCCTAAGCTTTTACAGCATCCTCTTGAATACAGTTTCAGAAATTACTGGATCTTTCTTACCTAACTAATATATCATCATGATTAAATTGCAACTTTTAATTAATGTAGTTTTAGTTTTATTTGACGTGTTTTCAGATACAACTTCCGTATAGAATAAGATTCAAGAGGAAAAAGCCCTTTGTATCATATTTTGTTAGGAATGGTTTAATTTTTTCCTACAGCTTTCATCATGGTGGTGTCTGGCCATTTCACTTTCACACAGGACTTTTAACTGCCCGCCTTCATGAATGGGGAACTGAGGCTCATCTTCTGTTGCATAAGGGACCCCTCTGCATACTAACTCCTGAGTTTTAGTCCAGTGCCTTATTCACAACCATCTTTCACTAAGTTCAGTGCCATTTTATGTCACAGACACAAGGAAACCTTAATTGTTATGTTTAAGGTGGGGTGTTGAATATAGAGAAGCTCGCAGTGAATAGGTGTTTTGGATGGTAGAGGGGTTTGTGACCTTGAGGTGGCAAAGCAGCCACACCCATAGTGAACAGCTGGGAGGTGCCAACTGATCCACCCAGTAATCACACAGGCAGATGCACCATCCCCCTATCAAGTTGGAAAATCACCAGGGAGATACTGCAAAGATCGTCAGCAGGGCTGACTCTGCAGGTTAGTCTTCCCCCTCATCAGAAGTGTAGTTCTCTCCCTGCTGCATAAGAATACAAATGCATTTTTGCGTGCATTTTAGGCTGGCTTGTTCTGCTGGCTGTAACCACCCAGACAGAAACAAACTTGAAACATGACAGCAGAAAACTGGCACTTTGCATGACTAAATGGAGCTTTGTAGATGAACATGGAACAGAGTGGGAGGACAGCTTCTCCTCAGCTACTACAATCAGTTTATCTCTGTATGGCTTCATACTGAAATTTCCTGGCATCCATAACGGGGAGTTAGAGTAAGTATTTATGTATATCCCCCAGGCACCAAATTCTGTGGAATTTGCATCAGCACATGGGGCAACACTTCACTTCAGCACAACGTGTGCTAGCTGGACATGGAGTCAGCCAAAGCATCTTTCCCCCAAACCAGGCTCCCTTGAGGATGTGGTACATGAGCTGGCATCCTACCACTGCATCTCTCCAGCTTTGACCGAGGCTGTGGTCATCAGGAGGCTCATTGCAAACACAATCCTACCTAAACACTGCAGCTGCTGCTGAAGGATTCCAGTGCTGCCCTAAGGATGCTGCAGCAAACTGAACATTGCATGCGAGGCACAGAGTTTCTCCAGGAGTGATCTACAAGTTTGTAACATGAACTCATGATTATGTATAGCTAACAGATTCTCTGTAGTGCAGTTAATGTACAGGACTCTTGCAAATCATGTGTTTACCTTCAATCTCTATTGCAAGCATGAAATTAAGAGTAACTATAGTATTCAAGAAATTATAGTTTGGCTCACCACTTTTTTAAAAAAACTTTTTTTTACCATTTTTTTGGTCAACAGCTCCATTTTTCACAAATACAACATTTCTGGAATACAATTGTTTTATAAGACCATACTCAAATTTAACATTTATTTTTATTGACGTAAATAAATCAGAGTTTTTATATATGTGGTATGAGTTTGATTTCTTTTTTATTCTATATGCAACCAGCTTCAATCTTAGCCCCATGTTATACTAGTTATTCCTTCCTAAGTGCACTGAACTGTAAAAGGTCCATTTACTTTCTCCTTCCCCACCCCAGCATAAGCTTGTCTTCTTTTGTGTTTTGCTGGTACATCACTTAATTTAGGTTGCATTTTCATTAAGCAAATATGTCTTTTTTTAAGCTACAGGATCCAGCCTGGGCACTGACATAGGTCAGCTGTGCTTCCAACCCTTCCCTGCCCTGATTTAAGCTTGAGCTACCTGGCAATCTTGTACTCAGTTCAGTGGAGCTTCTATGCACAACCACAGCTAACTCGAGCAGGGGGCTGTGGCTTTGTCCTGAGGGTTAAAATCAGAGTGCACTGGCTGCAGTGGAGTCGGATTGCAGAGGTGTTGAGCACAGACTGAAGCAGTATCAGTTTCCCAGCCAGGGCTCAGAGCTGCGAAAAGAGCAGCCAACAGCTCTGTGCTGCAGTTTGTCTGAAGACCTTTAACAAGCTGGCAGCTGCCCTTGTTTCCAGTGACACTGCTCAAATCTCCGACCTTCAAGGGGCCTGTCATTTCAAGCCCTCAGCATCTGAAGATGGTTAGAACACCAGAGCACTACACACACTCCAGTTGCTTTTTTTGGCTTCAAGAACAACCTCAGAAAGCCTAGAGGAGAGAAGACTGAGGGGAGACATCGCAATCTACAGCTTCCTTGTGAGGGGAAGAGGAAGGGCAGGCACTGATCTCTTCTCTGTGGGCACCAGTGACAGAAATCGAGGGAATGGCCTGAAATTGTATCAGGGAGGGGTTAGGTTGAATAATAGAAAAAGGTTCTTCACCCAGAAGGTGGTTGGGCACTGGAACAGGCTCCCCAGGGAAGTGGGCACAGCACCAAGCCTGCCAGAAGCATTTTGACAATGCGCTCAGGCACATGGTGGGATTGTTGGGTCTGTCCTGTGCAGGGCCAGGAGTTGGACTTTGACGATCTTTGCGAGTGCCTTCCAGTTCAGAATATTCTGTGGTTCTGTGATTGGCAATATGGCTGAGAATGCTATGCAGGTTATCAATAAACATAGCGTATTACACCATTTGCACTGTCACACCTCTAAACATTCAAGGCATTTCATATTCATTTATGAAGTTTTATCATTAAGAGGAATATTTTGAGAAGCTATCCCCTTTGCTATAAGAAGAGATCACAACACAAAGTAAACTGTTCTTACTGTCATGTCTCATCAGTAAGGAACTGCCAGCATCTCCTGAAGAGAAAACCCTCTAGATTAGCAAATCATTAATTCTTCCACATTAAATATACTCAGTGCTATCATGACTACAGCATGTGGAGATGCATGTAACAGCTATGAACTTCTTGAAACTCAGGTTTTGATCTTCCTGGGCAATATCCTATGGGCAAGATCCATAATACCTGCAGTCTGAATTAGGGGCTCAATTCCATGTTGTCCTCAGGTAAAGGTGAAGGTTAATACAAACTCACAACTGTGTACTGAAGCATATGAAAATTGGGAGCAAATATCTCATGTTTGTATTTCTTGCCCATAGCCCTTTTTGGATGAATAATGAAAATATTAATGTCAAAAAGAAAGATGTGCAGATACAGACAGTAAATACTCAACAGGACAAGGTGATCAAGACTCAGGACCAGATTATCCCTCTTATCCCATTTCCATTCATCTTACATATGCCTGCCCTGCACCCATCCTGTTCCACCACCATTAGCACAAAATTACAGCCCTCACATCCCCCTAATTGTTCTCCACTCACCAACATTCTTAATTTCAAAATCTGGCCTCTTCCCTCTCCTCGTTATGTTCTTTTTCCTTACTAATATACAAACATGTGATTGCATTAAGCAATAGTGTGAGGATTTCTGAAGTTAGACTGTACAGACCCCATCCCTTATCAAGGTTATTTCAAAGAAAAAGGGGCGATAAGCCTATCTTACTCCATGTGAATCCCTTCTGCTTTAATAAAGTTTTCCTTGAGGCATAGTTGAGTTGATTGTATAGCAATTAAAGAGAAACTGAAAGCTTTCAGTGTTACAGGCTGCCCTTCATTTATTATAAATACTACTGAACCACTGGCTCCTTAGGATAGGAATGAACCAAAGCTGAAGTCTAAGGATGTTAACAAAGACCCACCCTTCCCTAGAGGAGCAACTGTAAAGCTGTGAACAAAACTTTCCAGGCATTCCAGCAGACACACAAAGATACATAGCAAGGCAGAGATGACTCTGCAGATAAAACCTAAACCAACAAATTCAATAGCTGCTTCGCTTTCAAATGTGACTCTAAGGAGTCAGTCTTACAGGACAATTCCCTTGCAGCTTTAGCCCCTCTTATGATTAATATCAGTTTAATGTCTCTTACATCCAAACTGGAAATCAAACCTGCCAGTACAATACAATGGCTTTATTTTTGAAATGTTTTCCTCCACTTTGAAGCTTTGTGTCTCTTTGCTTATAAATATAGTTAACGTGGACAATCAGGGCATAAGGCAATGCATCTTTCAGACCTTTTTTGAACATTGAAGGCTGTATCAGTAACCAGATATCCACGCAGATCCTTTCATCTTTATATTCAGAGAAAACACATCCATATACATGCATGTGCTAACTATTGTAATAGACCTGGATTACAAGTAGGTTTCCGTAGCACAGTTTTTCATGTGGATAAGCCAGGAAACAGAGAGCATCAGGGACACCTTCCTATCACACAGTGCTCTGCAACTGAGCAGACAGTAAGACAGGACTGCTGGTAAGCAGTTACCTAACTCTGAGTCTTAGACAAATCCCCTTTTAGTCCACATAGCAACAACAGCTCATAACAGGGTAAAAAACCAACCAACCAAAACAAAACAAAACAAACAAAAACCCACCAAACCAAAAAACCCCAACCAAACAAAACCCCCCACCTCTAAGGTGCAAAATAAAGAAATAACCTAGAAAGCACCATAGACAAATAAAAAAACCTACAAGCAATAGTATGCTCTTCATGTTGAAAAAGTACTTCAGAACTATTTATCCTACCGATACCCCAAAGAGGAAGAAGGAAAGCATGTACTGCACCTCTGAGCTCTGCCAGCCCAGGGAAGTCTATGATGCCTCATTTTCAGCCCCACATAACTAGATTAAGCTTTTCCACAGAAAACATCCACTGGAAACACCATAGCACAAGGAGTGCAGTAGGCGTGTAGATGCTCGGTGTATTCCCAGTTTCCCTGGGCTGATCAGTGCTTCTGCAGCCTGTCTTCTCCAAACACACAATGAAGCTTGTTGTGACCTTTTCAGAGGCTGTTTACACACCAGTAAAAATAGAAAGGTACTCATCAAATAAACTTGGAACACTTAAAACCTTGTAAATAAACTCTTCATAATTTTAAGAATCCTTTTATAGGTTTAATTTAGACTCTTTGCAGGAAAAAGGAGACTAGGACTTGTGTGAGTTTCTCTATTCTTTGGACAATGCTTACCAGGAGCTTGATACGCTCCAGAAGTACAAAGCAACAGCACTGGGGCTGACTACTTCCCACCCACTCATTTGGGGATGACAAGCCAATCCTGCAAAAAGTTAAGCAGAAAACTAGCACAGGGGTCAAAATATCCAATTATCTCAAGCTTCTTATCTCGGCTTTTCTTTTCCTCCTAAATTTGCATAAAACTGAGCCAAGATCCAACCTATATCTAAATTTAGTTTTGTAAGCCAAGCACTTACCAGGACTCTGAAGCACCATCAGGAGGACCATGCATCGTTCATGTATATTTGAACACTAAGAAATTCTTCTGGTATGCCAGAGCAATGACTTTAAGGAGAGCCAAAAATGCCCCTATTCAAACAGTGGGTGTGCAGGTAGGTGGAAAGTTTCACTGCCTTTACTACGATATTTTAAAAACATCTGAGAGAATACTGGGGCAGGGAGCTGGTCCCTAATTTTGTCTCCAAGGAAATCCCAAAAGAACACATTCACTCTGCTGGCAAACCCATAAACTCATGGACTATTCTTCCCTGCAACATGCTACTCTTCCTGGGCTTTTCTAGTCCAGGACCAGATCCATAGCTAAGCAAATACACACAACCACATGAAATAGATATTTTCCTCCAGAAAACCTAATTAACACATACATGTACATTTTCTTCTGTAACATCAAAAACTGGCAACAATGCAGACTTTGCTGTCAAAATGTTACAGTTTGCATTGGTCTGTAAAGTGTTTTTCCCTAAGGTAGAGCAAATTAAAAGGTAAGTTTAAAAGATTCAAATGATTATGAAATGAAACTACTAAATAATTTCTTGAAAGGCAGCATTGTCAATGATCATGCAGTCCACCAAGAGCTGGAGCTGAACCCAGAAGTGCTTGTTCCAGCTATGCAGGAATTCATTATGCTGGCAAGCACTGGTCCATGGTAATAAATTATCCCATAGCTCTGGGCTGAATGGCACCCAGGCTGGAGTATAAATAGATCTGAGAAACCCTTCTCACCTGTTATTGGCCTCACAGTCAACTCATCCTTCTGCAAACAAGTTACAAACAACATCACTTGACTGCTATCCTGGATAAATATACATATATATGTGTTTTCCAAAGCAGTGCATCTTTTCCCAGTGAAATATGTGTCCTCTTCTTACATATAAAATTGTGATTGAGGACAGCTGTGAGCCAGAGATGTCTCAGATTGCAAATGGGCAAAGCTTTGGGATTTGGGCCAAGTTTTCTTTGTTTCTTTGCTCAGGTCTATTGTGAGCACAGAATACATCTCATTAGAAAACTTTAGACTGTACAGAATCTTTTGGGTACATTGTCCCCCAAACATGTAAATAAGTGGCACCACTGAAATGCCAAATAACAAATAGCAGCACAAATGACACAAAGAAGACATGTCAAAAGAAGAAGAGGAGAGGCTCAATGAGGAGAGGACATGGTGAGACACTAGCACATACAGTGAGATGCATTTCGATAACCTCACCACATATCCTCTAGGCTACCAGGTCCTGCTGCCTCAATCTCTTCTTTTTTTTTTTTTTTTTTTAATTATTTTATTATTTTGTTAAATTTAAAAATATAATAAAAATGAAATATATACAATCAAAAACATATAATCAAAATAAAAAAATATACAACCAGAACACATTTATTCCAAACTACATCTAAATATCAAAATACTATGTACATCTGTAGCTATAAAGTCTATAGGATAAGTCCCTTGTTCTTCAGACGTGCAGAATAAAACTAACGCCGCCGCCACGTCCACCTTTGCCTCCACCTGTCCAACTCAGCACTTCGCCAGCTTCCGGGAGCGTACCCAGCCTTCACCTGACATGCCAGCCCAAAATGTTGGAGAGGTTTTTCACCACGTTCTGAGGCTGGCTGGCAGCGTGCTGCCTCAGCTTGGAGCCCATCGCTTCATGTAGGGCCTTTGCAAGCTTGGCGACCACAGTCCTGACGTTGGCGCTTCGGACGGGCGGGACCTTGTTTCCCAGGAAGGACCAGAGCACGGGCAGCGCGTAGCGCTGGACAACTTCGGGGCTCCTGGGATAAACACGTGCCACAAGCACTGCAGGGCAAGAGGGACAAGCTTCTTAACAACCAACCTTCATGCAAACAGGTACCTACCAGCATTTTTGATTCTTGGGAGCCTTTTCTGGCTAATATCAGCAAGTACAAAGAGCCCGATGACCCAGAAATGGGCAAAGCAGCTGATCACCCACTGAACAGAACAACCAACCCCCCCAGGACTAATTTCTCTAAATCAGAGGCCTTGTATCTGTGACAGACTTAGCAAAGTGAATCATATACATTTGTTAAATCATGTCACTGTCTGTTTCTGCATGACAAATGACCGAAATGTCAAATTGCTGTTTTTTTCCATTAAGAAGTTGTCTAAATCCACTGTTGAAGATTTTGAAATGCACCTTAGAGAGGTAATTGAAAGATTTCTAATAAAAGGGATGATTACTTTTTTGTGACCTTTGATGTAAAATGCCAAAAGTCTAATCTGGCAGTTCCCTTTGCTCAGTGGCACACAGCAAAGGGCAGTATTAGACCACACTTCAGAACTCCAGCCCATAAAAGATGGTTGCTGCTTGACAGTTTTATTAGAAACATCAGTGACTAACTGATGTCTTTGGCAGAATGGTCGAATCTGAGCTTTTCTTTCCCTCATATTCTGTGGTTTCTAATGAACAGCTGTTTCAAACTTCAGGGTGTCTTAGATAATTGCCTAGACCCCATTGCCATGGCATTTGAGCATCTCACAATTTTAATGGCATTTACCCTCACAGTGTTAATGGCATTTACTCTCCCAATGTGCACTGAAATAGTGGAATAGAGAAAGAAAAATGTTACACAGGGGGCTGAAATTTAACCAAAAAACAAGCATTCTCTCACATTCTCTCTGAAGTCTGCTCTCTGCTCATTTTCTGAACTGAACTATATTAAATATGAACAAAAATTTACTACCAATAGGCTCCTTGCATGGCAGATTTTGCTGAGAGATCAAAATCTGAAATGGTCTGAAGACCATTCTTATTTTCTGTTCAGTTGAAATGTTAGGCAGTAACCATTTATTATTCTGTGGCGGAAGAACCTTCATTTTCTCTATGCTGTTAATCTAGCAGCAGTCATTCCACTTCTGGTAAGCAGGAAAAGGGTTATGGTACCCAGTTTAAAATGGGAGTTAATTTGAGTTTAAATGCAATTAAAGACATCGGTCACTATGAGACTTCAGAAGAGAAGGAGCTGTTTGTTCCAACTAAATCCCAGAGAGAACATCTGCTCTTTCTAAAGTAGTCCTAATTTATGCTCAAATACTTCATTTGAAAAAGAGATTTAAATAACTGCAAAACTAAATTCTCCATTTCTGGAGATTTACTTTATTCAAATTATCTTTAAAGGCCCTTTTACATTTCCTATGGCTGAACATGCCCTTTTGAGATTCCTAATGAAGAAGCAAAGTGTATTAAACCTTGCATTAAAAGATGCCGGCATAATTAGCAGTGGATTTAGCCGTAATTAAAGCAAAGCTATAAATAGTCTTCTCTAGTATATATTGAGATTATCGCTTTTCCATTCCTTGGCTGTTGCTGACGTAGCAAGCTACAAATATAAATCAATTATCAGCTGCATTTGTAGCATGTCGGACAGTGCTGGTATAGAAACAGGCTGCTTGCACATCCTGAAATGCTCAGAGTCCAATGCCATTTTTGCAATACAGGCAGAGAGGCTCAGCACTCTGCTTCTACCCCCAAATCCTACCTTGCACAAAATCCTTGCCTTGTAATATGTGTGTTGAGTTTTAAGCTACCAAGCACTGCAGGGTTCAGCCTCAAAAGTTTCCAAGAGGAAAACAAGAATTCTGTGAGGACAAAACAAACTGATCCCCAGAAACACCATGTGCCACCATTTTTCCTAAAGGATGGTTGTTTGCTTTAGAAAAGGTTGCTCTCACAGACCTCCCTGACCTTTACTGTACTGTCCTTCCAAGGGAGGAGCCATCTAGGGTATTTTTAGCCCCCTTCTTTCCTGAAGGAGGGTCCTGAGATGCCCCAGTGAGGGCTCAGCCCTGAGCCTGAGCACTGCTCTCATCTCACACGCAGCCTCTGCAGCAGCCAGGCAAAAACCTGCCAAATACACCTCTTATGTGTACTTTGCAGGAGGGACAAGCTCAGATTTTGATGAGCTACTGTACTGTCTATTCACAGGCAATCCCTCTGAATATTTCCTCTGGAGACTTTTGGCTTAGAAGTGAATATTAGCTGAAGCAGGCGATACCTGAGAGACGTTCGGTGACATCCAGCAGAGCTTGGCCACTCAGTTGACTCATTCGGTTGCTAAACTCTTTCAGCACCGATACTTTATCTGAAAGAGAAACATTTATTTCTGCTCATTCTTTTGAGGACATACGAGAAAGGAGGGTGGGGAGGGAAAGAGCAGAGACAACTGAATTTTCTAAAATAAAGTAAATTTCTGCCAGTTTCCGAGTCCTTTTCTTCTTTCCTTCTTACTTGGGAGGATTTTAAATTCAAAAAGAAAAGCTCTCATTTCACATTTGTAAATCCAAAGTGGTCTGCTGTACCAGGAACTGTGTTAAACGTTTCATATCAGGGACCTCAAAATTCAAATCACATGTAAGTAGTGACAAGGTTTTGCATGCCAGAGCTTTGCAGAAGTGATCTCCTCCCTTCCCTAAGGAAAAGGGTGAGATGGCTCAAAAGTTCACACATCCATTCCCACTTTAAAGATAAGCTGTTTTTAAATCTTCAAGTTACCTGTTGGGATCTGTGGACAAGACTCCAAGTTAATTTTACAAGAGAACTTACTGCTCATTGCCATCCACTACTGGGGGCTCCTGTACATCTGTGAAATCAGATCTTGGTAGAGAGATTGGAAAACAAACTGACTTCCCAGTACTTGACTGTCATATGTATTTTGTTTTTCCTATGCTGTCTGTTGTTGATATGAGGGTCTTGTTTGAATTTATAAACTGTTGCCTGACTTGGTCTGCAAGCCTGCAGTCCTACCACTCCAATAAGCCAAGCAAAGCTTTTCTTGGAGACAGAATGTGCGTGGGATGCACTGCAATACCTCATGTCACTGTGTCGATGCCGTGTCACCAGGAGTGATAAAGCAGGCAACCTACTTCTTTGTGAACCACAACAGAGGTAAATCCCAAAGTGGTTTTCAGTAGCAGTGTATTATTAAGAGCTCCTCTTTTGCATGAGATACAAAAAGGAAGTCCCTAATGATCTTCTTGCAAGCATGCAGTAAAGAACTAATCCTGCTACCCTAATTAAGCTTCTGCTTTGGTAATTACACTCTTCTCGTTCACCTTTTTAAACAGACACTTCGCTTTTTGTCTCACGCTCCTGCAGTATTGGCAGCCATTGTTTCACCTTTGCTGTTCCTCCCCTGAGAGTTACCTTGCAGCTGCTGCTTGGGAAAAAAAACTATCCTGAGATCTGGAGATCTTGAAGGAGTACAAACTGTTAATTAAGCATTAATATTGGTATCTACATGGATTATCAGGGGAACACTCAGGGCTTGGGCGTGTCTGCTTGGTTCTTAGGAATCCAAGTGTGTAGCCACTATTCACCTTCCATTTCAAGGTTTTCAAGTGCCCCATGCATTTTGAAACAATAAAGCTCAAGTCAATAACACAATTTACCCAGCTGCTACTTTAGCGGCCTTGAGAGACCTGAAGGCAGAGGAGCTTTAATGGCCGTTAGAGAAAACGAGGTGGCAGGCAGCTCAGTTCTTATGAACTCAGCTCTAACTCTCTGCTCTGCATATTAGCTAAACCCGTCGGCCGCAGGACAGATGGCCCAGCATTTGCAACAGGAGTAAAAGAAGAATCTACTTCTCCGTGCCCTCATTTTCGCTGCAGACACCTCTCTGCTACCTCAACACCTACGGGGGAAATTTCCCTTCCCCTTTTGCAGAGGGCTGGTTGCTCTGGGAGCTATGTGGGCTGCTGGACTGACTCCATGTCTCGACATCAGGCAGTGGCCATCTGATAGGCATTTCTTTCAAGACAAAGGACAGGGCAGGACAGATGAGGAAGTCTCACCCAAAACTCAGCACCTGAGGCTCAGAGCCTCAGAGCAATAGCTGGGCTTTTAGTTGTGAAGCTCAGTGGAGCAATGGGGCAGGACCGTGTGCTTTGCTCACTTACCCTAAGATAGGAGTGTTGCACAATCCTTTAGAGTTTGGGAGGTTTCTTGTCATTTGGCACTTGATTTTAATTTGTAAAGGCAGCCAGTTTTAAAGTACATGGGGAGATTTCTCTCACGCATTTTTTCAGTAGAGACTTCCTTCCCCCACTAAAGCCCTAGGCGATGAATTTTGAAATATTTGTGATTCAGTTGCTTGTTTGAATTCTTGCAAACTTCCATAAAAATGTGCAGAATTGAAAAAAATACATTCCACCCTGTTTGCTTGAACCTATCCCTGGGTAAAGTCATTGTGATGAGAGACAGATGTGCCTTGCTCCTGTTCTGATATCTGCCACCATGGAAAATTTATAGTGATCTCGGTGAGACAGGAATGATAGAAAGCTCCATACAAAACCGTGAAGGGATTTGTTTGCCACATCCTCTGTTAGCAGGATTCTGCAGCTTTTTCCAAGACTTCTCCCATGCATCACAAAAAAATGGATAAGGGCCAATAGCAGTACAGGTCTCACACCCTTCTCCCCACTTCATGAACAGAAATAACCCTACACTTGGGACACAGGAAGGCAGTGAGTCAGCAAATTCAATGAGTTTGCAAAGCAGCCGATGTGTAGAAAGTTGGTAACTCCCCTTTAAGGCCTGCCTCTTCAACACTAAATTTTTCAGACATATTCACCCAGTGCTGCATTTTCACAGCTGACATAAATCTGCGTGGCAAAGGAATTTACAGCAGACCTTGGCTATGTAGTTATTTGCTATAGTGATCTTGCCCCATGCAGAACAATGTGTGGAACAAGCCATCATTTACAGTGGATTTATACCTGTTTGTTCTAAAGAAATGAATTCAGCAAATCATAAATTCATTTTGAAAAAAAGAAGAAAAAGAAGAAAGGTGAAAAATAGACAGGACCAGCTAATGCCTATAATGTAGAGCCTTCCAGGAGGCTGCTCTGCAGAAGCTCTGATGGGCCAGTGTACCTTCATGCCAACAGCAAAGCAATTCATTTAGGAAGTCAAACTGGGCTCAAGCAAGCTCCAAAAATCCCTTTGTCCCTGAATTCTAGCAAAGTTGTAGTCCAGGATTTATTGTTCAGCTCCTTCTGTACCAAAGCAGACAAGCAGCACAGAGCCAAAGGCTCCTGGGACTTTGGGGAAATGCTGATACACATTGAAGCCTATTTGGGGATCGGTGCATAAGGACTGCAGCACCACTGCTTTGGGTGGATATCAGCTGGATATTTCCACAGACAACAAGAGCTGTGTGCAGAGTCAGTGTTCATTTCAACCTGAGAGGGAGAAGCCACAGCTGAAGACAGTCAAAATCAGAGGTCAGCCTTACCTAAGTGAGCAATGGATGCTTCCAGTGCTTTCACAGCTGCACCATAAATCCCCAAGTGCTTTGAGTTCAGATTGTTGGTGATTGCTTCCACCAGACGGATCAGCACTGGGTTTAAGGCATCTCTGAGCATGGCTATCATCAAAGCCAGCGCCTCCAGCGCCTGCTGCTTCACTTTCTTGTTGTAATCGCAAATCCTCAGGACAAAATAATCAAAAATCTGTAAAGAAAACAAAAGACATGAAAGCTGTACTGAAGTGTCTTTGTTTTAAGAAGGGGTGTAGAAATGAGTACTCAGCCATGTAAAAGATGAAAGTAATCCTTTCTGTCAGGTCGGTGCTTGCTGTTTTCCTGTGGGCTACTCACTGGAATGGTTGAGCAACCTCATGCTGGTTGAAAGATTTTCATATGTTTTTAAGAGGTTTGGGTGGGGACAGAATAGTTCCTATGATGTTTCTCTTCACCTATAAATCATTAAATTAATCCCATTTGATTAATGAAAAACAATATCGTTGGTATAGAAGTATGAAACCATTTTTCCATACAGTTTCCTCAAGTGTACTGAGGGTAATTTTGATTTTGGCAAAACTGTGGCTGGCTGAGATACAATACACGTTTTGTTTTATCTGTTTCAGAACCTGTGTCTGGAGAAGTGCAAGGTTCTGATCAACTCTTCAGGATCCAGACCATTTGTTTAACTAACAGGTAGACTTCTGAAGTTTAATGTGTTGTGCAGCTCTCCTTAGAGCAGGTTCAGTCCCTTGACAGCCACATTATCAGGCACCATTTTCTGGAAAAGGGGAAAAAGCAGCTATTGGGAGGAGAAGGAAGAGAAGTTCTGTCTTTAGCTATTTTTGTCCTCTTTCCAAAGAGAAAAAATGTGCCCCAGGAAGGATAAAAACAGTCTTTCCCAAGAAGAAAAGGGATGAGGACAGGAACAAGTAGGCAGAGCTGTGCCTGTGCAAGACAAGACAGAGTTCACAGGAGCATCCTTTTTAAAAAAAAAATTTTTTTAAACCAACCCAACCTGACACTTCTCTTTAACATCCCACTCCATTTTTGTCTAGAGAGTAATTGCCATGTTTTCAGTGGCTGGATTTCCTTTACTGAACCCAACTGGGAGTAGGAGACAGCAGAAGCTACAGCAACAGTAAATTCTGTCATCATCTCAGGAACAGCACCAATAGGCACCTGTCAGAGAAATACATCTGGACTGAAATTATTTGTCCTGAAGCCTGGAGCTGAATTAAATTATTTTGGGTAAGAGGGACTGGCCTGTCCCAAACAACCAGGATGTAGCACCAAGACACACTGAATTAACTTCAATGTTACAGGCTTGGGAAAGGAGCTAAAGCAAATTAGCAATGGAGATACCCTACATACCTGGACAATGTTATTGGAGATGAGCCTGGGGCTGCTTTTGCAGAGATCTAGGAGGAGTGCCACTCCCTCCATTCGTATCTGAAACTCTTTGGCTGTCAGGAGATCATAAAGCTTCTGGAGCAGCTCTGTTTCTTCTACAGTTGGAAGTAACATAAGATGGACTTTTGAACGGTGTAAGAAGGGTACATCAGAAGTAGACTCCAAACTGGAAAATAAAACCAAGACCTGTTGGTGATAACATCTTTCCTCCTTAAGAGGAAAACCTCTTGAGGAGGCTTCCTTATTATGTGATTTCAGGTAGATCCTGACCTGAAAAACAACTTAGATCTCATGACAATAATTATAGGAGACAATCTGCAAGTAACATCCTCGCTAGTGCTTACTCAGGAAAACCAAGGAGGAGATGCATCTCATTTATCTTCAGATGTCTACCCAAGTACACATCTAGCATTGCTTGTGGGGAAAGATAGACACTACTTCAAAGTTTAAATGCTTCATCATATGGGAGGTGTCTGTATTATAATCAGGATATTAATTACTCTGGAGAAGTCTCTCTAGCTAGGGTATGGCAATCTGGAAAAATAACTCAGATGCATCTAAACAGATGAATAGGGGCATATCTGAAGGATCCAGAAAATCAGTAACAGAGACAAAACCAGAAGCCAGGCATCCCATCACTATGCTCACATTATTGCTTCCCTAGAGAGTGGATCTACAGCTTAACAAACCCACTGGGAACAATTCTCTTGGATCAACCTCTCTCTTCCATGGAAGGAATGACTAACTATGCTAGTGAGGCATGTGGTCATCTTTCTACCACTGCTGAGCATAACATAAATAAATCCCCTCTGTTATCAGAGGAGAATGGGTACAAGTAGCTCTCCCACTGGCATGAGGAGACAGCAAGGACCAAATTCCTGTCTTGAATGCTGATTGTAGCACAGCGGAGGGGGAAGAAAAACAACATTCTCTTCAACAACCAAACAGCAGGAATGACATGAATATCTAGAGAAAAACTCCATGTTGAGAAATCTGTCAACCAGAACTGCTCAGAAATTGAGTTGCTACTTACTACTCGAACTTGGTGCTGTTTGAGGATGAGAAAACCATGATTCCAGGCCAAACCATGTGCATGGGAAGTGCTATTTTTGGGAATGGCATCTTGGTTCTAGACTGGGACTTCTCATCAAACCACCCATCTAAAAAAGACTCCACTCAGATAAAAAACCCCCGTGATTCAAATTACTTGTCCCAGCAGAGACATGACCCTCTCACAGCCTCCACAACACTGCTCTCATCACCACTGCATGGGATCTTCTGAGCTGCAACTAGAGGATGTCTCTTTGTCTCTTTGAATTTTTGTGGAAAACCCTTCGAAAGAGTTGTGTTCAGCGTAAGGCAGAAATAGACATTTTTTATCATAGAAGATTTGTAGGGAAAGGCAACAATCTCGGGCACAGGGTATATCCACCAGAAAGATTTTCCTGAGGAAGAGACATGTAAAGCTTGTCATGTGCTTTGTCAGATCTATCAGAAGTGCTCAGTACCCTCCACAAGAAGGCATTCTAGCCTGGGGCATCAAGCCATTGTTCCTCCTCTTCCTGGGGTTCTCAACTGGTGGAGGCTCACCTTCATGGTCTTCTATCCCCTACAGAGATGTATAAAAAACTATGAGTCTTTAGAAGATAAAATAGGAAATTACTTGTTTAAAACACAAGTTGTAACCAGGATCACTGCTACCAGGAAAGGCTTAGGAAAATATTTCCAAACTTACAGAAGGAGACAGGCTAGAGATTCAGTGATGCCAACTATTTGTTTTCAATAACCCAAGGCAGGTTATAGGCGCTACCATAATGAGCAGCAGTATAAAATCCTGAATTCATTAGTCTTGAGCATAAATGGGAATAATGCAAACTGGTAGGGAACAAGAGTTCTTAAAGGGAAGAGCAGAAAACTTTGGACTCTCTGGAGGCCAGCCCCTTTTGTTGGGAGTTGATTTGGTTCACACTCACTCTCCCTATTCCTGCACAAAGGGACATTCCTTTCCAGAATGTGAATGTAAGTGAAAAGGAACAAAAACAAAAAAAAACAAAACCAAACATGATTTTCCACTGGATGCTGCTGAATTCACCAAGCTTCTTCCAGCTCCACAGGGCATGACAGCAGGGCAGTATTCCCAGAAGACAGACAATAATTGTAGTAATTATGATTGCCTTGTGCATCTTTTGTGTATTTGGAAATTTTCTTGGCACTACTACTTCCTTCATCTTTTGCAAAGACTCTATTATCTTCAGAAGCACTATTCTCCCTTAATTGCTTTACTGGGGGCAAGGGAGGGACAAGGGGGGTGTTATGCTGAAATGTAAACATATTTTCTCCTATTTCCCTTTCCTGTTTGTGGCTGATTTCAAAATATTCAAAGCCCCACTGTATTTCTAATAATATTAGTTCCTTTGTTGTCTGTAGAGAAACAGGCTGAGGATCAACAATTCATTCCCAGGAGCAAAATGATTCAGCAGAAGAGGAATGAGATAAACAAAGATTATCATCTGATCTCATATTAGCAATCTCAATACTTGCATGAAGGAGACATTTCTCCTGCCAGCACTTACTTTATTCTTAATTCTTGCCAGAATATCTTTCAAGTCACGTGTGGAAACAGATTGTTCCAAAAGCCTATTAAATTTTTGATGACTCATCAACATGTGCAGCATCTTCCATCCATAATACCTAACACAGGAGAGAGGGAAATTCATAGAGACTATTACTGTCTTTTCTCTCTTGTGAATAAACAAAGGAAAAGTATTAACAGAATAAGTTGATACTTTAAACTCATCTGGTGCAATACTTCCACGAGAAGGCATTACCTATTCAGCAGAGATATTTACCTCCTCATGTCACTTCATGGTGCTGTCAGATGAATACAAGACGCAAGAGGAGAACATGGGGCAACAGAAAAATACAATTTCACTCTGAAATTGTGGGTATGCTTTTGCAGGATTGAAGGATCCCAGGGGACAAGCAAAGCACATCTGCTTTGTTGTCAGAGCTTATTAGCAGTGTCTTGCTGCTATTGCACAATAATTTACCTTTCTTTAACTGCCAGACAAGCCAGGACAAATCACCTCATGCTTATATTGATTATTCTATACTTTATATATGCAAATGGGCAACTAGTTGCTCGTGTGTTCTTGGCATCTATTAATGGGATTTTAATCATCGAAATAAGGGCCTTTTGGTGGTTTGGTTTGATTTTGCTACTAGGAAACTATAGCTCTCTTCAAGAAGAAATCTGGAGGTTGTTCAGCCACAGACAGAAACATTATACAAATCTGCAGAACATTTAAAAGACCAAATACATTGGCTAAAAACACCTGGAATTTTTCAAGGACAGTCTTAACTTTATGAAAAATAAATGCTTGGGATCCTTCGGTGATGAACAGTGGCCAACATTTCAGCTTTGAATTACACACAAGACCAAAAAAATTCTTTGACTGATTAATCTGAGCTGTTTTGATCTCAATAAAGAATCGTTCAAGTCACAGGAATTTGGCAGTGGTCCTTGCTGGGCAACCTCATGTTACCCAGTACAGTCATTTCCCCAGACAACCCAGGGAAGTGGTCACAGCAACAAGCCTGTCTGAGTTCAGCAAGCATTTGGACAATGCTCTCAGGCACGTGGTGTGATTCTTGGGATGTCCTGTGCAGGGCCAGGAGCTGGACACAATGATCCTGATGGGTCCTTTCCAACTCAGCATATTCTATGATTCTATGAACTTATCCACACAGTAAAGTAACTTAATATTTACTTTACCTTCCACTCTTTTGTGGTTTTACCCTTTACAGCCAGACATCAAACAGTTTCCATATTTTAGGAGGTGAAATGAAGATCATTACCGTGTGTCCTTGTGACAGTCCTGAGCAAGCTTCACCGCCACGCGCACCAGCTTCTCGGCCCTGGCGGGTGTGGCTGCCAGATTCTTGGCTCCAATCTTCTCCATCGCTGTCAGCAGGTGTTTGGCTGCACACTTCCGCACCAGGACATGGCGATGCCTGGAAATGAGAGCAAACACTGGGGCAGAGGGAAAAGGAGGGCCAGAAACACATGCCTTGGTCATAGCGGGCTCCCTGTCATCCCTGGGAGAAGGAGGCCTGCGTTCTCACTGCAATTTTAGCCACCTGTAGAAGATTCTGTCCTCAGACAAACACAAAGTTGGCATTGTACCAAAGGACAGCCTGCATGGAAGAGGGAAGAATTCAGTCTCCCTGGACCCAATTTCTTTACCAACATTAACTCAGAGAAAGAGGGAAGTGAAAGACAATTCATGCTGACCATCAGAGGGGACCCACTACACAGACAGAGCTGCAGCAGGACTGAGGCTTATTCCACCATTTATCTCCAAATCTGCAAACCCTTGGAGTGGGGGGAAAAAACACTGTAGGGCGTGAAGCTGCAGAATATCCAGCAACGCAGCCAGTTTGTTCTGTGAGGCTTGGCAAGAGATAAGTTTGAAAGTTTTACCCTTTTCCAAAGCTGAGGAAAGGGTGGCAGTCATTTTAACCAGGTTGTCCTGTTCTAGATGGTGCCTATTGGAAACTAGCAGGCACAGTGCCAATACTTTAAGGCAGCATTGGTTCAGCTATCCCATGGGAGTCAGCCTGTGAAGGCGCCTTTAAAGTGATTCACCATCTCAAGTCTAACATGAAGCATCCATTTGAATAGAAAGCAGAGCTCTAAGGACAGGACAATCATACAAGGCTCCACTTGGCAAGAGCTACGCCTGCTGTGCAGGCTGTGCCACACCCAGCACGTCCTCCCCTGTGTGCTCCATGTCCCAGCAATTACCCTCCTTATTTCTCGAGTTAATGGCATAATGATGATGCATGGTTTTTCCCAGCACCTCTGTGGTTAGTTGTGAAATATCAAAGGGCGCTCACTGCTGGAATTGAAATTGTCCCTCTTCCCACAAAACCACAAGGCTCTATCCCTAGCCTTTGCAGGGACTTTCACTTCTCCACCATTCACCATGTCTAAAAAATGCTGACAGACTGTGAGAACAAATAGGCTGTTGAGGAGAGAAGTAGGAGACAAGAGGAAGGAAATGAGGTTGATCAGAGGATCTAGTCATCAAGTACACAGAAGATACAGAATAAAGGACCCTTCCCTCCCATCATTCCCCTTCTTTCTCTCATCCCCTCCCCCACCCACACAATATAAGGTGAAAGATATAATTTGGAAAAGATCAACATACTGGACTCCGCTGTCCATGAGAGCAGTCATTGCTCGTGAAGGAGTCACATTCTCCACCATGACGCCCAGGGTCTGACTGGCTGCTTTCTGAATGAACTCTGGGGAGTTCCAAACCATCTGGAGCAAGACCTGAGCAACCTCATCCACCTCAGAGTCCATGTCCTTCTTCAAGGTCACAAAGAGCTCTCCAAGAGCAACGATTGCAGAGTGAGACACCTTCGAGCGGAGGCTGGTCACCTGGGGAAGTCATGAGGGGAGACAATAATCACACTGTAAAGAAAATCAGTTCCCCTAGACAAATGTCACAGAGAACTACAAGACTTCTCACTGTGTCCAGGGGAAGATAAAACCACAGTAAGAGCAGAAAACCACAAGCGCAGAAAGGCACTTACTCTGGTGCCAACTTCTTCTCTGGCCTCAGGCCCATTTACTGCAAGCCTATAAAATATTGTTACACCTAAACAAAGTGTGCTATTAAACTCATGGTGTACACTGCTTTGATTTTAGGCCCTTTTATTATAAAAACAAACAAATGAAAGCAAGGGCTGATTTCAAACCATAAAAGCACAATTCATAAAGACACGATAAAAAAAAAGTAGGACTTTTCTCCTGTTCAAAAAAGCAACACCAGCAGCTTAAGCACTCAACCAGGAAACAGAAAGCACAGGCTCAAGTCTGCAGAATAATTTGCTGCAGGGACTTGAGTGCATCTACGGCTCTTTCTACTCAGGAGAAGCCTAGCTGTTGGCCTCAGGGCACTCATGGTTCCTGGAGATCTCATGCAATTACAGCTGCCGTCAGTGGGGTTTCACAGCTTTCAGTGCTGCTCCATTAGAACCTGGAGTAATCTCCGCTTCCAAAAAGCTCTCCCACAAGGTTAAGGAAGCAGCGTCTGAGAGTCACTTCATTTTGAAAGATACTTTGAAGGACAGACCAGTGATTCTTTCTCCCACACTTAGCTGTGCCTCCTAATAAAAATTAACAACAAAGTGCTAGAAGTGCTTGTGAGAGAAAACTCTGGAACTGGAGTGAAATGAAAGCTGAAAGATGTCTCTGCATATGAGTGTGTAGAACAGAGAGGGTGAAATTTCCTCCGAAATATAAAAGTGATATAAAAATCAGATGAGTTAAGCTAAAAGGGCTTCTACTCCTAACACTGATGATCTCAGAGTGGGAGAATCCCAGTCCTACATATCTAAACAGGTTTGAAGAGTCCAACAACACAAGGGGCATTCAAGCCTCCAACATCATTAAATATTGGAGAGAAGGACTGAATTTCACTGATATGAGCAAAGTCCTGCTATCTTCTGCAAGCAAAGGAAAATTTTATATATTTGGAAATTGTGTAGCAGCTGGTTCAGGCCACAGAAGTGCCAAGTTGGAAATAGAGCCGCAGATGGTATTAGGGAACTTAGGTTGAAACCTCTGTGCTAACTGAGAGATGATGTAGTGAAGACATGTACAACTGCCCTGCAAATCCCACAGCTGGGCCACTGTGCAAAATTCCACTTGTGCACAGAGGCAATAGATGAATGAAAAGGGCAAATTACATAAAAGCACACAGAAAGGAAGAAGAAGCCATCAGCAGGATACACTGGAAAATAAAGACCTGCAGTCAATCCCTCAGGATGCTGAGGAGGAAGAGAACGTGGGAGAAAGATGGGAGGGAAAAGCTTCAGTGTTTAATTGCAGCTTGGGCAGAGATTTGGGGTGTGGCAAATAACCTAATTAGTGTCTCAGTTTCTGCATTTGTATATTGCATTATAATGGCACCTAGCTCAAAGAGGAGAGCGTCAGATACCCTACATACCACTAAATATAGATATATGTACAGACAGATCAATTGTGACAGCAACTAGAAAAATAAGGTCTAAAAATAGTAATGAAGGGAGACACGGAGCACACATGTAGATGAACAAGCACATATCCACTCTACATACCATGTATGTGGGACAAAATTCAGCACAGTGTTCTTACCTCTTTGGTGACTGCCAAGGAAACCTCACGAAGTCTACAAAGAAGGACTTTTGAATGGGAGATAGCCAGGCATTTGATGCTGAGGAGTCCCTTCTCCTTCAGCTCCCTGAAAAGCAATAACCAAAAAGATTGATTTTTCTCTCCACCCAAGAAATAGGCTGCATCCTCTGAAATGACCAGGGTTATGGCTCAAACAAAGGGAGGTGCTTTTCATACAGCTCTTAATTAAATCATGGAACTCGTTGCCACAGGATGCTGTGGCTGAAAGCATTCACAAATCCAAAAGGCAAATAGATGGATTTCAGATTGGATGGATTAATTTGTGGTGATTTAACAAGACAGCCTTTCTGAAATCTCTGGCACATGAAGTCCCTACGTCACTGCTTCCTAGAAGCTGTGAGACCATGCCATGCTTCTGTTCCTTGCACCCTCCCTGTACTGTCCCTGAGACACAATCCTGTCAGTGTGTTACTGGGGTATTTTCCTTCTTTGCCATCCCCAGCAAAGTTCAAGAGTGAGAGTTTACACTGCTTCTCCATAGCTGAATTTCCACTCTGCAATCTAGTCCTGTTTGTCCCCCAATCCACCCCACCCCACACACTCCCCATAAAGCAGCAGTATGTCCTAAAAGATTTCACACCCGGGCAAGAACAGCAGAAATGCTGGATTTTCCAGAAAATCCCTACTTAAAATAGCACCCACAACAGCAACATGTTATTTAAAAGGTGCAAAAACTTGCCTCTATCAGCACTTGCTTTGTGCAGGACCTAAGCTACAGGAAGGTACATGACCCAGCCATCAGGGCTGCAGCACAGGACTCGGGACTCATCCCATGGGGGTCCCTGAGTGTAACCCAGACCCCCCACACCTGCAGCAGCTCTCTGCATCTCACAGGGCACCAAACAGAAATGGGAGAGGGACAAAACAAAACAATTGCACTAGGAGATGCATCACGGAAGATTTTTCACAGTTATCCTGGTGTGAATGGAGTCCTAGTGAGCAGACGCTAAGCCAGAAATCTAAAAGACAACCAGTATCACATGAAACTTTTAAGTCATCACTGCTGGGCCTCTACAGGTCTACTCCTGTCTGTGTCTAACCGCAGGACACACTGTGACTATTGACAAGACATCTCAGGCCCACATTAAGCAGTGAGAAGTAAAAAATTGAATTCTAAAAGTGCAGGATTCCTAAAGATGTTTTTTTTCTTTTTCCTTGTCTTCCTTGTCTTTCCTTGAGCCCTTAGCAGAAATGACAGGCTGAGCAACCCTGCACCACAACTCAGTCCACTCCTCAGAAATAGGAACTCCCTGTAGGTGTGTCTGGGACATGCAGGAGATCATAGGGAGACCCTGTCTTCTGCCACTGCTGCCAGCAGCAGGACCAGAGACAAATCCTTACTCAGTCCCACCTGGGCCAGTGACCTGAGGCACCCAAATCTCTAAACTCAAGACTGCTTCCATCCTGCTTCTGGCTTCAGCCATCAGATCATCTTGTTCTGCAGCTTTCCCTCTTTCCTACAGATTGCACTTGCAGCTACATGGAGCAGAAAGCAAAACTAGGAAATAGCCTGGACCTGCTGCAGACCAAGGCCAATAAAAGACTACTCTCAAGTCTTTATACTCTGACTGCTCTGGAGTGGTTTCACTAGTCCCCTTTGGACCTCTGGGCTGTCTGGGCTCTGAGGCACTAGAAAAATACACTTCTAACCTGCCTTTACTCTGAGAGGGAGAAAAAGGGAACAGGGGACTTTCTTACCAGTTGTCGCTGCTGAGCCATGCGAGTGCACTGAGCAACAGCTGCTGAGGGTCAGAAGAGGGTCTGCCTTTCTGGGCATTCCCACATCCTGGCTCCTCTCTGCGCTCCAGACCAATGGCCATCTGTGAGTTCACTATGAGGAGAAGGTCAGACATGAGCATTACATACCCCAGCAAGACACTCCTCCACAGAGCAGGCAGCAACCCAGTCTCCCAGCCAAGATTACATATGGATGAAAACTGGCACTGCTTCAGAGAATTCACTGCTGTCTGGCTCACTGCTTTCCCCAGCATCCAATGCTCTCCCAGCCACCCCCAGCTGGGCACCATCTCCTTGTATAAACCTGAAAATTGCACACACGGCACCAGCTCCCAGGTCCATATGGGTGCCACAGCCAGCTGCAGGCTCATAGTGCCACAGGGCTCACACTCACTGGGAGACAGTGTTGCCCAGCAGGACATGTTACCCCAGGAGTAAGCTCCTCAGGTGGGCATGTGCCTCTCTTGTCCCATCCCCATAATGTCCCATCTCTGTAACTTTCTGAGGAAAGACCTCCAGCTGCCTCCCATGAGCACCAAGCCTGAGCAACTGAGTCCTGCTGGGCTCGGGTGAATCCCCAAGGAGCAACCACCATGGAATAGTGATACCTGATCCTCTAAATCTGACAGTGTCTCTGTTTCCATTTACTTCAAATATTATAGACAGCAGGCAGCTGAGGGTACGTACATTTTAGCATACTATTGGGAAAGTAGTAGTTTATGGATTTTGTTATTTTCCAAGCATTATGAATATTTACTATTTCAGAGGTACCCACTGGCTGTATTTCAGAGATGCTGAGGTGAAATTTATTTGTCATCAAATGTACTTGTTTGCAAACTCTACAACGTCTAAGCTTTCTCTTGTGGAAAAATGCAATTTCTAGTCTAGATAGTTGTGATAAAAAAGCCTTCCAAATGCGAACTGAGACTAAAAATATGTAAATATAGATGCAAATTGTTGGCAAACACACTCTCTTGATGATAAATTTACAAGGTAGAAGAAAATTCAGATGATAAATGCATTTCTTATGAAACCCATTTGCCATCAAAAGCACTGTCGATCAAAAATTTCATGTCTTGCACTCAAAAGCTCATTTTCTAAAGTGTAGATGAAAACATCTGAGCTGTCTAAAAGTATTGAGTATAAATATTGCACAGAATCTAGATGAACTGCTATAGACTCTGTAGGGGTTTTATGCTACCTTGCATGTTCTACAAAGTATGGAGGAACTGTAAAATCAAAAATATTCAGATGCGAGCTAATCCGGATGTCACTGATGTATCACTGTCACTGACATCAATGATGTCACTGCGCAGGTATGCAGATATACACATCTATATTCAATA
Source organism: Pipra filicauda (assembly GCF_003945595.2). Classification (NCBI taxonomy): domain Eukaryota; kingdom Metazoa; phylum Chordata; class Aves; order Passeriformes; family Pipridae; genus Pipra; species Pipra filicauda. The sequence goes on from NW_024103918.1 coordinate 1,974,769, forward strand.
TGAATGGAGGGCCATATCAGGCTAGTTATGGTCAATCTTGAAAACTGAAGTGGCGTCACTAGAGAAGAGCATTCGAAGTATCATTCCTATCCCCCTTTTACTTATCCACCCTGCTCAGGATCATAACATGAGGCAGGCTACCCACAAAGGAGAGACAAGAACTACTGTGGGCTATCTGCTGTATATTTATTGCAGGCAGTAAGCAGCCTGGGAGCACCAGGCAGCCTGTCCTGTGTGTCATCTGCTACACACAGCCACTGTATTTGGGTGGGGCGACAGGGGAAGAGCACTGCTTGTTCCCAGTTTCCTTTGCAGGCAGCGGGATGAAAGTGGATGGAAGCCATTATGCACTTCTGGGTGCAACAGCACGATTGTATCAAGTCCCTGATTTCCATGCAGAGACAATCCTTGCTGTGATAGCAGAAAAGCTGGAGAGCCAGCACAGGCAGAGGACCAAGATGGTGCGTGGACAATTGATCACGGTGGTACTCGGAGGGGCACAGTGAGCACACCCTGCCAGACTGCACTGGAGCCCAGCTCTGCACTTCCAGCTGCCTCCTGGCACCAATGTTGTATTTTGGACTATCAATATGGGCAAAGGCCAGAACTTAAGCCTTTACCATTGCTTTATTCAGCTCAACTTTCCAATGGATCTCTAAGTACCAACTGCTCCAGCACCACCAAGCTGGAGTAAATCCAAAGCAGATTTGCTGCTAATTCTCAGGACAGTCTATGGACCCAAGATCCCAGCTGTGGCTGAGGAGAGAGGCAGTTTGTGCTCCTTGTGCAAGGAAAAAGCTTGTGCGTGAGGCAGCAGTGGAGCAGGCTTACCTGAGAAGTTGTGTGGGAAGCTGCCATCCATGTTGATGTTGGGTGTCTTGGGCATTAGGGGCACGTTGACCCGCTTCTTCAATATTCGTGTCTTCAAGGCAGCAGCAGGCTTTCTGTGCACATTGAAAAGGGTCCCGTTGACAGGTGGTAGGCTAAAGCCTGCAGATACCAAACAGGACCTTGTAAGTGAAGAGTGCTCGACAGCATGGCTATGGGCTTGGAAAGGGCTAGAAAACTTTCTGGAGCTGGGTTACATCTCTTTGTTGTCCCAAACAACTTCAAGCATAACAATTGCATGCTAACATTGGACAGTGATCACATAATCACAGAATCATAGAATAGTTTAGGTTGGAAGGGATCTTTAAAGGCCACGTCGTCCAACTCCCCTGAGCAGGGACATCTTCAACTAGATCAGGTTTTTCAGAACATCTTCAATGATGGAGCAACAACAGCTTCTCTGGGCAAACTGTTCCAGAATTTCATCACCTTCACTGTAAAAAATTCCTTCCTAACATGTAGTCTGAATCTACCCTCTTTTAGTTTAAAACCGAATGCAGTGGCGCTTGCCCCAAGAAACAAGGAAAACTCAGCATGGCTTGTCCTTTGTTTTTCTGTTTCAGAGGCTGGGTTGGGAAGTTACAAAAAAAAAAAAAAAGGAAAAAAAAGAGCAGATAACCTTGCACAATGCCCTTGGGCTGAGTGCTGACTCTTCAAGTTCCCTGCTGCCGCGCTCAGGGCAGCACACGCAGCAGTGCAATCAGAGCCCGTCAGCTGTGATTAAGTCAGTAATGCTGCTTGCTCGTGGGGGTAAAACATAAGCACTGGCTCAGGGCTTCAGCACAGCTCTACGGTGAGAGCTCCTCGGCAGGGAGTGGTGTGAGCAGGATCTCTTGTGTTTTAATTAGAAGCAGTTTAATTTTGTTTCTTCCAGGTTGCACCTTGGTTGAAAAGCATTCTTTTGGACTCATCCACTCACCTTCTCTGGAGGCTGCTCACAACTAGAGAGTCTGAAGCCCCTGTGTAGTTTGCGTGACAGAGTTTTCTACTCTGAAAGACTTTATAGGTGAAGGTGGGAAGCTGATATTCTGTGGCAACTCAGTGAGGGCCATAGGCAAGACACTTCACGCCTCTGTATTTTTCTTTGGAAAATGGAAATAAATCATATTCAAACTTCCACTCAGAAGCAAGTGTAACAGCCTTCCAATCTGATTTCATAGAGTTTTGCAACACTATGCAAAGAGAAAGCAAGTGATCAAAAAGGCTCACAACTATAGCAACCACTTACTTTCTTCAGCTGCGTTCCTGGGGTCAACTCTCTGTGTAGGGAGCTGCAAGGACTTTTCTCTCTCTTTCTCCAAAAGCTCCATCTCTCTCATTTTTCTCTGTTGTATTTTCTTTTCAGCTGACTTGCATAATACAACACGGACCTAGTTGCGATGGAAATACATCGCAGACCATAAACAGAGATACACAAACCGTACACAACAGGAACACAGTGGTAGAGCGTCATAGTCTTTAAAGCAGCTCCATATACCTCCCAATAGTTTCAGAAGAATTTCTCCTGTCCTCACTTTGACAATTACACACAATGAGGTGGAACACTTCATTGCCATAACCTTCCACTGGTCCAAGGTACTATTTGTGAGTCTGTGTCAGGGTGCCCTGCTTGAACTGAGAAAGTCATAGGAGTGCTCCAAGGCATAGGAAAAGCTCACACTACTGGTAAACAGGCCGTGGCAGGAGAATAAAAACCATCTGCAATAACCGGCAATAAGAGCTGTTTCTTAACACTCGTGGCCAGTAATTGCAGCTGTTTCTCACTTCTTTGGTTCTGAAGGACTCAGCTGCTCTCCAAGAACACAAGTCCACAAAAGGAGTCATGTGAAAATAAGTTGCAGAAACATTGGTCTTAAAGAATTAAAAAAACTGACAATGAGAGGGTTATGAGATACAGCAAGAAAGGTAACCAGGAAAAATCAAACTCTCCTATTTTATTTTGCTTCTAATGTTGCTTACACTCAACATTAGAATCTTTCCTTCTCTGCTTCCAAGTGTGCATTTTGCACATGTTCACTGATGTAACTTGTCCTGCCATTCAAAACTTCTCTAAATTGGCCTTCACACATAGAGAGAATGCTTCTTGCACAACCTTAGCACCATCTCCTAACCAGTGACACCTGCACCAGTAAAAATACTCAAGCAATTGCTCTGTAGCTGTCAAATGTGTTCCCAAGAGAATCCCCATCCCCCAGGAGAGGAAGATTATGATTTTCAGTGACATTTTGTGCTAAGCACTGAACACTCACTGAAAAGGAAGCCTGCTCATCCCTGTCCTTAGCCCTTACCCTTCCACTGCTGTCCTTCAAATCGTCATCGTTCATAAAGCGAGGACTCATGAGATGATCCATCTCCTTGGTCTGTCTCAGTGGGAGGCCTGTTAATAGAAGCAAAAGTCCATGTAAATGTCCAGCAGACTTCAAGCCACCAAAAACGTGACACTGCGGAACAAGGCAACCCAGGTTCCAGATTGCAGAGCTCTCATAATACACAGAGATTATGTATGAGAACAGCAAGGCACATATACCTATAACCTTTCTAAACAGATGGGGTACTGCCATATTGCACTGGCAGCTGAAATGACACTACTCTGTTGGCCATCAGACTCAAACCTACTGCATGATAAAGGCCTCAGCCCTTGGCTTCTGGTGAGCAGCTGTGTTTGATAGAGATGGGTGAAGAGATGCAGATGGTTCTTGCCAAAGAGATTTTATCTGTTCCTATCCATGCTGATTTTAGTAAACATCCTCTTTTTCCCAGTAACTAAAAGAACTCCTACGTTTTAATAGATGTATGTATTTGCTGGAATATTTTAGAGGGCATTTAAAGAAAAGCTTAGGTCCACTAGAGTGTTACCCAAACCTGAATTGTGTTCTTGAAGCTAGATAATTCATTTTCCCCAAGGATTTTCACTCTAAATTATATGAGATCAGGCTACTTTCTAGCCAGCCTAAAGGCTGATTTTCTCAATGGAAATAGCACAGTGCAGCTCATTCCAAAATACTCTCCAACAGAGCTGTTCAACTCAGAGAATTAATCATTCCTTACAGAGCTTCACAGATGATAAAATCATGTGGTAGCCAAGCAGGAAAAAAAAGATTAACTTTCTTCAATCAGAATTTTTTTCACCCTGCAGAACGACCAGGTCAATAATGAAAGAGAGACAGATATGGGCTTTGAGGAAGGAGGGCTGTTCTGGATAGGAGGCAAGGGCTTGGAGGGTAAGAGCATCTGGGAAGTTGACAGGGAAACCACTGACTCCTTGGGATCACTGCAGTCAGTCAGGCCTGCAAAGCAGAGATACAAAGCATAATAGAGGCTGCTCTGCAAACCTAAAGCATCTGAAGCTACAGACTTCATTGGACAGATTTCTTGGAAACTTCTAAATAACTGCACAGGGAAACATGCTCATGCTGGCAGCCACCCCAAGCAGGCCAGTGGACAACTCCGACCCACTTCCACAGAGCTACCAGAGGAACATCCTGGACTCTGGGCTCCTGTTGGACAACAAGGAGCCCACAGATCTGTGCTTAACAAGGGTAAGTCACCTGCACATACACCCTCCTGCTCCTCTCCCTGCCCCACAGCTGTACACCCCTGGAGCTACATGGGGGATGACAGCAGGACAGGTTATTGCAGGGGGGCACGTGCAGGGGAGAACTGTTCACTGGGAATGTGCACGGGCTCTCTAGGATGGGAAAAGACCCTTCCTCCCACCACAGAGAGGGACAGTTCCCGCCTTACCTCTTTGTGAGGCTACCAGATGCTCAGTCTTCCCCTTGTCCTGGCCAGGAGTGGTTCTGGGGGCAGTGCTGCTCACCTCCCTCTCTCGGGGGTCCTGGGTCAAGGCCCCGTGAGCGAGGTGGGAGCGGTGACCTCCATTGCCAGTGCCGAGGTTCCACACACCAGCCTTGCAGCCAAACGGGGGAACAAGGGTACTTGGGTGTGGAGGTTTCTCAGGTCCTTCCCCACACCATGAATCTGTTGTCCTCTTCATCTGTTTTTTTGACATGGACTGAGAAGAAGCTGCAGACCAGGCAAAAGGGAGGAAGTGAGTTAGTTGGCCTCACTCCTTTACAACGAACACACCTAATGGGTAAGGCGTTTAAGGGGTTTTTTTAATCATTCATTTCAGAAGATCAGTTTTTATTTTTCATGAAACTGGCATCAGTTTAATTCCTTTTAACAGAACTGAACTAGCAAGCCAGGAGAGAGATTCTACTAATTTGCTTATGTGTTGCTATTTGCCCATCCACGATTACAGGATCTCTTTCCTTCCAAACAGTAGGCAACGCACAATGGTCTCTAGAATTTGACACTGTCTAGGAAGTAGATGCTTTCCAAAGCTAGTGTTTAAGTCCTTTGTTTCTGTAATTCCCATTGAATTTTGGGCTGGGTTTTGTTGGGGCTTCTTATTTCTCTTCACAACAAAAGAAGTACTAGGACACAAACCATATCACCAGGTAGTATAATGAAAGGAAGCTTTGCACTCTGCACTAGGTGTCCCCAGTATTCAATGGGCCTATATCTGTAGGGTGCAAATTGGCCACCAAAACATTGTACTTCTGTTCTGCTTCATTGTTACAGGGACTTATTCCCTGCTTCCTCTACTGGAAAGACTCACAAACCCATGATAAACATGATCTGCCTCAAAGAATTTGTGATCTTGGCTGTTCCTGAAAATTCAAAATTTCTTAATAGAAATAGCACAGGGCAGCACCTTCTGAAATACTCTCCAACAGAGCTGTTAAAACTCAGAGAACTAATCATTCTTTACATGGCTTCACAGATGATAAAATCATGTGGCAGCCAAACCATAAAAGAGGAATAACTTCCTTAAATCAGGATTTTTTTTCCCTGTGGAATGGTCAGGTCAATAATAAAAGAGAGACAGATAAGGTTTAACGATATAGCTCATTTCTAGTCCAGAATGTATCCTGCAAAAATGTCACCTTACTTACTCAGCAACACTTCTCCCTAGTTGCATTCAGTATTCTAGCTGCATATCAGCAATAAAGGAATCATTCTGAAGGGACATGCCCATTATTGGCAGAACTAACACTGAGCCGAGGGACCAGTGGATCTTATCCCTTTTTCTGCATCAGCAAAATTATTTGTTCAATTCTCCTCTCTCCTATCACTATAAACCATCAGGAGGCAAAAGGACAGCAACGGTGTCGTTGAGGTTTTCAACTTGAAAGTATTGGCTGACACAGATGCACCAGACACTGCATTTTGTCTTGTAGAATTCTTATTCCTAGTGATAAGGCAATGCAGGGAGGGGAGGGCAAGCCATAAGGCATCTCCTAGCCCAGCCTCAGTTTGCAATGCTGCCACAGGCAGATAGGGCAGGGAAAGAGATTTGTAATCATGAACCTGGCATATGTGGTTTGAGGTAAATGAGTTGCACAAGGGAAACCTCAGCATTTAATTTAGGTTTGTGCTTTAAGAGAATGAAAAACTCAGATCCTGCATAGGCTGGATCCTTATTTAAGTCTCTTTCTCTGTAAATGGAAAATTTACAAGGTCTTTCTATCACAGGAGATTTCACTATTTCTCCCAGTGCAAAAACAGACAATGTTGATGAATCTACTTCAGGTCTCAAAGGATTCGGCTCAGGATCTGCCCCAAGGGAAGGTTTTCTCCTTCAAGTGTATGAGGAAGGAGTGGGAACATTTCTCATTTCATGCTAAATGCCTTTTTCTCTAATAATTGTGACATTAGAAACTGTGCAGGGAGATAAAAGGTATGCACACAATGTAGAGGAATGTTTTCTTTTTCTGATGTGCATTTCCAGGGCCCCAAGATACCCCTCCAGCTCCTGCCATTCTACACTTCAGTCTGGAATAATTTTCACTGCATCACCAGAGCACATTTCCCAGTGACTGGGTTCTGGGGGAGTCGTCTGAGCCCATCAAGGAGCTGAAAAAAGTTACAGGATAGTTTTCAAGCAAACTTTCAGATTCCTATGGTCATTTTAGGACAGACATGCCCTGTACCTACCTAGATATTTAGAGTTCTTCTCTTCGTTTCTGCTGATTGATCTTAGCCTTGAGAAAATTGAGGATAAAAGAACATATGAGGAGATAGAATGAGAAGGTGGGGGATGTAACATTAAAGGACACAAACTTTCTCAGCATGGTCATTCTGATGAAGGAGAAAATGCAACACATAAAACCAACAATGCGCAAAGCTGATTAATTGTCATTAACCTTTCTGTTGCTGGAGTCAGACAGAGCTCATCAAGCTCCAGCTGAAACACTGGAGCCATTCTTCAGTTTGTGTCATAACTATCCAATTCTGCTGTCTCTCCTTTTGGAGTTAAGTGGCTCTTGCTGATATGTACAGCCTCTCTGAACCAGTAAAAGATGTTAAGGCAGTCATAAGTCTGTATTGAGGGCAGCTACTTTTGTACTGCTGCAGAAGCTTAACTTTGCCTGGTCATGCCTTAAACTGATGACAGCATCTTGCTACACACTGTAATACCAGTGCTGTCTCCCGAGGATAATATTACACCTCCTTGCTCTTTCAAGAAGAAAAAGGGTTTTTCCAACTCAGTTGGCAGGTAAGTATATTCAGATTGCACTTTAAAAGCCATACTGAAGCTTTTAAATTGGACTGATATTTCCGTGACTCGTTATTTATTGTTATAACTAGGATAAGGTTGGCAGCTAGATTTCCTCATGCATACCCAAGAAAATATCTTTCCATCAGTTACAGTCCTATAACTGTTCTCTAACACCTTGCCCTCTTTGATCTTAAAACCTTATGTAAATATTAAACATCTATAGGATTATACATCCATAAACCAAAATTTATCTGGCTCTCATTTCACAGTGGAGGCCCAGACACAGAGAAGTTATGACTGACATTTACAGAAGCAGCATCTGAATGTGCAGACAGCTCTACAATAGCCAGTATTTGCCCTAAAATATTCTTGCAGAAACTGACAGTCAAAGATCACACACAAAACCAAGTGCTGCATTGAGATCCATGCAATACAGTTCCCAAATGACACTACAAAGATTATAGAGGGAATCAATAGCTGAGTCTAAAAGAGGACCTGTTTTAAGGTCCTCTTAAGTCCTGCCTCCTCTTTCCCACCATCACCTCTGCTCTTAGAGTGTATGGTGTTGGTTTTGACATTGTGCTGAATCATTATAGACAGGCAAAATGGTGAATACACAAAGGTTTGCGTAAATACATTGGAGAGCTGACTGTGGAAAATAACCTCACGAGATGAAAAGTGCAAGGTGAACAACATATCAGAGCAGCAGACACCTTGGCTTACCTCATGTCCTGGGCCTCTTGGTGCTGAGAGCTTGGGAGAGACACTGCAGCACTGCCAAGAGGTGGACTTACTGACTTAGGTATAGGGGGGATCAAAGACGGTCCCAATGGCCCTTTCTTCATATCCCCACCACTGCAATGCACAGGCAGCAGGGAAGCCTGGAAACAGTAGAACACAGTGCTCAGCTCAATCACCCAGCCCTTCCCCTTTGATGTCACAAGAAGTTTAGCCATGCTTTTAGCTAGGACTTGGCAGGAAAAGAAAAGTCAAACTGATGGAGCAGCTTGGCCCAGGATGGGCAATGGAAAGGGAAGTGGTGAGGGAGAGACCCTGTCTCAAATTTGCCAGCTCTCTTCCCTTACTCACTTCTCTGGCAGCGTGGCTGCATTACCATCTGGCATCCACATGCTTGGCATAAAGATATTCTGAGGTGTCGCTGCCTCTCTTGGCCTTTTGGATGGTATGGGAATGGATTTAGGTCACTATCCTCTCACTGTCCCTAAAGCACCTACCAGCTATTGCTGATCTCCTGCCAAGTCCCCATAAAATCATTCTGCGCAATGTCAAAAACTGCTTTTCTCAAGCCTGTAATGTTTTCTGCTTCTGCCCTTCCCCTACAGCCCCCCACCAGCCTTTCATCCTAGATGCTAATGTGCTCTCTGCATGCTCAGTGCTCTCCAGATCCCACACAATTCATCTTCACAGGCTCGCTGTCATTTATTAAGTTCAGCAGAGCTCCTTGCCCTGTTGCTCTGTGTAAGGTCTCTGCCTGCTCTAGTTGCTTCAGGCCCCCCACACCATAGCTAGGAAGGAGGGTGGAGGGAGCAGGGGCAGATGCACACCCTTCCTTAGTATCCTATCATTTTTGGCAGAGCTAAAGAGCCAAACTGGGACCTGGTCAAACTTCAGTGAAATGATCAGCTAATGTCAGGGATACATTTGGCCCTTTATCAGCAAGGCTGAAATCAAGTACACAAGGCTTTTTATTGGTTATTCTCTTTAAAAAAGCTGCTGTTCATCTGCTTTCTCCTGCACACCACACCAAATCCAAAATAACTGAAGCTCCTGTCCCTCTTGCAAAGGGATCCCCAGTCATGTGGATGGGGTTTGGACTGCACTCCCCATGGCCACCTGCCATCACTTACCTCTGGACAGACCCATGGCAGAGGACAAAGCTGTACAGAAGCTGATGAAGTCTAGAAATATTATTAGAGACAACTGTGCAGAAGGGCATGGCTGTACAACTCAAAAGCTGAGGCAACTTAGAATTGAGTTTGCAGGACTGCCTGCTCCAGCAAATATTTTTTTCCATCAAAACCAGACAGAGCTGATATAAAACACCACTAAGACACTGGAGTGTCTGGAACTGTAACCACAACATATTGGTATCGATAGAAATATCTATTGATACACGTCAGTGCAGGGGACAAACTCTGCAGCACACACACTGCAAAGACAGCCTGAAGCATGATGTCCCTCTGAGCTCTTCCGTGGCTCAGCTGCTTCCATTCACTTACACCACAGGGAAAGAAGACCTCAGAACTCTGCCTACATGGCATAAACTGAAAATTGACCACACAGGATTTGGCTTGTTTTCCTTACCTGGCATTCTCTTTCCTCTGTTATCACCTCCTTGTTACTACCCTCACTGTCATCACAGCCTGGGCTATTTTCCCCATGCTCTTGCTCTCTGTTGCACATCTTGCTGGGCTCCAAGGAAGGAGGGCTGTTCTGGATGGGAGGCAAGGGCTTGGAGGGTAAGAGCATCTGGGAAGTTGACAGGGAAACCACTGACTCCTTGGGATCACTGCAGACAGTCAGGCCTGCGAAGTGGAGATACAAAGCATAATAGAAGCTGCTCTGCAAACCTAAAGCATCTGAAGCTACAGACTTCATTGGACAGATTTCTTGGAAACTTCTAAATAACTGCACAGGGAAACATGCTCATGCTGGCAGCCACCCCAAGCAGGCCAGTGGACAACTCCGACCCACTTCCACAGAGGAACAACCTGGCAGGACAGGTTATTGCAGGGGGGCACGTGCAGGGGAGAACTGTTCACTGGGAATGTGCACGGGCTCTCTAGGATGGGAAAAGACCCTTCCTCCCAGAGAGAGGGACAGTTCCCGCCTTACCTCTTTGTGAGGCTACCAGATGCTCAGTCTTCCCCTTGTCCTGGCCAGGAGTGGTTCTGGGGGCAGTGCTGCTCACCTCCCTCTCTCGGGGGTCCTGGGTCAAGGCCCCGTGAGCGATGTGGGAGCGGTGACCTCCATTGCCAGTGCCGAGGTTCCACACACCAGCCTTGCAGCCAAACAGGGGAGCGAGGGCACTTGGGTATGGAGGTTTCCCAGGTCTTGCCACACACCATAAACCCCTTCGCTTCTTCATCGGGGTTTTTAACACGGACTGAGAAGAGGCTGTAGACCAGGTAAAAGGGAGGAAGTGAGTTGACCTCACACCTTTACAATCAACCCATCTAATGGGTGAGACATTCAAGGGTTTTTTTGATCACTTAGGAGATCAGCTTGTTTCTAGTTTTTCATGCAACTAGCATCAGTCTAATTCCTCTGAGCTAGCAAGCCAGGAGAGGAGATGGAAGGCTCCACTGGTAAGAGAGGAAAAAAGATTCCCATTTGAGACTTGGCCTCTGTGAAGGCTACCAGTAAATACCTACAGGGTGCTACTGCTATTTCTGGAAACCAGAAAGACATCTCAGCAAGCAGGCAGACCTTGCTGGTGTTTTTACAGCACCATACCACCTTCAAGGTGTGGTATGATGAGCAAGCAGAAGAAGAACAGGAAATTTACCTATAGCGAGACCGGACAATGATAGCAAAGACAGAAACAGACCTTACATATCATTACCATGTCCCATTTGTGGCCAGCTGAGCCACAGTCCCTGTCCTGGCTGGCGGTACTAGCGATTTGGCTACTGTTGAAAAGGAGAAAGCATAAAGAACTAACGATAGAAAGATGTGATGCCATGTGTGTGCCTGGAGGATCATCTTGTGGCTGTCAGCCACCTACTCTGACACAGAGCCAGCACTGACATCCACGGACCATTTCTCCCTGAAATCTGATGGGTTTGGGTTTTTTGGGCTTTTTTTTTTCATTTGGCTGAGGCCACCACTGCATGTTCAGCTCCTTTCTATCCTCACCTTCAGTGGTCCGTCCGTTGCCACCAAACCGTATGTTCGGACCGAGGCTTCCGCCCTGCAGAGCTCTGTGCCTGCGTTTGGGTTTGGGAACACTCCCAGCGGAGGCAGCAACGGGGGCTTGGCACCTAGCTTTAAAATAAGGACAGGACGGGTGAGTCCAACTCCCGGCAGCGGACAGGGAGGGGCCAAGCCAGGCACGTCTCCTCCCGCCATGGTCCGTGCCCCCCTCACCTGCACATCCTCTGCGCGGGGCTGCCCCTGTGACGCACCCGCGTTCCGTCCCGCGGGCCGCGCAACGTTCTGTCATTTGCATACCCGCGGAATCCCCAGCGCGTCCCACCCCCATCCCACCCCCATTCTATCCCCTTCCCATCCCCGTCCCACCCCCTACCCCATCCACAACGCGACCCCCTTCCCAAGGGCAGGCAGCCCTGCGCCTCGCCAGGCAGGGCTCGGGAGTTTGACACTGTTTAGGAAGCAGATGCTTTCCAAAGCTAGTTTTCCAGCCCTTTGCTTCTGTAATTCCCACTCACGTCTCGGTTGGGTTTTGTCAGGTTTGTGGGGGGTTTGGGTTTTTGGTTGGTTGGTTGGTTTTGGTTTTGTTGGTTTTGTTTTTTTTTTTATTATTTCTCTTAACTGCAAAGGAAGTGCTGGGAAACGAGCAGGTGTTTTCATTAAAAGAGGCTTTGCACTCTGCATTTGATGTCCCCAGTATTCATTGGGCCTATATGATTAATGTATCTGTAGGGTGCAAACTGGCCATCCAAATGTTCTCCTTCATTGTGACACGGATTTATTCCCTGATTTCTTTACTGCACAGGCACCCAAACACAACATAAACATGATCCGCATCAAAAAATTTCTGATCTTGGCTGTTCCTGAAAATTCAGAATTATACACAGCGTATTTCCCTGTCCCTTGTCCTGGCCAATCTCTTCCCTATTCCCCAGCCTCCAAGACTGGGCTCTCACTTGCACGGCGTGAAGAATAGCTGCTGCTGCACTTGCCAGCATCTCCCAGGTCTCGCGATCAACACTTTGAATGCAGCTTTTGTACATGCTCTGTCTCCCTGAGCCCAGCAGTATTCCTGGGCATCGGCACCATCGCTGCAGGCAAACGTCCTCCAGGCAGAGGCTGCAGGAAAGAGATTGCAAGAAGTCCTGGCTGAAGAAGTCTCCATTCTGCTGCAGCCCTCTATCTGCGGTGAAATCACCTTGTGCTGCCATGGTGGGGGCAGAGGGGGTGACGGGCTCTTTGCAGATAAGAGTCTACTCGAGGTGCTACTGGTCACTGGGCCTGACACAGCTGCCGGTGCGTTTCCCTGCAGCATCAGGAGCCTACATGGAAAAATAACACTGCTAGTGCAAGTGACAGCCACCAATCCCTGGCATGGCCCTGCCTACAGGGGGTCCTGATACCAAACTGCCCGAGTCAGGTGGTGTTAGAGCAACATAAAGAGATGTTCAAGCTATGCATTTTCCACATTCTGTCAAAATTATGGCCATAAAGTCCAAATGTTGGAGGAAGACTGCTGTCAGCAGCATGGGGGAAGTATATCTCTACCCCAGCAGCTGCTTTCCCCATGGCTGTTTGGGCATGGCAGCAGAGGCCAGCCTCTCACTGTGCCCACTTGCTGTTGGACACGGGACAGTGCCTCAGAGTTGTTTCCACTGAACTCAGGGCTGCCACTGCAGCAGGAGCACCACTCCATACATTTGATAACAATGAGTTGTAACATCATACAGGACTTGCCCCAAAAGCTACCAAAAAAAAAAAAAGGGTTAGAATAGTTTGCTCCTTTTCAATACAGACATATCTGGATTTAAGCAGGAGCACTGGGCTAATGATACTGGAGACTGGTGTGTAACCCCTACCTCTAGCACTTCCCACTAGTTTGCAAGATTTTTTACTGTTGAAAGGCATAGATAAGATTTTACAACACACCTATGAGTAATTCTGAGCCACAACTCAAACCACAAGACAAATACTTCCAAATCTGCCACCCACTGGGGAAGGAAGGAGAAAAGCCGTTGAAACAAGTGCTGATGTAGATAAATTGCCTGCATTTATCATGTTGCTGAGGTACCTCTAGCACTTGCAGCACCTCAGAAAGCCTGAAACTACAGCACAACTCATAATTATGGATGCCAGCACCCAGAAACTTTCTGCCCTGCTCACATCAGCAAGCACATATCCCAAAGGACTACTGGAGTTGTAGACAGTGCTATAGCATGCAAGGTGTATGAGGGCAAAGAAAGTTTGTGCTTAGCCCTTCAGGTTAGTGCTACAGCAAAATGTGACAATGTTCAGCTTCAGTCCCTGTAGACCATCTCTTTACTGGTATGGTTGCTTTCGCTTCAAAACTGCTTCTGACAGAGACTTCAGTTGCCATACTGGGCTTCCTTAAACATATTAGCCCATTTCTTATGGCCTAAGTAAGAGGTAAGAGGGGATTTTACAGAGCATATTTTAGGACAAGAGGTCAGGATGGCAAGGCAGCAGTAAAATCCCTGTAGATGTGAGTTCTGAAGGATGCCAAACAGAACCACTTTTGAAAATCCACTCCTAGGTGCCTCTAAGCTCTGCAAACACAATGACTACCACATGGCAGCTGATTGAGGCCGGAAGAATCAATCACAGACACAGTTCAGTGTAATTATTACAAAAGGAAAAACGCCTCTGCACTCAATGGAAAAGGGAAAGGCAGATCTCTTGTAACGTGTTCCGTAAGCTTAAAACAGATAATAAAGAATGCCTGTACAAGGCCTTAGGTACCCTACTAACAATCCTGACAATCAAACTTACAATCAGATAAAATGGTATCCTTAAACAGATTTCAATGGAAATTGTTCATATTACAGCAAGGCCTTGTAACGTTCTACCCCCCACTCAAGTGATTTAATTCAGCTCAAAAGCTGTCAAAGTGTTCATCTGGAGCAAAGGTAGTGTTTGCGGAAAGGCTGAAGTCAGCTGAGAGAGTTAACCCACTTCTGGTTTTCATCTTTTTTATTAGCTTAGATAAATCACAGAATATCAAGTTGGAAGAGGACCTCAAGGATCTTCTGGTCTAAACTTTCTTGTCAAAAGCACCTAAATTCACAGACATAGCTTAAGGTCAAGGACTGAAAGTGCTTAGAGGGTTTATAGAGTCTGATTCCCATTACTTTCAAGGGAAGGCAGGCACTAAATACCTTAAAAACACAAACGTAGGTCTATTTGAGATTGCATACTTGAAAACAAGGACTCTTCCTATGCTCCAGTACCCTCTTGCCCAACCTGGTGTCATCTGCAAACTGACTGAGGGTGCCCTTGGTCCCCTCATCCAGACCATTAATAAAGATATTAAATATGACTGACCCAAATTGGCCCTGGGGAACACCATTTGTGACCAGCTGCCAGCTGGATTTAACTCCATTCATTACCACCACTCTCTGGGTCTGTCCATCCAGACAGGTTTTTACCCAGGGGAGAGTGTGCACATCCAAGCCATGAGCAGCCAGATTCTCTGGGAGAGTGCTGTGGGAAATGGTGTCAAAGGCTTTACTAACGTTTGGGTAGACAACATCCTCAGCCTTTCTCTCATCCACTGAGAGGGTCTCCTTATGATAGAAGGAGATCAGGTTGGGCAAGCAGGACCTGCCTACTCATGTTGGCTGAGTCTGATGCCCTACTTGTCCTGCATGCGCTGTGTGATGGCACTCAAGGTGATCTGCTCCATGACCTTCCCTGGCACTGAGGTCAGGCTGACAGACCTGTAGTTCCTCAGATCCTCCTTCTGACCTTTCTTGTAGATGGGAGTCACAGCTGCTAACTTCCAGTGACCTGGAACCTCCCCAGTTAACCAGGACTGATGATAAATGATTGAAAGAGGCTTGATGACCTCTTCTGCCAGCTCCCTCAGTACCCTTGGATGGATCCCATCTGGCCCCATTGACTTGCATGTGTCTAAGTGGTGTAGAAGGTCACTGACCATTTCCCCTTGAATTATGGGGGCTTTCTTCTGCTCCTCATCCCTGTTTTCCAGCTCAGATACCTCCAGGTATCTGGAGGACAACTGGTCTTACTTTTAAAGACTGAGGCAAAGAAGGCATTAAGTATCTCAGTCTTTTCCTCATCTTTTGTCCTATATTTCCTTCCACATCCAATAAAGGATGGAGATTCTCCTTAGCCCTCCTGTTGTTGCTGGTATATTTATGCAAATATTTTTATTGGTTTTTACAAGTTTCTACAAAGAAATTCTTTACTGTGAAGGTGGTGAGGCACTGGAACAGGTTGCCCAGAGAAGTTGCGGATGCCCCATCCCTGGAAGGGTTCAAGGCCAGGTTGTATGGGGCCCTGAGCAACCTGGTCTAGTGGGAGGTGTCCCTGCCAACAGCCAGGGGGTTGGAACTGGATAATCTTTAAGGTCTCTTCCAACCCAAGCTGTTCTATGATTCTATGATTTCACTCCAGTAGCCAGATAAAACTTGGGCTTTGTCCCTTCTAATTTTGCCCCTAGATAACCTCACAAAATCCTCATAGTTGTGAATTGCCTGTGCCTTTTTCCAAAGATGATGAACTCTCACTTTTCCCTGTGTTCCAGTCAAAGCTCTCTGTGGGACTAGTACATAAAGCAGGGATTCAGGTATGTTTTTATTGCATAGGAATAATATCTAAGAAGCACATCAGTGGCAATTTTGTCTGGTTAAAATCACCCCCTAGATGAATCTGACCATGCCCCATTGCTTAAGGTATTAAAAATGCCCAAGAGAAAGTTAGTGTGTCCTGTAGCCAGGATAGAAGCTGCCTCTGCCATGGACTTACCCATAACACAAAGCCAGGCTTCTCCACAGCTCAGTCTTGTTCCTTGGCAAGGCTGTTCTACCAAACTAGCATGCTATGAAGTGTAACCAGAAAGGGCATTACTTATGGCACTATCTTTGTGTTCCCCAAAGGCTTAATTGCCAAAATTCAGGACACAGATCCTATTTAAGGCCAGGTACGCAATATGGAAAATCCTGAATGTAAAGCCACCCCTTTCTCCCTTGCACTGAAACCACTGCAACTGGAATGATACCAGCAAAGCAACGTGCCTGCAGCCTGGGGGAGCTCTGGGTGTGCAGGATTCATCTTCTGCCACTGCTGTCGGAGCATGAAAAACAAGCTGGTGCCATTCTCAGTACCGTGGAGACCAGTGGCAGTCATTCACTGCTGAGTGAAAAAAGGTGTTACAAAATGACTTTCTGAAGAGGGAAAACGAACCCAGCTGCATTTTAACAGCTCCAGGCCCTGGTGATGTTTCACCAGACAGTAACTACATTCCTTGTCATCCTTCTGCTGAGTTAATCAAAAGGAAATGCATCCTCTGGAATTTTCAGCTTCTCGGGATCATTAGCACCCAGTAAATGAAAACAGAGACAATTTAATGCTACCATTACTTTCTTTCCCAACCAACAAGCTGCCTTCCCAGTGCAGTAAAAGTACAGTATCATTATGTGAAACGTGCTGATGCCAACAACCCTACAGAGCCCCTCAGTATTGGAGCTACTGTGGAGGTTGAACCTAGTATCTCACCAAAGGCTTGTTGGGAGAGTAAAATTAAATTGGAGTGATGACAGTTGTTTGGGGCTTTTTTGACCACCTTACAGGGTCATAATGCACCTGTGGCATAAAGGTTTTATACAGAGTAAAAAGCCATCTCCCTATGGAACTGGGCAGTTTCCCCAGGCCGGCGGGAGAATCACAATGCAGATCCTTGTGCTACTAATTGCATCCCTCCCCACTTTCCCAAGTTCTTGGTGTCAAAGTCGCTTAGGTTAGACACACAGCTTAAAAGAAGTGCTCCTGTATTTTTCTGCACAAAGAATACAAGCGAGATTACACATCCAAAACCAATTTTCTCTTACAGCTGAATTTACTGTTTTGAGGAGTTTCTGAAGCAGCAAAACTTGCTTCCTCAAATATTTACTGTGCATGGCAAGGAGTACAGATAAACGATGTAATGTTAAAAGCATCGCCCACACAATGCTCTTATTACAAGTTCTGCCTCAGCTTTTATATGGAAAATCTGAAAGGTTCAATGCCCCTATCAAAAGCTCCTGCAATGGCTGTTCTTCAGCAGAGCAGGGTTGCTCAGCTGTGAAACAAGAGTTACCACAAGCAGCAGCTTACCCAGGGCAGCAAATGAAAAGTTAGGAATAAGCTGATCTGAATGCCAAACCTCACTATCTCCTTCAAAAAGCACTTGAACAACTCCTCATTCCAGATCTAATGAGCTGTAGTGCTGGACACCACAGTTATTTGATTACTGTACACAGCTTTGCTCCCCCTGAGTGCTGTGATGGTTTCTGTTGGAGCTGTGGGCCAGAGACAATGAGGAGAGAAGAAGCCAAGTACACTGACACACCTTTGCCTCGAGCATAACCCAGCCTTGACCAAAAGCACTGAAAGGTTTCCCGTTTGGCCCATGTCTTGAAATATTAGGTCAGCTCTTTGTTGACTCATGTTGGTTTGTTATAAAAGAATTTTCCTTAGGAATGTCAGGCTTGTCTTCCTCAGTACCTTCCTCTCAGCAGCCTTGGGGAGAGTGGTCTCCCACCCCATACTGCTGTGTGAAGCCATCCTAGAGGGCTACTAAAATATGATCCCTGGCCAGTAGTTTTCTCCTGCCAGAGCCCTGCATACTGTTCCATACATCTTTCATAAAGGCCCAAGCCAACTCCAAGCATTCTAACTACAGCAGGTTTTCACAAACAGCTGCAGAAATCCAAGATAATTCCAAGTGAGCATCCTAACGATTTCGTCCTATTCCTGACAGGAAAATCTCAGTGATCTGAAGCAATTTCATTCAGATGCAACATAGGATATGACTTTTGTATTGAAATTTTTCATGATGAGTAACAAGCATGGGGAGCATGAGGTACAGGGCTGACATACAAAAGCAGGAGCATATCCTATAGAGTGACCAGTTTAATTGTTCATTTTATTCCTCTTTTATCTCTTCCACTCAAGTCCCAGTACTGTTCTTAGAGCTGTAGGAACCTTGAAATACAACAGTTCCCACTGCTCAGAATTTATTGCCCAGTCTTCACAGTATTTAAGCACCTCTATCTTTTTCAGGGCCTAGGTCTGCCATTCAGGCATCACTGAAATATTTAAAGCCTCCATTCACCTAACCTACAAGGTATCACATAACTCCACAGGCATTTAAATCCCTAGAGTGCCTAAGTGTTCACAGGCTGATGCCTGCAGAGGCTGTCTTGCACCTGACTGGATGCTGAGAGCCCCACACCATGGTGCCCAGAGGACCCAATGCAGGACAAACACCTATTTTCCAATACCTGCCAGCTGGCAGCATCTGCCCTGGTTGAACCAGAAGCCATCAAGAGGTAAAGGAGTAATAGGCTGTCCCTGCAGCAAACTGAAATGCTCACAGGAAGGAAGACAAAAAAGAGCCTCCAGATGTGAACGTGCCACGCATTGGAGCAGGCTGACAAAACCTTCTGATGGTTTGGCTCACTGACCTGACAGAAAACACCACATATTTCCCAAATGCCATCAATTCCATTGTCCAAAAGTGAACAAAGCCAAAGAAAGGAATGAAAAGTGGAAGTCTGCAGAAGCAGGGCTAACTCTGATGCCAATTCATTGCCTGGTCTGCAGAGAAATATAAATCTTAGGGCCAGAAAAATGTTTAGGACCTCTGCAGGCCACAGATTTTGAGTAAGTGAGCTTTAGTTTCTTACAGGGCACTATCTCCCACTGAAAATGCAAATGATGATTGGAAGCTTTGCAAAGCTTTCAAAGGCCCTGGGGTGACAGATAATCCAGAAATATGAGCAGCTACCATTGTCATTAAAGCAGCAGTCTCTGCAGCAGAGCCCCGGCTTGCTAAATTGTTAAGGGTGGGGGAGTATGGATATTGCCAGGAAGAAAGAGGAAGAAAAATAAGTAAAGCAAAAGCACTCTCTCCAGAGAGAGATAGAAACAGAGGGGGAAAGGAACCTGCAAACAACTCTGTTAATGAGCAGAGTCCCTGCATCTCAATTCTTCAGAGAGTTTGGTTTGTCCTCCCTCTGCTGTTGTGGTAGGCTGGCATCTCCACACCACAAAAAAAATACAAGATGTGTTAGAGTGCAGATTTTCCCTCCTTAGCCTACTACATCTTTCCCAGATCAAATTTTCAGAGATTCATACTGTTAGTAATAAACCATTTGAAAACAGAGGCTAACCTGCAGGCAAGTTTCTTCATCAGAATGAGAGCACTTTGAGACTAGGCATTTATGTATCAAAAAACCTGTAAGCTCACTAAAGTTCACTTCTTCTCTCCTTGCTTGGAGTAAAATAATTCCACTTGTCCCCTACATCCTTTGGAGTGAGGCGCCAATGTTAAGTTTAGTGAAACACAGTAGTTTAAACCATTGGCAAGAGCAGACTTCACTATCCTGCAGGGATTAGCCCAGGAGCCAAATAACACTGATCTAAATCCCAGCAGAGGCCAATACAGAAACTTGATTTGGGTTAGGACTTCATTGGTGCTACCTGGAAAATAACTGTGTGAGCCTGAGAAGGACAAAGGTGGAATTTTTATTTTTGCTTTTTGGTTCCATTCAGAGCAAGGGACTTTGAGCAGGAGGTGAGCTGGGACTTACCCATTTGCCCTCACACAGTAGCAAAGGGAGCCTTGGGAGCCCAAGGGCTGTACCTGAACTGAGGTAGGAGCCCTTGATCTGCCTCCCATGGTGTGGCAGAAGCCAGGCTGTTGCTCTTCTTATGAAAAGAAGCTTCCCTGTCAGTAAGCAACCCTGTGTGCTCTGCAGTTCCTGCCTGTCCTCCTCTCCCCTCCTTCCATCCACCACCCTAAGCACCGATCTTCTTCCACACCTCTGAGGGCTGTGTCTCTTTTAATGACACCTAAACTCCCAGGCACGCAGCTGGAGTCACGCAGCAGAAGCTTCCCTCCTATGGTTTTAAAGACTTTTTGAAAAGAGAAAGATAAAAGGAAGAATCATCAAATCTTTCTCCCAGGTTTTATTGCTTTCTGGGAGAGATGCTTGCATCAAGAAACCTCCACGAGAGCACAGCAAAAGCAATCCCAATGCCTGGCTCTTGCCAGCCCCTGCCAGAGCACCACCTGGCTGAGAAAGCAACAGAACGCAAGACAGGGCTGTCCACCAACCTCCTTCACGCATGTCCTTCACTTTGGAAATCCAGCTCCACGTTGCTAAGCTTGTAATCCCTCCAGGAGCTATAAAGCAGGTTGCCTCCCACGAGGGAGCAAGGAATTCTTCTGCTCCAGACCCTGTGCTTCCCAAACTGGAAGCAGGGATAGACATTTGTCAAGCCAGACCCCTTCTTCAGCAGGACAGCAGGCTTCCCCTTCCAGGTGTTTGAGCTCTGCAGGTGAACAGTGTCAAGTACCAGGAATAAACAAGGCTGCATAGCAACAACTTCTCTGAAGAAATCCTGAGATGCAAGGAATATCTTGTGCTGCAGCCACAAGCACCCGAGGGACCTCAACAGAACCCAAACCTTCGGTCAGGGGCACACACCAAATGGTGACACACTCCCAGTCCCCCTCACTGCCTGCTTGTGGTCCCTGTGCAAGGATCATCCTAAAGCTTTCCACAGTGTGCAAGCAAACAGCAAAGTGTGCATCTGCTGGAAACTGAGAAAAGGGAGGGGGAGGCTTCCACCCTCTTCACTGCAATATTTGATAACATCTCTGCAAGGTAAATTGTTCCAGTGTGAGCTTGGATCCCCCCTCGGTTAGATCAGTGTAAATTCATACCAGCCCTACAGAAAGCACCACATTCAGGCAAGATTAGGAAAAGAGGAGAACTAATTCCTCCAACATGGCATGGCCACAGTCTCTGTGATCTCCACTAAATGCTGCCAAACTGTAATTTTCTACCACCCCCATTACAAATATTTTATGCCTCTCCCCTGTGCTGTGGATAATTGTGCAATATGCAGTGCAGAGCAGCAATATTGTGCATCGTTTTGTTGTTGTTATGCTCAATCAAAAGCTACTTTCAAATGTAAAAATAATAATAATTTCATCATTTCCATGTCTAGTTTGGAAATTTTCCGTAACAAGGTCACTACTGGCTGTTTTTATAAACATTCATGTTTATAATGAAATTCTCTGCAGAGGTGCAAGGGCTCACATGAGGTTCTCTGTTAATCTCTCAGCCCATGTCTTTACACTTATATGGATGGAGGTGTCCACACGACTACTATGAGACAAGGAATTCAGACACTAAGTCTTGAGCAACTATATCCAACCTGCAAGTCAACAGGTAAGTGGAAAGGGACTCTTTAGCTGTAAAAATGTGCAATAATTCAGTTCCTACAGGGGGCAAAAAACCAACAGAAAACCCCTCTGCAGGAGTTAGCAGTCCTTCTCTAACTAGTAAAGGCAGCACACACATCCTTTTGTGGTTTGGGAAGGTGACTGTCACCTCACTTGGTAAAAAGCAGCCACCCCATTGCTACCATCACTGTAGGAGTAAAAGATTCAGCCTTACAATGAGTCACCTTAAACTACACAATTCTCTCAGCTTCTCCAAGGCTGAGTGATCAGATATGTGAGAAAATAACCCTATATGTCGCAGAATGGCAGAAAATGAGCTGACTGCAGCAAATGGATCTCCAAATGTGACATCTCCTGCATCAAACGGGAGGATTCTCCTGAAAAGCTTCTCCTTTTTGCTACCAGGAAGAGGGAGAAGACTGCCCTCGGACTTCAGCACTGCTTTAGACCTTAGGAGACACAAAGAAAATTAAGTTTCAGCTGTGTTGCAGGCAAGAGTCAACCTGCTCCAGCTCCTGTCAGCAAAGCAGAAATGCTGCTTGTTCACCTTTCTCCATGTTGTCTTCTAAGGTAATAAACCCTTTAAAGTGGGGAATTTTTCTGTACACGTATATGCATCTAACACAGCTGCCACAGACATCAGCTGGAGATGTTGCTATAGAATAGCAATGTCAGTAGCTATTCATAGGACTTTTCCCAGTACAGTGTTTGGTCCTTCTCTTTAATTAAGGGGTCTGCAACAAGCTGCCAGCTCACCTTTAGTGAAAAAGTTAAGCTCCTGAGTGTCTCAAAATAAGCACTTTTACAGAGAAATAGCAGCACTGAAAAGTGTGACTTTCATCAAATCACCAAAAGTGACAAAAGTAGAGCAAAACTGGAGAGCTGGTCAGAGTGAGACCACCCAGGAGCATCTAATGTCCAGCCTCTCTCCCTGAGCACCTGCTTACTCTTCTTTCTTTTGACTCAGTAAAAGTGAAGGTCAAGGAACAAAGTCAACAAAAGGGAAGAACCTATATGCTTAGCCTTAAAAATGGTGACCAAAAGTTTTATTTCATTCTTTCTGAGAGGAATAAAAAAATTGCAGCTATCCTCAGGGAACAGAGTACCTTCCCTCCTGAGTCTGACTTGGGTCACACCTACTTCACCTCCAACAGCATCACCCATGGGGCTGTGCTCTTATGCCACCTGCACATCCTGTTATAACACATTATGTTCCATGGGGAAGGAGCAGTGTCCACGTGCTCACATGCATCCTGGAAATCAACCTGGTGATGGCTATCTTGTCCTTCCTTGGGACAGCCATGGGATAAACCTTGCTACGGGGTCCAACCCTCTCTCTCATCCATCCATAGCACCTCAAACACTTTCACCATTCCTCCCCCCCCCAGGCAAAGAACAGTCCAATCATTCCTCACAAGTTAACAAAACAAATTGCCTTGAAATCCCCTTTCTATAAACATGAAGCGTGGCCCCACTTTCAACAAACACATCCAGGGCTTATTTGGCTAAACCTCTGCACTGTGCTTTGAAGCCTCTGGGCATCACAGACAGGAGCACAGGGCTTAGCAGGGCTTTTTTCCCTTTCCACAGCAATGATGGAAATCTTGTCACCTTACATGCTTGTATCCAGAAACCTGCTCAGCTATTCCTCTTTCTTTCACTTGCTGAGCAGCACAGCCCTTCGCAGCAGCCTCCTGGCACACAGACAGCTTGTTTTCTGTTCACAGAAACCACTGCTGGATTGTGAGCCCTTGGGCTTTCCCATGGCAACCTTGTTTGTGCACTGGGCAAGGGACATCAATAATGCATGGCATCCGAGGCCATGAGGGAAACAGCTCAAGCACACAGTGCAAATGTTAATTAGAGCCCAGCAGACAGGTCTGAAGCCAGCAAGCTTAAACAGACCTTCTGGTTACATGACCAACAGCAGCAGGTTATTAATTTAGTGCTGGAGATGCCAATGAAGCTTTGTAGACTAGTAGGAAAGACACAACTATCAGTAACAAGTACAAGCTGTTCTCCAAAGCCTCCTCAGCTGATAAAAATAATTGTGAGCTGAAATACCAATACAGAGAAAAAGTGGATATGAAGGTTTTTAATATTTAAAATGTTCATTTTTATCAATTCTGAATTCCAAGGCACAGGAAAAGAGAGGAAAAGGTTGGACAGAAAACAAAAGAATACAGATACTGCTATATATGCCTCTGTTTTGCCCAGCCTTGAGGAGCATCCAGAACTCCTTGGCTTTTCCTTATTCTTTAGGCGCTGTCCCCTAATCAGCAGGGTCCTGAGGACTTGAAGACAGGTGCCACCCTCTACAAACGTTCCTCCACCAAGTGCTGGGATGAAAAATAAATCAAATTATCCAAAGAGTGACAAGAGGGTTGTGCATGGTATGCACCCCAATGCCACGAAAGGCAAGCAGAGAGGATCTGTTAAGATAGAAGAACACAGCAAGGTAGAAAAACCTGTGCTTCAGCATCTACATTCTCAGGGAGCACTGTTGTGGAATACCATCACACCACTGTGTGTTGAGGCCAATACTTGAAACAAAAATCTCAGGAAAACAGTGTTTCAGTTTGCTTAAAGGAAATGCGTTTTGTAAACATGAAAGAAAATGGGAAAGGAAACGACCACTTTACACTTTGAAGCGTAAACACAAAGACTCAGACACACTAAGGTCAGGGGAAATTATGGCATCAATACATTGGACTCAGAATTATATTGCATCTTCCCTCTAAAGAGCCTACAGCAGTTTTCATTGCCACAAGTGGCACTTAACATTTCCTCATGAGGTGATATACACAGTGTTAAGATACACTGGGAAATTGAGCACTCCAAAACTCTCTTAGGACCTCAATAAAGAAACTGCAAAGAGACCAGCAGTTCTCTTTTCTGGTGACAACTGTCTGTGGCAGGGTAACAGCTGGGATTGGGTCAGCTGAAATGCTGAGGCCTTTCAAAAAGAAGTCAAAAACCAGAGGTACTATATTAAGAGCTGCTAGATAAACATTATCACAGCTTTACATGTGGGGATCAGGGTCTTTCAGATCAACAGATACAGTATCTTGCCTACAGCTTGCCAAATTTTTCTGACGGAGAACACAGTGATTACACCAAACTGATGTGATCTGTGAAAATATGCTTTTTTCAACTATTTCTGTAAGTTTCAGGATGGCACATTTGATACTTTTTCTCAAATTCTTCCATGGTATTATAGAATTATCTCCATTTTGAGTAACTCTAATTCTATGCAGTGAAAACCTGTCTGTGTACCACCTACCTCAGACACATTTCCAGATCAGACTTTGATGAGACAAAAGCCTACTTCCAGTGCTTCTTCAGCATAGCAGGGGACTAGAAATTGCTGTATGCCTGGGAAATCATAGACAGTCATAGAGAATATTTTAACTCCTGTAAGGGTTGTAAAAAACTCATGATACAAAGGGATGTAGGCAAATATGCTCTGAGCTGTAAGCGTGCCCTGGAGGAGAAGGATGAGATGTGCCAGATACAAGCACCTCACAGCACCAGTCCCCAGTGAGGACCCAAAAAGTGGAACAGAGACCTCCATGAGGCAGCAGATGAGCCCAGTTTAGGATTGTCCAGAGCCCCTCTAACGCCCTCTGGTGATCCAGGGCGCTGGACCGCCACAAACACTCGCTGTGCTTTGCCTCCTAATTCATTCATGTGGTTCTAAACTAAGGCCCCTTGGTTCCCCACGTTGCTAATCTAGTTAAGTGCACATTGGCTAATTGCAGGTTTTAGCTCACTGCCAAGAACATCATCTCACTGTCTTTTTGCTCTGGCTACCTGAAGAGCCAGCAGCAACACGAACCCACACCTCATCTGGGAGTGCAGAGAAACCAGCTGCCACCTCCTGCTGTCCACTACAAGTCTGCTTTCATTTGCTTTACCAAAATAGAATGTTTTTCTATAACAGGGAGAGTGAAGTGAAGAACAAAATCAAAAACAAACAAACAACTTATCACCTGAGGACACTCTTCACAAAGTCCCCGAGCAGATGGACACAGGAGAAACAAGAAAAAAAAAAGACTTTGGTTCTTATACAGACATCTCAAAAACAGGGCCACTGAGGTAATTCGCTAACCTAGTGTATGCAAATACACCTCACATTCCTGAGGGTTAGATAGGAACAAAAAGGCCAAAGTCTTCTCCACAAATTTATCACAATTTAGCACAAATAATTTTGAAAACTGAGCCCAGCTGCTATGTTTTTACTGAATGCCCTGTCTCATGAATGTCAGCAGGTTCCTGTTCAGCTGGAGGCAGACCTGGGCTGCTGCACCTCTAAGTGGGCAGGCAAACTCCATGAGCTTCACCAACGCTGCAGCAAGGACCACTATCACAGAGCAACACCCAGCTCTAACTGCAGCCCTGCCATGCCCACTCTGCTGCTCAAAGTACAGGTTCAGTGAAAGGCTACAGGCCCTGATGCTTTGCTTTTAAGTGCTTCAACGAGCTGCTGTACAGAGTGAGGCAGCTGCACAACATCAAAGCTGCACAGAAAATAAAACGCTTTCCCACGACACCACATTAAAGCCAAGGCAAGGACCTAGAACTGAGTCCCAGTGATGCAGAGTTCATTCCTCAGACTTTAAAATCACTCTGCTCTTACAGAAAGATTAGTTGAATTTTTCCCAAGAGCCCCTCTTTTCTTCTCAATACCATTCATCTGCCAAGCAGCAAATCTGTCAGCACAGTTCGGGGCACAGTGCTGAGGCTTCAGGACTGCATTTCTAATTTGAAGGACTCAAAGATTACAAGCAGAGAGAACACACAACCTCAAAACCCGTAAAAGAACAGGTACCTTCATGGTAACAGAGATCACCATGGAGATGAAAGATGAAAGTGCAAAATAGGCATGTTTAGAAGCTCATGTTTTCCCACATCTTCTAACAGGTGACAGTCACCAAACCATGTTTGGAATGCTGGACCTGCTAAGCCCCCTCAGTACTCCCTTAGCACAGCACAGGTCAGATGGCAGCTGGCCCTGAATGTGTTGGGGTTAAAGAGACACAGAGAAGCAGAGCTCTTTCTTTAAGTCTCATAAACAGCTCGAAAAGTTTTCCTTCAACACATTTCTGAAAGAGAAAAAGGTGTGATCATTTGGACGGAAAAATAAAAGTGCTGGCAAATGAGAAGATTTGTTCAGGCTGTTGAACATCCATGTAATGAAGGTGATGGAAACTTAAACTGGTGATAGATGCAAGAGAAATTAGCCCTGCAGCTTGTTTTACCTGCCATCAGCTTTGAAGAGGTCCTGAAAAACACCTTCAGCTTCCATCAATTCCTGATAAGTGCTTGGCAAAGCACATACTGCAAGATGGAGGATATCCCGACCCATAAGCAGGTAACAGCCTGTCTGAAAGAGAGTGATATAACAGCTTCTTCCTCCATCTCCTGTACTGGAGGATGTCATGACAAAACAAACACTGAGACAAGACTCAATGAGGAAGGATCCCATTTCCTTGTTAATGACTTTCAATTCAAATCCTCTACAACTGCAGAAATTAGCTGCCTGAGCACTATGGAAAGTCAAAATGGGCACAGGTTGGTGGATTTTTCTTTAAAAGAGCCCCCCCAAAAATCTTAGTATTTACAGACCACAATAAATTCATAGAGAAGACTGCAGTGGTATATGGATATATTTCCCTTTTCACCTTCACTGTTTTAAACAAAACTCTGTGCCTATGGTGGAGAAAAAGTTTGACTACCTGAATTTAAGGTGTATTAAAGGGGTGGGAGGTTTGCTGTTGTGGTTTTGTTTGTTTGTTTGCTTGTTTGTTTGTATCATTTATATTGAAGCTCTTGAAATAAAATTTTATAGGATGTAATTCTGCCTTCTTTTCCCTTCACTGAATCTGCTGAGGATGGCAGGGTGAAATATTAGGAATTAGAGGACCAAATCTGACCCCACTGAATTCAAACAGCCAGCATGCCCAGCCTTGTGTACATTTTGAGAAACAGCTCCTCTTCTGAATCATATTATCCCTGTCAGTCTTGGGTAGAAAATGATTTCCAGTCACTAGTCCACAGCAGACGATAATAACAAATGAAAAATAGCCAAGCTATGGTTTACACTAGATGCCAGAAATGAGGTATGGTGGAATTCTGTGGACAGAGTGGGAGAACTGAGGAGGAATGGCTTCGCACCTGCCTGCTCTGAGGCGGCGGCAGCACCATGGGTACAGCTCATTAAGCAGGCAGCTCTTTTTCACCGAGCTGGTACTTGTGTGTTGAACTTTTTGTACGATGAGTTTGCTCCTAAAAAGAGGCAAACGACTAGTGCATTGAAATGCCATAAATCCCTTGCTGGCAGAGCGTGAAGCAATTAAAGCCTCCATGCCTCCTGACTGCACCCAGAGGCAGGCAGGTAATGGAAACATCAGTACATTTAGAAGAGACCCCATGAGTGCCAAAAAAAGGAGAATTTGCAGGCAGGGACTAAAACATCATGTGGAACTACAGGTGGCTGTCAAGCAGTTTGTGGACCCCAAGCCACCCACTCCTCAGGGTCTGCAAAGTAGATCCCACATGGCCTCACCAAGAACAGGGTTGAGAAGCTCAGTAGGGTGCTGTATTTTGCAGTTTGTACCCTCTCATATCCTCTCTGCACTCCAGCTGCAACAGTACATTCTTCCCCACATCTTGCTGACTGTCTTGCCCAGCTACACTGTAGGCTTGCTCAGGCCGGAGATCCTTTCTGTAGTGTTTTCCTCACAAACAAGGGAAGTTCAGCAGCACGTGCTGCCTCCACCACACATTTTTCTGCAAGAAATTCTCAGTATTCAGCCACAGATAAGAAAACATTTTGGTAAAATAGCCAAGTAGGGTCATCCCTTCTTTGCACAGGGGGAAACTGAGGCACAGAACTTAGAAACATAAGTTTTTCAGCCTTGACATTCACTGGTTTCCCATCACTCAGTCCTTAGATACTTTGGATACCACTGTGATAGCTTCAGCTGCTAAGGAAACAAATCTGTTTTCAGACACCTTACTCATGCTGTGTCATTCAATTCCTCATCTGAGTGAGGGCGATTATGTTGGCGGCTTCACCATTATCTTAAAGCAAAGCCAGGACTTCACCATCTTTCCTGAACATAAAATTCCATCACCTTGTTCACAACATTTTCTGAGACTTTAGAGAGGCATTTTACAAAACATGTTGCCTTTCAAGAAATGAGAGGACTAAGAGATGAGTTTCCCACAGAGAATAGCTTTGTGCTCTGCTGTGAGGCATCAAGAGCTGCTACGTATAAATGGGGGCATTTCTTCATGCTGAATTTGAAGATTTTTGAGTAGTTACTGAAAGACAGTAGAGGCTTGCATTGCTTGTATATAGCAGTAGTGATATCAGCATCTAAACAAAGAGGTGTCCTTGAAATCTGAGTCTAATGGCAAGCTTAATACTGTGACAGGCTCCACTGGAGGCTCAGGCAGGTTCATTTTTCCTCTCTACAACTGCCAAAGATCTCTGGGTCTGTGGCACAAACATTGACCGTGAAATTGTAATAAACCCTAGGATTCTGAATTCTCAGGTTTTTTGGTTTTGGGTTTGTTTTGTTGTTTGGGGGGTTTTTTAACCATAGGAAACCATGAGAAGAGATGACAGTTTAGGTCTTAACTCATTCCTATCAGTGCTAACAGCAAACTTGTAATTAATTTTAAATGTCAAGGAAAAAAACTTCAGCACACAAACTAAAAGGTGGAATAAAGTTTGTTTATGTAGGCTGTTGTCTATGCATTTTTTAAAAGATGCAATAAAAACCTCCACTGGAAATATATTCTTCAATAAAAATACAATTTTTTCTGAAAACACACAGATTGGTTGTGATCTTTTATTTTCCACAGAACAGGGAAAAAAGATCAGAACAATTTTCATCTAAACAGTAGTTGAGATGTTCGGAAACATTTGACAAAGCCATGCAAACACCTGAAAGAAACCAGAAAACTCAGAAGCCCCCATTTTTACTTGTTTGCCTTATTAAGTTTCCACTAAAATATATATATTTTTGGGGTAGTACTTTTGTTGTAAACTTAAAGTTTTAAAAGTTTCCTAGAAAAGCTACAGCTTCCAAGAGGAAGTTGTCAGCCAACTTTTTTCTTAAAGCAAAGGAATGGCTCACTGTGATCTCAACTGGTCCCAAGAGCTCTGAAAGGGACATGGTGCACACAAGAATTGCACACACTCCTGCAATCCAGATTGAAACAGCATTCAAAGCCTTGCCTGAGGCAGACCAAAATGTGGCACCCTCCTCATGCTGGCCAAAAACCCAGCTGCTGTAATTTCAGCATCTGAGTGGCCTTCACAGTGTGAAGAGACATGCAGCAGGCTGTTTCTTTGAGGATCAGTGCCACTGGCTACACACTACTTTTTCAGAAGTGTCAGAATTTTGTGTACCAGCCCTTAGACATAAAACATATCTGCTATAGAGCCATCAGCGCATCACCACAGGAGACAGGGAAGGAGCTAGCATACATTGAATCCAGTTTTCATGTGCATTTTGCTAGGAATAACAAAGCCTATTATAATCCTGCATTTACATCTTTAAATTTTGTTTTGAAGCTGTGACTCAAATGCTAACAGGTAAAATCTACTCCTATGCATCTAGCCAAGGAGTCTAAATTTGTTTTGGTGAAGGGCATTAACCACAAAGCAAATAATGCATTTGCTGCATGAATTACAAGAGGGAGACCTACCTTCATGATTGTTTTCTGTTTATATGCCTCCATTAGTATCCAGGGAAGTTTAACCTGAGCTGGGGTACATGGCATGGTCAAGTCCTCAGGTTTCATCACTTCTCTGGCCATCCATCAGCCTGCAGCTTCTCAGCAATTCAGTCCCGGGGCATTAAGCTGTCACAGCTCACTATGAAATTAGACTTGATGACACCTAAGTAGATTCATTAATGCATTAGGCAAATGCTATCTGATTGGTTCCTTTTTTTAGAGGTTTGGCAAGCAGCGTGCAAACAAACATGGAGAATGATGCTCCCAGGGGAGGGCAGGCAGCTTGCCAGTCTTCTTTCTTAAACAGAGGTAAGAAAGTGTCAGCCCCACAAAGCTGCACTAGAAGAATTTACAGCCCACTGCTTGCCTCAAGACAGCAAAGCACAGAAGGTGGCATCAGTTGCTTCTGTCTTCTGGAGGGGTGATGCAGTTCCCATACGTGTCACAGCACACACAGCATTTCAGCTGTAAAGGCAACGTGGC
This sequence comes from Pipra filicauda, assembly GCF_003945595.2. Classification (NCBI taxonomy): domain Eukaryota; kingdom Metazoa; phylum Chordata; class Aves; order Passeriformes; family Pipridae; genus Pipra; species Pipra filicauda. The sequence goes on from NW_024103918.1 coordinate 2,005,635, forward strand.
ACTAATCATGACCAAAACAAATCCCAAAGGACTACCTGTCCCTAGTATGGGGACTAAAAGACAAACCAGCTCTAGGTTAATCTCCAGGACCATCCAGGGGATATTCTCACCATCCTTAACCACATGGTTGCTGGCTATGCAACTGCACTGACTTACCTTGTTCACTGCTTCTCCAGTCCAATAACACAGCCCAAAAAACGAAGCCACCAAGCCAACCAGTGCGGAGGGAGGCAGATGCTGGTGTCAGGTACACACCTTCACTGTCAATTCTGTCACGTATCAGCTGCCATGGGTGGTGAGACTCAAAGTTTATCTGTCCTTCCCAGAGACTCTCACTTCATTCCTGATAAATATAGCTACTGGCCCTGTAATTCGGTACAGTTACAGTTTTGCAGGACACTTGAATACATTTTGATTGGCACATACTTGACTTGTGCAGGCAGCTTGCCTTGTAGTACTTTCACCTCGGACTACGATCTCATTAGACTTCACAAATTAAGCAGAACCAGGCTGGAAAGATACTTGGAGGAGAATTCTGAAGTGTAATGGGACACAGGACATGCAATTCCAAAAAAACCTACAGTTCTAGGAGAGATGTGAAAGCTTGGTAAGACATCTTGTGTGTGGCTGCAACATGTGCCTTCTTTGGTCAGGGATAAACCAGTAAAATCCACACAAGTATGGTCTGTGCATTAAGTACACTCACAGTTAAGTCTAGGAATATTATCCATGTAGCTGTTTGTGTTCATTTTGTTTAAAAAAACATTTTGCTTCTCTCCACACCTATTTAAATCTACTGCTGAATATTTAAAGAGACAAGATGCTTTCCAAAAATTTCAACTTAGCTGGTGGTTCAGGTAATGGCTGGTAAAGCTCTGGAGTTTTAAAGCAAAACAGTATCTATTGACATGATTCCTTTGTTTAGAAAAATAAGCCTTGGTTGAAATGTTTGTGAATAAATTAGCTGACAAATATAGCTCATTTGTCTATCTACAAACCAATACTGACTTTTGTGCAGAAACTGATTATTAGCAAATATTTTCCAAATAGATCACAGAAGCAACATTCAGATGAGTAATTATTCTTGGAACAGTTTGCCACACTGCTGCCTCTGCACTCGTGGTACATGAGCAAGTGGGTGCCCAGGCCATATGGCATTGTTTCTGCTTCCTAAGTAACTGAAGCCGGTAAAAAAAGCAGAAACAAAATGAACCCTAAATTACAGCTGCTTTTCAGTTTGAATTTTGAGCTAGCAATTAGACTTACTGAAATTCTTGAATTTTTGCAGTTTCCGAACATTTCACTGAGCAAACAGGTAGCTAAGCACATAACCTCCTGCAACGGCAACCACAACACAGCTTTTCCCAGAAGATATCACGTGATCCTGCATTTTATTCACAAAATACAAACCAACCTTTCTTAGATCCATTCAGTCTGCTCTATTAGTTTCTTATCACAGGACTCTTAGTGAGCCTGCAGGTCTGGACAAAGCAGTCCTTTACTGCAAAAAGGAAGTATACCTGCATCAAAATAAAGTTTTTCTGGGTGTGTCCTGCTACAGATGTTCAGAGGCTCTGCAGCTGCTTGGATTATACTGGAGAAGGCTTTTCTGTTTCCTGTGCTCCCAGTGTCCAGGACATGAGACCACACAGTTCCACAGCCGCAAGTTCCTGTGAGTTTCCCCTGGCACCCAGTCCACCTCCTGCTACCTCCACAGGGAAACCCTTCCACACACAAACCCCAAATGCCTGTATACCTCAGCAGTAGAGCTGAAGGATACACTGATGCCTGCCCATTCATTAGCAGCCAAGTCCTTGTTTCACTCAGCTGAAGCATTGCACTTGCCTCTCCTGAAGAACAAATGAGGAAGAAGAGGAACCAGGCAGCAGGGGTTTGCCTGCTTATCATCAAACCTTTCCAACATATCTAACATACCAGCAGTCTCTTGGCCAACAACTGCAAAACCTCCAGAATCTTGCATGGCACTTTAACAGTTAAATATATTTCAGTGCAAAACCCCCATCTCCTCTTTCCAAGCAGGAGTCGATGTCTTACCCTGTTTCACATCTGGCATCACTTCATTATTTTTTCTTCAAGCTGTGTAATTAAGAGCTTATATAAAGTTGATTTAAAGAGAGTCTGCACTCTGGATGACTCCACTTGAGAGCGAGGTAACAGTGCCTTGACAGGTCAGGGCTGGGTTCATTTGCTCTTCCTCGAATAGTTGAGTTTCAAGGAGGGGTTCCTAGGAACTGAACAGAGGTGTGACAGGAAATCATTGACAGGAAACCTCTTGGGGATCTTCAGTGCTTGTCTAAGTCATCAATTTCCCAACAGCTCACATCAAGCACTCTGAAGCAGAGATCAGGGCTGGGTTTATGCCCTCCATTGGGATGAAACATCATTATCTGCCCCTGGCAGGGCTCTCATGCTTGGGCCCAGGACTGCCCAAGGACTGAGAACAGGAGAAGTGGCCTGAGCCCCATCCCACCTGTCAATTCCCACATTCCTGATTCAGCACATCTCATCTCTCACATCTGTGACACAAGCCAGTTAAATTATCTGCAGCTTCATCCCTCTTGCAAACCTCTCCCTACCTTTCATCTACCTGAGTGCACAGCCCCCTGCAGGCACAGTAGCTGATTATAAATACCTGCTTAGGCTCCATGTACAGTGCTGGCAGCTGAGGTCACAGCTCCACAACCAGGTCCACACTCCAAAGGCAGAACTGGGTGGCACAGGGGGCCCTCTGCAAGGAGAGGCTGGGACTTTCTGTGACAGTCAGGGCAGGTCAGGGCCGGTCCTCCACAGCCCCTGTGGTAACTGGGACATGATCTCTCTGTCCTTATCTCAGCCTGTGAGCTTTTTTCCAAAAGAAACATGGGGGGACCAGACTCCACATAGCCCACTGTGATGCTGCAAGATAGCTCAGATACAAAGGCAAGAAAGAGACACCAGCGTAAAATACTATGATAACTCCTAGAGGTCCCCTTTGGCAGGGTCTGGAAAACAAGGGAAGATAGCTGCAGCTGTATTAAGACTTCTCATTGCTTGCAGCTGTATTCATATTTCTAAAGGGAAAATACGGGGCTGCACTTGAGTTCTTCCCTTGAGGCACACATCAGGGTTCAAACTTGCGTGGCAGCTCATTTTTGTTTCCCCACCATCTTTAATGAACAAGGATTTCTTACACGTGCACACACCTCCCTCCTGCTCTGTCAGCCTTTCCACTCTTCACATACTGAGTTGGAATTGTTCCCTGTGAAATCATACTTTAAAACCTTTTAGAGAACAGAAATGCAGAATGCCAGAGTTCAGACAACTGGAGCAGAGGAGACCCTCCAAAATGTCCCCTCTCATCAGCATACAAAACAGCATCAAAGGCTTTTTTTTTTTTCAAACGGCACTGTTTATTTGGCCCTGGCAAGTGATGGGCGATAACCAAAGGAAGGTCTGACAAATAGAGGGATGCTGAGAGGAATAAGAGCTTGGCTTTCTTGGGAAGTGCTTTTCGAAGCCAAGGAAACTAAAAGTGCACCAAAAAAAAAAAAAAAAACAAAAATCGATGAAAGCTGAGATTCCTCACACACCAGCAAAGCTTCAGCACCAGAGAAACACACTGTGCAAATTAATTGGGAAACACAGACCATGCTTATTTAACTCCCATTTCTACAGATATCTTCTCACAAGGACTGGATGGCAACCTTTATGGTCCCTCAGTGCACTTAAATTCTGCGTGTTTCCAGAAGTGCTCTCTCTGCCTTACTTAAAAAGTGGTCATGATGGTCTGTAATTTTTTTTCTACCATTCCAACATTTTAAGAACATTGCAACAGCCTTTCCCACAGAGAAGACAGACTGATGCAGTGTGAGACAAAGGGCCAAAGGTCACGTTCAAAGGAGCACACTCTGAGGCTTGTCTGCCTGGTGGACCACAAAGGCCTTGGGTCAGGACCAGGCAGCACAAACAGCGCAAGAGTATTACAGTGGTTTTGTGTTCAGTGCATTTCCTCCACCATTTTCCAAAGCAATCAACAGCTTGGAGCTGCAACCTGAAAGACAAGAAGAAAAACCTGCCTTGATGGTCATTTTGTTTATTCCAACCCCAAAAAAATATATTCCCCCTTTGGATGGTATTTTACATGTTTTATTGCCTGGCCAAACAACAGAAGTAATCCAGCATTTGGTCACCTTTTCAAAATAGTTTGAGGATTACAGCACTGTTATCAATATATCCATTTTTAAATGCTGAACCATGACTACTCCCAGGAACATCACTGCTTCCCAGAGCAGTTACGAAGATCATGAAGAACTGAGAGCACCTCACATCTGATGAGTGGCTCTGGAGCAGGATTTCACTTGCACTGCTGCCCACTGTACTATCTCTCAGCAGCTCCCACTGCCAGGACTGAGAGGGAAACAAAATTTTCAGGTTGAAGTTTTAATTTAAGATGGATGAATTCAATGGACTTGAATTCAAAAAAGAAAATGACAGAAAACCACATCAAAAACTAAAAATGACATAATTAGCGGTTGTTTTGTGAGTACCTAAAGGAGATAAAACGAAAATATGAAAGGCAGTTTAAAAACATGCAATTCTAAAGAAAAAAATCATCAATTCTGTTAGAATACTAAAATAAAATGCTTCAACCTCTCCCCAATAAAAACAGACAAAAAACTTCAATATTTCTTCAATTTTTCCATTCCCTATCATTCACTTCACCCTCTCCCTTTTCTGTGCTTCGAACTATTAATCTGCACAAAATGTTGAGCAGATGGTTGCAGTTTCTAGCAGTGGTCATCACAGCACTAATACATGTTAAAAAAAACATATAGAATGAGCAAAGATTAGCAAACCAAGTTAGAATTTATGAAACTGGGAAAGGGGATGTGCCAGCCCTTGAAAGCAGCGAAATTGTTATCAGATCCCTTTATGAAGCAGCAGCAAGCACAGGTTTCAATGCCTTACAAAGGGAATCTTCAGTGGAATTACCTTAGAAAGTAATTTATTTACAGATAGAGGAAAAACTTTTCCTATAAGCATATTTCACTGGAATTAGGGGATTGTAGAAAACGAATTGTTACTTTGAAACTCCTGTTATTTAAAGGTAAAGTCATTTAGTTTGAAGCATCCACCAGAGTTCATATTTTCCAGAACAGCCTTTCCTTTATCCTATTAGTTTCCTTCACTAAATGTACCCCTTTTCCAAATCTTTAATTCATATCTATGAACTCTATTTCATTCATATATATATATATATATATATATATATATATATATATATATATATATATATATATATATATATATATGCTTGAGGAGCTTTGAGGAGCCTGAGCACACGATAAGCTTCAGAGAACCATGGGTTTGGAGAGGAACCAAGCTCCTTCCAACCTACAAGCGCTGGAAGCCAGTGAGACGAAACAGCCACTACAACTACCCACGTTCCTGCAATTCCCACGTTGACACCCTGAGATTTTTTGCATTACAGAAATCACAGCACAGCTCCAGCAAAAGCAGATTTTACCAACCTTCACTGTCAGCCCCCATTCCCAGAAAGCCTGGTTTGCTGAGGGCAGAAAATGTTTCTTTGATCTGATTGCAGGAACTTCCAACTTGAGGCAGCTGAAAAGGTCATTGGTTCCTATACCAGACAGTCTGTGTGAGATCATTTCAATCTGATTTATCTCTAAACCACCTTTTTGGGAAGGGTCACAAATTGGGTCTCACCCAATTCCGAGTGGGAAGATTTTTAATACTTCCATTGATGTGGACACGGAATGATTCTTGTTGATGCCAGTTTCCCACAGCAACCGTTGCCATGGTTATAAATCATTTATTGCCCCCCACCCACCCTGTTGGCCAACAGCTGAATATAAAGGATGAGTTTACTCTGTGCTAGAGACCATGACAAACGCACAAACCCGCTCGGTCTGAAGTTCACCATCAGGCACTGAAACACTGTTGGCTGTTTCATTGCAGGGGCTTTGGGAACTCTCTAAAATAACCAACAGACAAGTGCTCGCTAATGATGAAAGCAAACAGTCCTCCAGCTCACAGATGCAGAGATCCAGGGGGTCTTAAGCTTGTGTGTGCAGTAATCACTACAGGAGGAACCTAGAGACAATGCCCTCCCTTCCAGGCTCCCGTGGAGCTTAAGGGAAACACGTTCTTCTCAAAGACATAATGCATCAATTCCTTAAGTTATTCCTAAATAACTTAAAAGCACTCATTACTGAGCCAAGGTATTTGAAATAACCTAGTTAACCCCATCTCCATGATTAGAAGAGCTCTGGATAGGCTCCAGGTCTGACCATGACTTCACTTCCTCTCCTAGACAATGTGAGATTCACTCACACAATTCTTAATTGTCTCTTGTACCTCCTTGCTGAGCAATTTTGTATCTTGCAGCCAAAACAGAAACAGAGATGAAGGCACCTGGACAAAATTTTCATCATGCAGAGGCACAGGCTTACTCCCAAGCAGGATTTACTTTATGATTTCCTTGATTTTTCAAGGGCTGGGTAGAAGGTGGATTTGAAGAAAAGCTCAAAAAAAGATGCTACATTTCAGGCAGCAGTTGAGTCAAATGCAATCATGCTGGCAACAACCAAACATGTTTTGGCAAGTTATTTCCTCTGCTTGAGTGCAGTGGCTTCCCACACGTTATTCTGCAACCCCAACAGCAAGTGGATTTCCCTCTCTCCAGCTCAAAACAAGCCCTCATAAATGTTTAAACGAACTGAAAAACACCACAGCTCTCACAACATCACAGCTGCGGCATCCTGACACTGTAACTTAATACTACACACTACCTGCTTTACAAAAATCACCTCCAAACCACAGCTCCGGCAGCCCTCCTGGTGACTCCAGGTGCTCTGCACACCCAGTTAGAGAGTTTAGGGACCTACATGCCAGAAGGGAGATGGGAAGTCCGATCTCAAACCCAATTCCTAACTGGAGGGCTATGGACACCATGCAACCAGCTGAAGTGGCACTCACCCACTTCTAGCAGACTGGAGATGTAGGAGTAAATTTTCCTTCCAGGGTCAATCATACTGCTCTTTAAAGCAAAACTGAAGTTTTAAGCCACCTGCCATAAATTAAATCACAAAATATCTGTCTTTCCTACAAAGGAGAGTGGAGAGTCTCCACAGCTGTGAGCTTGGACACACCTGCAAGGAAAGAGAGTGTCTGCTATAAGCCTCTCCTTCAGTCCCCTCCTTCCAAGGAGCAGGGAAATAACATCCCAAAGGCCATGGATCAGTTTCTAGGAGACTTAATCTTGGTTTAGGCAGATGTTAAAGGGGCAAAGGGCAAGACTGCACAGAGTCGGTTTTCCTTGTCACCCCACAGTTCTGATCAAGCAAGGAAGGGCCAATACAGTACCAAGCTACTGTTTCATCACAAGACAACCTGAACTAGAACTTGGCTATTGAGCTATACACCATCTCCATAATTTTTATGTGCATTTCTCAAATGTCTACATGCTCATGTTGCCAGTAAGCAGGAATTTTCCAAGAACCAGTTGTGCCTTCTGTATCTTCCCTTCTTTTCTCCTTTTCCACATTATTCTTCTCCTCTCCAACAGCACATTTTGCTTTTGTTTGTTTCTACTTAACCAAGGTCATTGAGATACTTGTTTTGGGACAGAGAAATCATTAGCACAAGTAATTTTAAGGATGAATCCAAAACTGTGGGTTTTTTAAAAACAAATTAAATCACTTCCCATAGCATGGAGGGAGCCCAAAAGCACAACGTTTAACAGACACAGGTGCACGTCCCACTCCCTACGAAACTTCCATGAATCAGATGTGGCACTGAAATATTTAGCAAAGGAGGCAACAGACATTTACTGTCCCAAGTCCTGATGTAGTACTAAGTCCTCTAGTACTTCCTTCGGAAGCAGGACCATACCCAGAGGCAAGAACTCAGCAACAATGCAATTGCACCATCCTCAAAGGCACAAATCACAGGTAGCTCCTGCCACCCAGTAAAGTAAGGAATTTTGTGGAGCTGGTCTGGCACCCGCTGGCCATCTGTGGTATTGCTCCTTGTCAGAGACAGTTTATATACTTCTATAATCTGGAAGAAGGCCACCACAAGAAAAACAGCAAACAAAAATCCCATAGGCCCTGCAGTGGTGCCTGGACAGACATTAAATACACATTTGTAAATGGGACACGATACTAGTTGGGCAAATAAAACCAAGAGCACACCTTAGAGTTTCTACCCCATTGATTTGTTTGCTACTTAACTGGGGAGGTCTGCCCTGGGCACACCTTGGCTCTTCACAGGAATTCTCATCCAAACTCCACTGCTCCAAATGAGCAGCTGGTCTGTCTTCCTCACTCTCTTCATTGCTCCAAAACTACCAGGATTAGTGCTGGAAGGGAGAATCTATGCCATTTCCAGCCTTTTTCTCCAGACAATGCTGCATCTTTGGAAGATGAAGACACACAGCTCAAACTGTTTTGAGACCTTGGCTTTGTAGATAAATAGTCATAAAGATTAGAAAGTGCACAGAACTGTTAATTATCAGCTCTAAGGTGAGGGCATTTTTGACCAAGGAGCCCAATTACTCACAGCTGCCAAACCCACACAGTTTCACACACAACAGCTGCTTCGAGGTGACGCAGGCAGAGAGCTGAGGACAGAGTGACCTGGCTGTCATAACAGCAAGCAGGAGACCAGAACTCACCTCTGGTGACCCCTGTCACCAGCTCTCTGTCTGTAACTGAAACAGATTCACAGGATTTTCATGCCCACGAGAACAAAGAATGAACAAAATCTTCTTGAGATGCCTCTGCTATTCCTGCTGACAGGTTCTCCCACAGCTCTACTGCTGGAACAGGTCTGTTGTGCACAGAAATGATGGACAGAGGCAATGCCAACCTTGCAGGTACAATGGGAAGTGGTGGAAAGTTTCCAATGCCACCACTCCCCACATCCAAACAGCGCAAACGAGATACTCCGCCTGCTCTTTCAGCCCCAACCCAGGGCTTCTGCTTCGACTTCTGGACAGGCTGGGATGTAGACCCATGTACGACTTGCACGACCAAAACACAGCTGGCTCCTTGTGTTACTCCACACTTCAAAAGCTCAGCAGACCAGCACTCACCTGAGATAGAACACATCTTCATTCAAACCCCTCTTTTGCCCGATCCGAAGCCTGCCCGCACATAGTAACAGCAGGACTGATTAAAAACTGACACAAGTTCAGCCTAATCTGGTGGTTTTGAGTGCAGACAAGTGCACAAATCTTGGCACTTACTTTCACAGCATCTCAGAACTGAAAAAGATAAAGCCCAGATTTATAAAGTATTAAGACACTAATTTACTGCCAGTTAAAACCCTCCAAAGACCAAAAGCCTCCCCCTGCTGCCCTTCTACCTCCACCTCTCCAAAACCAAGAACATCTCTTCCAGCTTTGTCCATGACATAACCCCATGCACTTCCAGAAAACACTGCAACCCCAATGCAATCCAAGCAGTGGACAAACCAACAGACAGGACAAAAAGGAGACAAGAAATCAGTAACAACAGGTCCTTTGCAGAACATTGTAACCTTTCAGACTGGCTTCCTCCTCCATTAGAAATCTGCTTTCTACAAGCAGCATTTCATCTTGAACCACCACCCATAGCTACCTAACCTCTCTCTCAACAAACACCACAGGACAGGTATTTGGTAAAAGAGATGTATATTTATTCACTTTACAAAGAGGGTGGTATTTAGTTGCAACAGCTCCATTTATAGACAAATATATTATTGTACATTATAGTGGTGAATGGCTCAAACTTTTACCTTGTTTTGCTCTTAAAAATATGTTTGCACCACTTCAGCTTCCATTAGCTGAGCAAATAGCTGTCCTTGTTCTGCCACTGAGAGATTAAAAATCCATAATAAAGGTATAGCCGTGTGCTATGTATTCACAAGAATTCCCCTTCTCATTTCCCTGTGTCACTCCTCTCCCCACCCACCTCAACACGGTCTGTCCTCTGGGTTAGCACTGAACTTATATACAGCCTCCATTAAAACAAAATTAGGAGCCAGTGATAGTTCTAAGGTCCTTTTAAAGCACAAGAAAAGTCATTGATTTGTACATACAAAAATCTTGAGTTCAAATTTGTTAAAAAAAAAAAAAGAAAAATACATTTTTAAGTCAGGTTGGCATTTAGATATTGCCAAGGCATGGCTAAGCCAATGAGGGGGGGGAGGGGAAGAAAAGAATTTCAGTATAGAATTTAAATATTACAAAAATATCTTTTTTTTCTTTTTTTTGTTTCCTTTAAAAAAAAAAAAAAAAAACAGCAGGATGCCCACTTGCTATTTGCTAACTGAAGCATGGAAAGAAGGTTATAGACCAGTTGTCTTTGATCCTTGAATATCTGAAACAAATTCAATGTAAAGCTGAACCAAGTTTACCACACAAACAGTGGTGGCAGATTTATTTCATTTGAGATACAAATGCATGTCCACATGACAGGCATACTTTGACCATGAGGTGGAAGAAATGTTTCTATAAGTAAGCGCAGGGAAATAGGGCGAGAGAAGGCTGGCACGGTTAAACATTCTGGATTCAGAAATGCACAGTGCCCCACATGTGCCTCTGCACACAGGCCGTGCATGACTCTGCACTCCTGATATGCAAATACAGCATCTTTCAGCAACATGATCCAGAATTAAAGAGGTCGGTGGCCCACATGTTCAAACTGTTAAAATTATTCTTTCGTGCTGTTATTCTTCTTCGCTTTCATTTTCTGGTTCCAAATCAGAATCACCATTGATTTCCTTTTCAACAGTCATGTCTTGTTCATCAGATTGCTCCTCTTTTTCTTCATCTTCATCCCAGTTTTCCTGGAGAAAAAAATAAAACAGAAACATTTGAACCCTTGTCGGTCACACCATTTCTGTTACAAGCAAATGGGAGAAGATGTGGTCCAGCTCCACTTACATCCGAGTCTTTATCTGCAATCATCTCATCATCTGAGCCTTCCTCCTCCGAGGATTCTGCAAAGAGAAAACAATATCTCAGTTTGGAGAACAGGCTTTTAAATTGTGCAAATAAGGCCCAACCCCACATGCTGCCAAGGTCTTCAAACTGTTCTATTTCAATTCCAAAACTAATTCTACCTCAAGATGAGGTAATCAACAACAATTAGGAACAAGTCACTTCTGTTATGCATATACAGTGTGAAGACAGTAGGAAAACAGCCAAACTGGAAGTGTACGTGCACACACATGGACATCCACTACATTGATGTCTCGCTGACTCAAACGTAGAAGTGCCTTGACTGTATCTACCTTAGAAGAAGGGCAAGTAACAGCAGAAATTTGAGGTTACCAGGTAAGTTAAAGCAGCATACTGAACTTCCAAGTCACTGATATCTCCATTTGTGAAGCAGGGATGGAAGGGAATTAAAAGAGATAAAAGGAGGGGAAGGAAGGAACAACTAGCTGCAAGATGTCCCCATCATTAGCCACAGATTCTACTGCCATGGACATCCCACAAAACCTCTCTATTTGCAGCCTGTACTCTGGTAGATAAGCAGAGGAGCATGATGAACAGCCGCCAAGTGCTGGCTGTCATGTGAATTCAGGAGCTGAGTCACACTTAGTATACAACACTTACCATCCTCATAGACCAGCTTTGCAGTCTGATTAACCTCAGGTACATCCTGAACTGCTTCTGATGCTGCAACCTGAATGGAATTTGAAGATTAGCCTTAGAGGAAATCATATACTTCAACCTTAAAAGGCAACAAAACTCATAACAATTTAAATGAAGTCTACATCAAGAGTGACACACATTAATTCATTTACAGTAGTAGTTTAACAGACAAACAAGTACAAATGACAAAGTCAAATTTGAGAGGCATCTGCTCTGAAGTGCCTCCCATTTATACCCCTTTAAAACTCTATGGGTCAGTAGTCACATTTGGCAGGACAAAGCGTGTAACACTTCCAGAGAGCACAGGCTGACAGGACAGTCCATTAAGTGTAGTGACTGACATCACCAATGTCACTGTCCAGTTCCCAACGACAGGTCCCATCAGATGCAATCACAACAGGAGGTGAAGTCTGCAAACAATACTCCTGCACATCCCATGTTATTTAGTTGAAGCTCACCTGGCTGGCAAGAATGAAGAGTCTTCCATGCAGACGGGAAAGCTTTTGCAAAGTTTTTACTCTGCTCTCCATTAACTGGTATAACATTCCCAGCTGAGGAATAAGGTCTGGCAACTTCAGAGAGGAGAGATGAAAAAAATATGAAGCTGTTAATCAACACATCCCAAACATCTTTTTATTTTAAACTACTTCCGTGTGTTTGGGGCAAGCAACCCTTGTTCACATCATTCTAAACAGAAGGGAGAGTTAGTGTTCACGGAAATCACCTGTAGCCTGATCAGTCAACACTTGGCCATGTTTAGAAATATCATCTACTTTCAGAAAGTGGCAATTCTTACACTACTCCTTTGCACAGTCACTGCCATAGGCAGGTGTCGAAGCACTACTCAGAAAGCTGTGTAAATGAGAAGCAAACATACACCAGGGAACAAATGCAACCTCAGCAACGTGTGCAAGTTCTGAAGCTCATCAATCCTATAATAAATGGGACAAAGAAGTGCCAGTGCCAAAAATGCCTTTTTCTTAACCCAGCAAGAGTGCTGTATCAACCACCTGTAAGGCAAGGCTGGACTTCAATGCAGAAGCTATGACATTACTTACTGCCCTGGCACCTTTGGCACACCTCTACCCCATACATCTAGCCGTGCCCAAGATAGTCTCAGGATGAGCATTACAAGAGCAAAGAAAATTTAGTTATGTAAGATTTAGTGGCACAGACTACATTACTCTTTGATGGTAATTTTGTTCCCTCTCACAGGTGTGACATAACTTATCTTGGCCTGACTTTGGGATGGCTATAATTATGTCATGAATGACTGAGACAAACAATTTATCTGCAATGTGTAGTAGTTTGGCAAAAGTGGCAGAAGTATATCCCTCTCTGTACATTGATTTGGGCACTCCCACACATGGAGAGCAGGAGACAGATTCTTGAAGAAAGAGTATACATTTATTTAAGCATTTAAATCTAGTTCTATTTAAGTGCATTTCCATTAATGTAAAATACTTACTGTGGAAAGGTAGGATGCATGTAGGGTAAAAACAGACTTCAGCCATCGAACCATTAGTGAGGCACTGGAAAAGGTAAATTAATTGTATCAAAGAGATACTGGCAGAGAGACACTCATTTCACATTCTAGATGCTAAACAGTTCTATATAAAGTGTTCCTTTTTCATTAGATAAAAAGATAAATGCAGATGGAAATGTAACAGTTTGGCTATCCAGATGAGATATATCAGTGCTAGGAAAAGAACAGACACTTCACTGAGGGACTAAACTAGACGTTTTCAGGGGTCTGTGCTTCTGACATCTTTTATGGGAGGTCTCAGTGAATAAAAGATCAAAGCATGCTACCTTTTGTCCACCTCCAATGAGGAAATTTATATTTAGAAAAATAAAACCAAAACCAAACCAACCTAACCTCCACAATTCAGAACAGCTAGTCTCAGCAGAGCTGTCCTTATGGCAACATAAGATGGGGGAGAAACTGGTTTTGTTATTAAACAAAATAGCAAGAGAAGTCTAAATGCATTTGATAACTACAGTTAACAAGCTGATAATTAAATTGAAAATCTGACAGCTATTTTATCTTACATATTGATCAGGTTCATCACTGTCAGCATTTGAGGATTTCAGTCACATTCTCGGGATTACACACTTATTTCAGGTATCCTTTTCCTTTTTTAATTTCACTTCAGCCATCCTGAGAAAGCCTTAATAAAAGTTCCTCTTTACACCCACAATCAGGTGAGAGTTTTTACCTCCACATGCTGCAGTTTAATTACAGTTACTGTGGAAGTCAATCACATAGGTGGTGGGAGGAACCCTAACACACATGCACACAAAAAGTTTCAGGTGAATTACACATTAGTTGAGTTGTCTCACCTGTATGGGTTGCCCTGCAATCTCTTCGTAAGCTAAAAGGACAAAAAATAGTCAGCAATAAGTAACAAACAAACATAATGAGTTTAAAACCCCAACATTACAACCATGTGACAGCCCCAGTACTGGGGCAGAAGGTTCACCAGACATCTGAAGTTTGCTAGGATTAACCACAGCCAGGCTCCAGAAAATTACACTGCTGGCTCTACCATCCTGTAGATGGGCTGATAACTCGCAGAAGCTGAGTTTCATGACTACAAGAAAGCTGTAACTCTTAAGAGGAAAAACATTCAGCAAAAGCAAATGCTGGAATAAATAGAGGGAAATCCCTTTTTTATATGTTTTTGAGTATCTGCTTAGTAAAGCAGTTGTTATAAGGTGGACGATTTGGGGAAACAAGTGAAGTTAGTATCAGGTAAAGGCCATTTCCCAGAACAAATCTCAAGCTCTGGGGAAGGCAGTTACATGAAGGTCTGTCCACCACTGAGATTATACAGTCAAACACTTGCACTGAGATTCCCTGACAAAGCTCCCAGGGAAGAAACGCTGCATTTCATTAACGTAAGCCTAAGGAAGTGCTGCAAGACTACACATTCAGCACCAGGACATCTGCATAATTCAGTTAAGATCAGTACCATAAGTAAAAATTAAATCTTATTTGTGGCCAGCCCATTAAAATACATAAGAAATCTAACCATTAACTTATGTTATAGATGTCATTCACGTAACAAGAGCAACTAATCGACATTCAGTTTAAAAACTAATGTCTAGTTAAGGCTAATCATTAAAATATTTCTGTCCAAACACAGATTTTATTTAATATCACTGAATAAGCAGTTCAGAAGCCAAATCCCTTTTAAAATTGCTAGTAAATGATGTTGCAAAGCTTAAGTACCGCAGCAGGGCTTCTGATTATCTTCAAAACAGGAAAGGAATTACCCCTCATTTTCCAACTGTCTTGTAAACTCACTGTTCTAAGTAGGCATTCTATTCTCCTTCCTCTCACGTGAGTATCCAGCATATTTATGCTCATATAGCTTGCTCTGGCTAGCACTGCTATTTTCATGCTTTGAATTATCATCCATGTTAGTAGTTGAAAATAAGATGTAATGGCAATTGTTTGCCATGTACTAAACATCCTTTCGCTTAATCTCTTCCATTTCTTTTTCCCACATAATCATTTAAGATATTATTACATGATCTAATGCTCTTCCTATCTTTGACAGCGGCACTTGGTCCTTTGGTTAAGCTTCATCCAAAAAAGACAAAGAGTGTATCAGAGATAAATTAAGAAACATTTCTGACTCGTTAAAAGTACCAAACCAATTTCTTTAGTAAAAACAAAGAGACATATCTTGGATTTTCCCCAGCTAGAATGCAAACCACATGTGGCTTGCAGGACAGTACAAGAAGATCAGTCTCTCCTACCTCATGCAGCAGTGGAATGACAGCATATATAGGCATTCTGGCTACTGTGTTCTTTACTATATTTTCCTTTCTTGTATTAAGCACTTTCTGTTAAAGTGAAAAAATACGATCAGAGAATCATTCAGATCCAACATGCATACGAGCAATCAGCAAAATCAAAAATTCCTGGCTTCAAGTCTCTTTTTCTACTCCACTACCTTTGTATGGTAAGATAGGACAATGAGCAAAAGATAGGCTGAGCAAAGGAGTTCCATTTTCCAAGTCAGCTACAATTAACAAAGTAAGACACTCGATTAACCCATTTAAAACAATCTGCCAGTGCCTCTAGCCCACCTGTCCCATGTTAGAAATGATGCATCACAGGCACATTAAAATTTCTCTTGATATTTTCTGTTTGACTTCTGTAAATAAATGCCTTTCATCAGCATCAGTGACAAGAAATTTCTATTCGGTGTCAAAATCTTAACATTTTGGTGCCCCAGTACTTTTATGTCCTCCCAGTCCAAGTGCAACAGCAAGCTTTTCAAGTGAAACTGTTGTCTTCAATGCATTTTTCAAACAGTATCTACTTGAAAACCCAGGAGACTAAACAACAGGTTACGCTCCAGCTCAAGCTAAAGGGAAGATCTGAACTGTGACATAACGAATTTATCATAAAAGAAGTGCCTCCTAGTTCATGGACTGACTCAGAAGGCAAGGCAGATAAACAACAAAAAAATAATACTGCCACTATAATTCATAATACCACTGCCTTGAGCAGCAAATCAGCAAAAACCAGCTGGGAGAAACAACAGGATCTTGACCGTTCAGCCTCCCCCAGCTTTCAGGACGGCTCCCCACAAGCCCCAGTGAATACACTGAACAGCAAACACTGAGCTCGCAACACTTACATTTAAGATTTCTGCATCGTTGCTTTCCAAGCCCTGAACCAGCAGCACGGCTAAGCTGTCTGTTTGTGGAAGGCCACCTGGAGTTTTTACTTTGCTTACATCAATATCCAATGCCCCAAGGCGCTCCTCAATGCTCTCCTGCACACGAAAGGAAAATAAGGGCAGTGCTGCTTCAGTGCTTCAGCTTCTCAGAAACATCAGCTGAAAACAAAGTACCTAGCTTACAGCATTCCCTCTAATTCTGATGAGAAACAATGTAAATTGTGCATAGTCTTTTACATGTACTGACAGAGAATAGCATGAGAAAAGAAGTTTTGACTGAAAGACATTAATATACCTTGGCACAGACACAAGTGTGTGACAGAGTTCTGCAACAACCTGGCAAAACTATGGGCAAGGCACACAGGGGTTGAGTGAAGGAAATGTCTCTTCCATACAAAAAGATGGTATCATTAGCCTTTCTTCCATACCAAACAAAGAAAATTCGAGTTCACCAAAAGAAGGCATAATGATGATTTACGATTCTAGTTTCTCCCTTATTGCTGTGTTTAAAAGAGGAAGGCTTTTACCTCTGTCTCCCCTGGTTTCCTCTTGTTTTTCTTTTTCTCCTTTCCCGAGGCTGGAGTTTTGACAGCTGTACTATGTCCTGGAATGCCAGGCACTAGAACTTTGGTGTCCGAGTTCACAACAGGCGTCTTTACCTAGGACCGAGATACCACATTTGCATGAATTGCTAATACCTTGGGTTTTCTTCCAATTTAAAATACTAATTTTATTCCGAGACTCACACATACATGCTAAAACCAGCCTGACGCAACCCATCTTCTTGATATACTAGGAAAATGTGACATTTTTAAGAGCAATGAATAACCTCAAGTAACAGTCAGCTAATTTTCATAAGTAACTAAAGCAGCAGTCTCTTTGGAATCACCTGTGAATCATTTTTCTTACAAGCTTTTGCCATAACATTCATAGAACTACGCCTTTGTATCCAACAACAAATATCTGGACGTTTGCTAGCAATAGGTACCACGTGTACTAATAGTCAGCCCCATAAACCGCATGCAGATTAATTCAGCAGCCACTGGAAGGCAGTAACTGACCACAAAAAGCAGCACAATGTAATAGTAAAAGGTAGTTACTACTCATGTCAGTCCCACCTATCTTCCTCTAAGGATTGCTCAGACACAGAACTCAGTTGTCTGAATTAGACTATGATGATGGTGACAAACAGAGCAACTTCAGGTTATACCAAGCAAGCTAAGGTATCATCTTCGATGAACACAAAGGAGATGGAATTTTAAAGGCAATATATTCAATAATCAAATGCTCCCCTGACCCACAGAGGATATAAGGGAGCATGCAACTTCCAGAATATCAAGAATGCTACCAGCTACTTTGAGAACACTTTTTAACCACAGCACTTCTGTCCAGGCCTTTGTTTGAAGTACCTACCCAAACTTCTGTACTTGTGGAAGCCCTGCTGGGTGCCCACTGAAGCGATACAAATATAATCTACTACAGTGAGCAAAGCACCTTCCATACGCTGTGTGTAAAAGTCAAAAAAATCCATCTTCTGGCTCAAGAATTTTAACACAGAACAGCAATGGTGTTAAAATACTGCCCCCTTTGCTCACCACACTCATCACTGACCTTCTCCCCACACGACATGCTCAGACAGCCAAGAGAAATGCGTCTTCACTGGAATTCAGCAAAAAGCGAAACCAAGATGGGTATCATCACTGCATGCCAGGGAGTTCCTACACCTCTCACTGCCATTCAGCTCTGCTACCCACCAGCTCCAGGGCTGAGGAAACAGCACAAAACCCCGCCTGGCTGATGGAGCACCAGATCCAGTAGGTAACTTTAGGGTCAGAAAAACAGCGCTGTCTGCTCACTTCACTGATACTCCAAGCATTTCACATCTTCAAGGCCTTGAATATGCACAATGATTAAGAATTCCACAGCCTGTCTCTAAACACCCAGGGGATCCTGCATGAGAGAAAACAGTGGCAAGTGGCCTCAGTGGACACTGCTGCCATCCATGTAAGTGCCAAGCTCACATTCCCAGGTCCCTGTGAGTAGGAACACATAAAAGCCACATCAAGAACGAGCCAAAAGGATGTGCCCTTTAAGGTTCCATTACATTTTATTTAAACTCTAAAACAAAGCCATCCCACCTTCACCCCAAACCATTAGGGTCAAAGAGGCTGTACAAACTGACAGACTCCAAGGGAAGGACTGATCTCAAGCAGAAAAACCCCACCAATCAGTCCTGTCTCTCAAGCAGACCTGCTGAGAGCAGGAGGGTCACCATGTGCCCTCCCACATGCCAGCATACACAGGAGCCACAGAGTTCTCTTTACGCACTCCTGCCTGAGTGCTACAGACATCTGTAGCTATCACTGCAGCTCTGAACAGGTCCATCCAGAAATCCAATCTTGTTTTAAGTGAGCAGTGAATTCTACCATTTCCAAAGTAAAACAAGAGAAGCAACAAAATCATATTTTATGCAAAACTCACCTTCGTTAGAGCAGCATCTGTTTTAAGTGACAACACTTTCTGGATGTCCCTTACTAAACATATGTGGGGTTCACTGGTGTTCAAAGACTAGAAGGACAGGAACAAAACCAGTTAATATATTTGACATTCACACCTGTGATTTATTATGCTACTTAAAGAAGAGAACAAATTCCAGAGGTATAAATTACAATGAACTTTTTTTTCACTCTACAACAGCAGCTCCTTTGCATATCTGCCTTTTGTTACCAGATCTCTATGCTCTTCAAAGAAGTTCAAACAGGTAAAGTGAAACACTATTCAAACCAGTTTCCATGGCCTAACTCGGTAACAGCTGAAAAGGCAAGAAACAGCCAGCAGTGACATCAAGCTGTACTCCAATTATAAGAATGGAAGAATACAAATGACCTTTTGAAACAGCTCTGGGGCAACAGTCATAGTTCC
This sequence comes from Pipra filicauda, assembly GCF_003945595.2. Lineage (NCBI taxonomy): Eukaryota > Metazoa > Chordata > Aves > Passeriformes > Pipridae > Pipra > Pipra filicauda. The sequence continues at coordinate 2,024,928 of NW_024103918.1, forward strand.
CAAAAAAAGGGCGAGCAATATGTTTTGTATTGTTATATCATTTAAAAAAAGAAAAAATAAAACCAATAAACCCACAAATTTCTCCAACTGAGAGCAGTATGCAGTCGGTATCAGAGAATCCAAACCCCCTCTGGTAAATTTTACATACCACTTTCTCTATGACGGGCTGTGAGGTGTTTCCATACACCAGCAGCAGAGACTGTTTGTCCGTGCAAAACGCAGCTGCTAAAATAGGGACTGGTTTTGGTGTGGAGTCCCCGTCATTTCCAGGTGTTGCTATCTGGATAGTACAGTTTGACGTTAAGGGTTTTTTGCAATAACTGGGGGTGAAAAAAAAAGAAATTAAAAAATTTCAAGAGATTTAGCTTGAACACTTCAGTATCCTGCACATCTAAGCACCTTTCATTAGCAGGTACTAAGCAAACTCAGCCATTTTAAAGCTTTTACAGGTGGCTAAGAAGAGGCACAGACACACAAAATCTGGTCTACAGCCACACTTAATACTGAAGTGCAGCACAGTCACCAACAAACAAGTTCTCGAAAAATGTGTCCAGCAACCCAAGACAAAGAACCAGCTGGTCTGCAGCAGGTTTGCAGAAGATACAAGAACTTAAAAGCAGCAGAATAACAAAACTGAACTTTGCCTTACGGTGATCTTCCCAAAGATACCCTCAAGAGGAATACCAACTTACCCATTTAAGATATGTTCAAATAAATGCAACTGCCCATCCCTGCACACAACTGCTAACTTCACAGGCTGAAAGAAAGCACAGTAACAGAGTTTAATTAGATCAAAGGACAAACCTCCTGGAAGTACAGGACATCAAGGGACAGTTGCATGGCTACAATTTGACTTTTTTCAGTACCTAAGCACATTAAACTAAATCTGTAAGGAAGATCAAAAACATAACTCATGAACACTTAGCAGAACTATTAAGAGATAAAAATACAACTCATAACTGTACTTTACCGTATCACTACTAATACATGCCAATTTGAACAGTTTGCACACTAGCAGAGGTGTCTAGAGGCACAGGCCTACAAAGACACTGACACTGTAAATATGCTTAGAGGAAAGAAACTGATTTGAGTCCTCTGAGCAATTCAATGACAGGGGTACATTATGGAATACTCTCCAACACATGTAGTAAGAGGGAACAACTGGAAACATTAGAAAAAGAAAGCATGAAATACTCGTTTGAGAAACAGAATCCAAAGACAGCAGGAGAAAAAATGTTTTAAATAATTAATGAAACGGTTTGTTAACATGTTTTACATGCACATATTTTTCATAAGGCAATTACTTAGAAAGATTTGTCCTTGCTAAAACTGAGACACGGGCAATGCACATTGCTACTTTAACTCATTAAAGGCTAGTTAATTCCAAATGCAGTTACACTGCCAAAATCACCTGAAATCATAAACAAACAGGACATACTCAAAACAGATTTTTAGAAATAATCTATTTTGTGTTTTTTTCGTGCCAAGTTCTAACAACCATTTTGATGAATAACTTGTTCTAAATAGGAAACAACTGACATTTCCACCATCATAAACAAAATTTCTGAGAAAAACCACTGAATTTGCATTTAGTGGCTTTGATAAGGAGTATTTGAAACTATCAGCTTTATAAATGCACCTGTAATAAATATTCTTATACACGTGAATTGGCGTTTAGACCTCATCTCTGCCTAACAGAACATAAAATACAAAGTTTCTTTCTTTAGAATCTTAAATGGAAACTGATATGATAACCCAAAATTGTTGAACACATGGTGACAGACTACTGCTCCTACCTCTTCTTTGACTTCTGATACAGTCAGGTCAACAAAAATTGGTTCATCTGTTACTGCAAAAGACATCACAGCATTCTTTTCTTTTCTATCTGACCTGATCTGCCTGGAAGACATGAACAGTACACGTTATGTAGCACAGCACAAACAGAACTCTGCACTTGACAAGCATTATAAATCCTATAAATCACTAGCAACTGTGGTAGTATCTACGACATCCAAAAGTATCCTGCTGACATTTCAATTTTCAGCTTAGAAAATATTTTAACTTCCAAGTGCAAAGTAACTCCCAAGTGAAATTGAGCAAAAAAAACTTCACATAAACCTTACAATAAGTGCAAAGAGCAAGGAATTTTATTACACAGTATGTTCTGGCACACAATGGTGATACAAATGGCAACTGGAAGCATGCTCAGACACAGCCAAGGAAAATCACGTCTTCACCCAACAATCAGTGAGTCGAAACCACCATTTAAGAGATCATCACTGCATTTTTCCAGAGTGCCCCTTCTGCTTCACCTTCTGTTTAATCAGAGTTCAGAACACACTTGGTAAGTCTGTGCTCAATACTGATCACAATTAAAAGTCACAAATTATGAAAAGCTTACATACCATACACTCAATAATCGGTCGTGTATGGCTCCAGACAAGAAATAAAGTCCTGTAATCCCATCAAAAGGTATACTTTCATTCATAGGTTTCACTGTGGTAAACATTAATGATGACACTGATGTAGCATGGCCTGTGAAATGCTAAGAGAAAAAACAGGATTTTTCAATGATTGTCATAAGCAGTCTTACTGCAAAAACCAAAACATCAGTTAACAAAGAACACTAGGAAAGATTCAAGTGTCAACAAGGACAACTCAGTGGTGTCTTTAACTAGTGATCAACTTCCTTGCATTTCTGTATGTCCAGCCAGATATTTATCGGCATTTTAAAAGTTAAATGGGGAATCAAAGGCAAATCCACTGGGACTAAATCCATGCAAACAAAATCACATCCACCTGTACTACTGTTTCTGTCACAAAGCACTCCCCTCTGCCCCCCCAGTTTTACACTTCAACTTTTACAATGAAACTAGATTCTTAGTTTTAGTCTCAACTTTAAGAACGGACACACAGACATGCTGACACACTAAGTCTGTGCAACATACCACCTCCAGACCCCCCCAAAAAATGGTTCTTCAATCTACTTCTGCAAATAGTGGTTTTGGTCATCATAGGATGCAGACATACACGGTAGTTGCCATGAGCCAGCAAGACCACAGTAACAGCACATGTGCACACACTCACCTGACAGCAAATACCAGGAAATTCAGAGGCCAGCTGTGTCCTATCTGCTGGCAGGGCAAGAGAACATGGCTGCATTCAGGGATCACCTAAAGCCTGGCTATTTGCTCATGTCTGAGCCCTGCCCAGGGAACAAGGATTTCACTCCTATGCCTCCAGCTGTTTTAACAGCAAAACTGATAATGCCACCACTTACATGAAGTTTAGCAAGGAAACCTGAAGGCTTCATGGAGGGACTCATGTTACAAGTCAGGGAGCTCACAGACAAACCCAAGCCAGCAGTAACTGATACAGTGGCGAACTAAGTTCTCCTGCCAGAAAGGTATCAGGCAGGGAGCCAGTGAAAAAGGACAGCATCCATCTTTCTCCCACAGGCTTGAGAAAGGGTGCTAGTAGCATGCCCAGGAACAGGAATTTAATGTCCTCATTCAACTATCAGGAAGTTGAAACTACAGTTTAGGGTATCATCAGAGCAAAAGCTTCCAGAAATCCTGAAACTGCCAATTGTCTCCTCACATACAGTGAAACTTGCAGATCAGGGAACACTTGGTAAGTAATGTCACCAATCAAGAAGGGTATTTTTTTGCATCTGTTTTAACAGAGGTACAGAGGTACTTACTCTGTAGACTTCTTTGGTCTCCAAGTCCCACAGTTTTATAGTTCTACCGGCTGACAGCAGCATTTTTCCATCTGGACTGATGCATAGACAGGTGACACTGCTATTGTCGCCTTTCCACTTACTAGAATTTGGAAGGAGGGGTTTTTGTACAAAGGGAGAAAGATGGAGAAACAGAAAAAACAACATTCATTAGGATAATCTCAAAATGCACAACCACTATGATGGAAAATTTAAGGCAAAATTTAAAAAATAGTAATTTTAGCAGTCAAAGATGAGGTCAAGGCTATGCTGCTTCTGCATTTTGCAGAACTGGTTTACAAAAAACTGCAACAACTCAATAATATAAAGCTATTTAATACTGAACTGTTCCTCTCTCAAAGTTCTCTACCACTGAAAATAGGGCAAAAAGAGCCATACCGTTTTCAAGACTCCTTTGTGCACCATAATCACAAAAGCTTACACCAATCCATTCAGAAAGGCCTTCTGAACACTAAAATTCAGAGTTTCAGAGCCCATTCAGTTCCTGCCTGGCTCTCCTCCCAAGGCTGTCAATGTCACTGACAAAAACAAACTTCACCTTAATGGTCTGTTGTTCAAAGCACTATTTAAAAATAATTAAAAATAAAGTTAAAAAGGGAAAAAATAAAGACGGTGTCCTGAAAAGCTTGAATCTGCTTTGAAGGAATACGAATACTACACGTTGCTCACAGGACAAAATTGCAAGGAAAGCATGAACACAAACCCTTTACAGTTTGGACGTAGCCTGCAACACACCACATTCTGATTGTAAACAGCTGTTCTGGGAATACCTCCAAATAACTTTCACGTGCCCAAGCAATGCCTCTCCTGTCTTCCAAAACAGAGATCATTTGCTGTATCACTTTTGATAGAAGCTGAAACTTTTACAGCCCACAAACCTGACAAACAGCATTACACCTTACAGAGAGTATGACATGATCTTGTATTCTTTTCCAAAGAAGAGGTCAAGACTAAGAATTTCAAACCATTTAATAATCTAAACCAAGAAGGTATTTTTAAATGTACTAAAAAGACGAGACTGGAGTAGACTGCAGAGAATATAAGACAGAGCAAAAATCTGTTGGTTTTCAGTTTGGATACTCTTCATATAATTTTAACAGGAAAGAGTTTTAAACAGGATCTCATAAAACAAGAAGCTGCATAAGATGTCCAGAATGCCTCTGGCGGTAGTCAGAGTACTTAAGACATGAAAAAGCTAGAGAGAAACAGGAAGTCATCCAGAATGTTTCACACTACCTCTCTACAACACCTTATCTTGCCTCTCTCTCTTCCCCAACAGCTTGTCCCTCTGCCAAAGGTTTCATGTATGCTGCACAGACCTCCTGAAGTGGCCCTACGGAGTACTCCTACAGTAATTAGAAAAGTCAAGACTAAAGGCATATGGTTTCTATTCCCTGTCTAGCAGTCCACACCTCTATAGAAACATGTCTAGAAGCCTGCAAATGAAAAAAAAAAAAAAAGAGGTTGAATACTGCTTCTCTATGCCAGGAGCAACCATCCTGATTTCTCTGTGGGTTATGCAAATACTAATTTCCAGGTCCTGACAAGTGTTGAAGAACGCAAGCACTCACGTGGACATTGGGCATAAGCAACTATTACAGATATATGTTCCTTCTACTAGGTAAAATTTTAAGAGAATTGTTTTCTTCTACTCTTTCCAATTTCAGCCACCTTAGGTATGACATAATATTATCAGAGAAAATCTTCATATAAAAGCCACGATGTTATACGGCTCATGTACTTTTAATCTGTACACTCCAGGACTTATTTTCTGTTGCCATCTTTAAAATGAAAGAACACAATGTCTCTAGTTACATTTCATAACCACAGCCTCCCCCTCCGTGGTCCCTGGTATGGGACAGGAGCAGAGTGAAACACCCAAGAAGAAGCATGACAGCAGAAATTCTCACATTTCCCAAGAAAGCAGCATGTCTGGGACCCATCTCAAGTACTTGTACATGAACACACACTGTGGAATACAAACAGACTGAATTAGATGTCCATGGGCAACTTCAGAGCTTTGATCTCACTGGGCTCACAGAACAACAGCTGGATGCCTTGCAAGACAAGGATCTTTACGAAGGCACTTCAGGAACAACATGCCAGGAAGGCAAAGAGAAGAGGGGGGTTTCTCCACATAAAAAGGTAGTATGAATGCACAGAGCTTTCCTCTGAAACAGGCAAAGGGCCACTGGAGAACTTGCAGGTATGAGAAGAGATCAACAAGGGAGCAGTGGTGCACATCTGTTACAGACTGTCCAATAAACAAGAAATTGATAAATCTTTGTAATCCCAGGCCCTGGCTCTTTTAATGGGCTTTAACCACCCCAGTAACTGCCGGAAGGGCAGCACAGGAGTGCACATGCAGTCCAAAACTGCTGGCAAGTGCTGAAGACCTTTTCTTGATGCAAGTGCTTCGCAACTGTACTATGAAAGGTGACTTTTACTGGATCAGCCACTCAAAAGGGAAAAAAAAAGCACGACAACTTCCAGCTATAGCAACCACAAGACAATGGAATTCAGGATCCTAAAAAAACAAGAGCAATATAAACAGCAGAATTACAATGCTGGACTTCAAAAGAGCAGACTGCAACTTATGCAGAGAACTGACTGGCAGGATCACACTGGTTGGCTGCCCTCAAGCAAAAAAGGGGCCCAAGAAAGCTGGTTGTTTTTCCAGGATAACCTCCTGAAAGCAAAAGAAGGGTACCCTCCACTGAGCAGGAAATCACCAGTTACTGCAGAAGGCTGGCTTGGCCAAGTTGGCAACTCCTGACTCAACTCAAAAGAACAAAAAAAGTATGCAAAAGGTGAAAGTCAAGATAGATTACACAGAAGAATACAGAAATATTGTCCAGGCATGAAGCAACAGAAAATGCCAAAGCTTAGCCGGTGTTCAAGCCTGCAGGGAATACGAAGGCTAACAAAAGGACACCTACACACAGCACATCAGCAGCAGTAAGATGATGACTGAGGAAAGTGCAGAGCTGATGCTGAATGGTGTAGGGACACATTCAGTACACAGAAAAGGCCAAAGCACTAAAGGGCAATGTCTTGCAGGCCTCCCATGTTCTTGAGCTTTTGCCAGAGTCAGAACTAGCACCCACTATAGTGAAGGGACATCAAATTAGGGATCACAGCATTAAATTCTATACATGCGACTCCTTAAGATTGAATGGGATGCATCCAGAACTCCTAAGACCCTGCTACCATTTTGAGTAGTCACACAGGCTCAGGAAAAATTTCTGATGACTTGGAAAAAAAAAAAAAGAGAGGAGACAAAATATATCCACAGAAGGAGAATCCAGGAAACAACAGGGAAGGTTATACAACAAATACACCTGGAAGCCATTTCCAGGCACTGAAAGGTCAGAAGAGTCACTAGGCACATCCAGCATTGATTTATAAATGGCAAATTGTGTCTAACCAACCTGATTGTCTTCTTAATGAGACAACTGTCTTGGCTGATGGGAAGAGAGCCACGAATGCCATTTAACTTGACTTCAGCAATGCTTTTGACAATGTCTCACATAGTATCCTTGCAGCCAAACCTGAATGGATGGGCTCTAAGGAGGGTAAGATCTGGCTGCATCACTGAGTTCAAACAGTTGTGATCATTGGTATGAAGACCAGCTGGTAGCCAATTACTGGTGTCACTAAGGACATCCCAATTCTGCTTAATATCCTCCGTAGTTGCCCAGGTCTTCATTAATGATCTCAAAACAGGACAGAATGCACACATAACAAGCTCACATTCAATACCAAATCAGGGAGAGCAGCTGATATCCTGGAGGGCAGGGCTGCTACTCAGGGGCATCTCAGCAGGCCTGGGAAGAAACAGGCTGTCAGAATCTCAAAGCTCAAAGGAAAATGTAAAGTCCTGCAGGTGGGATGGAAAAACCCCAGTACAAATGGCTGGGGACAAATGGCTAGAAAGCAGCTCTGCAGGAAAGAGGCCTGTGGTCCTCATAGTCAAGCTGAACATGAGCAAGCAGGGAGTCCTTGTGGCAATGAGACCAACTACATACTGATTTGCATTAGCCACAGTGTCATCAGCAGGTCAAGGAAAGTGATTCCTCTGCTCTGTGTAATTCTTTTGAAACTGCATCTAAGCACTGCATCCAGTCTGGGGCAGTACAAAAAGGTCACTGACAGTCACTGGAGTAAATTCAATGTACGGCCACAAAAGCAGCTTAGGGACTAGAGTACATAATGGAAGAGGGAAAGATGAGGGAACTAGGTGTGTTTAACCCTAAAAAGAAAAGGCTAGAAGGAGATTTTGCAGCTGTCTTCTGGTACTTTACGTCAGTGTCTCAACATAATGCAATCTAAGGATGCATGCCTTTTTTAGGGAAATCTAAGAGGCTACTGACGATGGGCTGCCTGCAGCACCCACGCTAACTTTAACAGAACCAAGAGAGCTGCAGTAATAAAACAGCGGGAAATGTTAAGAAATAGAAATAAAATCAAGAGAAGGATCAATGGCCCATCACATACCAGGCTTTTATTGAAGAAAGATAACCAAGATCGTTAATAGAAATTTTGGGTTCTTCTTTAAAGTTTAAAAACAGGTTGACTTTATTACAAAAGAAAGTAATTGCCCACAACAGACATCTCGTTACTCTGTACTAAGCTCTATTTTGCTCAACAGTACTTTCAACAGTAGCAGCCTGCTCAGACAGCCAAGTGGAACTGTCCCCACTGCACATCAGTAGTGAGCGAAACCAAGTGGGTTATCATCATAGCAAGGCCCTTTGAGCAAAGCCAGGTGCATGTAACAGATTTAAATGGGATAAATGAGGTCTTACAGTATCTGCTGCACTCTATTTTTGAGGATTTTATCTAGAACTTAGATTTTCATCATTTAGAGCAACTTTTAGTCTTTCAGTCCCACTAAAAGTTAGTGTGGAGGGAACCAAATCCCTCTCAATTTCATCTAGTCCTTCCAATACACAGAGGATGACAATTACTCTTTCATCCCTCAATAAAACCACTTCCAATCTCAGAAAAATAATGGCCAACAGTCAATTCTGCACAGTGGGCATGAAGCCTGTGATAGCAGAGTGCAACACTTCCAAAGGGGCCTCATTAAAACCTGCAAGGGAGGAAATACACAAAAGTAAGTGCAAACAAATTTGACTGAAAACCAGCATCACTCACCATTTTACTTTGCAGGTCTGTGTGTTCCATTCCACAATGTGTTTGTCCTCTGAACAGCTATACAAGCAACAGTTGTCTTGATGCCATCTTACACAGTTTACTCTACTGTCATGACCACCATCCTACAAAAGGTAAGAGTGTCAACTAACTGAAGTATCTTGACTACTGAGTCTTCCCCACTCCAACAATGTGAATAAAGTGCTCTTTCAAGAATTAAATTCAAATCATTAGCAACTTGAAGAGTGTGTGTGGTTTAAAAGACCAATATACATATAAATTTATAAAATTAAAGATATTTCATATTTTGATACATACACATAAGTATTTTGGCTTGGTTTATTCATCCTAGAGAGGACGAACCTGAGGGTAGACCTCATTGTGGTCTACAGCTTCCTCACAATGGGAAGTGGAGGGGCAGGCACTGATCTCTCCTCTGTGGTGACCAGTGACGGACCCGAGGGAATGGCAGGAAGCGGGGCCGGGGGGCGGTTTGCTTGGATATTAGGGAAATAATCTCCAGAGGGTGGTTGGGCCCTGGAACAGGCTCCCCAGGGAAGTGGTCACAGCACCAACCCTGCCAGAGTCCAAGAAGCATTTGGACAATGCTTTCAGACACACGGTGTGATTCTTTGGGTGGCACTGTGCAGGGCCATGTAGAAGCCTAGAAGATCAGGGGCTAATGTGTGTCTCAGACACCGAAAGCCATCAGACAGCAATGGAGCCCACCAAGGATTGTTGGTAAGAGCACAGTGTGAGAAAGAACAGGATGTGGATGGAGAAGGGGGCCATGTGAAGGCAGGGCAGCACTTTTCTGGGACAAACGTCCTTGTTCTGGCTCCTGGTAGTAAGCACAACACAGCACAGCCCAAGTGTGGGGATGAGGTCAAGAAGCAGGCACTGACTGATGACCAAAGGCCCACCTAGTAGGGGGGATCAAGACCATCAAAGACCCCCAAAACTCTCCAATCCATTTCCAGAAAGGTCTAGAAGAACAAACTGTACATGGTAACTGAACTGCACATAACGTGAGAAACTTGGCTCCAAGGTAGGGAGAACTTGTGTATAAAAAAGGACCCCCACAAAGCCCAAGTGGCACCCCCAGGACACTGGACACCCCATCAACTGGACTGATGCTGGAGCCAGGACTGTTGATCCATCTTTTGCTCTTTCTCCCGCTCTTTAATCTCTTTCTTCTCTTTCACCCTACCCCTTATTCAAAATCCACTGCCTTGCTTTTATACTAGAAGAGACTAACTTACACTGATTTCCATGCCAAGTGTGTAATTTACTACTAAGGTTTTGTGGACCCTCTGACTTCTGTCATTCCTTTTCAACCACAAGCATCTTTGCACCTGCATGTTCCCTTCCCTTTCAGGGTGAGATGCCACAGGAGAGGAGTTGGGCCTTGCAACTCGGGATATTCTATGATTCTATGATTTTTCTAGGACTTCAGAATTCACAAAAAAATTGCCCTGCCTACTATTTTTATATACACAGCCAAACAAGGCTAACAGCATCAAATTTACTCAAAGGAAAGGCTAGCACAGGCGTCTTGCTGACAGTCATCTAAGTGCCTGCTTCCTTAAGGGCCCTCAGAAATGAGGAGCCTCCCCTTTTAGATCAGCATTCAAGAGCAAGCTACCATCAGATCACAAGACCCTATACGGGGTATCACTCCTCTTAATAACCAAAATCTTTGCAGCTCCATATATATACCCTTCAATCATTTATGAAGATATTTCATGGAGTTTATAAAATTTCACTATTTGGACCACTAACAACCTGCTCAGACTACTCCCAGAAGTGTCACTGCAAATCAGCCTTGAGCAAAACAAACTACATTGTAGAAAGATATTCTGTTCAATAAGGACAGCTAAAAGTAATGTCCCTTATTCTAATAACATTAGTAATCTTTTAATTTGACCTACCTATAAAAACAAAGTACTCATGAAATAACATCTGCTCCTACAGAAGAGCAGTCAGCGTTTTCAAACCAACTGAAACTAAATTTTAACCTGAAAACATCTTTATTTTGCTCACAGTTTTCAAGTATAAATAGTTTTTCCATAAAACAGAGTTGATACTCATTAGCTACTATGCTTTCTCTAAATTCATGTACATTTATCACTGTACATATAACTAACAGTTTAGAAGCAAAAGTATGCCCAAGTATCTCAAAATACTGCACAACCATTCATGTGGATTTATTTTGCTTGTTATGTAACCCAAGACTAAAGCCAAGATACTTGGAAGTAACAGGGACATTATCAATTGGAAAGGCAAAATGCAAGTCAGTCTGTATCATTCATAAAAGATAATGTGCTTAGAGAGCTCTAAAGCTTCCACAAGGGAGGTAAGCTTATAGAAAAGTTCATCAGTGTGACATCTTCCCAAGCACTGGATGAGTACTGTCCTTCTCTCCAACAATACCATGCAGCAACTGAGGGTATGACACTTCCACAGAGGATTTAACTCACCAGGTTAGGCATTTCAATAATACCGTTATTTTTAATGCAAAATAACAAATCCATGGACAATGTTAAGATATTGCATTAACTTCAAAACCAGGATTTTTCAGTCTAAACTGGCCGAAACCATCAGTATTTGGTAGCATGTGATGAAGACTGTATTACTTACTAGCTTGCTCTGTAATTCTCCTTTTACTGTGCTGTACAACAAAATGCTACCAACTGCTGTACCAATAGCCAGGATATCTAACTGCTTCTCCACTTCTCCAACTTCAGACTTCCGTTTTTTCCTCTGAGGGCCATCCTGGAAATAACAACAAAAAAAGAGAAACCGTAAAATTAATTAGTCTGACTGGGTAATCACAGTGGTAAAGCAGAGGGGGAAAAAAAACTTCCCTAAGTTTGAGACCCAGTCAGACACAAAATGAAGACACTGAAGTGCACAGAAGCCTAGAGATTCATATTGTACCTCCATGTACAAGGTAACAAAGTTGCTTTGAGTCACTCGGAAACATCTGGTGGAGGCCATTTTGCTACCCTACCAACCTTATCCATGAGGGGAGGAAATACATTCAAGTTTTTCACAAAGTTCCTGTCCCAGAGGCAGAAGCAAAGATTAACACAATTAGAACACTTCACCCACAAAATGGAAATGATTATGATCTTTTTTGTTTGTTTGTTTCTCAAAAGCTATTCAGAAGAGTCTTGCAAACATTAACTGTTCACAATGCTTCCTATAAAAAAAGCACTACCCTACTCCACAGAGGGAAATGACAGTACTTGAAAATAAGTGCTCTGCCCAGGTCCTGTTGTCAGTACCAGAGGTCCTCCTATGATCAGGCAATTCTTAAATCTTCACTCCCTCGCTCTACAAGTGCTATCAGCCACTTCAAGGAGGGATTTTACTTCATCTCTCAAGCAAAAACACATGAATGCAGCACATCACTGGGAAGGGGAAGAGGAATAAAACTGGCTCCTGCAAAACTAAAATAAAGAGGGCAGAAGAAGCCACTCCATTTAAGATCACTGGGTTAATCCCACATAACTAATCATACACATACAAATGGAAAAAAGAAAATAAAAACACTGTTCAAAGACTTCAGAAGAAAAAAACATCTCTAATGCTATTGATAAGTTTTTTAATTGGACGTAAGTCTTTAACTGGAAGTAAGTCTTCCTACATTTGTTACATTGCAGCAAAGCATTCTCTCCAATTTAAAAATTATACGCAAACTAATGCTTCCTCTACACAACAGGTCTACTTGCACTGACAAGCAACCAGAAGAAGCCAAAGGAGACTGATATAATGTGAACAACCAGCTCTATGAAAGTTCCACGTGGTGTAGCTCATCTGCCTTACAACAGACATCACAGTGAACACACATAATTTCTACTCAGAACCACACATACAATGACAATCGGGATTTGGGAGTTTTCATCACAACCAAGATGTACAAGTTTAACAGTGCAGGATAAAAACTTTGGTTCTTTGAAGCATGACTTGCTTTTTCTCTGTATTTAACACAGGCACCTGCAAGGAAAAGCATCTTGGTTTAGGCCAAGAAATACCAAAATACAGATAACTTTTATATCAAAAGCAGGCTCTTGAGAAAAATTACACTGCAGTTTTTGCAAGTATTAGTTTAGGCTTCATCTTTCCTCGGAAAGAAAAGTGTTTTTAAAATATTACAAATGCAGATGCTGAGAAACCATCACAGTTGCAAAGCACAACCAAGTAAATCAAGCAGGTTTAAAGAGAATATATGAGGAAAGACTAAACTACTGGATATTTGGGCAGCAATGACAACTAAGCGATTTTGAAATTGCTGTCTGACATGCAAAGGCAAGGGGCAAAGAGAGTGGAAAGTACAATTTATGTGTTTTCTGGTACTTTTTAATCTCTTTATGTAGTTTTACTGATCACCCCACACACTCCCAGGGCAAAGCAAAATCACAATTAAGAAGAAATTTATTCTCTTCCCTTGCATAAATCTTTTAACTAAAACTTGTTCACCCTCCAGTTTGTTATGGCCAATTTCCCTTGGAACAACCCAAAGGTACACCAGAATTCCCACTAAAGTGCACAGTTATTTCCAGTGCTAAGAAAAAAGCAAGAGGCAGTGAAGGTTCCTCCTGAAGTCAAGGGGTTTTTTCACATGCATTTCTTTACTGACCATCAGCAGTATGAGTGGAGTATTTTGTCAGAAATTTTTGCATGAAGAAATGCCAGTGGAAAATTCAGACAGCTGTTAATGTCTGAGATGATTTGAGAAAACACACTAAGAACTATCAAAAAAAAAAATCAATCAAACTTCTCTACCCAGCATTACATTAGTCCATAGACAGTCTGCCAACTGCAGTAAACATACATCCATGTGGGATTCACTTATGGATCAGGGTCTTAAAAAGAAGAGCACCCTGTTCTCATGGACAGGATAGGGGAGCTGAATTATACTAAGTATCCTTGTCATTTGATTTCTCTTTCCATTTCCATTTCTCTTTCTTTTCCATTATTTATGGAAGCTCAAGCTTATTTAGAAATCCTTAAACTTTGCCTAAAAAAGCAGTGTTCTAATTAGCAGAGATGGTTAAAGGAAGTTATTTGAAAAGGAACTCTGCAGGCATTTTCCCCTAATGCTCTTAATTCACTAAGTAAGCCATTGACTTTTCTTTTTAAACAGAAATCCAATCTCTGCTGCTGTCATGTGAAATAAAGCACTTAAATCACCGAAATGGGGATAAATCTAAAGGTCTTGACAGTTGATGATGATGATGGAGCAGTTGCAGCTTGTTAGGAAGAAAGTGGAAGGTATTTTGAATGCTGGAGGTGCACTCTTGCACAAGGCACCACAAGGAGCAGCAGGAGATGAACACTGCACGTGGGAAGCACTGACACTGTGAAAGCACATGGGCAGGGAGCATCCCAATAAGCCACTCCTGCATCAGCAATTCCAGGGCCTGCAGTTCAAAACTTGATTTCCCCTGTAACACATGGCCTTCCTTAACATGGCAGCAGTCCAAAACATACTTACTTTAGGTGTCATTAGGCCAAACACCATTTATAGATATCTACTGGCACAGTTTTACCCCTGAACACTAAACACTAGTACTACTTAAACAGATGTCAATTCTCCAGCAAAAAAATAAGACTAAGTAATGTCAGAAAGCACACATTTAATAAAACGTATTTGGCAGAACCATCAAAGCTTTAGTTCTTCAGCTCAGTCTAAGGATAAACCAATGATTTACAAAGGTTTATGGCACCATTATTCCAACAAACAGTATATTTTCCAGCTCCACTTGAAAACATACCAACTTTCAAGCAGGGGACAGCACTCAAAATACTGGATTAGAAAGCACTGAGAGGTGGCCAAATGGTGTCTGATGAGGTCCATTTTCATACAGCCCTAAGCCAGGTTAAAACCAAGGACCTGTGGGTTTCAGGAGTAGATCTCTAGAAAATGGGGTTGTTTTGAACAAAAGGTTTTAAAAGCCACTCAGAAACCTCCTGTGCTTGACTTACGGCACCACAGCAGTGCAGTGTCAGCTTGAGTTTTACTCCACACAGCACAGATTAACCCCATTTTTACAAGCCAGTTTCAGTTAATTTAAGAGCAAAGAACCACCTCTACAGCTCTGCAACTAATGCACGTATTCTTTTTTGCTTCAAAGTTACGTGACAGATGAACAGGCTCAGGCCAATCTAACCCTTTCTGCCACATTCTTTGCATGTCCTGGGAGCTCTTGAAGTTCAGGAACTAAGTTGCTCAGCTGAGGAAAGTGAGACAACGTTGCTTTCCCTTGGGTTGGTAATCTATGTGTTACACGTTTTGAAATACTCTTAACAGTATTTCGAATACACTGAATTGCTGATGTACCAAAACACACTTTGAAAAGCCCTCTCTACTTCTTAGTGGACTTCACATACTTTTTTCAAGTGATACATCTGTTTTCCTCAGGAAATGGTATATTCTAGCTAGAGAAAATAGGATTACTTCAACATAAAGAGGATAAAAAGGTACCTCAGTATATACTCCAGATATTTTCAGGTTCAGTGTTCACCCGAAGTTAACTAAACATTCATCAAGGGGGAGAACATCCAAGCTCTCTGATGTGTCCTGTGAACAAAACTACTGAATACCTTCTTGCAGGATTCCTGGGCTCAGAAAGATGCATCACGGATACCGAAGCAGCTTGCACGGGAGTACTTCCAAGGGTAAGGAAGTGTGGGGAGATAGTGCCTTTACTGGAATGTGAACTAAGTGAGCGCACAGAGCCGACCTGCTCTGGGGCACCATCTTTTCGACTAAGGCAAGGCACGCCGTGAAGTTAACATACCTCGCTTCTTTCAAGGAAGGCTTCTTCCGTGCAGGTTACACGAGAGGCAGATGGTTTTACACAGTCAGTGCTTCCGCTAATTTTTTTTCTGTTTTGTTTGTGTTTTTTTTTAAAAAAAAAAAAAAAAAAAAAACAACAAAACCCCCAGAGCCGCTTCCCCCACCAACACGTGAAATTTACCTTGTGCAGCGCCATCCGGGCCGGAGGATGGCGGGGGTGGGGGGGGGAAGAGAGGATTTACTCCCCAAACCCGGGGCGCGCCACACGTGGCCATACCGCCGTGGGGGCGAGGGGGAGGACGGGCAGTGTCCCTGCCCGAGCCCCGCGGGGCCCGCGGGACCCTCACCCCGGCCCGCCGCTCCCCCGCTCCCCGGCCCGCCCGGCCACATGGCGCCGGGAGGGCGGGGTGAAGCCGAGCGGGCCGCGGCCACGCGTCAGGGGCTGCGCTCGGGGTCTCCACCATCCCCATTCCTCCCCGCTCCAACACACACGCCATCCCACACATTCCCCCCCCCCCCACACACACACACACCCCCCTCAGCGCTCCCCATCCCCTCTCCCCTCACCTTGCTGGGGATCTGCCTCCCCTCCGCCGGGGCCCAGGCCAGGCATGTGCAGGCGGCGCTGAGGTGCGCGGAGGGCACGTACTCGTGCTGCAGGCGGCTGCCGGCCGCGTCCCACACGCGGAGGCGCCCGTCGGGCCCGCAGGCGGCGAAGAGGCGGCGGCCGCGGGGCGAGAAGGCGCACGGAGGGGACGCCATGGCGGGCGCGCGATCTTCCCGCCCCCTCCCCCCTTCCCTCCCAACCTCGAGCCGCCGAGCCCGCCCCCCGCGTGCTCGCCCCGCGCGCCTGCGCCGCGCGCGCCGATGACGCCGACGGCGTCATCGGCGCGCGCGGCGCAGGCGCGCGGGGCGAGGGCGCCGGCGGCGCGAGACGCTCCCTCCGCTTCTCCCCTCCCGCCTTTCCCCGCTCCATGAGGGCCCTGCGCGCGCTGCGCCGGGCGGTCCCCGCCGCCTCCCGCTCCTCGTCCTCCTCCTCCTCATCCTCCTCCTCTTCTCCCGCCGTAGGGAGGCCTCGGAGGAGGGCATGGGAAGCCTCGCTGTCGCCGCTGGAGCGGGTGAGGCGGCTGCTGCCGCCCGAGGAGGCGGCGGCGGTGTCGCGGTGCGCGGCGGCGGCAGCGCCGGCGCCGTCCCAAGGTCCTGAGGAGGAGGAGGAGGAGGAGGAGGGGGGAGAGATGGACGAGATGGCGGCCACCACCGCAGCCCCTCGGGGTGGGGTTGTTGAGGCGGCGGGAGCGCTCCCCGCGCCGTTCCGCGCCGGGGAGCTGGCGCTGGCGGAGCTGCGGAAGAAGGACAGGACGCTGAAGGTGATGTGCCGGCTGGCGAGCGGGGCGGTGCTGGCCGGCCCCGGCGGGGTCCTGCCCCACGACGACATCATCGGGCAGATGCCCGGGCAGGTGCTGCAAACTTCGGCCGGGAAGCGGCTGCTGCTGAGGCGGCCGTCGCTGGAGGAGTACGTGCTGCTCATGCCGCGGGGTCCCACCATCGCCTACCCCAAGGTGGGTGGGGACCAAGTCCTGACCGGGAGGTCGCTGGCAGAATCTCGCCTTTCAGTTTCTCGAGGCTGGTGACCGTGCCGTGTTTTTCTCGCCCCCGCAGGACGTGAGCGCGATGTTGATGATGATGGATGTCCACCCGGGAGACACCGTGTTAGAAACCGGCAGCGGGTCTGGCGCTATGAGCTTGTTTCTGTCACGGGCAGGTGAGGACCTGGTTTTAGAAAACACAGACTTTATTTATTTTCTTATCACACCTTGCCTTCCTTTTGATCAGATACTCATGGTTCTCATAGTACTAGTCTACCTGAAAGGAGGTTGTAGTGAGGTGGGTATCAGTCTCTTCTCCCAGGCAACCAGCAGTAGGACAAGAGCGCACAGTCTTAAGCTGTGCCAGGGGAGGTTTAGCTTAGACAGTACGAAGAAGTTCTTTACAGAGAGAATGATCAGGCATTCGAGTGGGTGGCCCAGGGAGGTGGTAGAGTCACCGTCCCTGGAGGTGTTTAAGAAGAGACTGGATGTGGCACTCAGTGCCATGGTCTATTAGAAAATGTGGTGTTAGGTCAAAGGTTGGACTCAATGATCTCAGAGGTCTTTTCCAACCTGATTGATTCTGTGATTTCGTTCTTAAAAGCTTTGCTGCAGTTCACGTGTTCAGACATAGTTTGTTGAAGGAAAGTTACACCAGAGCCGGGGCAGGGACTACAAACCATTTTGACTACTTAGAGGGCTGTGGTGCAAACGGTTACAGAAGGCCCTGCAGAAAGCTGAGTTTCAGCCGTAATTATTTTTGACTTTGGATTAATCATGCTAGTTGTTCCAATATCTTGCTTTTCTCAGTTTCTTTTTTCCTCATCTTAATGGACCAGGTGAGTAATCCGGTTGCTGGTTACCAGTGAAAATGCCTCTGTGGGTGCACACTTGTTTGTTCACCTTACAGCCAGCCTGGTTCGATCTAGCTCTCAGTGCTCTGAAAGGTAGAGAGCCCTCGCACTCAGCCATGTGAGTGAGGGTGAAACCTCAGCCTTAAGCTTCAGCTCATCTGTAGGCACCCTCTTAGTGGATCACATTTCAGGATAATCTGGTGTATGGGCTCCTGATAGAACAAATTCCTTAATGAAAGGAAACTAAACCCCCACTGTTTGCAATATTAAAGGACATGGGAGGGTAAAGACAAGAACCTCATCATGGATCATCTTGAACTGACAGAGCAGAAAAGCATAAGTTGCATATTCTGAAGGCTTACGTTCGGTGTTTGAGGGCACTCAGAGTAACTGAATACCTGAGCTGTAAAACTAGCATTTCTTTTTTTACTATATCCCACTGTTCATTGAAAAGCTGCATTATAGACTATGCTGTCTCTGTGAAATGTTTACGGGTTGTTCTGTTTTTGTGGGCTTACTCTGTATCCTTCAGCACTTCAAAATACAGTGATACCCAACAAGAAAAACAGCTGCCACACAGGTAAATGCTGGAATTTAAATCTAGTGGTCCATGGAAGTATTTAATTTCCAAAATTCTCATTGATTTAACAGACCTTGTTAATCTCCTCCCTTCGTGTTACTCATTGTTTTCTTTTCCATTCTTTCTTTAATCATTCCCAGAAACTACTGACATGCAGTAGTAGACAAAATTAAGATTGTGGTATTTGCCATGACTTTAAGATCCTTGAAAACTGGACAATACGATGTATTTAAGCTTGACATACTGTAGCTTCACAATAACAAAGAGTTTTGCCTATTTATTTTAACTAGATCTTATTTTTCCCATTAAAAAGTCAGTTACAAAATGTAGGAATTATTTTGAATGAGTAAGACTGTCCCCCAATGTGAACAATTTTATTCTTCTGATATTTCTAAACTGATAATGTCAAGTAATAAAGACTTGGTGCTGCAATTCTGCAACTGCTTAAGGTGATCCAAGGCAACCTGCTGAAACCCTCCTTTCTTACATCTTGGCTCCAGCCTTTGTCTGGTGAGCTGGATCAAGGAGCAACTGTTGGGAAATACATTGCTTCTTTTATTCTGTTATCTGAATGGATTCACAGTGGGATCACACAGGTGAGGGAAGGAGCCTGGCAACTTCAAACTGAAATGGCTTAGAAGGACGCAGAACGTGACCCTCTGATTTGGTGGTTGCTGAAAGCTTGCCCATGCCCATTCCAAAGTAGCAAGGAGAGAGAAAAGCCAACAGTGTGATAGCTTTGAGGAATGGGAGTAATACAAGGATAGAATAGCAGTGCACAGACTGCTGTCTGCCTGGACGGCCTGGTAATGCATCCTTTATGAGGAGCATTGTGTATTGGACTTAACATGGTAAATTTCAGGATAGTAAATTTAGACTTAATAAAATAATTTATTGCTGTTGCAAACAATAACAGGAAAATTACACGAGCCTATGTAAATCAAAGAGTACACTTGAAAACTTGTCTGTGGGGCTGAGATCAGTGAGCAGGCCTGGCAGTTTTCTTAGCCTTTCCCCAACCCTGAGGAAAAACAGATGAAGAACAAACTATGCACAGAACGAGGACTGTCAAAAAACTTTAAAACTATCGGTTTCAAATCTTAATAACAACAGAAGCAGTCACTGTCTGTCAGCTTTATAGCATTGTGAGCTGTGACCACTGTTGCAGCATTCTCAGCTGGTGCCTCTTGTAGCTCTGGCAGGAGAATCACAGGCTGATAGGTCCACAGATGCTCAGGTCGTCTTTTGCTGCAGGAGTGACTTCAGGAGGACATGCTGGGAACAGTCTGTACTACTGTAACTGCTTTATTTCATCTGTGGATTGATGGATTGGTGCCTGTAAAAGAACTAACATGGCACTTTTTTTGCATATGTTTGTTTTAAATGTAAAGAATAAAATAGATGGTAATTGATTGCCTCCTATGGGATTATTTCCCAAAGTGAGGTTGAGATATAAACGTGTCCTCATGTTGTAGGCTGCGCTTGCTTTTAAGTGTAGTGTCTTTTGTTTGTTTTCAGTTGGGCCCAAAGGACGTGTTATAAGTTATGAAATCAGAGATGATCATCATAATTTAGCTAAGAAGAATTACAGGCACTGGCGAACTGCATGGGAAATAGGACACATGGACGAGTGGCCGGATAACGTGGATTTCATTCTTAGAGACATTTCAACAGCTGCTGCAGATATGAAATCTGTAACACTTGACGCAGTGAGTCCAAAAAGTCCATTTGACGTGTATCTTTTCTACATAAATTAAAACCCCTAGTGCTCACACTTAGAACAGGATTCCCATATCTAGTTTAACATGAGAAAAAACAATCGCATCTTCATCAGTGAAAGAAACACTGGGGGTTTTTGTTGGATTTACAAGTATTTTCAAGGTTTCAGTTACGGTTTCCCAAATGAAAGAGTGATAAAGCTGTACTATAGAAGTATAACAATTAATTACTGCTGTCTTGTAAGCAAAGACCAACTTACTTCCTTGTATTTGTCAGAAACTGATATTTTTATAACTGAGATACATATTTCAGGCATTAAATTTCAGAAGAATACATAACCTTATTAAAAATATAAATATATAATCACTTTGCTATCAGCTTTATAGAATGGACAATGTAACTCAAGCATAAGTTAAAGAATGCTGTTTGTTGCTCTCCTGTCCTGCTTCTTGTATCCAGATTTTCTAAAGACATGCTGGGGAACATAGCTTTATGTTAACTACTCTTCCCTGTAAAGCAGAAAAACTGCTTACAACTGCTTACTTACAAGATGCTTTAAACAACTGACAATTTTTTTAAACGGTTTAAGCAATATATATATAACATAAAAATACCATTTTTAAAAAACTTTACAATCAACAGGAAATATCAAATACTGCATATCCCATTGTCTTATAGTTTGCATAACTTTCTAGTAGAAGATGGATAAATTGCCAAAGACAAGTTCTAAATCTTGAAACAACAAGCAAGTTAGATGTTGATATCATAGCGTGCTCTTTTCATTATAAAGATGCACCTGAACGGTCTTTTTTTTTTTTTTCTTTTTACATTTGAGAAATAGGTATTCATATGTATTAGTAAATATAGTCTTCTAAAAGGTTTTAGTAATGTCAGCATTATGGAATTTAGTTAGCAGGAGGTTTAACTTCCTACAGGCCTGCTTGGTTGGTGAAACGCTACTTGTTTTAGTAGAAATTCACTTGGAAGTAGCAAGGACTGGGTTTTGTAGAAGTGTGGACCTCAGCTTTTGAGAGGCATGATTACATACTGCTGTTGTATGCATCTATTTTCCATAAACATTTTTTTCCAAGTGTTGCTGTATTACATTGGTAGATATACCTGTTTTCCCAGTAAATGTTAACGTATCTTTCTTTTGCAGATAGTTCTGGATATGCTTAACCCTCAGTCTGCTCTGCCTGTTGTACACCCAAGCCTGAAACAGGGTGGGGTGTGTGCTGTGTATTTAGCAAAGTAAGTATTTACTTCTGGCACTTACAGCTGGCATTGTTACAAAACCAAACTTCTTTTAAAATTCACATCCAGCATTAATGAAATGTTTAGCAAAGTTTGGGGTTTTTTCTCACATGTAACTTCTTTAGGGAGTTGCAGTCGGTTTAAATTACACTTGCCCAAATCCTTTGGCCTCTCCTTTGGGAATGTTCTCATTCTGATCAGTGGAAGTCTGCACTTTATGACATCCTCAAAGTAACTGTACTGTTCTCAAATTCAGTAGTCAGGTTGCTGCTCCTTTACCCTAAAACTGAAGGACTCTTATAACCTCAAAGGTAAAGAATGTGACAAAGTCACATTAGAATTAAGATTGTGTGATTTGAGTTTTTGAAATACTACTTTATCCTTTGCATTTCTTCAAAAGCATCACACAGGTTATTGACCTTTTAGACAGAATACGGACCTGCAAGCTTCCTTTTCTGTGTGAAAGGATTGTTGAGGTAACTCACAGAAACTGGTTAGTACTCCCTGCTAAAATCAAGGATTGCAAATCAAGCCAAATGGTGGAAACTCAAGAAAATATTGAAGAACCACTTCAAAAGGAATATGAAGAAATCCACATTGAGGATCAAGCAGTTCTTAAAGAAAGCGAATACAATGGTAAGAACATTACTGCTGATGAGACACTCTCTTACTGCACTTTGGTAATCCAGTGTAGGAAGAGGCAGTATTTTTTCTTAGATCAGCTGAGAATAGACAAGGTTTTGGACAACCTAGACCTTGTCAAATTTGCAAAAGACTATAATAGTAATTGTTTAATTTTAAATATCTTATTAATAATCTAGACTAAATAGAAAATAAATTGCAATAAAGAATGACTGCTCTTCTACTACCGTTTTCAAATTTTTGTTTTTCAGTAAAATTCAGTTCTTTTTTATTTGTCCTAAGGCTGCTTTAGAGGACCCTGATGGACTTAAGAATTCCATAGAAGAAACAGTGCCAGTGTGCTCTGCTTTAAAAATCACGCTGTCCAAAAAGGATGCCTCACACATACACATATATATGTACACATATACAACAGATATAGATATATATACAGTATAGATTTGCAAAATCCATACTAGAGCAAAGAGTCATAGGTGACAACAAAGCACCATAACAGAAGCAAAAAAAAAAAAAAAATTTGTCAGGTAAAATAATCTGTGCACATTGGCAACTCTAGTCTGCATGTGTGTCTTAAACTTGTGGGAAAGAAGTAACAAACTAAATGTACTTCTCACAGGATCACTTTCTGATGATGCTGAAACGTATCAGTCAGTGCCTTACGTTGCTAGACCGTCTTACTGGCAGGAAGGTCATTCAGGTGAGACACTTGGAAAGTGTTTTTTATCTTAAATGTGTAGTAATATTTTATTTCCAGAAAGTACTACTTTTTTTTTTTTTTTGCACTAGCATTTGGCATGTTACTATGTCATGAAATCATAAAACTTATAATAATAAAATAATCCTTGCATACTGAAATACTGAAGTAGTAACTTCTTTTGTTTTTTGATTAGCATTCCTTACCAAGCTGAGAAAGTTTCGGCCACTGCTTTCTTGATGCTGCTGCTTCGTTAGCTGCTAATTTGAATATTGTATCAGAATAAAATAAAACATTGCAAAGTAGCTGCTACATTTTGCAAGTTGTGTAACTTTTAAGTAATTACTGCTTTGATTTCTACTTCGTGTGAAGTTTGAAACCCCACCTACTATTTAAAGGGAAAAGTTTTAAGGGAATCATCAGGTCTGGTGCACCTGTGATGCAGCACAGATTGTTCTGCAAATCACAGCATCTGTTTCTGTCTCATCGGGTGTATTTCATTCTTCATTGCTTATAAACCAATCCATGGATTTATCTTGGTTCAAGGTGCTACATGGTTGCCTTTTGCTGGACAGTCTCTGACAGTCTACCAGAAATAAGGAGAAAAAAAATGTAGTAAGAAAATAAGGGATCAAAGTCTGTTCTTTTAAATGAATACTTGGTTGGCTACCAACTGGTGACTGTCGGTTTCTTTAAGAGCAGTGTTCCTAAAGCACCACTTAAAGAGCTACTGAAATTCACTGAATTTGCTTGCTTGGTAAAGCTGTGCTCATCTCAAGAGAAAGACAGTTGTTGACACATACAGCTTTGGTTCACTTCTGCCACTCATGCTGAAAGTTGCCTGGTTAATTGTGAACTTTGTTTTATATAAAACATTCTCAAACAATCAAAGTAAACACAATTTTTTCTGACCAGATATGAAAAGCAAGATTTCTCAAGTAAAAATAGACTTAATTTTAAGTCTTTAAGGGTCTCACATGAGCATCTGGTGCTGTTTAACACATTAAATTATTAAGTGATGTGTTGTAGACACGTGACTTGTTCTGTATCTCAAGAAAGATTCGAATGCCAAATTTTTCAAAGCTGAGGAGTCCCTTGAGAATCACTAAGTTTTACTAAAGCTGTCAAAAGCAGTAACACAATCTTACTATAATAGTGAAAAGTGGATATTAATGAGAACATATCCAAATAAAAAATACAGAGCTATAAATAACTAACCCTGCATTAAATAACTACACTAGGAACTCCCAGTGGTTAAGTACATGGAAGTATCTTTGCAGAGCTGAAGCCTTATACAGCTGCCCCAGGGAATTTACATCTCAAGTGTGTTCCACTTTCAATAATTATTTAATAATCAGTGTGCCCCATAACTTCTGTATGTAATGGTTCTTCTCGTGCAAAGGCTGAGGATGCTATTTTGAGTAGATTAATGTGCAGAGATTCAAACACATCACCAATTTTCACAAACTTTTGTACTGTTTCTTACTCATACCCCAGTCTGAAAATGAAGTCTAAACTGTCAACAATTGAGATGCAAGGAAAATGTGAGTTGTGATTTAGCCTGTGTCCAAATTGATGACCACAACTGAGCAGCCAGCCCTTTCTAAGAACAGTGGTCTCAGCAAGAGCACTTTAACTCAGTAACACCCTCTCTTTTAACTCACATGACACACCTCAGTATTTTTATCGTTTCTTCCACCGACTCCTAAGTGTTTAAAATGGAATTTTCAATTTCATTTATAATGCTAGAATGGTAATAAGTGCCTAAATAGACTGGAGTGCAACCCAAAATCTACTGTAGCAGATGAAGATAATTTGAAGAGGCTCAGTGTAAAGCAGTTGGTACTTCCAAGAAGTCAAGATACAAGATGTGAAAATGAAAATGGATCTGTGGCAGTAAAAACAAAGTTCTGCCAAGGTAATAGGGAAAGACACAAAAGTCCCTGCGCTACTCTGAAAGGTAAATACAGCCTCAGTTGCCTAAACTAAATGGAAATTATTTGCAATATTAAACCATACCTTGGGCATAAGCAGGAGAGTC
Source organism: Pipra filicauda (assembly GCF_003945595.2). NCBI lineage: Eukaryota > Metazoa > Chordata > Aves > Passeriformes > Pipridae > Pipra > Pipra filicauda. The sequence goes on from NW_024103918.1 coordinate 2,050,005, forward strand.
AACAAGCATTTTTTCAGTCGGAAGGGTGTCCTTTGAATTCTGGGATGAATGTAATTCCATCATCTCCAAAGTGTCGGTAGATGAGGAGGAAGATGATAATCCCAGTCGCACAAATCTTCCTTTCTTGCCACACAGCAGGCAGTCTGTAGGGGTAGCGCTGGGTCCTCGGGGCAGCTGTACTTCATCATGGTGACTCCTCATGGCTCCACTGTGGTGCATGGAACGTTCTCGCTGCCATACGTAATGTGTTGGAGCAATAGCCATCACCTATTGGGACAGCCATGGGGTCAGAAAACGTAAAAGTGATGGGAAAACATACGCTGAAAACAAGGGATCCAATTAGCGTATGGCAGGGAATTAATACAGCGTAGTTGAAGTGGGTATCATGTATTATCTGTCTGCTTCTATCCCACTAGAAAGGTTGCTACCTTAGGCAGGAATAAGTAATCCAGATGCCAATCAGATGTGGAAACATAACAACTTACAGCCTTCTATATTCAGGTGAATCATCACAAACACCAGCTCATTCTTTGCATGTTGGACCAGAAGATGGTGTCTTTGACTAACTACTAAACATCAACTAGATGGATATTCCTGTTCACAACATCACTGAACTAATGATATGAGAAGATGCTGGGAAAAGCATTCTGCACTCACCTTATTCCTTGTACTTTTCCTACAAGCATCTAATCCCATCCCCAGAGAGGGAACCCTTTTCTTTTCCGCCAGCTCCAAGTAAGCATTATATACTTAGAACTTTTCCAGATATACATTCTGCCTCAAAAGTGAGGAATGTATTTTTTCCTTCCTAATATATTTGGAAATTGTAGGTTGTAACACTGCATTAATAGTAGAGAATGTTAAAAGTGTTAAAACTTTCCAAGTTTTTCATAAATGTAGTGAAAAACTCTTACCTTGAAAAGTCAGTTGAAATGGCATAATTAGTTTTGAAGGCATTAAAAGTTCACCTGAGCTGCTGGGATTTTTATTTGAAGGTTTTACTTGTGTACAAACTTACAGATTGAAAGCAAACATGCACACAAAGTTATTTCTAAAGTGGCTGAAGCGAAACAAATGAAGGTAGATTTTAAATAAAAAATATTGGCATAAAGCAGATTCTAGCCAATAGAAACTTTTAACAGTACTGCAATATAAAATATTCTAGTTTACTTTAAAAACATAATTTCAAACTTTATTTTAAATGCAGAAGGAAAAAAAAAAGTCATGGAGGATAAATGGACCATTACATTTTAGCTGCATCTGTTCTTTGCCATGGATTGTCAATGCACTTTAGGGAGGCAATTGTGCACAGGTATAGATCAGTGACTGGTGTTAACTGGTGTAATTTCAGCATCTAAAATATTAAATCCCCTTCCCTACCTCTTCACAGCAGCGTCTGCTTACAATAGCCCTGTAGTCAATTCTACTCCATAGTTGATCTCTCAACCTTAAGAAATCAGGGAAGAGCTTTCTCCAGGCTTTTCCCAAAGCCCATGGGAAAATGTCATACTTTGCTTCTTCGTGGTCTTCTTCAACTGTGTTTGCCAGATACCTTCAAACATATATATGTTTGTGTTTGTAAATATTATTCAATCTTAAATCAGTATATCAGAATGATTTCTAACATTAAAAGACATATTGAAGTGTTTCTTTTTTCTAGTATTGTGAGGAAAAAATGCTAGCAAAATAAAGCCTTCTCTCTGGAATACAATATTTTCTTAATCAGTTCCTTGTGCATCCTTTGGGTAAATAAAAACAAGCTCTTATAAAAATTGCTTTACCCTAGATTTTCCTAAATTAGTAGATATGCAAGAACTGACATCTTTCTCCAAACTGACAAGAAACCCTTGTACTAAAATGAAGGGTTTCTGACTGAAATTTATTTCTCTAAATAAAGCTTTAAACTATTATATGAAATCTTAAACTTTACATTTTCTACTCTATGGATTTTAGCTATTCTTGGACAATTATGTTGCTCATATTAGCAGCAAACAAATAAATACAGGTCTACCTTCAGATATAAATGAAAACCTTAAATGATTTTTTTAATGTCTGTATTTCTCCCTTCCTTCACTATCTGCTCCTTTTGGTTCTGGATCATCTTCTCAGGCAACAGGAAAATATTTACTTCCTCTGGACCCACCTGATACTAAACTGTAAATCACACCTGAAAAAATTACGATTTTTAGTCTCCTCCCCAGTTTTCTCACTTGCTCCTGACCCCAATATTCCCTCTAGTCCCAGTCTCACCAGACCCTTTGTCCCTTTCTGAGCCTTTCACTGTTCTGGCCTGGCTTTTCTCCCTTCAATGGAGTCAGAGGGCTCCCTCCTCCATGCTCTGTGGATGTTACCCAGAAGGAACAGCCATCTTTGTCCCCTCACTAGTGTGCAAATAGAGCATCTGAGAAGCGCTGTTATGGAAAAAGGGGATCTCAACACCATAAATGCAGAATCCTGTAGGTAGACAGATAGATAGATATGCCTGTAGGTATAGCCAAATATGGAGGGATTACGTAGGCTTGGGAAAGACAGAGTACAGATTGCTCCTCTGTTTCAAAGTATAGACATTTTACAACTGTTCAAAAGAATTCTCAGAAATTCTCTAGCAACATTTTTGCAGTCGACTTAAATCATGGTGACTGAAACTTTAATAAAAAGTTACTCCTGAGATGCACATCACGGTGAAATGTTCCAGCACAAATGACTTAAAGGCTGGCAAAGATATGGAATATGTCTTATAACAGGAACTGTGAGCCATGTATATGTTGCCATGTATTGTCTTGCATATATTTCTTGTAAAGCTTTAAAAAGTTCACAGATTCAGGTTTGTTTTTCTTAATTTTTTTTAACTATGTATCACTACAGCAATGCAAAATCCCCTCTCTGCTGCTCAAGCTTGTTCCATCAGAGGGAGAATGTTGAATTTGCACTATTTATGTACAGTAAGTAGATTATCACAGAACCATAGAATGGTTTGGGTTGGAAGGGACCTTAAAGACCATCTAGTTCCCCCTGCCACCCCCTAGATCAGGTTGCTTATGTTTCTATTCTTCATATAGGACCCAAACAACTGCACATCAAAGGAGTCCCATCACTTATCATAATGATCAGTGTCATAAAGAAATAAAATAATGCAAAGTTTATCCTAATAAAACCAGATAATTTAAAAGTACTTACAGAGCAACGAAGAAGTTAATTCTGGTATGCTCACTTGTTGTGAAGTTAGCCCTCTTGAAATAAACAAAAGTCATTGCCAAGAGATACTGTTTTAAAATGTAAAATGAAGTATCAATGTGTTATTTCAGTGCCTTATTTCCTAAATTGACTAGCACATTTATCTTGCACCAAGATATTTCATCATTTTCATCAAGGACAAAAGCATGAATTGAGTTTCTTGAAACTTCCATATGAATCCATTAGAAAAAAATTATGTTCTGTATTTGCATTGAAGTATCGAGTGATTAAGGGCACATTTCTTTCTCAATGTATTTTCTGTTAACTAAGAAGGAAACACACTTACCTTGTCTGCAATTTTACAGCAGCAGTCCATCCAAAGGAAGTCTTGGATTAGATCATCATCTGCAACAAGCAAAAGTTGTAGCATTTCAAACACCAAAATTGTTTATGTTAGAGAGTATTTGTAAATAAATAACAGACGGTCGTTTCATTAAACCAAATAAAAGGAAAGAAACTAGACCCACCAGTGGAAACAGAGAAACTGAAGGGAGTAGGAGATCAGGTGTGAAAAAACTTAAGGCACAAAAGAAGACAAACCACCATAAAGGCAAGGTGGAAAATTTAGTGACCAAATTTCATCCATTCTCAGTAACAGCAAGCGAAGGTGACAAATCACAAGTATTTCTTCTATTTGGGTCACTTCTTCTTGCATTCAGTGGTTCCGGGTAGTACCACACTGTTATTTTGGATGAACTACAGGCTGTTGAGATCTCTGCACCTTGATTACCTGGCAGCCTTTACAGGGCAATACTTGTTTATTTGTGGTCAGAGCACCACTGTCGGTGAACATGGACCGTAAGTACCGCGACCTCTCCGAGTCACTTCTGCATTTAAGGGTCGAATAAAAACCAAGTGTAACCTTCCACTATTATTTGATGTCTTCACTAAATTAAATAAATACTAAACATTATATGAAAGAGACACAGATAAAGAAGAGGTGCTTGGATGGTCTATGGTGGTATTCAAAACTACCTTGGTTTCATTTGTATTTTAAAAAAGATACTTTTCATCAGTTTGGTAGCCCTTCTTGTATTTTTAACTTAAGCATTAAATATTTATACACCAAAATATAACAACAAAATATGTTTAGATAAAGAATTGCCATTAGTTTTCATATAAAAAGCACTCTCAAAATTACTGAGCTTAGAAAACATTCTGTTCAGTCAGTACATTTGTATCTGTCATTATTAACCTACCAAATAATTTAAAGAAAGCTGTCATTTCCTGACGCTGAATAACTAGACATGGTCCCTTTGGACATTTATATTTCTGACTAGGGACCCCTTTTTCACAATTTTCTTGATGGTCTTTAAAAGCAGGTCTCTTTAGTCTATAAAGTTTTTTTTGCTGATGTGATCTGGATGCACTCGATTTTACATGAACAGTGACAGTGGGAGGTGTCTGACACACCAGATTGTGTTTCATTTCGGTAAGTAAAGGTTCCTGTTAAAAAAGAAGAAGAAATTAACTACAAAAACAGTCAGTTTGAGCATTGGTACTCTACATTTCTTTAGTTCACATGAAGCATTTCAGTAGAGCTTATACGTCAGGTGATGGAAAATCAATTTTATCAGTACTAATTATCTAAGCCTTGTGCCCTAAGCCAACTATGTTGAGTCCTTCGATTTAGTTCTAATTTGATAAAGCTTTTTTTTTTTCAGTAGGTGCCTTCAATCTTTTTCCAATCAAAATTTTGAAAAATAGGAAAAGAGCCTTTCCATAAAAAGTTGCTGTTTGTCAGATCCTCATAGCTCCACACCCTTACTTAGATCTACCAAAAAATCTGTTTCTCTGCTCCAATTTGTGATTGTATCTTTTTAAAAGAATATTAATAGAATGAACGCAGCAGAACCATGAAGAAGCCATGTAACATTAAAATCAAGTCTTGAGCTCCTAACTTTGTTAACATTTGGTTACAGCCATCAGGAATTAAACTTTTCCCTCAAGTCGGGCATACCCTGAAGGCACAACCAAGGAAACATACCTGAGGTGCTTGTAACTGCAAAATTCAAGAGGATACCAAATGCAGAGTGAGGAAAGGTATTTTTAGGCGGTATTAAATGTATTTACTCCTTCAGAAGGTCTCTCCACATGGGGCTGTTTGAGGCCAGCTCACAGCAGCCTACCTGACTCCCCAGGGCTTAGCTGGCTGCCACATAAACAGAAAAAGCCCTCAGCTGTTGCTGTAATTTTCTTTCCCCGCGGGAAAGCCCGAGGCGGCCTCTTCTCTTCCTTTCCCTTCCCTTCCCTCTCCTCTCCCGCTCCGTTCCCGCCTCCCTCAGCCACCTCCCCCTCACGCCGCAGCCGCCGCCGCGCGCCCGGAGTGGCGCCTCTCGCAGCCAATCGGCGCGCGCCAGGCGGCCGCCTCAGCCAATCGGACGGCGGAGCGCTCTCACCTCCCGCCCCCTCGCTTGCCGCCCGCGCCGCGGCAGCCAATGGGAGCGGGGGCGGCGGGGCGGCGGCGCTGCGTGAGGGAGTCATCGCCACCACGGGCCGTGGGGAAGTCTGACTTTAGTCTCTCAGCTGCCCAACAGCTTTGTGAAATCTTCCTCTTCCCTTCCTTCCAGTGCCTGGGGGAGCCTGCGAGAAAGACGGAGAGGGACTTTTTACAGGGGCGTGTAGTGACAGGACAAGGGGGAAGGGATTCAAACTGAAAGAGATTTGATTAGATTAGATTAGATACTGGGAGGAAATTCTCTGCTGTGAGGGTGGTGAGGCACTGGAACAGGTTGCCTAGAGAAGCTGGTGATGACACGTCCATCCCTGGAAGTGTCCAAGGCCAGTTGGATGGGGTTTTGAGCAACCTGGTCTAGTGGGAGGTGTCCCTGCCCACGGCAGGGGGTTGGATCTAGGTGGTCTTTAAGGTCCCTTCCAACCCAAACCATTCTTTGATTCTATGGTTAAAACATCTCCCCAGGATGATAAACATCTCCCTAGGAGACGCACAACACGAGGGAGAAGACATATCTAACTAAATATCAAACATACAGGTGCAGGACACCCTGCTTCCACCAAAGCAATCCATGTAGTAGTGTGCAATTAGTCCAAGGCATTCTATTAAAATGTCATAATAAGAATCAAAATTTCCCTTTACTAGCAAGATTCAGTGTGAAATCTTAATGTTGCCTTTTGTTATAAGAGCTAAAGGTTTATCCAGGAAGAAATACATCCATTTTCATTGTTTCCTCCTGTACAAGCCAATTAAAGTGTAACTGGCCTCATCTGTTATGATAATGAGAAGAGAGGCCTCTACTCCTTCCTTGTATTAATTAATTGCTAGATTATTTAGGTGCTCTGAGTTAGTGAGCATATTCAGGGAAAGGACATACCAAGTGTCTGATCAGGTAGGGAGATAAAAGACATATCAAGTGGTAAATGTAGTAACTAACAACATCTCTGTATGAAACAGGCTGAAATCAGGAAACTTGTCAGCGGAGTGGAGATAATACCAAATACATCAGTCAGGCAAAAGTCTGTTTCTTTGAGGTTGTCTCTTCATATGCACATGTTCACATTGACTTACCCTTCATTAAATTGTTCTTTATTTTTGCATAATACTTTTCATCTAAGGAATTCAAAGTACTCATCAATTAATTGCTGTTAATTTGATAACTGTGAAAAACAGAGGAAGGGCAGGGTACAGAAACTTCCATACAACCATCTAAACCATTCAGACCAGGAAACAAACTTTTTTTTTTTCCCCCTACTGGAAAACATAACTGCAATGATAATTACGATGTGCATGCTTCCTTATTCTTTATACCTTTAAATCGGTAAAAAATGGTTTACAATGTAAGTCTTTATCCACACAGAGCTTTACAGGGTTTGTATGGTTTTTCCTGCAAGTCTCCCCTTTCTAAAATAATTTTTGAGCTGGTGGTTCTGCAACTAAATATTAAAAGTTTTTTTTCTTTTCATTCAAAATTTTGTCATGATCAAGTTATTGAACAGGTATTGTCACTCTCTTCCCCCAGTGTGCTGTCCCCTTCCTGCCAGGACCAAGGGCTCTGCTCTAATTCAGATGAGCTGCATCACCTTGGCTCAGACTCTGAGGAAACTGAAGTTACGAGAAAGAGCTGTGAGAACGTCTGGAACTCCACCTTTCTTTCCTTGCAGGACTCTGAAGCCTGATGTAGGATTGTTGAGATGGGGATGATTCAAGGATTCAACTTGGAAACACTACGGAAAAACGTCAGTGTGGAAAGGTTGATGCCTGAACACCGTGACGATAAGGAAACAGAACTCTACTTAAGTCCTCTGCATGATATAATAGACTTAGCTGATTCTCAACTTATTAACTACAGTTTTTAGAGGGTTGTTGAACAATTCATCCAAGAATATCGGGAAAAATGAAACTTTTAGACTTCCAAGTCGCTCGCTGGACATCAGGGAGCGCTGTTTCACCATCAGCAGTTTAAACTGAGACAATGCAGTGTTTGTCCAGCACAGTACACTGGGACTCATGTTGTACATCATTCTTAATACTTCCTGTAGATGGACATTAAATCAGTTTAGCTACTCTTTATATGTAATTACAGTTTGAAATCATATTTTAATATAAAAATATAAATAATTTTAATTTTATATTAATGTATTTATATAGTTTAAACTATGTTTTATATATATATAATAAAACCTGTGTTTAAAATACCTAGGAGTCTTACAAAATCTTATTTCTGAATAAAAAATGTCCATATATACACTGGAACTTGATTCTACGAGATATATAGTTATATAGATATCCAGTAGCTGGTCCAAAGAGGCAGCTGCAGAGCAGTTAGCTTCCTTTACATGAAAAAAGAACTTAAAATCTTTCAGTGATTGAGATGTTTACAGATAGATTAAGAAGCATCACTGAAGAAGAAGAGGATTGGTGTTTTGATAAATTATATTTAGGATATACCTACTTTTTTTCCATATTTTAATATTTTTGAGTTGCCTTTCGGCTCTGATATCCTTTCAGTGAATGTTTTTTTTTATTTAAGAAAGATAAAGTACCACAGGAAAAACACGTGATATTTCTTTTCAAGCAAAGTCATGAAGAACCACCATTAGTTCTTTTAAATGCAGATCATTGTTCACAATAAAATATGTATTTTTCAATTATAGACTTTTCCCAGGTCTTGCAGAGAAATAGAAAAAAAAAATAGACATGAAAAATAGAAAAAAAAATCGAAATGAAAAATAGAAAAAAAAAAATCTCTCTTCCACGTAGAGAGGACTGTTGACCTTGCTGGGGGAGCCTGGCCTCTCAGTCAAATGTGTTCTAAATTAAATGCACACAGGCTGAAAACTCCATTCCTAAAGACCATAACGAAACTGAAACATGCATCTAAAAAGCAAACTTTGGACATGTCATTAATTCTTTCAGAATAAAGGGTGGAGCAAGTCACACAAGTTTCAGTAAATTAAAGAGGAACAGGTAAACCACCTGAACCCACATCTAACACCAGAAACCTATTTTTTTCTTACGTGGGAAGAGAGAGTAAGGATTTAGATGAGTTGTGTGAAACAAATTATTATGGCATCAAGGTGTCAGGGCTAGGGCTAAGCATAACAGATTGAATATGCCTTACCAGTTTGCTACTGGAGATAGTGAGCAAGGACACTGGAAAGGTGCCTTACAGCTAAATCCTTGCTTTTGACAAATGTTACAGCAAATCAGAGCTCAAATCAGTCCAGCAGTTTAATTACGTAGGTAGCCTCATCTCCTCGGATGGTAGGATTGACAGAGAGATAGACAACAGGTTAGCAAAGGCATATAGTGCTTTTGGAAAGCTTCATAAAAGAGTTTGGCAAAATAAACACGAAGAAAAGTACAAAGATCAGTGTTTACAGAGCCATAGTGCTGTCTACTCTTTTATGTGGATCTGAATCATGGGTCATCTACCGCCACTACCTGTGTCTCCTAGAACGCTTCCATCAACGCTGCCTCCGTACAATCCTAAACATCCACTGGTCAGATTATGTGACCAATACATCTGTTCTAGAACAAGCAGCAGTCACAAGTATTGAGGCCATGCTGCTGAGAGCACAGCTGCGATGGGCAGGGCACGTCTCAAAGATGAAGGACCACTGCCTCCCTAAGATCATGTTTTATGGTGAGCTTACCACCGGCTGCCACAAGAAAGGAGCCCCCAAGAGAAGATACAAGGACTCCCTGAAACAACATCTCAGCCCTGGCCATACTGATCATCATAACTGGTCTACTCTGGCCTTCAATCGGGAGGCCTGGAGACACACCATCTATAACGCTGCTGATGCTTTTGAGAACGCACACAGGATCACTCTTGAGGAGAAAAGACAATGCAGAAAGAATCTTGTCTTGCTGAATTTACCACCTAAAGAGTCCTTCTGCTGTACCTTTTGCAACCGGACGTGCCTATCCCGTACTGGCCTTTTTAGCCACCAACGCGCTTGTGACAAACGTGGGTAGAGCCCTTCCCAAATCTTTGTTCACGAAGCCCAGCCATGATGACAGTATGATTAGAACTAGAAATGGTTCAGTGTCACTTAAGTGTATGTCACTTATGGATGAATGGGCAGGAAAATTGTTTCCAGCTTTGTTTACTTGAAAAGAACTTCTAAGCATATAGCAGCAGCATTTTCTAATACTTAAGTCCCAGGACAGTTGTAGGTGTCCTCAGGTACTGAGAAATTCAGGAACTAGAAGAAAAAAATTATTTTCAAATTGAAGAGTGAATAAGAACTGCACTGACTAGACTAATACAGCGAGTGGTAAAAGAAGGTGAAGGCTGCCAGCAAACACAGTGCATGTTTAAACATGCTGCTCCTGCATACTTCAAAACAGTCAAGTACTCTGCAGCAGCAAATCCACATAAAGTGCCAGGGACATAAGTCTGAACTTGCTGCTCATTCCTACTGTAAATAGACTGATATATCTTCTATGAACTTAACTAATTCAAAGCAGACAGGGGAAGCCCTTAAGATTTATTTTTAAGAATTGGCACTTGTGTGCTGGTTGTAAATGAAATGAAGCAGTCTTATCAGAAGAGTTCAAATTGCTTTGTCAAAATAAATAGATGGGATAGACTACATTACGTCTTCACTATCATATCACAAAAAGGCAAGTGATGAATGATGGATCTCTCAACATGGGTAACTCAAAACTCTCAGTGCATGTTTTATGTCAGAGGGAAAGGAGATCTGCACAGTTCTTCTCTAAGTGTTTTTTGAATCATCTGATGTTATCCACCAAACTGTAGCTTTTTTAAGCCACTGGAGGTTGTATTTCGGATTTGCAAGTATTTAATAACCATGGTTACTTGTTACCTGGTTGTGCCCATGCCGTTTCTTCGTGCTGAATTGTGCAAAGACCCCTATAAACAGGACTCCTCTATACCTCCATGACACTGGAGCCATTTGTTCCAGCTGCCAAGAGCACCAGGCTTCCTGAGGCACAGGAGCAAGGAGCAGGTGTGTGTCAGCCATGCCCAGGGCACTGCCGGCATATTGCGCATGCACAGAGTGACCGGGTTGCCTACATTAACACTGAAAAATGGGAACTCTTCAGCTTCCCTTTTTCTCCGCTTTCCCCTCAGAAACAACTAGCAAACCCTGGACTTTGAAAACATTTCTGAAGCAAATGTGGCTGAACAAAGAAAACTTCAAGAATTTTACTTAAGAAGTCATTTTTATAAAATGGCATTAGCTAAAGTGTTCCGTTCTGCCTGGCAAATAACACAAATGGTTTGTCTCACTGATGTAATGTATATGCATACATTAATACACTAAACTACAAAATATCTAAGCAATCTATTATCCAGGAAATATATCTTATGTTATTATCTAGGGACATCAAAAGTAGAAAAACATTGGTGCTTTCAAAATAACATCCTAATTCTTTTCCTGAAGGCAAGTTCAGCATTTCTTAAATAAGAGCTGTTTGAGTGGCTGAAGAATAGGTGGGAGCCTTCAAACTCTTACCTAGCTGGCTTATTATTCTATAACTGGACAAAATGTGTTAATTTAATCGAATTTTTCTCATTTCGTTTTCCAGTTCCAAAGTTTACTGATCACATAATTCAGATCACAAAATTCAGATCACAAAGTCTTTCAAACATGGTATCTATTTATTCTCTGTTTTTATACTGTTGAAAACAATTGAATCTTTGTCCATGACAACATCCCCTATAATAGGGGAGACAATAGTAGCAATTAAGAAACTATAATAGTAACAATAGTAGTAATTAAGACAGGACAATTTTTTTTGTTGTCAAGAGCCGTACTTTCATGGCATGGCATTCAGAAGACTCATACCATGAAAGGATTAATCAAGAGTAGTGTAGCTATAATTTCTGAAGGAAGAGAAAATTGTTTTCTTATTTGGCTCCAATGCCCTCATACTGCTAAGAAAGGAGCTGCATGAAGTTTCATAGTGGGACGACAGAACTTCAAGGGCAGCCCTCTTGGAGACTAAAAACAGACAAATTAAAATGTGAGCTGGAAAAAGTCCAAGATTTTCATTTTTTTTTAACTCACATCCGATGGTCCAGGCTCCACACAGTTAAATTAGAGTTGCCACAGTTTGTTAAACATTGAATGCCCCTCCCAAGAAGCAATGGGGTCTATAATTACACCACAACAGGTCAAAAAGCCTTCTTGTTTCTCCGAGTTCGGTATGAACAAGCTGTAAAAATTCTCTTACTCAGAGGTTGAAGCAATAAAATGACTAGTATAAGGGTTGTAAATTAAAGTGCAAAGAGAAACAGATGAACTTTGGTAACAGCTATTGCTAACTGGAAAAAAAAAAAGGGAAACTTGTGAACTGTGAAAGTAGTCACAATACAAAAGCAATTTATTTCAGTGAGGGGAAAAACCCCGACACCAATGGTAAACCCAGCTTTCTTAAGCCCACTCTCTGCTGTCCGTTGTGTTATGCTAAATGGCGTTTGTGGGATGAGATTTTTCTGCCCAGCTCATGGGTGTATTTATTCACCTTTGCTTGGGGTATGACTACGCACACAAATTAGAGTGAGGCAAGAGTGGGTGGGGATTTACAGCGTGTTAGCTGCTCCCTGGAAACTGCCTCTGTGCATGCTGTGACCCTGTTTTCATTGAGGAACACACGGCTTCTGCTCACTGCTGGGCACAGCTGTGTCCATAGGTTGTTAATGTGGGTTACCTGACAAACTAGAAATCCACACCCTCACTAGCCTTGTAGCAACCTGTACCTATATAAGACAAGTCCAGCACAAGCAAATTCAATGGCAGACACCTTCAGGTTGTGAGAGAAGTACTCAGTGTGCCTTCTGATAACACCACGCTGAGAGACAGGACAACTATCTGTCTGTATAACCATCTGCCTCAGTCCTGCCCACAGCACAGAGATGTTGTCATGTGATAAAACACGTTAAAAACCACTCAGGACTTTTCAAACAATTTTTAACAAGTGTTTTGACAAAGTTCCATCTGTATCTTCTTTCACAGAAAATGGCTAAAAGGGAAAAAGAAAAAGTATTAGATGCCAGAATTGAAACTATTTTAGTGTAAATGGAGCTTCTTTTAACTACAACTTGTGATCTGTTGTTTTCCTGTGAGCCCCTTCCAAACCTCACTAAACCAGGGAGTGTTCTAAGGGATCGGGCACAGGATGAAATCAAAAGGCTTGCCTTGCTGCTACACAGCAGTTGGTATGAAGAGTTACTAAGTTTTTTACATCTAGTGCTGCTCATTTTAAGCAGCTTTGAATGCTGACAATAGATGTTCTAAAAAATGCTGTCAGTAATAGAGCCACGGAGATGTATTTTCAGGTAAGTAAAGACGAGGATGACAAACCTGTTACTGACCCCACCCTCTGGAGTTAAGACTAAGCCCTGGCAGAGAGGTGAGGATGCCACAACGTATCAGACAGGTTGGTTTCTATAATCCTCAAAGACGCAAATAGAACATATGTTAATGGCATGAGCATTTCTCTCCTGTGGCTACACCCTGTCTAGTTTTATGAACCTCTGAACCAACAGCCCTTTACCTCTTAGTAGCTACTCTTACTTTTAGTCAAAGGTCTCCAGCCCAACAGAGACCCAGGTTGTGGGCTTCTGAAACCGAGGACAGTTTTATGAGGGTTGCCACTGCCTCTGAACTAATTTCCATCTCCAGTGTGCATTAAAATTTTGTCAAAATACACAGACATATTTTTAAACTTTTTTTATTATTAAAAAAAAGTCACAATATAGAAAGACGCAAAAAAAAAAAAAAAACAAACGTGTAAACTAGGGGTTTTTTTAGCGTTTGGAAGTTGTTAGACACTCAGTCTAGCAGAAAGACATGACTGCTCATTTGTTTTCTTACTGGCTCTATACCTGACCAGCTCCATATGGCTAAAACATCGAAGTTCTCCAAGACTCTCAATGTTCTCATTATTCAAATCAGCATAACAAGACTTACCTGTTATATGGTGGTTTTCGAACCTGCAGGAAAAATAAAAAGCGCAGAAGCACCATTACAGTTCCTTGAGCAGCAGCATATGTCAATTTGTGACGACATGGAATATTCAGAAACATGTTCTGGACAAGATACTGTATATAATTTCTCAACACTGTTCTCTTCCTACAGTCCTTTCACAGCTTCATTCTGTGTAGATGGTCCAGTCTGCCAAAAAATTTGAATGCAAACATCCTAGAGCTACCCTAATAAAGTTCCTGAGCAAGTCTATAACATAGGTGACATACATAGCAACATCTACTGTTCAAAATAGCTGTTGGCACTTTTAAGCATAAATGTTTCTGATTGTTTCTATCATTGTCAGCCTTAACCAGTTAAAAGCCATAATGAATTTTGAAAATCCATTGATTTTGTTAGAAAAACCTTAGCAACATTATGTTTTGCTATCTGCTATAATACATGACCTATTTTCTAGGGACCAGACTTTGGTTATCTTCACAAGGGTACACCCAAAACCAATCAGGTTTGCAGCCTCTGAAGAATCTCAGTTAGAGCTCGATTGCCAAATACCCCAGTGGCACTGATCATGTTCTCTCCACTCATCTCTCTGATCTGCTGACCACAGTGCATGTCACAGCCCCACCTTGAATCGTTTCCTGATACTTCAGGAGTGACTCACACATCCTCGCGACTTTCCCTGAAAGCAGATTTCCCCACTTTCCTGTACCTGGGGAGTTTCACAAAGCCCACTTACCAAATTTGTAGTGAAGACCTGGAAATGACCCGGTAAAAACCTAGCTCAGATCCCAGTATCACAGCAATTCTTATTGGCTTCAGAAAGAGCTGGATTTATCTCCTCAGATCTGATTCGCAGTTCACAGAAGTCAACAGAAAATCTCCTCGCACTGGTGTCAACCTCTCCTGAGTACTTTAGTGAATAGAACTTTATTCTCCAAACAGACCTGAAGCAGATGTAAATTACAGAGCAAAAGTTGAAAAACGAAGATCACATCAGTTTTCCAAATATAGTTTCACATGGTGTATGTAGGTCTTGGTGACCAAAACTTTTTTTTCCTTTTTGCTATATGGCAGAGTCAGTAATGTGCTCGAAGCATTTAAATTATAATTTGTCTGAGCTGTAATTATGATTTAATAAGAGCAAACCACAACTAGCCTACACTGCACTGCCTAATCAGCATTCAGCTATTTGATAAGAGGAGGTATCTCCAACAGTTGATAAAATTATCCTGTTTATAACCAATGTGCGAGGCCTTACCTTTAAAGCTGTGGGCTGAGGAAAGTTAATATAGAATAGCCATTGAATAAGGTCATGTATTCCAGCACAAAGAGTTAAAATTGCCACAAAAGTTACAAAGAATACACTGCCTCCCAACCCCCTGGAAACCAAAGTACTTGTGTAATAAAGCTACTGCAATACTCAGGTCCTTGTATCTGTTTAGCCACATGCCTGCTCTACTGGCTTTGATTCTAAGAAGAAACTTCCCTCGACTGTGAAAGAGGGTAAGATCAACACTATTGTGAATGGTCCCTCATTTCCATTGTCTTACTGGGGAACAACATCACTTAGAGCAACTCCCCTTCAAAACTACTGAGCAACATTTAAACAATCATTTTTTCAGATTTGGAAACCTAGTGAAATCATACATTGTGAGCTCTTTATTAGGTCCTGCAAACCGGAGCCAAATGAAGCACCATACTAGAAGAAGCAACATGATACATCTATCTTTGTACCATTTAAGTATTTGAAATTAAAAAAAAAATAAGAAAAAAGGGCAAAAGGCTATAATAAAATTTATTGTTCCTTATTATTAGGGCTTGTGTCGTTCAGCTTGGCAATTTGATAACAAGATAACTCTTCTCATCTTGAACAAACTGGTACATTTACATAGAAAATGAGCTTACAGTAAGGCAGGCGTTTCTGAGCCTATTGATGCTGCTCCTCTTTCCGAAAAACACCATCATTTGACAGCAGCAATGCAAGATGTATCTGAGTCTTCAATCTTCCCAAGTTTTCATATTGCTAGGATCAAGCTTTTATTTTGAGTCTTTGACAAGTGTATCAGAAGAATATAAGAAGCCACAAAAAACCTCAAAGAGAACCAAGATAAATGCTGCAAAACACCAATCTGGGCAGTACCAGGAGCAAACTCAAAGAACAGCCCTTTAACTTGGATCCATCTGAGACAGCACCTACCAGATTGCAGCAGGGCACTGGATACAAAATACAAAACCAGATACAACACAAACAAGCTGCGCACAGAGACAAACCCACAAAGATAGCTCACCTGCATTTCATTTCAGAACCTGTAAAGCTTCCAAAGTTTCATTAACTGCGGTCTGCCTGTACAAACGCAGCAACGTGTTTTTATTGTACAGTGAACTGGTAAGAGGAAATTTCAAGTCTTTGAAAATGCTGTTGATTTCTCATACATGCAGGAACAGACTTAAAGGGATGTCATTCTGTTTTTTTCCTGTACTAAAATAACTTGTTTTTCTCAGGTACTAATATATCTTTCAGAAAGATCTATGCATATTTTTTAACTGAATTAATAAACTCAAGCTTCAAAATATATTTCCAGTGTGGCATATCTTTTGTCTTCCATTTTGGCATTGCTTTTACTCTTAGGAAAGCCATTTTAAAGCCTGCAGCAGGCTTTCGTGTGTTTCCTTCTCAGCAACTTCGCAAGGCTCTGGCACTACTTCCCATTTTGTAGGTTCCCACAAAGCTGTGCTGCTCAGAGACAAAGCACCCAGGACTACGTTTTCCTGAACAAGGAAATGCGGATACTGCAGCACCAGGAGCGACTCTTCAGAACAGCCCCTAAGGTAGAGAGCTCTACTGGGTATAAGAAACAAACAAACAAAAGAAAATAAAAACGAAACACATAACCAGCACAAAGGTCCTTACGAAATAGTTCATTCTATACAGACAAGAGTTCTGGTTTTTAAGATAACTGAGGAATTATCAGGAGCTATGTCCACCACAGAGCAGCTCACAGGGCATCCCCGGACGCGAACAAAGCTCACTATGGAGTACGAGCATTCACTGCTGGCTCTCGGCTCGACGAGGGGGGAGCGGAGACAACCCCTCGCCGCCCTCCCGAGGGAAGATCCCGGCGGCCACGCGGCCAGGGCAGGGACCTCGGGGCGGCCGTCCCAGCGCGCTGAAGGTCAGCGGCCAGCGCGGGAAACCCGCGCCGGGAGGGGCGCCGGCTCTGCTCCCCCTGCCCGTGTGTCACCGCGCAAACACGCCCGGGAGCTCCCTCGATGACTAACAGTTTCTCCTCGACGGCGGGGGCAGCTGTCCCCCGGATCGCCGCCGCAGCCCCGTCCCACCGCCCCTCACAGCGCGGGCGGGGCGGTTTCGCAGCCCTTTTACCGGGCACGGCCGCGCCTCGGGACGCCCCTCGCTCCGCTGCTCCCCCTCCCCATCCCGCCAAAGAGGCTCTGCTTGGGCCGGGCCGGGAGCGGTTCCCGCCCTGCCCCATCCAGTTTCGCCCAGGTGCGGGGGGAGGAGGGGGCGGCGGTGGTTTAATGCGCGCTCGGCTGTCCCGGGGGAGGAGCCGCCGCCGCCCCCCCCGCGTCCCAGGTGTAACCGGAGCCGGGAGGGCGCGGCGCAGCCACCTCCACCTGCGGAACCTGTCGGGCAGCTCACTCCGCTCCGCCGCCGCTGCCGCGCACGTACCGCTCCCCGTCCGCCCGCGTCCCCGAGGACTTTCCCCCGGCCTCCCCGCGGCCCGCCGCCCGCCCCAGCCATGAAGCCGCTCTGCGGGGCTGCGCTTCTCCTGCTGCTGCTGTTCTGCACCGCCGCCTGTGCCCAGCAGAGCTGTGAGTACCCGCATCCCTCCGTCCGCCCTGCGCCCCGCTCCCGACGGAGCTCCCCCATCCCGGGACCCCCTCCCGCCCCCCGCTGTCCCCGGAGCCGCCCCGGCGGCGCCACCACCAAGTTGCACCCCCCTCCCTTCCTCCGGAGGTGCGGGGAGGGATCAGAACCGCCCGGCCCGCTCCCCTTTGTCCCCGACCCGAGGGGAGCCCGGGCGTTCCGAGGGAAAGCTCTCGCCCCGCTCTCGGAGAGGGAGGCGGGTGGCCAGGTGGGAAGCGGTGGGGTGCGAGCACGCCACGCCCAGGCGGCGAGGGGCGGCTTTGTCCGTCCTTCCCGGCTCTCGGCGGCAGGGCGCGGGCGGCGATGCCCGGCTCCCTGCCCGGCTCCCTGCCCGCCGTACCTGCTCACGGCCGCGCTTCTCTTCCAGCGTGCATCTGCGACATGAACAAGCGTGTCACCAACTGCAGGATAGACAATACGAAGTGTTTGTGCGACGCCGTCGGCTCCAGTATCACCGTGTACTGCGACACCCGTGAGTAAAAAGGGCACGGTGGGGAGGCAGAGCGCCGGAATATAGGTGAAAATGACCCTTGAATCCTCAGCAAATAATGGTAGTAAAGAAGAAATGCTTCTCTCTGGCCTTCCAGGTCAAGTGGCGACGGAAGATAAGCGTTTAGGGTTCCTCCCGTGCGACTTCTGTGGAAGTGTGTACGCTTATATTGATGCAGGCTCTCCTCTCCTCCTCTATATTCGTTCTCTAGTGGCAAGGATTCCTCAAAGATGAATATTTAGCTTCCTTACAAGCACATATTATCACTTTTGCTACGAATCTAGAGAGGAAAGAGCCTTGTCTCAAGACCTTACTCTAGGTTTGAGCTCAGCTAAGGTGTAAGTGAGCCTCTAGCTGTAAAAAATGGAAGCTGTAAGTCCTAAGGCTGGACTTCTTAGGCCTTTGTCTTGAGAGGCCGACATACCCGATTGTATTGACTTTATGCACCACCTACACCTTAGACACCTGCTCTTCCATGTAATGGCTTCAAATCTGGTTGCTGCTGATGTAATCCTGTGTTTCTACGGACTAAGAGCTCTGTTTTGGACATGCGTGGTCTGATGCTGCAGAACGTGACTTTCTGGTTATTTTTAGTGACTCCAAAATGCCTGTTGATGAAAGCAGAAGCGACGGGCTCAAAATCAGGGCGTCGTGAGAAACCAAAAGATGCGTTTCAAGATACCGATGGCCTTTATGATCCTGAGTGTGAAAACAGTGGTGCTTTCAAGGCGAAGCAGTGCAATGGAACCACCTGTTGGTGTGTGAATACAGCTGGTGTTAGAAGAACTGACAAACACGATTCAGACTTGAAATGCAATCAATTAGTCAGAACGATGTAAGTCTTTCAACAGGGTGTGCTGTGACATGAAAACATTCCTGTATGAGGCTCTGCCTTGTGTGAATGATGTGCTGAGAATGAATGAAGATGGGGCAATAAGCACTTGGTTACTGCTGGGTTTTTTTTCTTCAGAAACAAGGAGACCTTGAAGGAGTTTGGAAGGGACTTTGCTTGCTTTGTTTTTATCTCACTGTTCTGTTTTTTAATCTGGGGTTAGATTTTTTTTTTTGGTATGAGTTTTATAGGCACATGCTTTAAGAATATTCATTATACTTCAGATGGATCATCATTGAAATGAAACATGCTGAGAGAAATGCTCCTCTGAACGCCGAATCTTTAAAGAAGTAAGTGATGATTGTAAGATGTCATGTCATGTCTGCATGCTCTACTAGATATCTAGTGTAATTCTAAATAATTGTTTAAAAGCACTGTAAAACTTATGAACTGATTTGTAAGACATCTGAGACGTGAGCTACGAATCCTTTATAGAAATGCTTTAATTTTTTATTGGAAATAAATTAACTGCTGAGATTCGTTTCCATTTAAAATTGATTTCTACCTTTTTTTTTTTTTTCTAAAATCAATATACTAAAGGAAATGGGAGGTGATAGGTGATACTGGCTAGAAAGTAAACTGACAAAGATGGCAGAGGGACTACATAGAAGCAGCGGGAGAAAAAGAACAGTTTAGTTATTTTGCCTGTAACAAAATTTTACTTCTCTCTGTAAGAGGTCATATAGCAAGAAAGATATGCTTGTAGCTATTAGATATTCCATTTTATGGAACAAAAGCTGCTGCTCTCCAGCTCCTCTTCTGTATAACACTGCAGTAGTGTGTTTATTTTTCAATAAGTGCATCTTCGTTGTTAGGAGATAACTGAACTGTAGTATACTTTATAAAAGAGTGTACTGGTTTTGGCTGGGATGGAGTTAACTTTCTCGGTAGCAGTTTGTATGGTGCTGTGTTTTAGACC
The DNA here is from genome assembly GCF_003945595.2 of Pipra filicauda. Lineage (NCBI taxonomy): Eukaryota > Metazoa > Chordata > Aves > Passeriformes > Pipridae > Pipra > Pipra filicauda. The sequence goes on from NW_024103918.1 coordinate 2,069,851, forward strand.
AGTGACCAAAACAGTGCTAATAAGTCACTAATAGTTTAGATGTTGCCGAACAGGGCATACATAATGTCAAGACCTTCTCAAACTCTCCCTCTGCTGCCCCAGGGAGTAGGTTGGAGGTGGGCAAGAGTCTGGGAAGGGGACAGGGCTGACCTGAATTGACTGAAGAAATAACCCATATTGTATAATGTCATGCTCAGCAATAAATCTGGGGGAAAGTTTTTCCCAAGTAGCCATTGCTCAGAGATTGGCTGGACATTGATCTGCTAGTGCTGAGTGATTATTGCTTTTGCACCAATTGTTTGTTGTTTTTTTTTCCCCCACCCAATGCTTTCACTTATTAAACTGTCTTTATTTTGACCCATGAGGGGTTTTTTTCCTTATTTTTGCCCTTCTGATTCTTTTCCCAATCGTGCCAGGGGGAAGTGAGTGAGAGACTAGGTAAACATTTAGCTCCTGGCTGAGGCTCACCCCCCACAGAGAGACTGCGGGGAAAAAACAATTACACTGGTCTTTTTTGCTTCTGAAATTATATGTGTAAAATAGTACTGTTTCTAACACATGGCTTTAATATCCTTACAGGTTCTTCACGGATACAATTGCCAATCGTTATTTGCTGAATGGACGCTATATAACTAATGTTGTGGTAAGAGGCACATAATTTTTAGTAAAGTATCATTATTTTATTTTGCTGTGAGTAACTTTGAAAACTCTTGTTTGACTAATGCAGTAGAGCATGAGTCTTATTAGAAGCTCTCAAAGTAGTGACACTTATTAAGCAGTTAGCAAATAGCTGTATCTGAACTGAATGCTGAGAAATTACACTGCTCTCCTTAGTCTGTAGATGAATTCTTTGCTTCCATAAAAAAGTGGAATTTGAATCATACTGTAAACAGCTGGCTTGAGATGAAGTATCGTAAACTTGATTCAGGATGTGGGTTCGTGAGGTGGATCATAATATTTTGCCAGGCTTTAAACTCCTTCTTAATACCACACTGTATTTTTTGCAGTATGAAAACCCGTACATTACTATTGATCTGAAGCAGAATTCCTCAGACAAATATTCTGGAGGCGTGGATATAGCTGATGTGGCCTACTACTTTGAAAAAGATGTAAGTGTGTCCTGGGTAAAGTCTGCCAGAGGCTGGCTGTGTGTATTGCACTGCATTCGGGCGTACAGGCTAAAGCAAGATGAATTATTGCAGGGCCTGGATAAATGCCTACTACGATGTGAACTAGCAAGTCTCTCCTTTCCTATCGGTTTTTAGGTGAAAGGTGACTCCATCTTTCATAGTAACACACTAAATCTCAGCATTGATAACGAACCGCTGAAGCTTGAGAGGACAGTGGTCTACTACGTTGATGAAATAGCACCAGAGTTTTCCATGAAGTCTCTGACTCCTGGCCTGATTGCTGTCATTGTTGTAGTAGTGATAGCAATAGTTGCTGCAATTGTTGTTCTGGTAAGTTCTAACAAAGCTGCCAACGGTGCAATTTGGCAAGTAATAATGTACCAGGGTAATTGGATGCTGATAGAAAGTCTCCCTCTCTAAATTGGCTTGCTTCTGCAGACTTGAGAGGTGGGAAATTGATGATGGGCATACTGTCACTTTAAAGTTAAAACTGAAGGTTGTCACCTGAAAAACAAGTATGGGGAACAATTCACTGAGATTAAGAAAGTACCTCCTGCTTTAAAGTAGTTGAGACTGACACACAACCTCTTTTGTACCTCACTTTGGAAGGATGGGGGAAGGGCAGCTTCAAGTTTTGTGTTTTAAAGTCAAAACCAGATTAAGTTACAAGTAAATCAAGAATAAAAAAAATTGTGTTCTCTTACAGGTCCTCACAAGGAGGAGGAAAGGGAAGTACGTGAAAGCTGAGGTAAATAATTTCTATTTGTGGTCTACATACGGGGAGGAGGTTGACCAGAAACCAGAAACTCCTAAGTTTGGTGTAGGTTGAAAGCTTGCTTTGGGTGCTTCGTCTGTGTTCAAGGAGACAAAGTATTCACATTCTGTAGCTAGTTTTCACATCTGTGTAGTTCTGCGCTACTTCCAGTGGGAACTGGTGATCTGCTGTTTCACAAGTCTGGGGGGTGGGGTGCGCTTCTGACGGCAAGTACTACTTTACATATCTATAGCAAGGGGCTGTACAATCCACAGGAAATACTGATAGTCTTGTTCTGTAATGAAGACCTTTGCTGAGGTATTTGCATGCAGCTTGCAGTGTCTGTTGAAGAGCTACTTTCCAATGGAATAAAAAGTGGTGCTTCACGCCAAGTGTGGAGTCTTTTGTAAAGTAATTCAAACAATGTTGTAGCTCAATAGAAACGGCTGCTTCATGCACACACCCTAAATAGTGCTTTGTTCTTAACCAAAAAAAAAAAAAGCTGGTGGTTTTAGTATGGTTGATAGTGTTGCATCAAATGCATTTGCTAATAAAAATTCAAGCTGCTAAATCCCACTGACTTCTTGAGTCTTAACGTTGAGAAGTAGCACAACTGTTGATTTCCCTCTACCTCCTCCCCTCAGGTGAAGGAAATGAATGAAATGCATAGAGGACTGAATGCTTAACGAAAACAACTGAAGACAAGTAAGATTCAAACAAGAAGACAACAAACATCATTGAAGGCATGGATCTTAACTCTTAAAAGTTTCCTCCTGAAAGGGAGGCAGTTGTGCTCACTTAATGATTGGTAAAACAGCCAAGATTGGTAACCATGCTTTTACTATTTGTTGAGGGTTAAATCTTAAACGCCCCGTCTTACTCAAGTCAAACTTAACTATTGCTCCCTGATTTTACTTTTTTTGATGATGATAAAATGAGTTGTCATCTGCTGTTACTAGGGTTTTGGAGCATACATGCTTAAATGGTTATTTTGCCCTTGTGGGAGTTTTGTTGAAAATGATTGTGTAGCCACGTTGTAATGAGACTGTCTCCTGTATAACTAAACATGATGTTTTTATGGCAGTTTGTACATATTTGAAGTTGCTGTAACTTTTTTATGACTTGAATTAATAAAACTTGGAAACAGGCTTCTACTTCTTCCATGTTGAAATGATCTGCTAAGTTATCATGCTTACAAATTTGTAGTTTAATATTTCCTTAAAGGAAGCAACCTCAGCATAGGTGAAAATATCCTAGAACTCCAGTTAGCAGTTTGTATTAGCCATCTAATATCTAAATAGCATGATAGTTTTTCTTGAAACTGTGAAAAGCTTGCAACAGGAGTGGAGTGAAATGAAATACGGATTGTTGTATAAAAAATCAAGATGCTGAGAATGTAGTAATTTCAGGAATGCATAGACTACTCTTTCAAATGCTATGTTAGTATTTAAAATAAGCCTCTAATCTAGAACATCTCTGGTGCAGGGTTGGGGGCAGGCAGGTTTGGCATCTGGTGGAGCTGGGGAAGAGCCATTTACACTACTATTGTCATTTGCTAAGCTGTCCATTGCAAAACTGTTGCACAGCAAGAAGCTGTTTCTGCTTTTATTACTGTTCACTGTCCTGGAGGCAGACCAGACTTACACAGGCTGCCTGCCTCCCAGAGCCTTGGACAAGAGAGCTTGCTTTGGCTGTCAGTAATCTGTGTCACATATGTTGGCTAGAAATCCATCCAGGATATCTGATTTATAAAGGAAATGCTGTAACTCCTGTTGCCAAAGAAATAATGAGATGCAAGATAAGGAACTGAATGACAAACCTTGTTACTAATGTTTGTTTTGACCCCCACTGCCTAAAACAGGAAAAGTAGGATAAACCAGTGAGGATATTTTATGTACTGTTCATAAAATAAAATGTGAAGCATACCCTATCTGTGTGCCTGGCAGATACCACAGGGAAGTCGCTGAACTGTGTTGATGTACCTCTGTCATAGCTCACCAGGATGCCTTCTGCCTTTCAACAAGGTGGTACCTGACACGCTTGTGTTGCTGTGTTGGATATTGTACAAAAGTCCTGCAGTAGAGGGTTTACTGGAGTGTTTTGCAGCCTGTTCCAGCAGCTTTGTCAGTGGTAACTTCTGTAGGGCAGGCTCTCCCCCTGCTGATACATGCCACTCCCTTTGTGCCCAGGTATTTGGGCGGTTTGCTGAGGTATGAGTTTTGTACAATTCTGTAAGCTGTTAAATAAAGCCAAGTTTTCAGTAAGTTTCTCTTGTGCTGAGTCCATGTGTTTTATTGTCTTCCCCAATGCTTCTGTGTCAATATTCTCTAACTCTCTTAAATACCTGCAGTATGGTATCTTTGCCATTTCTTTCTTCTCCCTAAGATCCTAAGCCACTGTTTTCTCTCCTGCTCTCCCTACCCTCCCCATCCCAATTTCAACCACGGTTTTGGCCTGTGGGGTGGAAAGAGTTGTGTGCTGGGACTGGGCTGGAGCTGCACATGTGCTGACTTGACTGGGCTGGCTGGTATGTACCTGCTGTGTGGCCTGGACCTTGTCCCAGGCCGTTTGTTTGAACATAATTTTCTCCCTAATTTTTCCCACACTAGAGGAAGGCATATAGACACTTTACAATTTTTTTTACCTAATGGAGTTTTTGTGTTAGATATGAAGCTTAATGTTTCAATGTTGTCTTTTGGTCAAATTTGTCTGAAACTAGCCAAGGGGTTAGAAAAACACAAAGTTTACAGAAATGAAGTATAAGTGGAAGTAACTACATCCACAACTGAAGGGTACAAACACGATGTGCTCAGCTGTCAAAATGATGATTAGTAATAGGTTTTTTTCCTTAGTTTCCTGTTATAAATAGTTTTATTGACCTCTATATTGGCTTTTACAGTGTTCTGTTTTGTTTACTAAATACTGCACTTGTCCAATAATCTGGATGTATAAAAGTGTGTACTTATAGGGAAATGGAAAATTATGAGGGGGGGAAAAGACCTGAGAAATTAGTATTATTTACCAATTATATTATTGGTATCCTCCAGGTTATTGTGTTTCATAGCCTTTTTTATAGCTAGAGGACATTAATATGCTGGAATAAAAAAAAAAGGCTGCTATCAGTGTCAACTCTCTACATATGCATATAATACTTCTCATATATAATGAACTTTTTAACTGCTGGCAAAAAAAATTGCTATTGAAAAATAATACAATATTAAATAGCAAAATACTAAGTGTTCTCTATTTTGATATCTGGAAAACCTTCAATAAAGTTAAAAAGTGAGTTTCCTGTAAAAGAAACAAAGCAATAGAACTTAAAGGACTAGTAGTCACTGCATCAATTTTTAACTAGGTAAATATTTTGATGCTTCCATTTGTCTTATTCATTAACTACCTTACGTGAAGGAGCATATATTTTTAAATGTGAAGTTCTGCACAAAACTGAGATACCATGTTTCCCCTCTTTTAATGTGATGTCAATTGTGAAAAAGCATATGAAGGGCAGATTGAAGATTTATTAAGCAATTTGAGACTGGATGAGATTTTTTTGTTACAGAGAAAAGATGGACACAAACTGTGCCAGAAACCCTAGTAATAATATTTATCTTAGTGCCTATGTACAGCATGGGAAAACAGTGTTTGTATAGGCAAGTACAAATCTATTACTTCCTTGTGAAATATTCCATTAGCAAATATATATTATTATTACTGCTGAGTAAAATTAAATACATGTTTATGTAAAGACAATGAAAGACTTTTTAGAAGAGGGTATGCAAATGATGTATTTGAGAGAGAATGACCAATAAAGCCTATTTATTACAACTTTCTTCCAAGACCTAAATAATCCTGAAGTGCAGTTTCCACAACTACAAAATGAAAGGTCAGCATTGCCTGTGTAGGGTCTGTTGACAGTTCTGTCCTCCTTATCTTCCTGAACAGTCAGAGTAAGTTTGGTAAGAGAAATAACATTGTTTGTGAACCATGTTTATTTATATCCTCACCTGCTGGACTTTGATCAGTATATTATACAGTGACTTTGGATTACAGACTGTTTGAAATAGCCTGAAAGACATTCTAGGCAACTAAAAATGCTACCAGCCCCGCTGCTCCCATTTTACACCTGGTAGTTAGTGAATTCTAGCAGCTCCCAGGGGAGGCTGCGGGCTGGTATTACTAAGGTTCATCTCTGGGCGTACAGGCAGTCAGGCACACTGCAGGGGTGCCTTGTATGCTGGGGACAGTTGGGCCCAAAACTGAAGAGTTTTATGGACTTTGCTAAAACCTTTGTCCTCCTTGGCTTAGCAGTGACATGCAACGGCTGGCATATGCAAGGGAGAGGGTAGTGGATGACAAGGAGGTGATGTGTCATGTTAGAGGAAACACTGACCAGCTTATAACAGTGTGTAAACTTCACACGCATTCAGGTGCCTGCCAAGTAGAGCATGGCTGTGCCAAATCTGAGTTTAAAAAATACACAGAAGAAAGTTAAAAGGTTCTTTACAGGGCAACAGGCACATTTTCTGCTTTCAAACTTACATTATCTAAATATTCTTATCTTGTTAATGTTAAGTCTCTGCTACACTGTATGTGTGCACATATAGCTACACATCAGTTTAATAACCAAATTTTCTGGTGACATCTCCACCAACTTGAAAGCATGAGAGATGCCAATGATCACACTTGTATACGGTGAAAAAGAATTATTTTTTTCTTATTTTTTTTCCCTGTAGAGTCGTTAAAGCACATCCAATTTTCCTAACTGAAAAGCCATTGCAACCTTTCTCTATATGCCACTTATGCATAAAAAGGCAACAAAATTAAAGTCTAGATTAGCATCCATTTTCCATCTGCCATGTGTGTAACAATTAAAGCCATCTTCTCATTCCTGTCGCTCCTGGAAGGCAAGAGAGAAAGCAAGGAAGGGTTCTGTTACCTACAGCATGGTGAAGCAACCAAGCCTGGCAACAGGGAACGGATCCCCACTCAGAGTTAGACCTGTGGGGATCAGCTGGTGCACTGCTGGAGCTGCCTTGGAAGAACAACTGGGACAGAGAAAATGGCAGAAGCTCAAAGGAAAGGTAATGTGATGTTTTATGCAAGGGATGTCACAATATAAATGTTTTTCAGGGCTTGTGGTCACCAGGCTAAGAACATTAGCGGCCAATTGGGGTGGAGGCTTTAGGCAGATGGGAGCCTGCCTTAAGCAAACTGCTGAATGAGGAGGTGTAACCAGCCCAGGGGAGAGAGAGGGAAACGCTGCAACATGCAGCAATTACAGCTCAGCAGACATTACTTTACCTCTTTTGAAGGGGGTAATGAGCTCCCTGGAGTCCACCTCCTCTCCAGCTGTTTGTACAGGACACTCTTCTCCTTCTTGTCCTATCTCCCACCTTACCTGTATGTAGCCATCCCTGTGTAAGTGTACAAAGACAAGCAGTCTTTGCACAGCTATTAAAAATGTGTATTTTGAGCTGACCTGGTATTATTGCCTCTTGACAAGGTTGCCTGACACTGTAGGTGCCATAAGAGGGTTATGTCTTTGCTAAATGACAATTTTTTAGGCTGGTTTTTCCTACATGAGTACTGCTGCAAGCAAACTCTTTTGGTGAAGGGAAATATCGGACCAGATTAGCCACTTCTAAATGAGCTGTCATTTTTACAAGTGCTATGGAGAGAAGAGGAAGATTTTGGGCAACTACAAATCTGTCAAAGCTCTAGTAAACTGCTTTCCTCCTTTCTTACTAAGTCAAATGAAGGCAGATGGACTTTCTCTTTGCCACAAGAACTGCCTGTGGTCCTTCAGCAAAGGCATTTACAGAAGGGCTTTGAAGGCTTTTTCTGGAAAAACTGTGTTACCTCAAGGGTACAGGACTGGAGCTTGAGCGGGAAAGGTTGAAGTGGGGATAGGAAGCCAAGGCAAGCCCTGGTCAGGAATGGGGCAGATGTGGGAACACCAAAGTGTTCCCTGGAGTGGAAGAGGCAGCACATGGCAATATCTTCAGACTAAGTTATTAGTGGAAAAAGGCCCAGTGGAAAAAGGATAGTGTGAAAACCCAAAGTAGTTCTTATGTGGGCATCTGAGGGCCTTTTGGAAAGCACCTATGAACACCAATATTAAAGAGGAGCACGTTGATTCCCTGAGTAGAAAAAGAAGTCCCAAAAGCATTCCAAAGCTGGAAACAGGGCTGGGCTGGGAGGAAGAAAGGAAGGATGGCAGATGATTTTCAAGAAGCTGATGAAAATAGGGTGGAAATGGGAGAGAAAGCAGTGGTATGCAAACAAAGGGACACTCTGTAGCAGCAAAGTACACAAACCAGAAGAAAAGATTTATGTAAGAAATGCTGAGGCATGTAAAATATAAGATGTGTTTTGTCTGTGGGTGATAGGGTGCAGGCAGCTGGATCTGGATACAAGAATAATGGTTTAGAACTGACTGGAAAGGTTAAAAGTACTGCAAGGCAAGAGGAGTTTTCAAAAAGACTTGATTTAGCTGATGAAACATGGGATTTCTCACTATTCTTTCACAATAATCACTACATGAAAGTTTCTCACCCACACTGTTTCTATTCTTTTGTGTCTTTACAGCACAAGGAAAAAGAGGCAAACAAAGAAGAAAAATGCTTAGGTCAGTGCAAGGAAAAATCAAAAACCTGAAGCATTTTGGGCACAAGGATCACACTGTAGTCAGGGCTGGGGGTCTCGCTGAGTGCTGCCAGGCAGTCAGAGCCCTTTCTGTCCCTGGGTAACCCCGTGTGTAAATGGGGGTCAAGTCTTGTTTTTTTTTTGCCATTTGTAATATTCCTGGTGCTGCCCGGGAGGAGCGACCCCTCCCTGTAGGACGGGCAAGAGAAGCTCTGTGCTTGCCGGAGGGGGCACGTGGAGTCTCTGGGCACCATTCCCGCTGTAAGCAAAGCAGGGCCTGTCAGTCACGGTCCCTGCCTGCTGGCGGTCTGACTGAGCGGGGTGACCGCCCTGCTCTGGGGCTGTGTTACAGCATTTGCCTTCTGGCAGCCTATGAAGCAGCTCAGCACACTGAGCCCTGAGGACCTCCATGCTCCAAGTCCACGGGACACTCTCATCCTCAGTGGCACCTCGGCAGGGCTGCCAGGGGCACATGGGTTGTCCAGCATTAGGCGGGACATCAGGAGGAATTTCTTCACAGAAAGGGTGAGCAGACATCGGAGCGGGCTGCCCGGGGAGGTGGTGGAGCCACCGTCCCTGGAGGTGTTTAAGGAGAGACCGGACGTGGCACTCAGTGCCACGGTCTAGTTGACGTGGTGGTGTTCGGTCATAGGTTGCACTTGATTATCTCCGAGATCCTTTCCAACCTTACTGAATCTGTGATTCTGAGATTAAGGAAGCGCCGCCTCCGGCGCTGCCCCCCCGGCCCAGCCCGAGCCCCGCGGGCTCGGCGTTGCCATGGCGGCGGCGGGGGCGGACCCTTCGCGCTCCGGCAACGCGCGCGCGCACCCGCCATTTAGGGGCGGGGCGAGCGGTACGCGCGGTGCGGACTCCGCAGCGATTGGGCGGGGCGGGGCGGGGCGGGGCAGCGTGACGCGCGGCGCGGACCCCGCAGCGATTGGGCGCCGCCGCTGGCGCGCGCGCGGCGCTGTTGGCGGGAGGCGGTGGCTGCGGGAGCACCGGCGGCGGCGGCGCAAGATGGCGGTGGAGCCGCAGCGAGAGGCCGTGTGGCCCGAGGGCGCGGGGGCCGACGCGGGCTTCGTGCGCGCCGTGCTCTCGCTGCCCGAGAAGCCCGAAACCACTGTGCGCTTCTTCGAGCGCGGAGACTACTACACGGTGCACGGCGCCGACGCGCGGCTGGCGGCCCGCGAGCTCTTCCGCACCCGCGCCGTCATCCGGCAGCTGGCGGGGGCACCGGGTGGGTGGGGGCGCGGGGGAGCCCCGGGGGCGCGACTCGCCTCCCCCGGGGCTGGCTGCGGCGGGGCGGGACCCGGGTGGCCGGAGGGGAGCGGCGGGCATGGTGGTGGCAGCTGCCCCTGGAAGCCCCGGTAGCCGGTGCAGCGGTGCCCCGTTCCCAAGGCCAAGGCCTGCGGGGTGTCACAGGGATCTGGTGGTGTCTTGGGCAATGTGATTGCACGATATTTTCTGTACTAACTGAGGATGGGCCTCAGCGTTCCGTGGTGCAGGTGATGGGTAAATAATGGTTTATTATTTACCACTGAATAACGATGGCCTGCAGAAGTAAGTAACATTTTATTATGAATTGCAGAAGGCTTTCTCTGCCATCCACCCACTGATGCTTTTCATTTATCTCCTGGTGTATGACAGAGCTTGCAGATGTCGGATGTAGGAGCATCATGATAAATTATCTTGGCAGAAGAGACAAACCTTAGTATTAGCCTTAATCTTGAGGAACACAGTGTTGCTAAATTATTGGCTTGTACTTTGCAAAATAAACCTCTTTGTAATGAATGAAGTTTTCTTGTGTGTGAGCAATGGCACTAAAAACAGAATGACATTCTCATGCTCTTCACTTGCTATTGTGATGAGCTCACATGTAAAAAAAAATAAACCAAAGAAACTCCAGCCCCTCCCCAAAGCCACTAAGCTTGATGTGTCTTTCAGACTAGAAACACATGCATCAGTGTTATTTTTGTATTCCATTCAAAAGTGATAATTTTGTAGGTATAATCATGTGACTGTGAGCTCAAGTTTTAAACCCTTTAAAGTCTTATCCACCATATCCAGTTTAAAGTCAGAATAAAACTAGACTTTTTACTTTCAGAATGATTTCAAAGCACACATAAACATCAGCTGCCCCCCTGCTAGTGTATTATGCTGTCTCAACTGAAAAAATAAGAAAAATTGTGGGGTTTTGGATAGTTCTGCACTGTGAAAGAAAACCTAATTATGTAGAATTAGGTTTTTTACCTGTTTCAAAAAAAAAAAGTCGTACTAGATATTTGAGGAAAGAAGAGGAAAGAAAATGAAAAAATCATGTCTAAAATAAAACCGTAAGATCCTATGGGTATGGAAAGTCACTATTTAACATCTTTCACGTAAGGGAGGAAGGACCTCAAATGTGAGGAAGGCATGCTACTAAAAAGAGAGATGTGATATTCAGTAACTATTGCTTGTACTTGGTATGTCATCTAGCTCTCATGTATCTGACACTAGTCTGAGTTAATTCCACTTCCCAATCTGGCAGAAAACTTAATGTACTCACCTGAAATCCCAATTTGTTCAATAGTGGAACTGCCTAATTCTGTGAGTAGGCTGCTGCTGGAGGTGGGGTGGTGGAAGTTGTGTTGCTCCTCTGGGCAGCTGTGTGGAAATAAATTTGTTCAGCTGCATCATCTGCCTGGACACCTCAAGGAACAGAAGCAAGAAGTTTTTAAATTAAGCACTTCCTAAGTTAGATGTTCATGTAAACTATGAATGGTTTAGAGTTTTTTGAGAATATATTGTTTTTACAGGATATATTGTGATAAAAGGGAAGTGTCTTGCTATCTTCTGAGTGTGGTTAGGGTGACAGTCTGTTCTGTCAACAGAAGGAAAACCTGTAGCAGGCTTCTATCACTCATTAGATCAAAATGTGTGAAATGTTAATTAGTAAACCAAGTGAAGAATATCATAATGAGAGGGGAAGGGTGAGGAGAACAGATCTCTTTGTATATATTACCATACAGATTTAGTGAAATTTGGAAATGAACACTGTTTTTATTTGGAGTTGGAGTATGCTTTCTTCATTAGTTTTAACCAGCTGATTGTTTTGGGGTTTTGTCATTTCATGGATTCTACGTGATTGCTTGTTTGATATTAGAATAGTGGCTTTCCTGAAGGCCTTTCTTGGGGATTTTGATTACAGAAAATAATTTTTATGAACAATTTATAAGTGTCTTCTTTTTTTTTTCTTTTAGGAACTCAGAAACTTGAGAGTGTTGTGCTTAGTAAAATGAACTTTGAATCTTTTGTGAGAGATCTGCTTCTGGTCCGTCATTACAGAGTTGAAGTTTACAAGAACAAAGCGGGGAGCAAATCTGTCAAAGAAAATGACTGGTATTTAGCTTACAAGGTATACTGTTCAACCTTTCTTTGTAACTATGAGATGAAAGAAAAAAAAACCCATCAGTCTTTCCTGAGTTTCTCTGCTTGGAGTTTTGGGATTTTAACGGACCGACATGGGTGGTATGATGGTAAATCACTCATGTTTTTAATATGTTGGTTATATATCTGTTATATATCACTGTATTTTCTACTGATATAAGGCTGAAAGAGCTTGTTCTGTGTCTTTGCCATAGGTTGGGAAATAAAGGAAACACAAAGTACTTTGCTCTGTGTAGATGATACGTAAAATTTGAATAGTTAAAAAATAGAACAGCTATATATATTATATTAGTGGACTGTTCAGTACTTAGTTTTATCATTCGTTGTTCTTAAAGACAAAAAAGAAAGTATGTGTATATACACACTCTTAAAAAAGTATTTTTCTTTTTCTAAATAGGGTTCTCCAGGAAATCTTGCCCAGTTTGAGGAAGTTCTCTTTGCCAACAATGACATGTCCACGGCCGTTGGGGTTGTGGGGGTTAAGCTGTCTACTGCTGATGGACAAAGAGTAGTAGGAGCGGGCTTTGTTGACACCACGCTGAGAAAATTGAGTGTTTGTGAGTTTCCAGATAACGATCAGTTCTCAAACCTTGAAGCTCTACTGGTTCAACTGGGACCGAAGGAGTGTGTCCTACCAGGAGGAGACACTGCAGGAGAGATGGGAAAACTGCGACAAGTAAGAGAACCATGGTGGCTTACAGTCATACAAAACTTTGTCTAAAAGCCCATATTCTAATTTATTAGCTAGGCTCTATGATTTGTGGAAAAATTAAGGACCAACATGTCAACTTGAGGAAGTTTTGATTTACGCAAATGAAATGTATCGTGTGTCTGTTGACTCACTTGATTTTGATCAGGAAAAGTTGTTCTAAAATCTTGTCTGTCATTCCTCTCTCTGCAGCCTAGCAGGAAATAAATATGTCTTCAGTGTTTGCTTCCATCTGTCCCCCGAATATTGAAGGTAATTGATAACTCTGTGTGTTTGTGAGCAACAGGTCGTTCAGAGGGGAGGAATCCTGATTACAGACAGGAAGAAGGCGGATTTCACAACAAAGGATATTGTTCAGGATCTCAATCGCTTGTTAAAATCAAAAAAAGAAGAACAAAAGAATAGTGCAGCACTGCCAGAGATGGAAAAGCAGGTGAGCACAGAGCAATGTTTAATGTTCCTTTGTTTTTTAGAAGTGGAGTGGTATGTGCACCTGATGTGACCTGATCTCCTCTACACTCTTGCTGAAGTGTTTAGTAATTCTGCTCAGCCTGAGTCTGTGTCAAAGCTGTATACCAGGTGGTCCTGGAAAAAATTGAGAAAACCCTTCACTTATCTCTTTAAAGTAGTAAGCTCTGGTAAGCAAATAGACTGCATAAGAGGTGCCTCCTGTTCACAATCCATCTAACCTAAGGACTGAAATACAATTTGCATGACAGGAAAATTGGTATTTGAAAACAAAGTGATGTTTATGATAATATTTTTGTGTTGTCTTGTGGCTTAAGTATGTGATTTAGTGCCTGCATGTTTGTTCTTAGCTGCAAACAAGAGGCAATTTGTTGAGATAAACATGCTATAAAATGCCCTTCACTGCAGATGCTCACTGCAGGTGTAAGGTTCACAGTTATACTCCCTTAATGTGTCATTTCATAGCAGATTAAAATTTTTTCAAGTGTGTTGCAGCTGAACAAGTCAGTCATGCTGCTGCCTTTCTTTTGTAGTGGCACTAGAGTTTGTAATGCCATGCAGCAAGTCAGATCAGATCCTTGTTCTGGCTGAAAAGTAACCCTGAAACTATGCCCTGAGATGATCCATGATATCTCATTTATCTGCAGCAACTTGTTTGTGTTCCTGAGCTGGAAACATCCTGATAACAGCTTTGGAAAGCTGGCAAGGTGTGCACTTCACATTTTGTTTATCAGATTATGCAAATGTGGTCGTTGTTCTTGCACCTACCTAGAAAGACGCTGCAGTGCCATGGAAATGACACTATGGAAAGGAAGTCTTGTCAAACAGGATGAGTCTTTCATAGCCCTGCCAGAATTCACATGGCTCAAAGTCTTCCCCAGCTGTAATTTTCTAGGATCATTGGTCAAATACTCTCAGATTCAGGAGTGTTTCTAACTAGAATGTGATGTGTTTTTTTAAAAAAACTCCAGGTTGCTGTTTCGTCCTTGTCAGCCGTTATCAAGTTTTTAGAGTTGCTGTCAGACGAGTCTAATTTTGGACAATTTGAACTGACTACTTTTGATCTCAGTCAGTATATGGTTCTAGATAATTCAGCTGTTCAAGCCCTCAACCTTTTTCAGGTAAGAAATACATACTTGAGTTAGTAACTGTTTTACAGTTACTTAGCTGCTTGCTAAGTAGCCTAAATGCCCAATCGCAACTCTCCAGATCCTGATTAATGGCAACTTGTGCATCTTAACTTCATTTTCATTTACTCCTGCTCAGTGTGTGATTTAAACATTTAAGTACTGTTACCACCTTTTTTTGTTTTTTTTTCCTGTTAGTTTGTGTTAAATGTAGAAGTGAAGAACATCCAGGAGGTACAAAGTGGCCACAGTGTACAGTGCAGTGGGAAAAGCCATAGCAGTACCTCATGGTTTTAGCTGCTGAGGTTAAGCAGTGGGGGGAATGCTGTGTCTTTCCCGGGGTTTAGTCAGAAAAGTTCACATCTCCAGTGGCAGGAGCAGATTTGGGGTGTGGGAGGGGAAGAGAGTTGTGTACTTTTGTGGTATGATAGGGAGTGCCAAAGCACAGTTGCTTTATACAGTAGTGCTGTTTGGGGAAGAGAACACAAGCCTGAACTAGATGGTTATAGGGGAACATGTAGCATGTGGCAGGAGCACTGCTGGTAGTGACAGGAAGGGAGGGCTGGCTGCAGGGCAATGAACAGGACACTACTTGAGAACATTCTGAAAGCACCATGTCATGCTAACTGGATGATGTCAATTTTACTTTTTTATGCACATTTTCTACAAATCCAAACAGATTACCAGGCTCCTTCATACCTCCCATCATGTCTGTTTTTTTGCTTTGCCCCTTTTTATAGTTGTAGGAAAATGTGGTGTGTTGTATCAGCTTTTCTCTTTTGTTTCCACATTAGTAAGGCTTGGTTAGTGACCTTTGCTTGGACCTAATCCACTTGCGTTTCAGATTTATAGGAAGAAATCACAGATAATGGTCCCCTGTTTACCTTAGAGTAACTTCTAGAGGAAAATAGAGCATATATTCAGCATCTGAGCTAGTTAACCCTGGAGGGAGATGTCCCAAGTTTTATTTGGGTTTTGTTCTTTATTTCCTGGTGCTGTGCCACCATCTAGGGAATGAAGCGAAAATCATATCTCTTTTCCATATATGTGGAGGTGTTCCAGGAAGTTCTGTTTTAGCTGCGTTCCTTTACAAGTCCTTGCAGGTGTTACACATTTTGTGATAGGAAATCCAGTGCCATGTCTATCTCTAGGAGCTTTGGAGCCAATGGTTTGCCATTTAGCAGGAAGCTGCCTGTGGGGAGGTTTTTGGACAGTTTGAGTTGCCCTGTGAGGTGTGTAGGTAAATATCTTACGGTGCAGCAGATGCAGTTGGTTATATGGAACTGTACCTTGCAAATGGAATGTGCTGAAATAGGTAATTTGTGTATAATGTCTGTACTCTGTGACACCGTCTTACGTTCAGGAATTTTTCATGTACAGTACTGTTCAGAAAACTGAAAATGGGCACATCGACTTTAGATATTAGATACTCCGGGGCTAAATGTGTCAGTATTCCTTCTCACTGTGTTCATTTCCTGTTGTCAGGCTTCTAGTTTTACATCCAAATTGTTCACAGGCATCCAGACCTGCTCCTGGCTGAATACTTGCCTGCTGTTTTAATTGCAGCTGTTCTTGTGTGGAGAGGGTTGAGATTTTAATTTCAAGTCAAGAGTTGAAACAAGCTTGATTGTTCTGTTTCGATAATAAACAAAATTTTTCCTTCCTAGCTGTTTGTGCAAAAACCAAACAAAACCTCAAGAAAAATGCCCAAAACTCTGTCTTAGGTCCAGCTAATATTAAACTTAAACTATAGATAGTAAACTATAGCCTGAACAGAGCAAGTTTAGAAATGTTTTGTAGTACTCCGAAGATGATCTGGGGAAGCATGATAGTTGAATAGAAAAAAATCCACTGACCTGTTCCTAAGTAACAAAGTTGTGTGCCATTCATTGGGTGTCAATAAGCTTCACTAACTTTCTTTTTTTTCTTTTCAGAGTTCTGTGGAAAATGGGAATACTGCACAGTCTCTAGTTGGTTTACTCAATAAATGCAGAACCCCTCAAGGACAACGACTAGTTAATCAGTGGATCAAACAACCGCTTATGGACAAGAACAGAATTGAAGAAAGGTAACAATATTATGTGTTTGATAGACTTACACAAGTTAGTAACTATTTTATATAAGGCTCTTTCTTTTTAAGCACAAAATACTACAACCAAGGAATAATAGTGGTTGGAGGCTTTGGTGTGCTATCCTGTAATGCATCGTAGTTAGAGCAGAATATATTTTTCCTTGAGATGCGAAGTGACAGGTTACTGTTAGATTAAATGCTTTTTACAATTATGTATTTTAAAGAGGAGGTACAATATGTTTAGATGATCGAAATGATTCAAATGATTCTGTGCCACAGGCTAAGGCAGCGTAGCAGCTGCTTCCTAACTGTCGTTAATACTGCAAGTGCTCAGTCTGTGTAATAATATTTTGATGTCACTTCAAGTTTACCACTTAAAAAACAAAACAAAACAGCAAAACACCCAAACAATTAAGCAGTAGTAATATCTTCCTATTTCCAGAAAAAAAACCTACTTTTGGTTTGGCAGTAGGTCACTCTTATCATATCTTGCCTAGATACTGTGAGCCCAAGTACAAGGGGTCTTTTTCTTTCTTGCTCTTTGATCCTGCTGTCACTGTGTGGCTGCCCTACCAGTAGATAGCAGTATCAGTTGATAAGAAACCTTAGAGAATCTGTCAAGTCTCAGTCCTTCAGAAAGGAAAACTGCAAAGGTTCTATTCCTACTGTGTATGTTTGTCTTGGTTATGTTCACCATGCAAGTACAAGGTTTTTGAACTCCTGCTAAATATAGCTACATTCTTATGATCTAAAACCAAACTTCATGCAACTCTAGTGATCAGCAGGTTAACGCATTGCAAAATGTGTATTAAAATGTATCTTGACAAAGCAGAAGAGGCTGGAAGACTGGATTTAACTTTGATAGCTTCTCTAACACTCATATTTTAGATGAGGCATTACAGGTATGTCTGTATATGCTGTTGGGCTTTGGCACAGATCCCTACTACCGAAAAAGAAATTTTGGCTTAGACATGCTGATATTTAAATAAACTGTGTAGTAGTTGTTGTGGTTTAAGTCCAGCTGGCAACTAAGCACAGCCACTTGCTCACTACCATCAGAATGATAGTTTTCTCTCTAGATTTCTGGAGACTGAATTATTCTGCTTGTCTTCAGCAAGTTTTTCTACTTTTCCTAATTGTTTGCAGAATGAAGTGTAGTAACTTGATCAGAGCCCACTTAGAAATGTTGTTAATGTGACACTGAAATATTTGTTCACGGGTTTATTGAATGCTACATCTTACCTCCTGCATGTGTTACAAAAGCTTTTATTGTTCTTGACTAAGTACCCAGGATTTTCTGCATCTGTCAGTTTTGGATCCTAAGATCTGATCCAAGTTTATTTTTAACCAATTTTTTGTTGGTTTTAAGATTTTGAAAGTTATAGCTCCCATTTTGTAATTTTCTTATGTCAAAGTAAACGTTGGAAATTTTAACTTTTGTGTCAGACATGTTTGCTCATTACTGTGCATCAGAAGTCTTACAAGTTTGGAAGAGATACACTATTTTCTTTATAAAGCTGGGGTTGAGTTGTAGCAGAAAATGTAACTTGACCTGTTCTGTAGAGTTAAGATCATCTCCACATTTTGTGCTGCGATTCTGTATGGCTAATGTTGACTGTGTTTAGGAAAAGCTATATTTAAAGGAGGAGGGGAGTAATTAAATGGAGTTCAGTTCTTAGTGAAGCTTGTAAAGGTCAGTGTATCCAAGTGTTACGAAGTTGAAAGAAGTCCATTGATAACCTCCTGTATGTTGTCCAGCCATAGAGTCATTTGAGCTGTAATTTGTTAAAGGTTGTTTGCTTTAACCTTTACTTATGGGCACTGAGATACCATAGTCATACTTTTTCATTTTATTCTGCTGCATAGCTAAACTTGTCTGAATGCATCTTGCTTTGAGGTACTACTTTGAGAAATTTAATTCTTTGGGATAAAAGCAATGTCATTTAGTCATAAGCTGTTTGTTTGCCATCTTCCCAAACGTCACGTTTTTCAAAGTGAAAAACTGTTGGACTGTTCCTTTTTAAATCTAAAGGAAACAAGCATAAGAGAAGTTGTTAATGGGGCTGATGAGGTGTATTGACAGATTGAAATATCTTTTGATAGATTTGCAGTTGCCAAGTTGTTTTCTAAAGGCTTTACAGTATATTGTGGCTGTTTTAAGGATTGCAAACCATAATGGTGTTTTGAGAAGGAAATACCTGGACTGCTCTTCCTTTATGTTAACTTTGTAGTCAAGAGAAGCTACTGATGATTTCTTGACTTGAAGTGTACCATGTTGAAGGACCCCATTTAATTCTAACCAGTGCAAAACTTCTCAAAATAAGCAGAACTGCCCAAGCTGGACTGATGTTTGGTGACAGTGTTTTGAAGGAAGCTTCTTGTTTTGGCTGTATAGGAGGTATTTCAACTTGCCAATTCTACACTACTGGGATAATAGTTTTCTGAAAGTTTAACTTTTTAAAAGAAGTTAGGCTGTTGTATTCCTCCACTAAGACCTCCAGGTGGTGCAAGTCATCTTTTGGAGCTAAAGGAATCAACTTCTTTCTGTAGTTTGTAATCTGCAGTGTATTGTTAACCTCTATGGATAAGTGGAACACAGTGTTGCATCAGTAGTATGTATTAACCACTGATACAGTAACAACACAAATTAAAGTACATAGTGCACATGCTTCAGATAAAATGATATTTACTGGAACAACTGCTAATGAGAACTGAGAAAACTGGGGCTCCTGATACTTGCCTGTCTTGTAAGACTTGGGGTTCTGCCCTTGTCCACCTGGTTTTCCTTGATTAAGGAAATAATTATTAGTCATAAGTATACAAGATACAGCCCTATATCTTCCATGTGGTGTGTTCAGAAGGCAAGTACATGAAGTTCTTATTCCTTGTCTTGTAGTCAGCATATTTCTGAAATTAAAATGTAGTCGCAGAGACAGGAAGTGCAAATACATGTATTAATTACATAACACAGTTGACTGTAATACAGCAAGCAGCTTCAGTATGTAGTGTTTATTCTTCAGATACTGGAAAGTCTAAGAAATGTGGCACAGTGTAAAAGAGTGCTTGTTCTGTTATGTCTTGAGGAGAGAGTTCATGCTGAATATATTTTATTTTTTTCCTGTTTTTGGGAAAAACTCTGACATTTATGCACAGCATAAATAAAAGATTGCATCTCACCTTTTTAGTCCTTTATATATACTGTGGTTGAACCTCTCATATGCCTGTGTCCCATGGTAGAAGAGATGCAGGGGTCTCAGAGGAGTTAAAGGCTGTACTCACTTGTTCTGATTCAAGCCTATTTTGAGCTTTTCTCCGGTGTTCCTAAATATCACGCTGCATGGGGGCCACATTGTGGAAATGAGCCCTGTCTCTAGCAGAGTCAGAAAGTAACATATTTGGGAAGCTTGAGGTGAATAAATAGCTAGCAGGGTAAAAATTCAAGTTTACAGGATGTTACCACGAATCAGTCTTGATTGATAATTAAAGTAACAGGTTGTTTAAAAATGAAAAAAGTTCCCCTAACTTGTTCCCTTGAGATGAGAAGAAGAAACATAACCAAAGGCCCTGGCTCTCTTGGAGGACTCAAGTCAGCCCCAGCACCTTCTGGGGTGGAATGTGATACTTGGATCTTTGCACAGGCTGGCAGAGTCGGCTGAGCTCTGGGAGGGGTCAGCAGTGCCCTGGCAGGAGTCAAGGGTGACCCTCCACTGGGCTCCACTGGTAAGAACTGCTCAAGGAACCTGATTGTTCACATCTGCTTGGAAGCTGTGAGGCTGCATCTGGAGTAGTGTATCCAGTGTAGGGCTTTGCAGGACAGGATAGACAAAAGGAACAGGTCCAGTGGAGAGCCACTGAGCAGGTCCGTGAGCTGCTGCATGTGTGGTGAGTGGGGAGAGGCTGAGGGAGCTGGGTTTGTAGTCTGGTGAGGAGAAGACTAAGGGGCAGCTCTAACTGCTTGTTTCAGCTGCTGAGAGAGTGGGAGTCAGAGAGAAGGCAAAGCCAGGTGCTTCTTGCAAAGGCACAGCAAAACCATGAGACAAAACAGACACCAACTTCACCAGAGGACTCTCCAAGCTGAATAGAAAAAAAAAAGTGTCCCCCATGAGGATGGTCAGTCTCTCTCAGAGAGATGGAGGTATCTCTGTTCTTGTTCAGTGTTCAATTGAAATTAGCCTTGTTTTGAGCAAGGGCTGGACCTAGAGGCCTTGAGTTCAAGGGTAAATTGTTCTGTGATAGGTCTTCACTGCTTTTGTGTTCCTTTCTAACCTGCAGTTGTCCCTGCAAAGCATTGCAGACAGGCTTTGTTGCTTTTTTCATTGTGGTTAGCAGCTCTGGAAAGACCTTCAATACTTTTCTGAGTACAGGTCAGTACTTCTCCACAGCCAGACTGATTTCAGGCAGCTGAATTACTATGTGGTGGCCTGTGTCCTCGGTAAGGGAGGGAAAAATATGACCAGCTTGGAGGTTTGTCTAAATGACCTGATTCAAATGCATTTTAGATGCTCAGAGTGCTCCTAATGCCTTTAAAGAAGCTTCTGAAATACAGGTTGAATCTGAACCAATTGGAAGACAGAAGTATGATTTCTTATTGTCATGGAGATCGTGATGCAATAAATACTTCGCATAAAAGAAGTTGTCATTCCAGTGACATGAAAATGGTGTTGGCTTCCAATAAGCCTCTAGAAATGTTAGAAAAATGTCACCTTTGTCATTCCAAAAGTTATCATCGCTAAGTTCCCTACAGAAATGTTTGGAGCTTGAAGCTCTCCGTGCTTCTCCTTTAACCCTCTCCCCTCCTTTCACCTGTGTTTACTATTTTCAAAACTACCAGTTTACCTGTGTTTTCATTTGGGTCTGCTTGTGAAACTGAGGTTGACATTGAGTGCTGTCTAGAGACATTAAACAAAAACTCTACTAGTCAGGCACGTGTCACACAGGCCATGTCTCTAGGAAGGAACTTCCATTAAAATGCCAGGCACTTGAAACCTTTTAAAAAGCTTAGATTCTTGTGTTGCAAAAGACTTATTTTTAGTTTTCTTGTCTGACAAGCTGGAAAAAAGACTCCTTTCATGACACCTTCAGGTGTGGGAAAGACAAGGTTGGTGTTTGTATTCTGTACATTGACCAAATAATTTGTCTTCGAGGTCAGGGATCAGCAATCAGTGTTGCAAATCAGTAAATTACAGGTGGCATTCAGTGGTGCAGCACTGGAGCAGGTAGTCATAGTATCTTCTAGTCTCACCCACTTCTTCCTGACAAGTCCTAACTTGGTGCAAAATGGATAGAAGGATTAAGCTTTTAGTCAGTGTCTTTTGCATCTGAATTTTGAGGCTCAACAGAAATGAAAATTAAAATTTGATTGAAACGTCAAATTGGTTTTCAGACTTGTAAGACATAATCAAATTGCTATTTATTTAGGGAAATGTGAATCTGTAGCTGCCATACTGTTCTTTGTCTCTCAGCCTGCCATTAGAGGTGGATAGCATTTACTGCCATTGTTAACTTTTGCTTAGAATCTGTGTTTAAGTGTTCAGGACTGTATGAAAACTTTTACTATGTACAGGTGCAAAGCTCTCAGGTTGGTAACAGTGTCCTTGGTAGTCACTATTTTGAACACTGTATACAGGAATATGGTATATTCTCTGTGAAAGAACAGTGGACACATTATTGTTTCTACTCTATTTAATTTATATGCAAAAACAGTGGATCTTAGGACACTGCAGTGGAAGCTCTTGGCAAGATAATTTTGTCTTGACTTGCAATTTAATTTCATTTCTCATGTATGAATCTTGTAGAGGTCTTTAATGTTTTGTTGACATACAGTTTTGAGTTTCTTCTGTACAGAATAAATGCAAATGAAGAAATATTTGGGTTTTTACAGCTAAGAAATAGAACTTGTTCAGTATGCTCTTAGTCTGCACAAGATTAAAGAAATGCACAGGTTAGCAATTCAAAAGAGTATTAGTGTTGATGGAGTAGTGTAATAAACTTAACCTCTTAATTTTAATAGTGTATGGCAACTTGTAAGGAATAAAGCACAAAAAAATAATAATAGAAACACCTTTCCTCAGCTGTCTCTAGTCTTTGAAGAGCATGCAGTAATATAGTTTTATCACAGGATTCGAAAATGCCATATTTAATTAAAAGGGAAGACTGGCAGAAAACCTCTGCAGCTTTAGGCAGTAGGCTGAGAAGCAGCCCCTGCTGCTTTTCATCCTGGGTTTCTCTGGAAGGTTTTGGGTGGAGCAGTTTCTCTATATGGAGCTTACAAACGTGCCCATGACTGTGTAGTACTTGATGGGTTCTTGCTCTGTTGTCTTCATTATTCTTTGTTATCATATAAGAAATGGAGGTTTATTAATAATTCTTAAAAGATGGGCATTTGTTTTCTAGAAGCCTAAATACTGTGTTGATTGAATGACAATGTTCAAAAAAAGAAAAACTGGTTGTTCTTGTCTTTATTCAAATTAGGACCTTTTTGCCCTCATGTCCTTGACACTTGCTCACACCAGCTGTTCTGTATGTAGGTTTCTTTGGTCTTCAGTGGTCAAGATTTGGTGTGAAGGTTTTTTTATTTGTTTTTGACTCCTATGCACCGTGCAGCAGTCTGTGGTACCGAGTTGTTTTGTAGATGGCTGACTGTCTATAAGCACTTCAAATCAAAAGGTGCAGTCATACACCCCTGAGTGTGGATTGTCACCAGTTCCCTTGTTATTGGCACTGGCACTGGTGTTCCTGTAGCCGCCTCATTTATCTTTTGATGGGGAGTTTATCATTCTTAAATAATCAAGGATATCATGCTGTATAGCATCTAATCCAATAAAACCAGGCAGTTGGCAAAAGGGGCAATCTGTACCTCCTACTTGCTTTTTTTTTGGTCTCATATCTCCAGATTAATTTGATTTGGCTTGTTCATGTGATGAAAACTAATCCATGAAAAAGTGAGGGAAGTTGTCATCTAAAATTAATCCTTTTGCTCCTCTGCAGCTGGTCCATGACCTGCTATCATCATAAACATGAGAAGATTAACATCTTCTTAAGTGCAGGTCAACTAATACCAAAAGCCTGTTGTTCAGATTTAATAATCTGACTTGTAAGTGTTTGCTTTCTCTTGGTCTTTTGACTTTTTAGAACCTATGCTAATTAATTTATGTTGTGAGTTGGATTACCAAACTTGCTACAGGAGGATAGAATGGATATCTGCCTATCCTTGGACTGGAAACGTGTCTGAATCTGTGAAATAGAGCTGTGCACTGGCATTGCTTAATAAACCTGCTGCTTTCCTGACAAATTCACTCTGAAGATGCTATTTGACTATTTTTAGCTCCTACAGAAAGCAGACTATGAAAATTTTATGGAAAATAACATATGCATGGAAATAAATAAATAAAATCTTTGCTAACATTGGAAAGACAAAAACCATGTCTCTGACGAGTTTTTGGGTGATACTTGGAGAACCTTGGTTTATGAGTTGTCCTCTTATCACTTCTGTCTGTGCAGAAGTGCCCTCTTTCCTTGAGGGCAGGAGACTGTTTAGTCCAGCAGGATTGTGATGGGTTTTTGAAATTTGAAAGGATTTGCTGGGTAAAACATCTTGTATTCAAAATTCAACTTTGCTGATGGATCTTCTGTTTTTTTTTTCTTGTATAAACATGCATGTCTAAAGGTTGGTAGCACTTTGGCGTTCTGTGCAGTATTCCCCCTCTGTATTGCTGAGAAACACAGCTCACAGCCTGTGAAGGGACAGAGCTGTCCCAGTGTGAAGGGACAGATCTGTGTCGGTACCATCAGGAGCACTGCCATCCTTGCCCCATAAATGAAGGGAAAGTGATTCCTTTCTGCTTCTCTTACTTTTTGTTGTAGGGAATTTGTGTGCATGCCTCAAGAGTCCTGCAGTTCCTCACTTTGATGTGTGTCTTGGATATAGGGGGCAAAGTGAAGTTCTGCTTGTTGTGTGATGCTGCTTTAGTTGCATGTTCTTCAACATGATGCCAGATACTCCTTTTCTTCAGAGTCTAAAAATACTGCTGTTGCAGCAGTCTGCTTCAGTAGCAAGGTCTTAATTGCATCAAGTGGTACCTTGCTGGCAAGAATTAGACCAAAGATTTTGTTTTTCTACTGAAGAATTGTTTTCTTCTTTACCTTGCCTCATCTCCTGGGTTTAGCAAGTGTTTAAATGCTCATGCAAGAATAATGAATTATTGTTAACTTATTTCAGCATACATAAGTATCTTGGGAGGAAAAAAACCCCAGTGTTATACTGGAGTTCACTGGTTTTCCTGACAATCCTGTTTTATATTTTTAATCTGAGTTTATTAGCTTGCCTCACAGTCGATTCATACAGCTTCCAAAGCTTTGCTTGGTTGTCACAGAAAATAGTTACTTTGTGCCTGATACCCCTGTGATAATCTCAGGGCTTTAATTTACTATCTCTAAGCTTTGACATAATACTCAAATGGTACATTCAAGAATTCATGTAGGGTGGGAAAAAGTCTGTTGCTTCTCTAAGAAATATTAATTTTATGTTATATGAGTATAACTGTTGTAGAGGAATGTGAACTCTTGATTGTTTGGAAGAATGCATTTATTTGAGTTAAAAGTTTGTCTTTAAATGACCTATCCTGAAGTTAGAAGTATCCAGTATTGTTAGTTTGGGGACTAATTAGGAAAACTAGAAAAGGCAGGAGACTGATATTTGGATGTGGCTTTCTCTTATATTGCTTAATCTTTCAGGTTAAACAGCAGGGAGCCTGGTCTGTCCAGCTGCTTAGTAGCATGCTCTGTGTACCCAGAGCTCTGGAAAGTGTGTGCAATTTGATTTCTGTGGCTCTCCTAGAGTCTAAAGCTGCTCTTCAAATCTTGGGCTCTGTGTTGCAAGGGATTACTTCAATAGAGCTGCAAAAGCAGTCATCGTATTTATGGTTGCTTCAACTTATATTTGAGATTAAAAGACAGTAGTGGCTTCAATTTGAAGAGCTACCCTGTTATAATGGAGTGAAGACCAATTTTTAATGCTTAATACATCCTGAGGGCATCAGATGTGCCTTGAGATCCCTTGATTTAGTTAATTTAAAACTTGAGGGAGAAAGTATGGCAGGTAGAAGAACAATGGGCAGCACTATTATCTCACACTTTTCATGGTGGCAGTACCAGTTTCTGCCATCTTAGAAGTGTTGGTGGAACTGTGGCTTGAGGGCATATTTTCTTAGACATCTTGAGACAACATCAGGATACAACTGGGCTTGTCCACAGCTGGTGGGGCCACCCCAGGGCAAGGTGGTTCAGGGGAGCGAGAGGTGGAAAGCAAACACAGCCACAGCAAATGAAGATGTGTGTTTAAGGAGGGGACTGCAACTGGGAGCATCACCCTCAGTGTTAACCTGAGGTGTCCACAGCTCCCTTTTCCAGACTACCATCTTTTCTTCCTCCATGCTCCGTGGCTTGCCTGTGTAAAGAGCAGGACAGCTTTCAAGCTTTACCACTGAGCCAGGTCTCTAGGACTGTTTTGTTCCTGCAGGGAAGAAGTTTTGAAACTGTTTGGGTTTAGAACTGTGAATCATTGCAAAATCTTTTTAGAAGCTAGGGAGGTCATCAGAGTACAGGGATTGCTATAATCTTACTGGGATGACAGCATTGTCTTTGGAAGAACACAGATATTACGGGTAAACTGTGACATGCATCACTGTGGGGCTCTTTGTTCCTGGTTTGCTGTTGCTGTTAATGTATTATACAATTTCTTTTCATTGTTAGGAGCCTGTAATTTCACATCCCTCACATAAAACAGTAATGCACTTTAAATTCTGCATGGAGGATGTATGTGCACTGTTGTACTTCACTGTCATCTTCAAAGTTTTGTTATGTAGGCAAGGTATATCTTTTAGTTTAGGGGTTTTTTTTGTTGTTTTTAGGTTGAAACAAGTTTTCAGGGAGGGAAACTGTGAAGTGATTGGATAACAAAGAGGCATTTATAGCATGTTAACTGAGGAAACAAAACCAACTTTTTGCTAGCATACCAGGAAGAAACAATAACAAGTCACACGATTTGGGCAAGAGCAGGTGGGAAACAAGAACAACTTGAGCCATTTAGCATGGAGGGGAATAGCATGAATGTGCAGGCTGCTCTTTTGGCAGACAGAGTAGGGAGAAGCCTTCCTTACTGGGGCACAAGCCTCTCTCCCAAGCCTGTTGGAATTGCCTGTGTTGTCTGCTTCTGAACTACAGGCACTTGTGCATACAAATTTGGGAGAGCTGAAAGAGATCTTGGGACACTCGCTCAGATGTCAGATTTTGGACCCTAAAGATATTTTAGGGCCAAATTGGTACAATTTTATTAGAACAACAGGAAGATTTTGACCCCTTGTTTGGGATGTTCTGTCTCGTATGTAAGAAGTGCTGGAGAGGTGTGTATACAACTCAGCCAGAGAGCAACGTTCTCAAAAGCCTGGATTCAAGTCTTGTGTTGTCGAAGTGCTGGAAGAACTGGTGCCTATGGTGAGCCCCCTGCAAGGCTGTTCCTGTGGCTTGGGTAAAAGTTGCTACCAGCTGGATGCTCACTGCCAGAAACCAGGGCAACTTCTCTCTATGCAGTTTCCAGTGTGAGCTGAGTGGGGATTGAGCAGATCACTGGTCCTAAGCCTATGGTGTATGAGTAAAATAAAATGGCTTTTGATGGTATTAGTCTCTCTAAAGCTGCTGGTTCCTCATTCCTCAGGTTTTGTGTTATTTCAAATTGTTTACAGAGATTGCTCCAGTTTCATAAAAAAAGTCTTTTGTGCCTAACTTAGCACTTCGAAAAGCACGTGTGTGTTGCCTAAATATTTTGCATTGTTACTTCTTTGTGCTCGTCTGAGAAACTTGGAATGTTATTTTTATAAATGCATGCAGCAGCTCTGATTGTATTGGGCAAAATGACTCAGGATGGTCAGTGTGATTTTTATGCTGCTAAGACGTGAGCTGGACTAAAGTACTTCTCTGTATCAGGCTTCAGAGATCTGATTTTGGTTCCCGTGTGCCCATCTTAGGTGTCTGTCAATACTTCAAAAGCCTGTAAAGCACACTGAGGTTCTCTGGCATGAAAAGAAAGCTTTGCAAATTTAAGGTGATATCTACTGCTTACCTGAGGCAGTGAACTGGACTTTGGCTGATTTTTGTGAGAGAGATGATTGTCTAGGGAATGACTGGGTCACCAGGAGAAGTTTATAAAGGGGACTTAGGATAGTGCCTTGCTTTTTTCTGGCTGGAAAACACAAATTCTGTTATTAATCAACTACAGCAACTTGCTCTGGTATGGGCTTCCTCCAGGGTGTCAAAATCCCAAATGCTTTGTGTGGAAAAGAAAACCCAATTAGAACAGGTAAGATGGTGTTTTATATGTCTAGGTTAAGTATGTCCAGGGAGGATTTGCCTTGGCTACATTGGATTAAGAAGAGATCTGGGTTTGAAAGAAACCCGAGGGAAAACAAAGTAGTGGTACATAAAGTGTTTTTCCACTTTCCTTTGTATAAAGAAAATATGAAATTAAACTGATACAACTGTGCATATTCTGAAACTTGTGGTGAGATGAAAGGCTCAGTATATCTTAAAGCACTCCTTAATATGTTGCTTTTGTAAGTGGTGTTTCTCGATTAAAATTTGCTATAATCAAGTTGAACAGGAAAGTTGATCTTAATCTGCCGTCAAGAAACCCTTTAGCAGGCAGAGAATACAAATATGCACTCCTCAGAAGATGCAGCTGTTACACAGGGGAGTTACAAACTTTAAAATCTTCTTAAAAGTCAGCTTCTCCTGTAAAAGAGTACATTCTTAATTTGATTTCAGTGTTAACAATTTTTTTTCCTTGTGTCATGTGGAGTTTTTCGTTAGTACATTTTTTTCCCCATGAAAACATCTACGAGTATTTGGGATTTTAAGTCACTACCCCTGTAGTAGTAATTAAATATATATTACTCATTATTAAATATATATTACTGATTTTTTATGGATCTAAGTTTCATGAAATGATAAAAAAACCTCAGAGTCCTTTTTCTGAGCAGAGGTGCTTGAGGGAAGTGTTATTCCTCCTGCATGCACAGAGAGGCATGGAACTACCCAGGGTTTTGCAGGATGGTGGTGGAGGAGAAGTTTACATCTTAGATGCTTTATAAATGAGTGTATTGTACAGCTTATTGATTTGTTAGATTTTTTTTTTTGTGCTAGCTGATCCTGCTCAGGCATTAAAAATATTCTGTTCATTCAAACTGGTCTTTTATTTTCATATCTTAGTTTAGTTATTGTTTCTGCAAACTGACTTCTTTTCATCCTTCTCTGAAATCTGTATACAAATCAGTCTTGATTAATGTTTCCCTATTAACTTAAACTTCTATATCTAGCTCTGTAAAAGTCTAGAAATATAATTAAACCCTCCTGACAGTCTCTGTGTTGAGGCAGTATTGAGTGCAATAATCTTAAAATGGTGATGAAAAATGCTGCACAGCTGTAGCAAAAGAAGAAGGAATCTCTTCCAATGTCAAATGTGATGTCAACTTCGGTGGAACAGAAGCATTGTGTTGAGACTTGGGAAAGTGTGTGACATTTATTAGATTGAAAACAGATTTTTGTTGTCTTTTTTTGGTGTAGTGCATTAGTCTTTTGTCAATAGTAGGTTCAAGAGATGACTCTTAGTAACAGTAAAACTGGGGAAAGATGAAATGCTTTCAGTTGGATTCCAGTATATCCAGCAGACCCTTGGAGATAGGTGGTTTATTTTTCTCTCTCTGTCTCTCAGAGCACACTAAGCCTAATGTTACTTATTATTGCACAGAGTTCAAAGCTGATAAACAGCTGTGGTTTTGCATAGCAGGAATAAAAGGTAGTTACAATTTCCAAGTTCAAGAAAAGCACTTGTGTTGATTTTCAGTTGTATTAGCAGAACTTTTGTTTACTGTTTTTGTGGTTTAGTTTGCAAACTTAAATAACTGTCTTGAAACAAAGATTTCATTTATGTTCTAATGTGGCTTCACTACTTATAGTTTTTTCTGTTGTCTTGACTGTGCTGCCTTAGATCTGTGGTGGAAAGTTTTGCCCTATTTTCCTTTCCCTTTTGGTTGTGTGGCAGAAACAAGTTATCCAGTGTTGTCAGCTGTTGTTTGATTACACTTTCTTGGATTCTTTTGTTTGTTTCTTTTTGTGTTTTCTTTTTTTTTTTCCTCAGTTGAGCTTTATATTAAAAACAAACTGTCATTTGATTTCATTATTACTTATGAGCATTATTCATGGCTTATGGTTGCATTACCTTAATGTTACCCTTTCTGTTCAGCAACCTTGTATGTGTTCTTACCAACAGGAAATTGTTATGCAAAACGTGGTGTGAACACAAACCTGTCAGACATATCTTAGCGGTTGGCAACTGTAAGGGGGAAGATAGAACAGTGCTAGTAAGGTCATGAAATGTTAGTCTAATTATCATGGTTTTGGCAGAGGAAAATTGTTCATGCTGATCTGAGACTTCTTTGAACTTGTCGTTGTTGTGGACAAAAGAGGAGGGGAAAAAAATAAATTAGAGCTTTTAAAATGCCTTTGACAAGTCCTTTTCCAAGAGGCTGTTGAACAAGCTGAGGGAGTCATGTGATGAAAGTGAAGGGTCTGTTTGTGCAAAAGGCACAAGCAAGAAAAAAAAGTCTAAATCCTGATAGAGATAAGCTCAAGAGTCCAGAAAATACTCTTTAATGATCATTATAGCAGCTGTTCTGACACTTTTATAGGTGACACAAGTAAGGACCAAACTTTTAATGAAGACCAAACCAGGCCAACTGATTGGAGGGAACAGGAATGGTTTGGATTTTAATGAGAAAAAGTATAAACCAGTGTGTATAGAAAGAATGAACATATTCTGGTTGTGTCTTACAGAGGTTTACATGGATTCAGGAAGGGTGTTGGGCATCTCTGTGTCAGGTTGAAGGCAAGTCTCTGTGCAGTTGGGTTTTAAAGATAAGGTACAGTGGCATTATAGAAACTGTTGGTGCTGGTCTTTTCCCAGTGCAACATTTAGCAAGTTCCAAGAAATGATTCTATGTATATATATCCATACTCCAGTATTACTGATTGTGTAAAGACCTCTTGGAAGAGAAGCTAAGCGCTCTGGCTTTAAGCATAAGCTGTCAGAGGGCAAGATAGGATCTAATGTTGATGGTGAACTTGAATTTTGCACATTCTTGCTTGTGTGAGATTGGCCTTCAAAATCAGAAAAAAAAAAAGTTTTTATACTGGAAAATTTAATGTTGAAATTGTGGAGTAGTCTGTAGTCTAAGCAGGTTGGATAAAACACCGAACTCTGGTTTCCTGCTGCAGGCAAGAATAGTATTTTTCTAGATTAAAATTTACTTTTTTAGTGGAAAAACACTCCTAATGTGTCTTGCTTTCTTCCTAGTACTTTTTTTAAGTGATGAAAGGTTGTTTTAAACCAGAAATTTGTGGAGTTTTGCGGATAATAGAACTTTAAGGTGTTTGCAACTAGTTCCTCTTTATGGATTGATACATGGTGGTATTGTGATAATTGAGAAGTGATAAATATGCTTACAAATCTTAAATATTACCTGAGAAGTGAGAGCATGTAACACCAGAATAGTACAGCCTCTTGTGTGTTTGCCATGACTGTCACTGCTAAAGACCAAGGAAGGCAGCAATAACACATGGGTCTGCTTTGTGGAGAAGTTTTCAGTGAATCCCATTTTGTTTTTCCCAAAGGAATTGTTTCCAGATTACATGACTAAAAATGACTAAAAATGACCAAGTTCCTTAGTTTCTGTGAGGAGGTACAAGTTGGCAAGATGGTTCCTTCTCCAATCCCTTGGGCATGTTAGGAAGACATCCGGTTAGTGGGCTTATGTTTAGGCTGTTAAGCAGTTGTATTGGGTGTCTTTGGTTTGGTTGGGGTTTTGTTTTGGTTTTGTTTTTTAATATTTAAAAGAAATATGGTCTTTAGAAAACGTGTTTGATCACTGGTTGCTGCTGGTGCCTTAGAGAAGACAGTTTGTGATGTGAGTTGTAAGTCAGGTCTGCTTGGTAAAATGTAGGGATTTGTCATAAACACGGCAATGTATCTGCTGTGACAAGATCACATAATTCTTATTATTCCTCTAAACCTTCTTGACAGAAGCCTGAAAGCTAGAAACTGTGCTCAGAAACACCAACAGGGATTAGAATTGAAAATTACTTGGCTTTTATCATGTTTCTTTTACAAATCTTCTGCATTCTTGCAGTAGGTATCCTACGTATATTCTTGTCTACTTATCACACGCTCTGTGTACATGCTGAAACTCGAATTTATCTTTTGGAAGGAAAGCACTATTGTGTTAGTAATGTCGATCTCTGTATTTATTAAGGCAGTAGTTGAATGGGTAAATGTAGAGGTAGGATTCTTCTCTCATCTTTTTAATTGATTTTGTTTGGTATAATGAAGGTTCATGAAGTGCTGGGGGTAGAATACTTTCTGCAACAGAAGGACATCCTTTTTGAATTTTTTATATACAGATGTGTACCACTGCCTGTCCAGGGGGTCTCTGTCTCTTGTGTTGCCTTAGCCAAAGCCTTGCTTTCTTGAGTGAGCCTTTGCTAATTACCTGAGGCAGTGTACCATGTTAGCCCCTGTATACTGTTACCAGCAACTGGCACTCTCTGCAGAACACTGCATAGTGTAATGTAGAGATTACTGCTTTCAAAATGACAAAAAAATGTCATTTCCAATGCAGTTTGCAAGTGCAAATGTTACTGTAATTGAGATGAATGCATTTTTCTGCCAGTAAGCAAACCAGGAGGAATAATATGGTGAAAGCTGTCCTTTCTTTGCTTACATGTCTCTACATGAAATTAACTTCCCTGCTGAAGCCAAGATATTGATAGATGACATGTTAATGTGATTAACCAGTAATGAGTACAGTAAATAATGTGTGGAGGTCTCTGAAGGAGGCAGAGCTCTTCCTTCCTATTCTGAAAATATGACCGAAGAAGACTGACCTCTCCAGAACAAACAATATCTGACTTCTTTGTTTAACTGCAAATGCAAAATATATGGAGATGATGCAAAAAAACCAAAACAAGAAATGTATGAAAGTCAGTTACATTCTAGTGAAGAAATACAGTTTAATGCTCTGTCACTTCTTGTTGAGATTTACACTTGCTTTCGGCAGTGAAAGAATATTTATTTCACTATTAAAAAAAAAACCCACATAAAAAACCCCAGCCAAACAAAAAAACACCAACAAAAATAGCCAACCCAAAATGTCAGGGAGCTGCAGTAAGGGAAGGCAAGCTGGGAGTCAGTGGTGACAAGAAGGCTGGCAGACAGTACAGACGTTGATAAAAATGCAGTCCCCCAATACCTGCCATGAGACAAACAGTAGTTTGGAAGTAGTTGGCATGGATTTACAAAGGGAAGATCAAACCTGGCTAACCCAATAGCCTTCTACAACAAATTGAGGTGGTTGGATAAGGGAAGAACAGTGAATGTTGTTTATCATGATTTCAGCTGTCACTGTCTCCCATTACATCTGATGAAGTATGGACTAGGCAAGTAGACTGTGTGGTGGACTGAAAACCAGCTGAGCTGCCAGACTCAAAGGAGGGTGATCAGGGGCATGAAGTCCACTTGGAGGTCAGTCACTAGTTGTGTGTTCCAGGGGTCAGTACTGGCACTATCCTTGGGAATACCCGGAATGTGACTGGGCACTCTCCTGGGCAGTTGACTTTAGCTGTGACTCTACTTTGAGCAGAGGTTGGAGTAGTCAGTGTCCAGAGGTGCCTTCCAACCTTGAGGACTCTGATTCTGTGGTGCAAGGTTGCACAGCTGCGCAGTGTAAATGTTGGCCTTGACCACAGGAAGCTAAACTCTGCCAAGAGTGAGGGTTTTTTTGTAGTTAATGCCTCCTTTTTTCATAGACTACTGGAAGACTTCTTTTATGGTTCAGGGAAAGGATTAATCTCAGAGTTGATTCTGAGGGTTAACATACCTAATTGAATAGATGTTAGCATTTGTGCTCAAAACAGTTTCCCTTCAATGCTGTTCATTAGAAACCCTAACTTTTCAAAACTACCGAAGCCTGACGTAGGCTAAATATCCTTGCTTTCTCAGCTCATGGGTTGTCTTAGTTTCATTTGTTTTTTTTAAATCAGGCAAGTTGGCCAATGGATACAGCCATAGGGAAAGTACAGATAGGAGCTGCTGGATAAGTGTTTTCATTCTCATTGGTGTCATAAAAGAATTATATATTATGCCATGCTAATCATTGTTATGAACTTCTTACTTAGGTTGAATTTGGTTGAAGCATTTGTGCTGGATCCAGAACTACGTCAGTGCCTTCAAGAAGATCTCTTACGTCGCTTTCCAGACCTCAACCGGATGGCAAAGAAATTTCAGAGACAAGCAGCAAACTTACAGGACTGTTACCGAATGTACCAGGCTATTCATCAAGTGCCTAGTGTTATAGAAGCACTAGAAAAACATGAAGGTAATACTACCCCCATCTGTTTTCAGTGTTTCATAGTATACGGATGATGCAAAGAAAGAGTGTGTAGATCTCCAAAAATGACTTTTTTTCCCGTGTTCTTTTGTTGCAGGGATAAAGCTTAAACACATTTGAATTTGAAATGAGCTGAAATTCTGAAATGCCAGTCAAATACTTAATAATATACATAGCCAAATCCTTACATGAATAAGTGTTCCAATTAGTGTGTACCTGAAATACTAGAACTTGAATACTTAAATACTTGAGTGATGGTGTGGTAATCTTTGATCTGGATGTGTCTCTAAGAATTTCTGACCAATTGTGTGTTATTATGATCTTACAAAAAAGATAACATTCGTACAATATTGTTGTCTTCCTTTTGAAGACATTTTGCACTTTGGGTTGTAATTAAACACAAAAAAAATCAGTTTAAGCATTATTAGTATAATTGGAGTGGCTTTTTTTTTTAAATCATAGTGCTGTATTTGATACGAGTAATGTGGCAGAGTTTTGTCTGATCTTCATTAGTAGGAAGAGCAGTACTGTGGCAGGCAATTCTAGAAAACATAAACGCTGCTATTTCTTTTTCTTTTCTGTGTGTAGCCAAGAAAATGCAGGATAAGATCAGCATAATGAAGGGATGATTCAATTTAGCAATAGCAGCCCAACCTGCCAGAAAGCATATTTTTGTAGAAGCCCATTAATTTGTTTGAAAATCTCTGTGCATAAAGCAAGCACCAAAGCCTTAAAGAGAACTGTTATTTGAAATGGTATGGTTGCAAAAATTTCTCTCCTGTATTTGAGTAGGCAATAAAGCTACCCAGTGTCTTATACTTTTCTGTACTATAGTTTTATGACTTCGGGTAATGAAACTTATCTTCTAAAATATTAATCTTAAAATAAATTAATTTTTAGTTGCTGGCTGTGTTATTTCCAGAAGCAGTTAAAATCTGAAGCTGAGAAGGAACTGGCAGATACAACTTTTTTGTTTGCTTTTGTTCTTAAAGAGCTGTGCCACTCTAGCTGCCTCAGTCATGTCCCTTTGGCTTTTCCAAACAGGCTCTGCTTGTTTTAGCCTTGACATGGAACTCTTGGATTCCCATCTTAAACTGAAGTATTAGGTCAGAATGCTGGCTTCCTGTCCTTATTTCTTTTTCTATTAGTTGTCATTTGGATCAACAGAGTTTCTCTGTCATAACATTGGGGTAGGAAAACAATTCCATTTTTAGAAGTTTTGAGGAGCAAGCTGTGTAAGGCAAACTGCTAAGCTCACCATATGGAAAAATTAATAGACTGCAAAAGGTTCTTGCTGTTCTACATGTGAATCAGTTGGCCTTAGTAGGGCAATCACCAGCAGTATATCAAAGATAATTTAAAATAGGCAACGTGTTATTTTTATTTTTCTTTGTGCTTGTACCACCTGTTTAAACTACATGAATGGTCTGGTAATTTTGAATGTATGTGACTGATTCAGAGTGGATCTGGTAATTTTTCTGTTTGTGACTGTACAAACTGTTTTAACTCATCAAGGGATGGGAAACCAGAAAGATTTTTGACCATTCTGAGCATCTACCGGTTTCTGAACTTCTTATCTCATGAATGGCTATGGGGAGATGGAGCAACTAAACCATGAAGTGATCAGCAGTGATTGTCTTTCCCTCAGTGCGAAGCATTGCTTAATTGAGATTCTTGTTTTTATGGATGGTGAAACCTGTGGAGGGAGCTAATGAGTGAAGGTGACTTCTGTTTTAGACATAAGAAATCAGCATAAGATGGGAAAGGACTCTGAGTCATCAAATCATTTTGCTATGGCTGGCAAAAGGGAGCAGCAGTTCATTACTCAAATTACTGGGGCGTAAAATGTTGGTACTTAAAAGATTTTTGTCTTCAAGAAGCTACTGAAACATCTTCCTTCCCATCTCAAATGGACACTCTTTATCTTAAGGCTGTAAATATGCAGGACACAGAAATTGGATGCTGGGTTTCAGGTGTATTTTTACCACTCTGTGTACAGTGACTTGAATCCCCCCTCCTCTGCTTTTGGAAATACCTTTTATTGCCTGTTTCAGTACTGTTCTTTCCAAGACTGTTGCGCTGGTGTATTATAACCATTTTGTGATCAAAACTTGGCTTTTCCCCCTCCTTTCTCACAGCTGATTATTCCCTTACTCATAGTGGAAACACATTTATATATCAGTGTCATCTTACTCTGTGTTAAATTCTACTTCATTTCTATTAGCCCAGTTTTTAAGGTCAGTTAGTGCTGATCTATTTCTGATTCATCTTATTCCAATATAATCTACTGGTATCTTCCATATTGTATATTTTAGTGGCTTTTATAAACAACCTTCTTCTGTGCAATAATATAAATTCACACATCTTTTAAAAATAAATGCTTGTCTAAGTCCTGGAGGGACTGTATTGCTGATGTCCTTTCAGCTCTTTCATCCTTTGCAAGTGGGTGATGTCCCCTTTATCTACCTCCTGATCATTTCATGAATCATAGACCTTGCACCTTAACATCTCCTGTGACACCCTGCTGAATGCTTTAGAACAGCCCAAATTAGGTCTGCAGATTTCCCTTTGTTTTAGGCATTCAGTATCTCAGAGAGATGTTGCACTATATGGGTATGATCTACCTCTAGTAAACTGTACTATATTTTATCCCAATTTCCATTGTTCTTTTCCTTTTATCCCAGTTTCAATTATGATATCAAAATGGCTGGTGCACTTAGTCATGAGATTTGTCTGTATTCCCTGGGTAGTGTCAGTTTGTTGCCAGACTAACTGTGTTTCAAGTCTGAAGGTCAGTGCTTGATTTTAATTTCTATACAACACTTTTAAACCATATTAATAGTCACGTTTTTAATGTGTGTAATAAACACTTCTCTGTGCTTCAGTAAGTAAATTATGGTTTAAATTAAAAACTGTACCTGGGAACAGATAGGCTCTGTGATCAGTATGCATCTGTGCTTTTGACTGTACATAGGTTCATTACTCTTTCTCTCAATGGTTAGCTTACATGCTGATAATGTTGAGTATGTGCAAAAGTAGTTTTTTTTACTATGCATCTTTTCTATGAGTTTATGAATGCATGTACAAGACATGTTGAGTTTCATTTAGAATTTTTCAATGGTGTTTCTTGCTCATATTCTCTTAAAGATGGGTGTTATGCTTTTAAGAAAGGCGTACCCATACAGCTTTTAAAAAGCCTCACTATTTACTAACTCCACTGTTTTACTTCCTTCAAATGCTGGATACTGAGTTTCAAGTTGGACTGAAAGTGTAAATAAATTTTGCAATGTATCAGTTCTAACCATGTAATAAATATGTATAAATACATTGGTATTTTATTTACTTAATAAATTAATATATTTTAATTTTTGAATGTGATATTGTTCTGTGGTGTCTGAAGATGTACTCTTCAAACTTAAATAATTAAATGATATAATGAAACTTCCCTACTTAGCTTACTCCTTTCAGTAAAAGAAATTCTACTTCAGGTTCAGACACAATCATTTCTCATTAATTCAGGAATACTGAAAATCATTTCATGGTGTGTGCCATGTACTCTGTCAGCTGGAGCACTGGAAACTGCTAAGTCCACTCTGAAGAGCAGATGTGAAGGTTTTCTGCTCTTCAGTCTCTTCCTTCTTTGCCGACTCCTTTTATTTTCTAGGTGTCTTCTTACTGGAGGAGAAGCCAAGCAAGAGATTTGGAATAAAAAACAAGCTGTACTTTATTTCATCTCTCTCTTAATTTTTAAGATTTTAATCAGCAGAAAACTCCATTTTTACAAGTTAAATAATCTCTCAATAATATATAATTTTTTTCTCTAGTAATAGAGACTAATCAGTTTAGAGCTTTAAGTTTAAAAGCTTGAGAGAGTGGGGAAGCAAAAAGGCATGGGAGGAAAAGGAATCAAACCAAACTTTTTCTTTCTACTTGAATTACAGAGCTGAGAGAGAAGAGAGATTCCCTTGGGTAATCATGTCCTCACTATGTGACTTCTATAAATTTGTATGGAAATTTTTCTTATGAAAGATTAGGACTTTTTTCCCTAGTCTGGTGAGAAATTGAGAGGCTGTGGAATAGCCAAAGCTTAATTCTGTATTTCTCTGCAGCCTTGCCTGCAAACATTAGAGGCAAATACCATAATTCTGTACATAATCCTGTGACTCTAAGATCCTAGTATTGGATTCAGTTTGAGACATTTTCTGTAAATCACATAGTCAATAATGCTAATCTTTCTGTGATTAAATCATAACTTGAAGTGACTGCAAAGGTGTAAACATTTATTTCCTGTCAGAATATTTTCAGAGCTGGCTGCTGAGTGTAGGTACTTATTTGTAGGCCTGAAGAAAATACTTCTTTCACAAAATTGGCAATATTTGTGCATGTTAACTGTAAACTGCTTTTGGTGACTTCCAGCCAATATGTCACTTAGTGGCAGAGAGTATCTGTGCTAACAAAATACCTTGGAAGAGACTAATTTAATTTTGATAACTTCCCGTTTAGTGGAAACATCAGTGACTATAAAGATCTGGGTTTTTTGTGGAAAACAAAATCAAATAACATCAAACACCTCGATTTCTATTTGTCTGTATTGTAATCTACCAAATATTCCCAAGTTTTGGTAATTTTGTCTTAAGAAAAGTTAAAAACTGAGTGTGGATGATAAGACCTACACTTTTTACTAAAGCCATTTCAGCTTTTTGTGTGCAAGAATTGGTAATATCAAGACAGCAGGTTTACTTTCAAAGTGTTGTTTGTCTGTAGTCTTACTCATAGTAGAAGGGAAGGAATACAACCAGTTAAGAACAAAGATGACAGAATAGGTACAAACTCGATCAGAATGTAGGTGGGATAATGCCAATTTAGGAGAAGGTACACGTATTCCAGTGAAATAATCATCTTAGTAAAAATTAACCAGCTATGTAGTTGTGTTGTTTACCTTGGATAAGTGAATTCTGGTAAATTTGTGGGGTTTTGTGAATGATAATTTTTCTTGTTTGTTCTTAACAGGAGCTCACCAGATGTTGTTGTTGGCAGTGTTTATAACACCCCTTAATGATATCTACTCTGACTTCTCAAAATTTCTGGAGATGATAGAGACAACACTGGATATGGAGAAGGTACGGGCTGGTGCGTGGGAGGGGTTTACTTGGCAATTAAAGTTTCTTATTGAACTTTGCAATCTGCTCTACACTCACTAAATTTAATTGATCTTCTATATTAAGCAGTTAGTGATAATTTATCTGTGGAATATATGAAGACTGTTATTAGTATAGCAGTTGAATATCAACAGGATATTCACCTGCTATCTGAAATTATCTAACCAATGAGAAAAGGCTCTGTATACAGAGATGCTGTGGACCTGAAACTATTTTTTCAAAACCTCATCAGTATTGAAAGTGGAGAAGTAATTTTGTAATTTCTCTGCTTCTTTGTATTTTTAAAGTTACTGTGATATGCCTCATATCTAGAATGTAGCCAGAATATGTTTATTACATATTTTTTTGCTTCAAAGAAGTTCATTAGACTTGGTGCTATTTAGTGGGATTAAGTCTTCATAACTAACAGTTTGCCTCTCTGAAAAATTATTGCCTTAGGCTTAAAGACTGACTTTACTTTTCTCCCATTATCTTTGTTAGAGAACTGATAAGATGGATTTTGAAATGGACATACTTGGTTAGAAATGTATTTAATGTTCCTCTCAGCAGGGTCTTTCAGTAATTTTGGTAAACTTGGGAAGTCTTTTAAGATTGCCATAAGTGTCAGTCTCAGTTGACTCTGAAAGGATGAAATCTCTCTAACCTCGTGCCAGACGTTGTGCAAGGGCAAGGTGTCGAACTTGTGGAAACTGCAGTGGCTTTAAAATTTTGAACACGTGTACTTTTCTCCAAAGGCAGAAGCACTGCATTTTATCTCTTTGTATTGTGTTATGCATCCATCAGCTGCCTTCTACTGTTTATGGAAAGACTGTTTGATTGACATGTTGCTGTAATTTGTGATATATGGTAATGAAGAAATTTATAGCTTTATACTAGTTACAGACCATCTGTTGATGCGGTTCGTGTGCCCTGGGACTCTGTTTTCTTTAACTAACAGCTGTTCTAAGCCTTCACCCTTCATAGTCCAGCTCTTTAAACTTCTTTTCAGGTTCTACTTTAAAAATGTTTTGTTGTCCTAAACAGAATAACAAGTCAGTTATTTTTAATCAAGTACCATAGAATCTGTTATGTTGGATTTGATTTTTCCTCCCCATCAAGGTACTGGAAAGTAGCTATAGATAAGCCAACACTGGTTTTACCAGGAGAATAACCCTTGTCTATATGAATGTTAAAACTTGCACTTTGACTTGAAATTCCCCCTAGATTTTTAGGGAGTTCAAACAAAACCAGCTCTATTCTGAGTGCAATTGAAGGATAGGTTGTCATAGCAACTAAATTATGTCAATAATCCATTCTAATATAAAAAGAAACATCTGAGTTCAAAAAGCGTGGGATGTGGTTATTCATTTACCTAGCTGTAATAAAAGTTGAGAAACTGTCACTTCCATTCTTGTCTTTCACAGAATCATAAGAGGCCTTTGAAAAACCCTCTATTCCAACCTCCTCCTCAACTTGGGGCAGCTTCAGTGTTTGTTGGTGCTTTCAGTATACAGCCACCTGGCAGTGGAAGCATGGGGAAGAGAGAGAAAAAAGATGAAATACAACTTATTTAATCTGTATTTGTTTTGCAGTTGAATCAGACACCAACTATCATAAATAACATTGCATTACAAAATTATACGTGTTTTAAAAATTGAATAAATGATTAAGTGAATTCATTTCACTGTGTATGATCAGGGAGGTAATTTTTTTTTTATTGCCTCTGTTCATGTGAATTTTTTCTTGTTATTTTTCCCTAGGTGGATAATCATGAATTTCTTGTCAAGTCTTCTTTTGATCCTAATTTAACAGAATTAAGTGAGAAGATGAATGAACTGGAAGAGCAAATGCAGTCCTTGTTAAAGACTGCAGCCAAAGAACTAGGTAGGGTTTGGAACTGCCTTTGATTCTTACCTCCTTTGTAAAATGTTTTGCGATCAAGTGATGAAAACTGGTACAGAGGAGTTAAGGTATGTTTGTATTATTTTGTTGTTGGATTGGTGTGACTTTAGTTGTCGCAGTACAATCTGTTGAAAACAGAGTGATTTTTGGTTTAGAACCTGGCCTTTATTTTTTTTTGAAGACAGCATTCCGAAGCATTTCAGAAATTATCAAGCGTGTTGCAATATACTGCAGAATTCATTTTGTAGAACTGTAACGCATCAAACTCTTGGCTAAGTCTAGTTCTGTTTTACATCCTTTGAGGACATGCATTGAAACTTCGCCCCCCCCCCCCCCCCCCCCCCGTGCATTCTCCTGAGTGTCCATTCAGGACATGCTAGTTTTCTTTTTATGTTTCTTTGCAAAATGTAATGTATAAGCAAATGAGACATTTAAAGAATTGATTACCCTATGCAGAAAGTTCCATGTGCAGCTGATGAATCAGGCATTCAAAGAGCAACTTAAAAAAACAAAAGCCACCAACTTTTAATGCAAATGTGGCAAGGAAAACTGGCAACACCATTTTAGGTTACACCTTTAAGGGCTTGCATATTTTTTGTAGTCTTGGTACTTTTTTTAGTGTAAACAAGATACCTGGATGAAAAGAAGGAAAGAAAAGATCGTGTAGGGATGAGATGAGAAATCTCACCAGCAGAAGTATGTGTTAGTAGAAGGATCACAAGAGTATAGGTGCTGTGCTTGCAGCAGCAATGCAGAATGTCCTTGCAATTTGCTATGAACATTTTTCACTTTTCTGGAGAATTCATAGCAATACAGTAATTGTGAGCCTGATTTGAATATGCAGTTTGAGAGCATATCAATGTCAGAGCAGAGAATGTATCAGTGTGCTCCTATTGGGTCTGGATATTTCTCATACCTGTACGGAATCAAAGCAAGTCTGCTGAATTGGCTTATGGAAACTGGGGAATAGTGAGCAGAAATAGGACAGGGTGCTGGATTTGTGATAATACAGTTGCTTTCTTTTTCTTTCTTTTCATCCAAAAGGTTTGGAAGCTGGCAAAAGTATCAAACTGGAGACAAATTCACAGTTTGGGCATCACTTTCGAATAACTTGCAAGGAGGAAAAAGTTCTCCGCAACAATTCAAAATATGCAATAGTTGATACACAGAAGAATGGTGTGAAATTCACCAACAGGTATGAGGTCATCTTGGTGCTTTTTCAAGCCTATTGTGAAGTAATAGGATTGTTCCTTTTTAATTATACCGATGAACTGGTTTCCCTGCATCTTGAATGGCTGAATTTTCACATTTTTAATTGGCTCACAGATTGAAATATGGAGCAAGACTGGCATGAAGGAAGAATAGTCATACAGTTTATGTTAAAAGCTGCATTCCCCATTGCCAACTGTTAGCTATTTTTGGTCCTTTGACTTGGGCTAATTCCTCCGTTTTAGCTGCAGCAAGTAGCATAATTGCAGTCACTCTGAAGTGTTTATACAGACACTTTTACAAGCTGCAGTAGGGAAAGAGCTATTTATGTTTATCACCAAATATGACATGCAGCAATTTTGTTGGTGATTACCTTTTCTTTGTTCCAAGTCATGCTCTAATGTTAGTCCTATGTATTGAACATCAATTCAGTGCCTCTTTTGATTAAGCTATTTAAAAATTCCAGTCTTCAGGCTGATGCTGTTTCAGTGTCTCCTTGTCTGGACAGCAGTTCTGTCACAGGTCAACTGAGCAAAAAGTCTATTTTTTCTTTGTTGAATTTTAGCTCTTTTAGAGCATTCTAGAAGGAGCAAGGACTACATCGGTCATCTAATGTCTCTGTTCTTCAGTGTTTTTCCTCAGAGCAAACTAAAGTAGAAAGTTAGATATGCAGAATTGGGTGATAATCTCTTATCTCTCCCTCAAAGCACATCCACCTTGGAAATTAGATCCTATCTGCAAGTTAGATGACTGTAGCCCAAGGCCTTACCCAGGGGCCCATCCTTCAGGCATCCTTCACAGCCTAGCAGGGCAGAAGTTCCAGTGCTGAATCACTCTTTGTGAAAACTTTTCTGATCTGATCTAATGAGAATTTTCCTTTCAGAAACTCGAGGTCTTAGTATCTCATTCTTTTGTTGTGCACCTTCAAGAAGAGTCTGGTGCCTCTTCCCTCTGGGCTGACTTCAGATTCTTAGCCTGGGCAGGCACCTCTGTCAGCCTGTCCTTGTGTACCATGTGCTCCAGCTCTGTATCTTTGTGGTGACCATCTGCTCCAGGTTTGATCTCTCTCACAGGGAAGAAGAAAACAGAGACAGCTCTGCAGATATGGTCTCACAAGTGCTGAATAGAGGGGAAGAATTGCTTCCTTCAACATGCTGGGTCCAGTCTTGCTAGTGCAGCCAACATGGGCTTGGCCTTCTCTGCCTCAGGGCACACTGCTGCCTTGTGCTCAGCTTCTTGTCCACTGGATCCCCCAAGTATTTAATGATTTTTTTTATTGTTTGGACTACAGTCTCTACTATTACATGAAGTTATTTCATCCCAGGTGCAGGACTTTACGTTTGCCTTTGCTGAAATTGTTGTCCACTTATTTTTCAAGTCTGTAGGTATCCCAGTGAATAGCAGCCGTGTCCTCCCGCGTACTGTCAGCTCTCCTTCCTGTGGTATTGTTCACAGTCTTTGAGAGTTTATTCAGCCCCATCATTCAGGTTGTTAATCAAAGCATAAATAGTATCAGCCCCAGTATCAACCCTAAGAAATGCCTCTGATAATCAGCCACTAATTGGACTTCAGCCTTCTGACAAACCTGTCAATGGCAGGTCCCAGAGAAAACTAATTTTTAAGTCTCCTGCATGTGCTACCTGGAAGGGTAAAAGCAGCAGAATTTAATATATCATGCAGTCTGTTTCAGACAAACCCTGCTTGTACTGCTCTATGTCCTGCTGGAATTAGCAGCAGAGAAGGGAGTTTACTGAGAGAGAGATCTTGATTGACAAACAAGTATGAGGAGCTCTGCCTACAGGGGAAGGTTGGTTTCAAGACAGGGCTATTACCAGTAGTGACTGTTTTCTGTTAATCACTCACTTTCATAGTAATAAATCCTTTGCTTTGAAAAGGAGGGCAAACATATTGGTTCACACCAACCAATGTGTTGGTGTATTTCACACCAATTTACTTAAATGAACAAAGTGTAAGCCTTAATTGCATTTTGTTTTAACATTTACTCAGAGGATATTTTTTAAAAACATCCCTGAAATTTAAAACAGCCTTTTCTGCTTCTAGATATATTATGAATCTAAATGTATGATGAAGTTAGGCTTTTCTGTAACTGAGAAGATGGTACTTAGAACCTGTTCTGTGTCATCTGTTACTTTCCCTTAGGGAAGCAGCCCATGCATCACTAATAAAACAGATTTCTCTGTGCTTACTTGAGTTATAGTTGCTTCTGTTGGTGGTGCTAGAAGCACAAGGCTGACTTCTGCTTATAGTGTGGGTACACTACTCGAGTGTGTTTCTTATTCAATCTTGCAGACCATGCTCCTTGTTTGAGAGACGAACTTGAGAAAACTAAAGACTTGTTTAAACTCTTGATTTCAGCTTGCCTTATTTTGAAGACTAGAACCTGTTCTCAGTGACAGTAGTTCACTGAGGTTTTTACTAAATGAAATAAGTCAATGCCTTCAGCTCTGATAAGCCTACTGTAGGACTCTGGGCTAATTACACAGTTGCTTAGCAGCAATTCTTCTCTACCAGTTCTATAATGTGCCGCATCCCATAGCAAAATGGCCAGAAATTCAGCTTTAAGCGATAGTCCTTATCACATGGAGTGTCTATAACAAACAACTACTGGAAGATTTTGAAGAATCATGTGTTGATGCTAGAATTGGTGGTTTGGCCCTTGTGGGTGTTCTTCAACTTGGAATTAATATTGCAGATATCCTGGTGTGAACGAATTGTAGATTAGTTGCTTTGTGGTCCTTGTGCT
Organism: Pipra filicauda; assembly: GCF_003945595.2. Taxonomy (NCBI): domain Eukaryota; kingdom Metazoa; phylum Chordata; class Aves; order Passeriformes; family Pipridae; genus Pipra; species Pipra filicauda. The sequence goes on from NW_024103918.1 coordinate 2,114,686, forward strand.
GAACCTTGCTCTTAAGACAGGTGGGGGACAACTGGTATTGGCTCATAGATGAGGAGCCAGAAGTTTGGCATTGCAGGTGAAGACAGAACACCACGGCTTCTAAATATTATTATTTTTTTCACAGCAAACTGAGCTCTGTCAATGAAGAATATAAAAGGAACAGAGAAGAGTATGAAGAGGCTCAGGATGCAATTGTTAAGGAAATCATTAGCATTGCTTCAGGTGAAAATGCCAGTTTTGATGGGTATCACAGTCTGGAATGCTGGGAGGACTTGCAGTTACTTTGAGAGCCTTCTGTAGAGGCTCTCATTCCCCACAGAATTAACGTGAAAAGTGAGGTGTGGCTTTCAGACAGTTGTTGGAAGATTGAAATATGTTGTCTTCTGTGGTCAGACCCTTTCCTGGCATTGCTACAAATGGGCAGTGATGAGGTGTGTGCAAATGCTAATCCCATGGAAGGGACAAAAATAAGCCCATAAAGGCCACATCTATCCTTCACCTACCTCCCTGACTCTGGGCACCTTCACCCAAATGGCAGAAGTGGTAAAGGACAACAGAGAACTGAGGGAGTGGGACCCGAGGTCTGTGAAGAACGTTGGTATGCAATATAAGATCAAGTTAGTCATTGCTTAAATGGTGCAATAAAAAAATCCTTGTTTTCATAAATAATTACCATATATTTTGCTCCAAGATTGCCTGCTGACAGAGCATTCTTTAGTATTCTTCACCAAAAGCAAAAGAGACATTGGGGAATTTGGGCTGTAGACTCCTGTACCTCATCCCTTTCACCGGAGAAAACCAAACACCTAAACTTAGAACTGTTACTGGGGATGCTGGGCCATCCAGTCTGGTTCTCTGGTATCACAGGCGCTGTATCTCATAGACCTCTCCCTCCCATCATTCACATAAACATAGATGGTTGCTGTGCCTGAAGTGTCTGTGCTGTGTCTCTTTGCTTGCCTGAGCACCAGAATACAGTGTATTATGGAGGAAAGAAAGGTACTGGATTTCCAGCCATCTGCCACTGCGAGTGTTTGCCTCCTGTACTAGGTTAAGCTGTTTCTCACTGTCTGGGTGTTGAGCGAAAATAGTCAACATGGCCTCAACTCTTCCCTGTCTTAGTCTGAAGAAGTCCCCTTAGTATTCAAGGCATGGGAACTTTAGGATTACATCTTGGACTCTCCCAGAAGGTGACTGCCACCATGAACAAAGTTGTTAATGCAGATGAACTGATTTTATGGGCTTGCTACAGGCTTTAAGACACCTCTTCAGCAAGGGCAAAAAAATTGCTAACAGTATTGAATTTGTGTGTCTCCCTAATCAAAACAGGTTATGCAGAGCCAATGCAGACAATGAACGACGTGGTAGCTCAGTTAGATGTGATTGTCAGTTTTGCTCACGTGTCCAACGGAGCACCGGTGCCATATGTCCGTCCTGTCATTCTGGAAAAGGGACAGGGGAGGATTGTGCTGAAAGGTGCAAGGCATCCTTGCCTCGAAATGCAGGATGAGGTGGCTTTCATCCCCAATGACGTTACATTCGAGAAGGGCAAGCAGATGTTCCACATTATTACTGGTAAATACTTCTGTTCTCTTTTTCTGTTGTTATTTACTTTATAAATGTCTTGAGTATTTCCAATAATGATGTTTTTTTAAAAAAACCTAACCAACAAAATAAGCAAAACAAACCAGCAATTTAATAGAACTCTGTCAAAACAATTTCTCTAATCAACAAACAGCTAGTAAAGTACTTTTCTTTCTGAATGGGGAATAAGATTTAGCTCTGTAAAAGAAGAGAGGGTGTTTGTAAGCTACTGTTGTTTATTATATTAAAAAAAAGAAAGTGTCCATAATATTCTAGTGAAATGTTACCTTTGATTACGGATATTCTACATGTTTCTGCACATACAGGCATATTTCTCATCATCCAAACTAATATTAATGGATTTGGTTATTGTGATTGTAGTTATGGTGCACTCTTTGTAGAAGGCGATCACTAATTTCGAAAGAGTCATTCATGAAGAGAGAGGCTGCTAGGACAGTAGAAAAGAAGAATTTAGTCCTTCTTTAATGTTTTCTTTGCCTTAGTGAATGTAACTCCACAAACCAGGCAACCTCAGGAGCTGGAGAACCTGAAACTGCTTAAGTGATTTGGAAAATTCCACTGGGTATCAATTGTACTGTAGCCACATAGGCATCTTTTGTAGGCAAGATTTTAAGCAGCCTCTTCATTAGTGTTTTCTTTGTTAAGTATTAAGGTTGATTTTAAATGCAAAACATGTTTCAATGACGGTACCATTTTTTACCCTTTTCTCTGGTGTAATTAAGATAATTTTACTACGCAGGAAAACATTTTTAGTGTTTATAGATTTAATTGAATCTTAATTTCCATCCATATGTCCTTGACATACATTCTGAGTAGCAAAGATCTGAAATTAGAGAATGATTAATGAACACTTCTAAGATAATCAAAAAGCAAAACTGAAAATCTGAAAAAATTCATGGTAAGACACTTGTTTTTCTGGTTAGCAAAAGCATAAAATTGGTTTTAGTGATCAGTTTTCTGAAAAATAATTTTTATTTCATTTATACTTCATTACAATTAACTTATTAATATCTGGGTTTGCTGATTTTAAATCACCCATTAGCTTTTACCCACTCTATATCTAAGTTGTTTCATTTTTACAGGGAAATTTTAATTGTCTTTTGAGGTGAAAACAAATTAATATTATTCTTGAGCAGCAATACTGATGACTTTAAAGGTTTAGGTATATTTTAGATGACTGCTTGTACTTCTGAAAAGTCCTAAAACTTATGCTCTCTGATCACTTTTCTTTTTGAAAAAGCACAGTGAGAAAGATGAACAAACCAGCCAAGTACTGGAGCCACTTGTTGCACCTGTTAGACAAGTTTGCTACTTTTTACTGGCAAGAGAGTTATAAGTTTAAACATTCTTTGTTTTAATTTAGAGCCTGTTCTCCTCTAAAAGAACTGTTGAATTGTAAAAAGATGATGGTTTTTTAATTATTTTTTGCAAAATTTCTTCTCTAGGACCTAACATGGGGGGAAAATCAACCTACATCCGGCAGACAGGAGTGATTGTTCTTATGGCCCAAATTGGGTGTTTTGTTCCGTGTGACTCTGCAGAAATAACCATTGTGGATTGTATCCTGGCTCGGGTGGGAGCAGGAGACAGTCAGCTGAAAGGCGTGTCTACTTTCATGGCTGAAATGCTGGAAACTGCTTCAATCCTTAGGCAAGTCCTGTGCTTATTTGGTTGTGTTGGTTGGGGCTGATGGGGAAGGACATGCTCTAAGAAAGATGCATTGATGTTTTTCTTTTGTGTAGAAGAACCTCAGTGGAGGATCTCAAGGCCTTTTTATCTGGTTCATAAGTTCTTGAAGTTGCCTTCTGTTTATTTCAGCGGTCAATACAGAGCTGCTACCGGGAGGCCAAAGTCTGAACGGGACAAAGGAACTAATTTGGAATGATCTGTGTGACACTGTGTTTGCACTTTATTTGTATGTTGTTATGTAAATAGGAAAGGTCTTTTGCTTCTTCATAACTTGTGATACTCCAATATCCTGAACTCATGCTGTTCTCAAACATTATAAAATGCTCTTGTGTTTTTAGGACAGCATCTGAAAACTCCCTGATAATTATTGATGAACTGGGAAGAGGAACTTCTACCTACGATGGCTTTGGCTTAGCATGGGCTATCTCAGAATACATTGCTACCAAAATCTGTGCTTTCACTATGTTTGCTACACATTTTCATGAACTGACAGCTCTTGCTGACGAAGTGCCAACAGTAAATAACCTACATGTTACTGCTCTGACCACTGATGACACACTGACGATGCTTTATCGTGTCAAGGAAGGTAAGACTGTGTATATGGTGAATCAGGGTAAACTTCATTTTGCCCTGAGAGAGGAAAAAGTCTTAATGGGGGGAATAAATTAATGTCATACTTCAGGCTTTGGTTTTATAATAGACACATTCTTCTCTGTCCGTAGGGAGTGTGTACGGCAGGAGCTGTGACCATGTGTGAACGCAGTTGGTGATGATGTTGATGATTATTTGTTAAGACTTCTAGGTTGTTTCTGCCACTCAAGTTGGTGCTTTTGAGTCACTCCCTTTTCCTTTTTTAAGGACCAGAGGGAATGGTTCCAAAGGGTTATTTTCTGTTTTCTTAAATCAGCCATTTTAACGTGCTGGTTGGAAATACTTATGTTCCTTAAACTGTTCTTTTAAAAGAAATGAGTGCAACTTTTATGTACTGGCAATTTTTAATAATGTCTATTTCATTGTGATAAGATTTAGTCTTATGTTGCCCAATTTATGCAGTAGTTTGATGTAGGAAAAATCATATGGTTTATTTTTAGCAAATGGCATCATAGTGAAACAACAAGTAGCCTGTTTTGTTAGTGTAAAATCAGTTAGATGTATTTAATTAAAATCCTTTAATGGATCCAGTTATTCCTTCAGTGTTAAATTAAACAATTTTTTATTAGGCATAAATTTAATCTGTTCACTGCAGAAAACAGTTCCTCCTGCTTCTCTATATCCCCAATCATTTCTTGTTCCCTTCAGCAGGAGCCTGTATTTATGCTACATAAAGGAGGGCTGTGTAACTGTGGCTTGCAAGGTGTGCTCGTTTATGGCCTTCTAATTTAGTTGTCAACCCTACAGTGATTTTTTTATTGTTCTCGTTAGAGCATTTCAGTCAGGTTGGCAACCTCTGGACCGATATTTTGATTTAAAATGTGGGCAGAGTACTGTTACTCTATATTCTCACTTAAAAATGCCTCTTAATTTTCCTTTTCTGAGTTCCACAATGAAGGAATGAGTTAGATGACTCTCAAATAGGTAGAACATGGCTCCTGTAGAGCACTCTGGCTAGACTGGATCTGATCAACAGCTTACCTTGTGGAGTGGTTTTGTCTCAAAAAAGGAATAATTATTTGAGGAGTTAGGCTGTTAACTTTACTAAAAGAATTACTCAGTATCATCCATCCTTGTTAAGGCTAAGGAGCTAGTCCATGTCTCATCTCAAATCCTGGAGACTGACGTTTACTTATATCTTTTTTGTTAAGGATTTAATCTTACTGGTACAATTGCTGTACTACATTCCTCATTTTAAAAGCTGTTTTGTTATGCTGACATATCAAACACTTGCTTTTGCTTACCTTGTTCATCCTAATAACTCTGCTATTTGTGAACAGTGCATGTTCAGTATGTATTATCTTGGCACTCTCTCCACTGTTTCCTCATTTTTTTAGCCAGTTTAGGACTTTTCAGTTCATTCCTTCTGACATATATTGTTCTGAAATGTAATTCGTATGCTGCCCAGCTATCAAATTTTACTGAGATGCTTTTAAAGATATTTTTTATAATCTTCACAGGCTATCACCATACTATTAAATGTCCTTAGATAATTGGTAAATGTGGTTTTATCTCCTGATCTGAGCCTCCCTGGAGTGGTACCATGCAAGTTTTGCTCCTATGACATTACTAATTATTTCTTACTCGTTTCTTCTGGTTTTAAATCCATGAAATTACTTCATTTCTTGCCCTTTGATTACATGTATGACCATTTCTAATCTGGTATTCCCCTCTGGCTATAATCTTCCAATTAGATTTTGGATACTTTTCTCTAAGATTAGGAGACCGCTCTGAACAAGGGGAATCACAGCAGGACCAGAAGTACTGCTCTCCTCTGGTTTTACTGAGAGTCTGCTTACAGCTGGGTAGATTAGCTCTGGCTGCCACAGCCTTGTTTCTTTTAACCCTGAGTCCTTGCCTTTTGGGATCTTTATTCCTTAGAAATGCTCTTGGTTCGTGCACTTTTCCAGGCTTCTGAGTATTAGTCCAGAGTGCTGCGGTCCTGGCACCCAGCCTTGCCCATGGAGAGGCAGTGTCTGTGGTTCTTCCCGAGTGTGCTGTTTCCCATCTTCTGCAGCATATGTTGAGCTCCTTCCACCAAGTGACGGTTCAGAGCCCTCTGAATGCGTTGCTCAAATCAGTGCTTAGAAGATGATTTAGTGTGGCATGGGAACTGAAGAAAAATATAGTAATAAGCTGCTGCAAGCACACATTGAAACTATGAGTGGTTTTGGTGCAGCAGGAGCTGGTGATGTACATTATCTTCAAACAAACCTTCTTTATTTAGATGCCTTATTTTGAGCACGTTGGTTGGGGAGGGAATTAATATACACTGTATCAAAACCTTCTACCTTCTACATCCTTTGGAATAGCAATTCTTACGATAAAATCCCCTAATACTTCCCAGATAGTTGGGTGAATTTTCTTTCTTCAACCCACTCCTTTTGTTTTTTATACCTGTATTAATGCAACTATTCTGGTCCTGATAAAAATTCTAGAAGCCCATTTTCATATTTTTCTTGAATCATCTTTGCCGTTTTTAGTCATACCCACCTTTTCTCTGTACGTGCAATGTCTTTTCATTCCATCCATTTTCTTGGAAGTGCTATTGAGTGTAGAGGCACAGTAGTTTGTATCTATCTACTATCTATCTATCTACCTATGTATGTATGTATCTATCTATCTATCTACCGAAGAGATACAACGTTATGAAGTCTTCATCTTAAAATACCTGGTCTAAAATTGGATCTCTCTCACATAAGTTTTTGCATTTAGTGTTGTGCTCTTTCCCTTTTGGAAGTGTTAAGTTGCTCTGACAAGGATGTGAGTAGAGGCAGCTTGGATACAGCTGTGTTTTGAAACAAATAACAGGTTTCATGTCATTTGAAATGCATAACTAAATCTGAAGTGTGTGACAAGGAACTTTTTATACAGTATGTTCAACCCTGTCTTCATGCTTCAAGAGTGTGAGAAGATCTCTGAAAGAGGAGACACAGAAAGTACTGTTCTCCAGGCCTCTGCTCAGGATTCTCTGAGTGAGAACCAAGTTAGCTTTGTGTCTGGGAAGGTGTGTGTTTTTAGTATAAAATCAAGGAGACTAGTTTCTGCTTAAAAATGGTAGTCTCCTTTTGAGAAGTTTAAGAGATTACAAGGTTAATAAAACAGAAAAAAACCTAAATGCTAAGTTTTCCTTTACCTCTTCTTTGGATACCCAGTATTTAATAGATGATTAGTTAACTGTCATTTTGCATGTGTAATTCATTTATTCATAACTCTTGGCTGGAGACCAGAATTAAAAGGATGTAGTAATATTTGTGGGGTGCCAAATGGAATTATGATAATGTAAACTAATGAAGTTGACAGATTTTGAAAATTGTTTTATGTAACCATGTATAATTTAGATATTTTGAGCAATTATGAGAACTTTTCTTTCTCAACCAAGTGTTATAAACCATGTATTAATTAAAATAAGTGTAAACTTAAAGTTGAAAGGTTTTGATATAATTAGAGGGGACTCCTGGAGACTGAGGAGTTATGTGCTACAGATGCAAAGGAGAAAAGGGATGTTTGAGAATGCAACATTTTTAATATTTATGCATACACACACATATATATTTATATAAATAACTAATTTATATTATATAAGTGTGAGAGATATATATTAAAAAAGAGGCAAATTACTATATACTGCAGACTGTGCTGAAGTGCTTTAATAAAAATCATTATTCAATGTCATTCAAGTAGTAGAGGGAAATTCTTTCTGCCTGAAGAATTTTCCATTTCTTCCTGAAGCACTTTGGAGCTCTGCAATTACTGCTCTAAGAGAGCTTAATTAAATAAGAGCATATTCTTTAGTCTGTGTTATCAGGTTTAGTTCAAAAGGTAAATCAGAAAGTGTTGGGGAGAACCAAATGATGATACACACTTAATTCTTCAGAACAGAGAACTATTACAAGCTTGTTCATATAATTTCTATGTAGCCATATTATCTTTTGAGCATTGTTAACTCTTGGGTTATTTCTCTGCATCCAGGTTTTTGTGACCAGAGTTTTGGAATACATGTAGCAGAGTTGGCAGCTTTCCCAAAACATGTGATAGAAAGTGCAAGAGCGAAAGCCTTGGAGCTGGAGGAGTTTCAGAACATTGGCAAGTCCAGGGACTCTGAAGGAGAACCATCAGCCAAGAAACCCTACAGAGAGAGAGAGGTTTGCTATCAGAAATGTTTTTTAAAAGTTTTTTTGCTGGAATAGCTCAAGCAAAATAGTTTAAGGATTCAGATTCCCCCAGTGCTTGAGGATAATTACCTTTAATACATTTTTCCATAACAAAATGTTTTAGCTATGAAGTTTTTAAGAATTGAAGAGATGTTCAGGGATAGTGGGTTTTGATTTAGATTCATTTCAACTTAACATACGCAAGAATTTTATCTAAAGACGTAGTTGTGAGGTTGAAACTCATTTTTTTTCTTAAAGAATAGTGATCACCAGTGAGTATGATTGGTGAACAACTGGGGTCATACAAAGGACCATGTCTCTGCCTGACCTTTGGAGTTTTATTTATGCTGTGAACCAAGCCAGAATTTTGTGTTCATCACTTTTGTTGACTATTTAATTTGTGTGCAAAGTTTCTTGGGACTTAAGACAAAGCTTTATTATAACTGTGTAGATTATTCTTAGCTCCGCAGTTGGATTGCACCTGGTTTTGCTCCCCCTTGTTTGAGAGCTCATTAGTGCCAATTTCTTAAAGCTCAATGTGCTCAGATCTGTTCACATCACAGAAAAGCTGAGTACACAGCTTTCTCCTTTGTGCCTTTCCGTGTCCCATCAGTACTAAGACATCTCACAAGCTGATCATATCAAAGGACCTGGAATGTCTGATTTACAGATGTTATGAAGTTCTTCCCATTTCACATGAGAGAATTTTAGCTTGGCTTTCTCTACTCAACTGGGAAGTAAAATCTTCTTGGCTTTACACGGTCTTTGAGCACAGGTTGAGGAAACCCACATCTCATCATAGATCTGATCATGTCTACATTGTATAATACAATTGTATAATGTTGACTGAACTGTTTTTTCTCCCTTTGCCTTCTTTTTAAAGAAGCTTCATTAGCAGGCAGTGTGAAAGAAAACAAGGGCTTGCAGGAAGCTTTCTCAGGATATCCTGTGTCATCTTGTTGCTGGATTAAGAATCCTTCCATTGACATCTGTGGCAGCCTTCTAGGAAATCCATGTGCTACCTTATGGCTTGCATTGGTTTTCACCAGTTCAGGTCCTCCTTGCTGTGTGCATAGAAATATGCTTATAGATCTTAGTTCTGTGTCCCAGCAGTCGATCTGAAACTTCACAGCCTTGCACCTCATTTATCTCTTCCTGGCAATCTTGGTAATACTCCAGTGTATGGAAGCCTTGAAGTGTTAGTCCATATCCAAAGCACTTTCTACATTTAAAAAGCCTTTGCTTTAGACAGAGGCTGTTATCTGTTACTTTGTTTTCAATTTCGGAGGTCAACTGCATTTGTTCCTGACTCAGTAAGTGGATCTGATGTTGTAGATGAATGATCTCTGTTTTGTTGTACTTTTACTGCCAGGAGATTTTCTTTCAAACTACCTCAGTTGCTCCACTATTACCTTTCCTTTGTCAGTGTGCTAGATGTCATGGTGAAGAAATTTTCAGATTAGTTGGACCTGGCTGCACGGTCATACGTTGATGTAAATTAAATTGACACAGCAAACACTTGTGACAAATACAGCATCATGTTTTATTCTTGGATATTTCAGTAATACATAATATTTCATAAACTCTCTAGGCAATAGAATGGCAGAGCTTTAGATGTCTCACCCAGGCAATTTATCTGCCTTGGTTGACATCACATTTAGAGGGAAAAGTGTGCTATTACATTTCCGAGTGCTTTGGAGACTTGTGCACTGAAAACTGCATTAGCCTTACATGATAGGGGAAAATTAAGAAAACCTTTTAGTAGAATTCTAAAATACAGAGGACTGGACAAAATTCTGTATTATGGGCAAATTGTTTCCAATACAGGGATTCTGAATACTGTTCACTGAAATGTTTGTTCTTGCTATTCAAGTCAGATTGTTTAGAAGTTCCACTTCGCCTGTTTGTATAAAAGCATATGCATAAAGCTTAATTATCATCTGTTCTCCTTGGTGACGACCACTCTCCAGTTGCTTGGTTACAATTCGTTCTTTCCTTTTGCATGTTGAAACATTGCTTTTGATTTACGGTCCCCCCTAAAAGTAACTAGTTTGGGTAATATGGCCATTCTTATGCTGTTGTTGCTGGCAATCCTCACCTCATGTGGCTGCACACTGGGATTAAATGTGGAACATATATAGGACATCTCAATGTTAAGTATTGTACTTCTGCTGATCAACTGATGCTTTTTGCTCAGGGATTGAAAGGGAAAAGAACTCCTGATGCCAGTATAACTGGATTGTTCTGGTGTTGAAAACTTGATAGCAAGTGCAAAAACAACCATGTTTTTTGCCTGCACCGAGTTTCTCCTGATGAACAGTGCTTTGTATCTTTAGGGAATTTGCAAAAATCCTGCTTGCAATCTAAACATTCTTTCTGTTTTCTTTTACTTCTCTTCCCTCCATTTCAGGAAGGTGAAAAGATAATTCAGGATTTTCTTTGTCAAGTGAAAGCATTGCCCCTGACAGACATGTCAGAAGAAGACATCAAAATCAAGCTGAAACAGCTGAGAAATGATGTGCTGGCAAAGAACAACAGTTTTGTGAATGAAATAATTTCTCGAATGAAAGTTACATCATTATAGGTGTGAGAACAGCATACAGCTCTTGAAGCCTATTTTGCATTGAAAGAACTATAATTTTCTTGTCTTGTAGCTTTTATACTTTATGATACTTGTACTGATGTATGTAGGCATTTTTTTTCTTGGATTGTAATTATTTTGTAAAAAATTCTGAGCACATTATGTGCCAGATTCCTGCTTTAGTTGTGACCACTGTACTCTTCTAGAAGTTTTCAATAAAGTGCTTTTTCATATTGAGAGAATTATTGGCGGCACAAACAGAATGCGTAGTATTTTACCAGAAGTGTGCTAGAAAATGTAACAGTTGAGGTGGCATACAACTACCACAGCCTTAAAAAACAACAGTGCATACACAGAATTTTTATCCCATACCATGATTCTTTTCTGTGGGATGCAATTATATTAATTAATTCATCGAAGATTTAGTAAGGCTATGTTAGTGCTCCATTAGAAAAAAACCCCATCTGATCTAAGTGTGCCCAGGTGGCCAAGAAGGCCAATGGCATCCTGGCTTGTGTCAGAAATAGTTTGGCCAGCAGGACCAGGGCAGTGATTGTCCCCCTGTACTTGGCACTGGTGAGGCCGCACCTCGAATCCTGCGTCCAGTTCTGGGCCCCTCACTACAAGAAGGACATTGAGGTGCTGGAGCAGGTCCAGAGAAGGGCAACAGAGCTGGTGAAGGGTCTGGAGCACAAGTCTTATGAGGAACAACTGACAGAGCTGGAGGTATTTAACCTGGAGAGAAGGAGGCTTATGGGGGGACCTTATTGCTCTCTACAGCTCCCTGAAAGAAGGGCGTAGTAAGGTGGGAGCTGGTCTCTTCTCTCAGGACAAAAAGAAACAGCCTCAAGGTACTTAAAAGATGTGTAGACTTAGGGACATGGTTTAGTACTGGGCTTGGCAGTGCTGGCTTAATGGTTGGACTTGATGAGCTTACAAGTCTTTTCCAACCAAATGTTTCTATGGTTTTCCAGAAATCTTTTACATGTGTCCTTGCACAGAGCTGAGGAGGGGTGGGATGGATAGGATTTTTTTTTGTTTTCTCTGTGGATGGCAATGCTTGACTCACATATACTGTGGGCCTGCTCTTTATGCCTGAGCGGTGATAAGTCTTGCATATTTTGGTGGGTTTGTAATGAAAGCAGAGGCTGGAGTGAAGTTACAGTTTAACTGGAACTTCTGAGTTGGTCGTGATTTGTGAGGTCTGTCTACAAGGTAAGAATGCATTGATTTTTATCTGATGTACTTCTCTCATTGAGACAGTTTGAAAGCATGCTGGTAACAAGTTTATTTTCTCCTTGAAATTTAGCATTTTAAATTGTAGCTCAAGAGCACTACCTATATTTAAAACTGTCAGTGTTGAAAGACTAATGGGAAAAGGTGTTTATCGCATGAGATGATAGGAATAAAATCATGCTGAAGATGCTGGGCACACTTGCTGTGTTCAGAGATTGCATCAGTGGGTGTGTGCTGAGGACAGCAGTGCTGCTGTTAAAGCTGTGTTGGATTAATATGTTGCAGTGGTCTGCATTTAAACATTCCAACAATAGTCATAGAAGAGGTGTGATGTTCAACTTACTGTTGGATAATACTTGTTTGAAGTTAGGCTAGAACTGGGACATATTAGATCTCCTTCTTAACAGAAGAACTAAAGGCTTGTTTGAGAGGTTTGAATGCTGCATAACACCTTTTTGGTCTTAAAATTAAAATGCATTCTACTTAAAAAGACAAAAATAGACTTGCACTTACAAACAGCACAGTTGATGCATGGTCTGGAAAAGTGTGCGAATGGAAAAATCTGTTACATAAAATAATGAAAAATATAGCTGGGTTTGCAATTTGATTGGTTCAGGCACAAGCTATCCAAAAATACAGCATTATACATAAAATAGACAATGAGAATCCATTTAGAGGATCAAATACTGCAGTGACACACCGCAATTTGTGTAGGATCAAGTGGCTTTAACCGTTGCTAGAAACAAGCGGTTCTTGTGAGCGACTGGAATGGCTGGTACTTACAGCCTCATCCTGCATGTGCTGAGATCGCTGTGGTCTGATCAGAGATGCCCCTTGCTCAGTGCCCTGTCCATAACTGTGGGACAGGCATAAAACTGTCACTGGTTACCTCTTCTAGGAACTTCTCTGTTTTCCCTTTGACCCTGCGTGAGCCTTCAGTGTCTACAGCACTCTTAGCCCAGGAGTTGGTTGGAAAAGACTTCTAAGATCATCAAGTCCAAATGTTGGCCCTCACTGAGCTCCCACTTGCAATAGGGACCACTTCTGTGCTTTGAACCTGATTCCCAGTTTTATTCAGTCCCTCTTGTTTGTGTTCTTTGTGTCCCCTCTTTCCGCTCTGGACACGGTGCATCAGTTCAGCAGGTGCAGTATGCTGAGGAAAGGCTGCTTTTATTTTTGTATTGCAATTGGAGGCTGATAGAACTGTTCCTGAGTAACCAGATTTGCCCATCTGAGAGTGAGAGCAGTACCTGTGTGTTACTTGGGAGTGGTGGGGTACCCTGACTGGACCAGCTCCGTGCAGCACCTTCCCCTCTGTGCTTCAGAAAGGGAGTTGTGTATCTGCAGCAAAAGTGATTCAGTTTTTCTCGTGCCCTTCAACACTCAGAAGGAAGAAGTGTAAAAGTTAATGGGATTTTAAAACTAATCTTTTGAACTGTTTTCTCTTCTACACTACACTTCCCCCTCCCTCTGAGTGTACTGCTGCTGCCGGATATAGGCAAGAGGAGATCAGGCAGGGTTAAGTCTCCATATGTCAGTGCTGCTTTCAAACTGGGTTACAGGTAGTGTGATTTCATGTGAGCAGGCGGATGGCTATTTTTGCTAGTTCCAATTTAGCTTTTTGTTCAGAAAAATACCTATGAGACAGGAGCAATTCCAGAACTTGTCTGCTTATTACAGAGTTTTACCAAGGATTCAGAGACTATCAAACCTTCAAAACAAAGTTATGTGGCTATTGAGGAGCAGTGAGGCCACGTACTCTCAGCCTTGAATAAAGATGCGAGTTTCTCTTTGCTCATTCACTTGAAAAAGCTTGTCCCTGAATGCTTGCTGCAGGCAAGTGGTGTTTTTAGACTGTGCCACTCCTGTTCATCTAGAAAAGCCTTTATAAGGAAAACTGCGTTAGGTGGGGTAAAACAAAAGAGGGCACATGAACAAACACTGAAGGAATTATTTTCCTTTGATTGTTTTACCACCCTTTTAGTGATCAGGAGTTCAAAGTTCAACCAGATTGGGTGCAGGAACACCTGGTAGCCAGCCTGATGAGAAAGTGCTGGGTTTACCTCTTGGGTTGTGCAGGTGACATGGCAGTCAGCAGACTCCAGTAAGGACTGGGGGACTTGGGGATCAAGCTCACAAATCCAGTGAAGGCAGCCTGCTGGCTCTGGAGTTGGCTGTGCCTGTTCTAACTTGCAGCTGTGTGCGTTCATCTCAAGTAATAATGCAGTCACTAAATGGCTCTTTGTGTCTTTCCTCCACTGGAGCTGAGGTGGTTTTGGAATCTGAAATGGCAGGAACATGACTGAGATGAGTCCTTGCCCACTGGCAGCTGCACTGGCACTGGTTTAAGGAGACTTTAATCCTCAGAGAAAGCTTAGGATACCTGCTGGTGAGAAGTGGGTCCGTTAGTGGCCTGGCTTTGTTAAGCGTAATGACTTTGCACTAGCTCTTAGTAGATGTAGCTGGTCTGGGTTGATAACCACTCTAAGTGACTGGGAGTGCTCATGGTCCAACTTTTCTGGATTTAGGGAAGCCTGTGCAAGAGCTCATTGCTGTGCTGGAGGAGATGCTGCCTTTGCAGCTCAGCTGAGGTCTGAGATTGTGTGAGAGTTTCATCTTGTTTGGTGTGAGATTAGGGTGACAGTTTAAACTGGTTTTAATGGCATTTGATGAGTTTTCAAACACACAACAAACACATAGGCTGAGCAATTTCTATGAATACAAAAGTGTGACAATTGGCCTTACTATTCTGCAGTGTGGCAGATTTATTTGAAAAATCGAGAAAGAGCAGTTGCTGCTTTGCATCTGAAGTAGTGTGAGGTTGTGCATTGAATGTTTTGCATCTTGCTGACCTGGGAACAAGGAAAACAAGTGGCCTCATGAGCCTGAAGCCTTAAAAGATAGTGGAAGAGGGTGCTGTCATTTCTGTGAAATGGCTGCAGATGAAACTTGCCTCTTGATGCTGCCTGTTTGCTGAAAAAGGCTTTTTTGCAGTTGTGTCTCAGATATTCCTGTTCCTCTCCCAGCCTTGCAGTTGCCTTGCAGTTGCCTGTTGCTTTTGCTCTCCCTGCTCCTGCCAGGGCTCCTGCACTGTTCCCATACACAGAGGAGCACCTTGCAGTGCTACTTTTATGTGTGTGTGTCTCTCTCAGCTGTCAACAATGCTTTCTACCCTTTGCATGGGGTGGGACAGGGGTAGATATATCCCTGCACGTCCTGCTTTGCCAGTCAAATTGAGAGGGACCAAACTCTGCTGTTGAAGAGGGAAGTGACAATTTCTAATCACTCTCAGTGGCAGCTGGGACTTACCCTCCTGACATGGTGTCCAGCAGCAGTGCCTGTAGCTAAGGGAAACAGTACTGTAAAGCAGATGGCAGGTTGTGTTTGCTCCAGCAGCTGCAGGGAGTAGCACTTTCCTAGAGGTGAGAAATGTATTTGCCTTTTCACCACTGTGGAAAAAGGTGCCTTGGCACCTGGTTTGAGCTGCTGGATGCTTGTGGCAGTTTCCGTAAGGGTGTAATCGTTCTGTCTTCATAGGGACGATTGGAAAGCTGAAAACAGCTGTGCTGAATAACAGGAGCCGAGGGAAAAGCTGAGAGTAAATAGCCTGTGCTTATGAGAACATTCCCCCTGCTGATCCACTTGGTCCTGCTGCACGCATCAAAGTCGTTGTTTGTCAGGGCAGTGCGCTCTCATGAGGGGCAGCTTCAGTATGCTCTTTTTCCAAAAATTAGGCAACTGTTCCTACATGGGTTGCTGTGGGCTCTGGCAGCAGGCCTGACTGCCCTGGCAAACAGCAGACCTTTAGCTTGTTCAGGGAGGGCTGTGGCAGGTCACGCTGGCAGCCTGGTCCCATCTCCATCCTGCTGCTGGATCGTGCAGTGCAGGGAGGCAGGAATCTGGTCAGCACTCCTAAAGTGTCTTTGCCAGCCTGAAGTTGCTGGTTTATGCCCCAAGGAACATGAAAATTTTTCGTGTTGAGATTTTGAAATATAGTCTTGTTTTCTACTTTTCTACTCATCTTGTTTTCTACTTTTGTCTTTGTGCATAGAAGTGGCACCAAACTTCAGGACAGTATCCACTGCCATGGACTTTAGACTAGAGGTTGTCAGTCTTTTTAGCATGCCCGCCGGTTCCCCTTGCGTGGCCATTCCCACACCACTCTGATGCTTCTGACAGCAGGCAGTCCAAGCTTTTAAACCTCTCTGCATCCTCCTGACCCCATCCAGAGCTGCCTGGGGACCTGCTCTCCCTATGCAGGTGCATCCAGGCTGGTGCCAGGGAGCCAGACTGAGCCCAGCGTACCGGGCCACATTCTGTACCTGCTCTCCAGGGTCTTTGACTTCAACAAAAAACATTCTACAAAGGATCAAAAATGTAGCTGTCAGAATATGGTCCCAAGCCTTGCAAGGAATGACAACCTGGGTTACCATGGTGCAAGCCTTGTGGGTTTTAGGTGATTGTGGGAAATGCCGTCCAGAAGCAATTCTCTTCTGCCTGGATATTTTCAGTATTTTTTTCTAATGCTGTAGATTGTTGCTGACCTTCATGTCCCTTCTTTGTTTCTCAGGGTCTCAATGTAATGGCAAGTAGTTTTCCTTATGCTTTGATGTGCTAATGAAGAAGGTAAAAATAAACAGTAAGCTTCATATCCATGTTCAACACCAAAATTACCAGCAAGATGATTCTGACGCTCATTTTAGTGCAGATAATTTGGCTGTAGTCTTTTGTTCACCATGACCTGGAAAGGCAGCGTAGGAGTTTTGATTTCTATACCTAGCGATTGCTCCTCTTTTCACCTTGGGCGGTAACAGATTTTTCAAGCTTTTGCTCTCTTTCCGCTTGCAGCCGGTCATCTTTCATATCTTCATTCTGCTGTGACATTTATCATTCAATTCAGGGATGCTGGGATGCAGCACAGCAATTCACTCGCACATTAATAGCAATCAATGACATTAAAAGGTAAAAAAAAAACCCTGCTTACTTTGTGCCTGTGCTATATAACAGGATGTGTATTCAAGTGCCAAAGGCTAGTGATGTAGGTGTGGGAGAACAAGGAGGTGCATGTGAGTTGTGAGATGCTCCCTCTCTGTGTGGATGTACATCCGCACTGAAACTCAAGTAGCCCCCAGGGTTTAAAACCAAAACTGAACCAGCTTCCTAACCTGCCAGCTGTGCCTGTCTAAAGTGCCATCTTCACACAAGTCC
Organism: Pipra filicauda; assembly: GCF_003945595.2. Classification (NCBI taxonomy): domain Eukaryota; kingdom Metazoa; phylum Chordata; class Aves; order Passeriformes; family Pipridae; genus Pipra; species Pipra filicauda. The sequence goes on from NW_024103918.1 coordinate 2,131,810, forward strand.
CAACCTTGACTTGGCAGCTTTGCCGCAAGGGGTGCCAGTCTCCCAGGGTGCCAGATGTTGGCACACCATCAGCAAGGGTGAGAGGGCTTGGGAGGGGGGTTCAGTAGGTATCTTGATACCCCAGCCAGGAGTCAAAGCACCTACTTCTACCTCCTTCCGTGCAGTGAGCACTGCAAATGCCAACGCGGTTACTTCATTCAGGCTACTGTGACAGTAGCCTGAGCACCGCAAAACCAAACAACTGGAACAGATGGCATAGCATAGCCTGGCTGTGAGGCAGCTTTGCACTTCTCCACGCTGACATGAAAGACTGAGATGGCAAGAGTGACTGCAACAGCTGGGAGCAGCTACCTGGGGTAGCTCTGATAGTGCGGAGTCCATAGCATTGCCTCCTTTGGCCCAATTTGAGTGCACCCTGGTTGCTGGACCTGGTAGAAGCCCTGGTCCCCAGCACAGGTTGTCCCTTCTCTGAAAGTGTTCTGGAAGATGCTATTTCAGCAGTCCTTTGGCCACTGCCATTTTGTTCTGGTTATTCCCTTCAATTTAAATAAAGTCATCTGAGACCAAAAATGCCTGTTTGAGGTTTCCCCAGAAAATGAGTAGCACTTGCTAAGCAGGCAGTGGACCACCATCACTGTGAAACACTTGCATGGCTGGGTAGCTTGCTTAAAATATTTGGTCTTCTGAGGAGGAAGTGTGCCCTCCCCAAACACTGATGATGCTGAAGGCAATGGGTGGCCTGTGCTCTGCAGCTCCCGTGGGACCCCAGCTGAGGCCTGCCCATCCCACTGCAGCAGAGCCCACTCACAGTTCAGTAACACAGCAGATGGAGCAGAGCTAAACTGGTTCTATCAAACCTGAGTCTTATTCCTAATCATCTGACATACAGTTTCACCTACAGTAGCATTTTAATGCTTTTTTTTTTTTTTTGACTCCAGGAAGGAAATCAATTTCCAAAAGGGAAGTCTTGAAGAAGCCCCTCTTTCTGTGCTGCTGGGGCTGAATTTCAAGCATGATATGTAATGATACGACACTGGTTATGAGAAAACCGCAGTGCTGTTTATCTTTCTGCTGTAGAAAGACACAGGATTAATTCTCTGTAATCTCTCTTGTAAGAGATGTGCTCATTCAGTGTGAATTAGAGGAGCTGCATGAAGTAAATGGGTTTTTTTTGCCCTGAGATTAGACTGGCTGTTGATTTGGCCCATGAATCCACACTAATGCTGTTGTACTCTTAGTAGTTCTCAATGGTTTAATGTCTCTCATGAGTGTAGTTTGTAGATAAAAGTGTAATTTTCTTACTGGAAAACTTTAGAAGCTGATGAGTATCTTACCCATTAGTATTGCAAAGTTCAGTTTTACTGGTTTTTTTTAAGAATGAGAACTGGTCTCCATCAGTGACTATATGCTCATTCATCCCGTGCACATGAGAGGAAATAAAACCATCCAAAGACTTCGCTGCACCTCCCACGCATCCTGAGTAATGCACTTCTTAAGATCTTTCTTTTCCTATTTCCCTTATCAAAGGACATCAGGTAAGGCATCAAGGCTGCTTTAAGATATTTTATGTGAACAAGAAGTTTTTTTGAGGGTATGGTAACCAGCGCAGTAATCTGACATTTGCAGATAATGCCTGAAAACTTGGTTTTTGGCTCTTCCAAGAGGACAAAGGGGTACATGAAGGGTGCCTGGTACGAACTCCAAGAGCTGCTGTGCCTGCTCTGGGCCAGTCCCATTATGAGGGGAAATTTAGTCTGGAAAATGGATTGCAACACATCTGGTCTATAGGGAACAAGCAACCATTAATGCATTTCACAGGGTGCTCAGAGAAACCTCCATACCCATCAGTCAGGGTGGTTTTGGAAAACCTTCCCATGGTCACAGGAGTCTTTGTGATGGTGTTGGATACCTTTGGTTGCTGAAGCAAGGGATGCTCTTCTTTGCCTTTCATGCACTTAAGTGTATCCCGAAACACAGTGTGCTGCTTTGCAGTGTATCATGCACATGTGCAAATGGACAATGTAAATTCCTCTGGTTTTAGTACTGTAGAATTGGATAGGGAAACAGGGAGGAAGAAGGAGCCTGTCCCAGAGGAACATTTATGTAAACTGCAGTGGTACAAATGGAGAACAATAGGATTTTCACTTCAGATACCACAGTCTGCTTGATTTTGCTGTTATGTGAGTTAGTGACAAAACTTGCATCGATTTGAATAGAGCAGGACGAGGTCACTGTGAGTCTGGGTGATGTTTCAATTCTCACTTCCTCAGGTAGTGAAAACAAAAGCCCTGAGCCCTTTGAAGCTGAGCGGGGTCCTAAACCTGAGGGCTGTGGTGTGGGGCTGCAGCACCTCTGTCCAACTCTGGCTGCAGAGGACCTGTGTGTGGTCAGCACAGAGACCACCACTGAAAGCATCTCAATTAGACATCAGTCTTTAATTAGTCACCAGGAGAGCTGCTGTATACCAGACCCGTTTGTATTCACTGCGCTCTCAGCTCTGTTTCTCCCAGACTTTGTGACTATCACCTGTCTTCTCCATCTCATTGTTACCTGTCTCTCTTCATCTTCCCTTCCCCTCTGTAGTGACAGCACAGATATTGGTTGGGAACAGAGGCCGGTGATGAGGGAAGCACTTGCTAAGGAGGGAGTCAGTCCTCTGTGGGAGAGGGACAGACTGTGATTTTTTGGATGCCCCTCACATGCTGCTCTAAAAAGGCCACACAAACAAACAAACAGAAGCTGTTTGCACTCAGAAATAGTCCAATTTCTCCTTTTACAAAAATATATACACTAGCAAAGTCTTTCAATTCCAGCTGTGGAGGAAAGTGGCTGCAAAGATTGATGCCCTTGAACGTGTGAAGGCAGAACACCTTCAGGACTCTAATGGCAGAAAGTTTGATACAATCAGGTTGTGTTGTGCCTGCTGAAAATTCAGCTTTCTAGAAATGCAATCAAGGAAAATTTAAGCTTGAGATAATGTTTGAAATAGGCAACCTGAAGGCTGTGTTAATACACAGGGGTTAGCCTGTTCCTCAAATGCCTTTGCGTTCTCCCAGTGGGTGGGGTAGAGAGGAAAGCTGGCAGGAAACCTTTGGTATTTTAGGAAACTTGCATGGCCTGTTAAAATCACTTATAATCACCTGTTAAGATGTAACAGTAATATCAGCATGGCAGTATGTTATGTGCTTATGTAAGTTCATATAAATGCCTCCTCATGTTTAGCTCATGTTGACACTCTTGACCAAAAGTTAGGAAACACTTAGAAAAGTTAATATATGTTTAAAATATATAAAAATTAATGTAGAGATAAGAATGTAATAAGTTAATGTTTCTAGGGACAGCTTTCTGAAACAAATCATTTTTCCCCCCGTTGTTCTGCACCCTTTGTTAGGCCATGTTAAAAACATCCACGAGAGCGGACAAGTTGCGATGAGAAGGATGTGAGACCCTATGGCAGAGCATGAGCTCAGCTGTGGTAAAGCCCGGGCTGGGCTCTGCTTGTGGCAGTTTCAGAGAGACCAGCTAGAAACCAGCCTAACAGAAATAAAAGTTCTCAGCTTCAAGGTACCCCAAAAGTCAGCAGATCCTATTTTAAAGTGGACTGAGCAGCCAAAAATGGTTACTGGAAAAACTGTTCAGAAAGATGTTGGGTTTTATTCAGTTTGCAGTGGAAAAGTACATGAATGTGGACAGGCATCCTTGCTGATGTCCTGAAAGGAAACAGGCTCTTTGCTTCCCTCCCGAAGCAGAACCAGTCACTGCTGTGGGTGGCAACACCTTAAATAAAATCATTTTGGTGTCACCCTCACCTCGTCACTCACTGCCTCTCTGGAGAGAGCAGCAGATGTTCTAACCTGTATTTTTAGTGGTTTGCAACTCTGTGCACTGTCCAGATAGAAATTCCCATCAATAATATATTGGGATTTCAATGACTAAATTTGCTCAGCAGTGGGGGATAAAAATCCATGTGGGGGCCTATCACTTCCCTCTCCCTGAGGTGATTCCACAGACTGTGCTATTTAACTGCAGCAGGGAAAACCTTTGTGGTTTGAATTGAACACCACACTACTCAAAAGGCAAATGTTTGTACTCAGAGTCTTTCCTCACAGTCTCAACATGCACCTTGCAGGTGTTTTAATAGCGCCCACAACCAGTTTTCTGCCTGCGTGACAAATGCTGACTGATGGCTCCCACACTCCCAGAGCTGCCTCATGGTCGTGTTAAACACCAAAGGGGTACACTAGAGACACACTGGAGGGTACAGGGCTGATGTTAATAACACCTAGCTGCAGTTTCTAGAGTTTTAAAAGATTTTAGAGCAAAGATGACTGACAGTGCTGAATGATGCAGTGAACGTGAACATATCCTCTCCTGACTATATGGAGTGCTACTGGTGCTAACTTGAGCGTATCAAAATCAGCTCTGGTGCTGAGAAACCTTTTTCTTGACCCTGGACATCTGTGAGTACCAGCAGTGTCTTGGAATGATTTGCTTTTTGGAGGTTGCTACTCTTCTGACAGGTTGTGCAGACCCCCTATGTCATGGCATCAGATTTTCATCAGAAGTGGGAGATGTGCGGATTGTTCCCACTGCTGAGCCAAAGGGCTGAAGAGCAAAGAGGAAATGTACAAGAAGAATAGGATGAGAGGAAATGGCATCAAGTTACACCAGAGGAGGTTTAGATTGGATATTAGGAAATATTTTTTCATTAAAAGGGTTGTCAAGTATTGGAACAATATTGGAGCCACATCCCGACCAGGGAAGTGGTTGAGTCACCATCCCTGGAGGCATTCAAAAGTGATGTAGATGTGGCACTCAGTGACATGCTTGAGTGGTGGGCTAGGCAGTGCTGAGTTAAGGCTTGGACTTGGTGATCTCAAAAAGGTCTTTTCTAACCTTAATGATTCTGTGAATCTATGATTCTATGAAAGAGTTGCTGCAAGCAGCAGTGTCACCCTGAACACCAGGCTCCTGCCAACCCACTATCCCTCCTCTCGTCCTGTCGGGCAAAGACAATTTATTTAAAACCCTTTAATAAAATTACATTCTTTAAAAAAACAGCTTTTGAATCTCCTCTGCTGGAGTTGTTTTGTATTTATTTGCTTGAAGGGCATCCAGGAGCGCTTCTTTGGGCACCACTGCCAAACCATCTTCTGCTTGCAAATGGGATGGATGCTGGCAGTACTCTGGATGCTGCACCAGGGCTGACAGTGGAGCTGAGTGTTGCTGCGGCTGGTCTGTAAAACCCTCGGGCTTCTCAGCCCCAAGAGCCGTGCCTGGGGCCTGTGGCACTGCAGGTGATGCAGGGGCTCAGGAGCCACCTTGCCAGGGAGGCCTGGGCACGGTGGTGGCACCTGTTCCCCTGCTCAGAGTCCTGAGGTGGCCTGCAGGTCTGACCAAAGTGAGAGAAAGGAAGGTGAGAGATGGCTAAAACATCCCAGCTGATGCACTGAGACCCCCCATGGTGTTCCCATCCCTCTCTATGGATCTGTGCAGAAACAGCCCTGGGAGAAGGATCTGCTGGACAGCCCTCGAATGCAGCCCAAATTCCCCCAGAGGCACCTGGGTCTCCCCCCACTTGGCTTAAGGGAGTCTAAATATCAGGACCTGCACTGGTGTGTGTATGATGCCAGGGATCCCACGCATTGCAGTGCACAGGGAGTTATCCCCCACCTGCATTAGCTGCTGCCTCTGCCTGTGTAAAGTCCTATTTTCTGCTGTGGAGATGCACAGAGTGTGTATGAGCCCTCTGATGGTATGTGCTGGCTGCAGCCATCATCAGCATCTCTACAGAAAAGCAAGCAAAAGCACCTGTGATATGAGGCAGGATTTTGCACTGGCTATTTTTCCACTTATGTTGGAAAATAAACTGATGTGCTCTAGCAAGAAAGTGCTTATGATATTTCTGTGGACTTCCAGCAGAGTCTGTGGCTCCATATTTCTCTGTTGGCTCTGCTCTTTTGTCAAAAAAGAGTGAACAATCCCTCACAGTTGTTTTCGCTTGCACTTTTGAGGTGATATTTTTACAGCAATGCAATGTAGGTCAAAATGCATTCAGGTTGAGAAGTGATAAAAAAACTTCTAAAAAGTTAGCTCATTGACTTTTTAACACTTAGATATAAAGCAAAAAATAAAGTAATTTTTAGGATAGCTTTTAAAATTGCTGAGAGATGCAGCTGTCTTTTCACTGGCAGTTTCAGAACCTAGAGCTATGCTTTTTTTAGACTACTTTCATAAATGGATATTTTGTTACAATACCACCCAGATGAGCTGCTTTCTGACTCCTGCTTCCTAATTCTGATACCTGCATGAGGATGATTTCTCCCCATCAGCTTTTTACATGGCAACATCTGCTTTCAGTTATTTCATTTGCCTTTAATAATAATGCTCTCAGTGCTGTGGCCTGATGTCTGATTTTACCACCTTCGAGTGCACAAGGGAGCTGGTTTAGTGAAAAATTCAGAAACTGCAGAATACTCTCCTTTTCTGTTGGAGCCAAGGTGCTCAAGATTTGTGGGGTTGGGACCCTGAGCATCTTCAGGAGAAACCACATAGAAAAATGTGCTGCCTATAACACTGGTCTGGGGCTCAAGGGTCTGCTGTTGATACCTGTACTGGTCTCTCATGTTGTGATGGACAAGTCCTTGACTCTGTGGTGTCTGAGGCTCTGTGTATAGAATTACAGAATTGTTTAGGCTAGGAAAGACTTCAGACCATCAAATAATGTGTATGAGATGACGATGCCAAAAACTTCTCATTCAGAGGCTTGTGGATAAGCTTACAGCTGGTCATGAGATGCTTGGAAATCACCAGCAGTAGAGAAACCAGCAACAGAAGGGAGCAAAGATGGAGTATCTGATTCATCCACAGGCTTCTCGTTATTGAGGGTTTAGAAAAAAGGTAATTGCACTTCAGATGGAAACAGTGACTAAAAGATTATTCTTGATGGTTCACTTTTTTCACTAAAGGGCTGTGGATACAGCTTCTAACTGCCTATAACGATTTTTAATATAAGGTAATTTCTGCTTAAATGAACTTGCAGATCTCAAGGATAATGCTAACATTTATCATCATCTATTGGATCTACATAGGGCTATATCACCTCTTCAGTAATAACACAGATGATGCTCATGAGAGGTTGTGTAATTGTACCTGCATTTTGGAAGATGAAGGATAGAAATAAATCTTGGTACAAATCAAGATTTTACTTGTCATCATGAAGAGCCAAGAGTAAAGATTCAACATGATTATATGGGTATGAACAGTCTCATCCAGTATTGACTTGTTCGTTGTCGATTGCTGATGGTTTTTACCATCAGATTTCAGTAATGAGTGTTTCTCTCCCTGTATAATTCAGATGAATGGGTTTGATTTTGCATTGCAAATGCAGTTGATGTAATGAGACAGGGAGTTGTTGCAGCTCCTGGCACGGACATGTCTCTGGCCAGGAGTGCAGGAGAAGAATTCAGACCCTGTCTGACCAGGCAGGAGTGAGCTGGGGAGAGCCCAAGGCATGTGGATAGAGCAAAGGGACCCCTTCATGTTATCCCAGAGGAGTCCTCCTGGGTTTGATCCCTCCATTGATTTCATCACTTATTTTGCTATATCATGAAGCTGCAGTAGTGTGTTAGGCTCAACAGTTTTTCTTTCCTGGACATCACAGGTTAGTAGAAATTCCTCCCTGGGAAGATACTATCAAATTCCCACATATTTCCTAATGAAAGAGCAGAAACCTGGAGTCACTTGTCGCATACAGTTTCTCCAGGAAGGGGTAGGGATGGCCACTGGTCTGCAGCTCAGCAAGGGTGGAGGGTTTATCTTATTAGGAGACAGAAGAGCTGAGGAATGGCACAGAACTGGTCTATCAGTATCCAACTGCCTCTAGTGCACATGCCTGCCCTCAGTGTAATACATGGTAGGAGATAAACCATACTGAAAGCAAAGAGGTGCAACTAGGTGGCCACTCTTAGCACAGCAAACCCAAGCACATTAGTTATGGATGCACTAGATCCATTCATTTCTCTGGTTTACCAGGAGCATAAGAAGGGGGAGTATTTCGCAGTATTTCGCCAGCTGATTGACATTTAGGCGATGATGGATATATGGGCATAAAACTTTGCCCAACACACACCACCCGCAGCTGTCGGGGTGAGGGAGGGGGGCTTCCTCTCCTAGTCCTGCAAATATGCTTAAAGGGAAAGTGTCCCCAGTCGTTTGCCACTGCTCCAGGGCTGAATCACTCAGGAAGCCATCTCTCTTGATGTTGACATGATCTGTGTGTTAGAGGTAAAAAGAAGTTTTCATGCAGAGGACTGCACAGGAAAAAAGACTTCCCTGCAAGCCCATCTGTCCCAAGGCATGCAAATATGTTGCTCCGGCTTCTGCTGGCTAAGGTTACAATAAAACAAAATAACACTGTGAGGGAAAGCAGTTTGTAACTCTGAGGAGGTGAGTCTCGAGGCCAACTCTTCTCGATTTTGGTGACTCCTAACATCTTTTTTATGAGGGTCTCTCTCACATGCTCACTTGTCCATTCGAGGACAGAGCAGATGACCTCTCTCCCGGAGAGGGACCTTAAGTCTGTGCAAGATCTCATGGGTTGCAGAAGGACCAGCAGGCTCCAAGCCAATGCAGTGGTATTGCTGTGACACTCAAATGCCAATAAATTCCAAAATAAAGGGTTTGATCACAGCATTAAAAACTTCCCACATGAACCATTTTGAATGACTGGAAGGTGATAATCTAAATATAAATCTTAATTTTTTTTTAAACACTGGTTTGAGGCACAGAAATACAGCTTCGGTTGACTTTCAAGAGGAGTCTGTGGGAACATCTGACAGCAAAATTAAGTTATATGTTTCTTGTGGGAGTTTGTTTCCTACAAAAACTGCAAACCCCTCGTTTCCCTGGCACTTAGATTTTTAAACCTGTAATCCTAACAGGATATGAACTGTTTTCAATTCCCCCCAGTGATGGTATTTCATCCTCCAAAGGAATCGCCTGGGGAGTGGAGGGGAACAGGGACATTTAGTGCCAATGTGAGGGTGTGATTTATTTTTAGAACCTGTGTGGTGATCAGCTCAGCCAAGGAAGTTTTGTCACTGATTTCAGCAGGTCACAAGTTCACACATAGCTTTTGAATTAGTTTGGGCGAATAAAGCAGTGGGAAGGAAACGGAAGATCTGGAAGCAGACAGAGGAATAAATGGGGTAAGAGACCAATTAAACTGGATAAAAGCAAAGAGACAAACAGAGGGCATGGTGAGGGCTTTAATGACTTCTATAGCACATTTCAAGGGTATTTCAGGTGAAACCTTTTTTGGATCACTCATTTAAATAGCGTCATTTCCACCAAAATAACTGGTTACATGACCAGGGTGAGGTGGATTTTAACCTTTCTGTAATCTTCCTACATAAATGTAATAGTTGCACAAAATGTACTTTTAGGATACGGTATAGAGAGAATCACAGAGTCATAGAAACAGTTAGGTTGGAAAAGACCTCTGAGATCATCGAGTCCAACTTTTGACCAATCACCACCTTGTCAACTAGACCATGGAAATAAGTGCCACATCCAGTCATTTCTTGAACACTTCCAGAGATGGTGGCTCCACCACCTCCCTGGGCAGTCCATTCCAATGTTTAACAACCCTTTCTGTGAAGAAATTCCTCTTGATGTCCGATCTGAACCTCCCCTGGCACAACATGAGGTTATGTCCTGTCAGCCTGTTGCTGGTTGCCTGGGAGAAGAGGCCAACCTGCACCTGGCTGCAACCTCCTTTCAGGGAGTGGTAGAGAGTGATAAGGTCACCCCTGAGTCTTCTGTACTCCAGGCTAAACAACCCCAGCTCCTTCAGCCTCTTCTCACAGGACTTGCCCTCTAGACCCTTTGCCAGCTTTGTTGCTATCAGCTTCTGGACTTGCTCCAGCACCTCCAAGGTGTCACAGTGTGTTTCTTTGTGTGTGATCAGATGCCCACTGGAGATGGAAGGACAATGAAACTCAGTCCCAGGAAAACCCAGCAACAGTCATCTTAACTCAGTGAAGTTTGTAGCTTGGTGGCTGTAACCACTGAAAAACCTAATACATGATTAAACCCCAAATCCCACTGCACGGGGTCTAATGAATCACCTGTAACTGCCTCACCATGTACACACCAGCCCTTGCGCAGGGCTGTCCAGCACACTCGCTTCTCTCCAAATTAAGACCACACCTTTTGTCACATCTCAGTTAGGTGGGAGCAGGATGGAGGTGTCAGAAATGCACATGTGCCCACTGTGGAGTATGCTGGAAAAGGGGGAAGCCAGTGTGGCACAGTGGTGACATGCCAGCAGACAGCCTGAAGAATCAGCCAGTACCAGTACATGCATGTGATAAAACCTCAGGAACACATTTGGGAATTTGAGGCAGCCCCATCATTTCAGTAAACACCTAGTAGTGTAGCATAATGTAAATGTAAACATAAACATAAATATAAATGCAGGCATTATGAGAGGGCTGAATTCTCCTTGCAATAAATTGGAGTAATGGCTATTTTTACCCTCCTGCCTCTGGAGAGGGTTTTGGGAGGCCTGTAGGCAGACATATGCTCTGGCTGGGTACTGGCAGCCTCCTGCTACACACCAAGGCTGGATGCTTTCTCAGTGGCCTTTTGCTTACACCAGGATGAGGCCCTCAAGAGATCTTGAGAGCAATTGTTGGAGCTGCTGGTGCTGCTCATCCAGGTGAGTTTCCTCTTCCCCTCAATTTCTTTGCTGCCTTCTTGGAGAGCAGAGCTCAGTGCCATTTGTTTTCCCATCAGGAAATGAGCTGAGGTAGTGGTGGTTCCTCGTGGTTCCCCAGGAAAGGATACATTTGCAAAACAGTAAGGTACCAGAACAGTAACATCAAAATGGAGAGGTGCAGAAAGTGTAATTGTTACTTAAAAAAAAAAAAAAGTATTTGTGGAAAATATGAGTATTTACCAAATTAGAAGAATTTTCCCCCCATACCCTATAATGGAGAACTTTATGGTTGGAATTCTGAAGAAATTAAAATATTCCAAAATCTTAACTTCTTTGAACATGGGAGGTCCTGAATAAATCCCAGAGGAATTGGAGTCCCAGCACAGCGTTTTTGAGGACACCTAACATCAGTGGAATCAGTGCTAGACAGCCGACGTCTTCCCTTTCCCCCTTGCTGCTGGGCCCAGCATAACTTCTGGTGGCTGCAACTCTTCAGCCCTTGTCCTTTCTTGCAGGGAAATAAGTTGTGTGTGTTTTGGCAAGAAAGGCTGTGAAACCAGCCCCTGCAGGTTGTGTGACTGGCTGGGGTGTCCCAGCAGCAGCAGGCGCAGCAGGTGCCCTCCAGAGCATGTGCCCAGCAGCAGCTCTCTCCAGGGCTTGTTTTTATTAGCTGAGGAACTGGGGACAGCAACAGGGGCTTTAGCTGGGTTTACAAACCAGAAAGGTTTGCACTTTGGGTCTATGTTATCTAGCAGGATTAGCAAGCCTCAGCGTTTGGTGCAGTGACATTTCTCTGTTTGTTGTGTGATTGATCTTGTAAGGGCCTTTCTAGTCAATACCAAAATTTCCAGGATTTATCTTAATACCTTGGACAGATGGATCCTATTGATTTGAATGGAAGCTGTGGAGAGGGGATATATCATGAGTTCCTTATAACTGTTTACAGAGCAAACAGTTTCCATCTGCTCTCTCCTTTATTGTAAAGCAAAGGCAAAATTTAACTCAGCTGCAAAATTTAACAGGTGACCATCCTGTACATTAGAAGCACGTCACATCAGTTATTATCCTGCCTGGCTCTGTTTGACCACACACAGTTTAGTCAGCATCTGTGGAGTTCTGGGGTCTCCCCTTATGGCTCTGAGGTCTCCAGGCCACACATTTACAAGGGAATCTCTCAGCCAGGAGGGGCTTCTGCCTTACCTCCTACTCTCCATGCTCAGAAAAAAAACAGTACTCACATACACATCCCAGGCAACATTTTTTTTTCTCCTGTTTATTTCAAAAGTCTTTGTAATAACTTAATTGCAACATTCCAAATGTCACCTGGAATTTGACATCCTCCCAGATGTACAGAATTCATACTCGACCATGTATCACAGCATTAAAACACACAGTAAGGTTCCCCAAACACCATCAGTGGGTTCTTCCACAGTGTCATTAACCACCAGCTCTAAGAATCCTTCCCCAGCACCTCTGCACTGCTTTGCAATGTGGCTGCACATCAGCTGTCTCTGCCTCCTAGGTCTATAACCATGCTTCTGTGAATGAAGGGGTGCCAAGCCCAAAATACCCATTTTTGTTTGCAAATTGTATATAATGTACCAGTAGAAATGTGATCTGTATCTAATTGGCTTTGTATATGGCTTTTAGTCCTCTTCATTCAAAGATCTTATAGTGGAAAAATCCTGAGCTGACATAAAAAATGGGACTGATTCATCAAGAGCACTCACAATTACGGTATGTGTTGGAGGCAAAGTTCCTGTCAACCCAGAATTAAAGCATTTTAAAAATTGCCACTTGTTTAAACAGATTTCAGTCTTGAAATTTATTCCAGTTTAATGTTCTGCCAGGAAGCATCATCTGAAAGAGAGTAAAAATCTATGTTTTCTAATCACCAATTTACAGGAACTTATGCTTCTTCATTTTACCGCTTGACTTGATAAACACAACTGAAATTGTGCTGGAAAAATGCATCCATCTCCTTTTGACTTCTAGCAGGCATTTAAAAGTCATTACATCTGTTTAATTGGGCTATTTATTACCTGCAATTCAACTAAGTTACTCCAGATTCAGGCAACAGCAGCACTTGCTTCTTAGAGCATATCACCTCTTTTGGCTTATTTAGGTAATCTCTGTATAGTTCAACTCTTTGGGAGAATGCTGAGTGATGCTGGGCACTGGGACCTGCTGCAACTGTTTCTGGCTGGCAAAATGTTATTTTTTCTGACCAGTGCTCAGCTGAAATTCCTTTTGGTTGTTACAAATGTCCCTGGCTAACACCCATATGCAACAGCGGCAGTAAAAAGCTTGTGTAAGATTTGCTGCCATCCTCTGATTTCAGTACCAGTGATGAGAAATGTCCCTAACAGTGTAAAAACAGCAGCAGAAACTGGTTCAGCAAGTGCTGCAGCTGTTTGCAGGGCAATGTCCAGCACCCCAACCACCCAGCTGATGCTCTCCTGAACCCAAGCTTCTCCCACTGCTGGAGAAGCGTCTGGCTGCTGTGGACAGTGGCAGCTCTGCTCACAGCTTTTGCATGTGAGATCCTTACCGCCTCATTTAGGATTATTTTGCTTTTCTGGTATGTTGGTATTGGGTGTTCGTTTTTTTTGTTTGAGTTTTTTGTTTTTTGTTTTTTTTTTTGAAAAGCCATGACCACTTGAAGGTCAGCTGTCAAATGGACTGAGCGATCAGTGCAGGAAAATTGAAAATCATGACATCTTGTGTGTAGGCTGTGAATAATGGGCAACACTCTTTTGATCATTAAAATAGAAAATTATCTATTTTCCAACGTTTTTAGTCCATTAAGAAGGCAGGGATATGAGCACACTGCTGATGATTTGCACTGGTCTCCTGGCAGTACAATCACAGGGTCTGGCAGTCGGATGGATCCCACACCAGGGGAAACTTGGCCAGAGGAGGCAGCTGTGGATTGCCATGACATTCAACTCCTCTCCAAAAATGACAGACACCTCGAGGCAGATCCATTTTCTACTGGGGACTGGACCACTATTCATGGTCTCTGGACCATGGACATGTTTAAATCTGTGGACAGAGGTAACTCCATCCCTGAGTGCTATGCAGACCAAGGCATGGCCTCAAATACATTTTGTTTTCATACAGATGAAGAAAATATAAGCCTTGCCTGCCCTGGTGCTGGCAGAAACCCAGGCTTTTCCCCAAGGTACAGGTGCATTGAGCATTGGAAAAGAATGCTATTGTAATTTTGTGGTGCATGCCTGAACTTTGGGGCCCAATTGTATATTTTAGCACCTTACTTTCTGTTCAGAGCACCACTTCTTCTGTTGTTTCACTATACTTGTAGGATGGTAAGACAATTTTCCCTTTTTTTTACTGATAAAGATCTCTTAGCAGATATAACCAGCCCTTGGTAATTGATTCATCTTGCAATATTTATATATGCTGTCATCCTATGAAAGTCTAAACAAATCTATCCATTTTATGAAGAAAGTAGATCACAGGAGGATTACTGCTTTGCCGATGCAGAGGGGGAATGTAAAATGAGTTGATAACTGCACCTGTGTCCCAAACACTCCAGTTCCAGGAAGAAACCAGGGTTCAAAGGTGGCCAGAAACAGTCTAGCACAGGCTATACACACAGCACTTCGCTGTGCTTCTCAAGAGAGGCTCAATACAACATCAGTCTTCTTTTTCCCTTTTTTCTTTTTGCCTTTCCCTGTGTTTTTGTATGTTGGTAATTCAAACAGCACAGCTGCTGTCCCTGATTCAAGGGCAGGGGCAGGTGTGTGCGTTGCCTAAAGACAGGGACTGTCCTTTGGAGCAGTGATGGCAAACACCTCCTGAGGCACAACAAAAGGGACTGCCAGCACCACCCAGCCAAGCTGCTTTAACCACCCCAGTGCCGACTCCCAGCCACCAAACCAACCTACAAAGGAACATCTTTGAGTATCAAGAGTCAGCACATTGCCCTTGATGCTGCAGCTGTGTACTCGAGGTCTTTTTGATAAAAGTGGTTAGCAGCAAGTAGAACCCCATGATTTACATTTCTTTGCCTGAACTGGAATTACATTAGCATGCCCTCGGTTTGCAATTGCCAAACAGGTACAAATATTTAAGGTTTTGAAGGTTTATACATGCAATTCTGTTTGCAGCAGTCAGGCAGGCTTGGTTTTAATCCCTTTAGAAGCTCTATTCATAGGAATTAATGTACAGCACAGGGCATTTTCCAAATGGGATTTACATACTTCTGACTAAGAATTTGAAAAAAATTAGATAAAATGGGCAAATGAAACAGGAAAGTCTTTTTACATAAAAATTAATCTTTAGCATATTTCAACGGGTTTCTGTTGGTAGGAAAAATATTTTTTACTAATTTCAACCATGATACACAATCTATACTCAGGATTTGGATTTTACAAAACAATTTTTAAAAGAAAAATATTCGTAAGAGTGACTAATTTTGGTGTGATTGGGAACATCTGCTGGATATTTTGCTGGTGTCAATATTTCATCTATTTGTAATTAATACAAAAAGGAAAGGGATACCAACCAGAAAACAGCACAGAACTGATCACTGTTTTATAATTCAATGTAGAAGTGAGCAAATACCAAAACCAGTGAAATAAACTGCAGAAGTAAAACTACTGAGGCTTGTAATAGGAAACAGTAATGCCAGCTCAGTTAAAGATACCTACCAAGCTGTGCTCTTTTAAAAAGAAATAAAATAAACAGGAATGTTTTTTGAGCATGTGTCTTGAGACTTGAATAACTGAAATCAGCTGGAACTTTGGAACTAATATTTTTGCAGAGTACCCAACAAGGTAGTATTCCAGTGAGCTAAAAATGTGTTTGTATAAGTAGAATAGTACTTTTTATTTTTGTAAATAAACAATGTTTACACACACAATCCCTCCCCACCTCCAACAATCTGCAAACCATTTTCAGATGTGCTTTCAGATACTGAGGTTTTACAATAAAATTGGAACTGAATTTTTGCACTGCCTGTGCAGTCTATTGATGTTACCACAAGCAAAAATTTTCTGGACATAATTTTACTTGCATGGAATAGGAAATTATACCCATTGAGAAAATTTGGCTGTTTGATTTGCAGAGTCAGAAATAGCAGTAATTTTTTCTCATTGTTTATTTTATGTTATAAAAGCATTACTTTTGCATTGACTCACTGGCTTCAAAAATTACTGTTACATCTTGCAAAGTATAAAAGGAATACGAGAACACCTTTGTATTTCTTAAGACTGTTTGATAAAGCACCACCTGCTGGAGAGCCCAATCCTGAAAACACATGGGATGATGATGTTACACAATTTTAAACCTACCTGCATCCCATGCTGAGCCTGGGCTTGGGAGCTGTCTGAGACACACCTGGATCTGACTTTAGACCTCTTTTTGGGTATGCAAACTTTAGGGCAATTGCATTTTCTTTTTGATGGTTTAAAGTCTTATTCTAATTACAGGGTGGATGTTACCTATTTAATAAACAAAAAGAGAAAGAAAAAAGGCATGTGTCTTTATTGGTAGCCACAGACTGTGGCTGTGTAAACTGAAGTAGTCCTTCCTCAGTGCTGTTGCTGTACAACATATTTATCATGCATAATGAACCACTTACTGTGTATGTACTAATATGCATATCCTTTGTGGAATCTCAGTGGAATTGTCCATTATTTTCTACAATGTAGTTTCTGTTTCCCTAGCATTCATGAAAGCAGAATTTGAGCTCAAATATGGACATATTCACACACACAAAAAGAAATTGCATGTCGGTTGTACAATGAGCAATGCACAGTTCATTAGTTATTTTGTGTGAGTCAAGTATTAATTTGCCCTAATTGAAGTTATTATGTAACATAGCATTTATTGTATTATTTAAATATAGCATTGCAAATGTGTATTGGTTTGGAAAGGCACATTAGTAATCCAATTAGAGCAGAAGCCATACCCATAGATTTGCTAGCAATCAGCAAAATACGGTTTTGTTTAGATTAGCTCCGAACATTCGTTGCAATGATTTGTCACTGAATATTTTTCAATTTAAAGGCTGGAAAAATACTAAGAAGTGAGAACGGTCTCATTGCTACAGCTAATTTTCATATAATTATAAATTCATCTCACATAGGCAATCAGGTTTATACCGTGCCTACATACCTGGCTATATGACCTCCACTACTGTTATAAGTCTGTCTTTCAGTAGCAAGCTAAGACATGACTGAAATATGGGTGAATGGTCATAATATACCCAAATTTTCACCCACAGAAAGCTGGGGAAGAGAAAAGACTCAGGGCCGGGGCTGAAGCAGTGCTGGGACACCATGGTCACAGAGAGCTTTGGTGTGATTCTTACATCTCTCCTGTCTTCCACCAGTAATTCTGGTTGCAATCAGAGCTCCTAATTGGGCTGGCAACTAGCACGTACATAGCAAAGAGGCACAAATACCCATCTTGCATTTTCAGTTGTGCCTCCTGCTGCATGGCCCCAACCACTGCCTAAAGAACATTTATATGTCTTGCTAGCAGTAATGGGAGTTACTTGTGCAATGCTTCTTCTGCAGGGAGACAGGCAAACTGCAGCCTCGTCCTTCAGAAACTTCCATGTGCGGCTGAGGTCACTCAGATTACTTCTCTGAACATCTATATGGTCTGAAGGACGTCCTTCCTTATTGCAAGCAAAAAAAAAGCGATCTAAATTTTTTGCACAAAATGAGAACTGTGCTTTGCAGATGGGAAGAAACCAAAGAGAAACAGATGACATCTCAGTGTGACTCCAAACTTTGTCCAAGACACAAATAGGGAAGACAAACCCCAAGAAGTGAATGTAGTGACTTGCCACATGCTACAGGTTTCACAAGAAACTAGTCCTTGTAATTGTTCTGCCCTGAGCTCAAGGGGAAAGAGAAGACGCTGCTTGGTCATTGTCCCTCATTAATTTTCACCTAAATTTTAATTTTCATCTGCAAGGTATTAGCACATGTGCCAGGTGAACTCGGTATCTCCTTTGTCTGACCAGCTCACACCTGTGCCATCATTGGTCTCACTAAGGGCTGGCTCACAGAGAAGTCCCAAGTCCTGTAGCTTTCTGCTGCTCCTGAATGCTCTTCCCTGGGCTCAGGCAGCAAAAGACTAATCTGGGGCATGGGGTCTGAGCTCAGGTCTGCACTGCCTGTACAACTTCTCAGCAGGCAACTGGGATGTCTTGCTCTGTGCCAGCTAGGAGTCACTGCTGCTGTTCTGCAGGGGGGGCTGAGGGGGTTGTATCAGGGAAGATGAACTTTTAAATCCTAAGTTAATTGCATTCTTTCAAGGCTATCCAAAAATAAAACCTAGAAAAAAAGAAACATTTCAAGAATGTAATACAACTCCCAAATTACCTGAAAAGAAAGTGCAATCTAGTGCAGTGTGCTTTCACTGTCCCACTCTGTTCCTTCAGTTTCCTTCTGATTTCTTGTGCTTCAGCCTGTGTCCAGGTATTGCTGGTATCTGCTTTGTCTGTGAAAACGAAATACCAGGAGGAATTGCACTTGGTGCAATTGGTGCATGTTTAGGGGTTAATTCACAAAAGGAGCAGGTTGCCCCAGGGAATCCCGAGCTGGACCATGCACAATCAAAGAGGAGTTAGGTGCCCATGTCTGGCAAGTTTAAAGAGGAATTGTCATTAAGAAAATGCTAAAGGAAGAGCACAAGGGACTACGAATGTCTGATCTCAAATCTCCTATGTCCTCTTGGCTCAGGTAGTCATGCACAAAGGTGATGGGTGCCCAGGTAGTGTTAGCAGGCTAAAGAGTAGAGACTTGGAGCTTGGTTTTCATGCATCCTTGAAAAATACTTCGGCCACTGAATATGAGGGAACTGTAAGGCCACCCTTACATGCTTCCCAGTGAGACCCAGCTCAGTAACTTTGCTCTGATCCTCTCATAAACTGGCTTTGCTGAGCCAGATGGGGTTGGGGATTTTTACAGGGCTTAGATACAAACTGGGGGTCCCTGTCGTTGAGCTGTATCAGCTTCTAGGGATATGTGCACTGCAAGAAATAGGGGCACTGGTAAACAACTGGGCATGCACTTCATATGCCTCTGAGGCTAAGGAGAAGCAGAATGGAGTGTATCAAGGATCTTGGGAATAAATAAACATTAGACCTAAGTGCATAGAGCAGCAATCAGATGCTCAAATCCCTTGAGAAGCCCAGCTGTAGGACCTGGTCCAACTTCCCCTGGGGTCAACAGGAACTGCAAAGGGTCCTGCAAAGGCACCACTGTAAACGATGGTACCAGACAGACTCAGAAACATTTAAATCATGTTACAACAGACTGCCTTTGCCTAAATGCAGAAAAAGTACAGAGGAGGTATGTACAACTTCATATTACATCACTGTATTTCCCAGGCAGGAATAGGTAGTTTGACAACAATTTACAAACATTTAAACAGGACCCTAATTATGGTTATATTTATCCTTTAAAAACAACTTACTGAAAAACCCCCCACCTTAATTTGCAAATTTTTCCCCACAAGAGTTCTTCAGCTCACAGAATGTTAATGAATTTGAACATGGTTTTATGAGCAAAATAACAAATTCTCCTGTGGCTTGGGGTCCTATCTATTCAAACTCCTTAGTCCTTTGGGACAGAGCCCATCTGCCTTGATTCATACAACACTTCACAGAGTGGGGCTCCTTCTAATGAGTAATAGTCCTCATGATGGCAAATGTGCCAAGATACAAGCCTGAGAGTCTAGCCGCAGAAAGAGAGCAGGGTCTCATTCACACTTTTAATTAACGAACACATAAACCATCATAGTTATTTACCTGTAGGGGTAACCCCAAGGGAAAATAACAAATTTTCATTCTTTTGGTTCCCTGCCTCTGCTGTTTCCAAAGATGTCCCCGGCATCTCTAGAAGGTGCCTCCCTGAAATGGGTCTTTTAACTTCTGCAGCCAGTCTTTGAGTCTTCTCCAGACCATGACCTGCCCCTACACAGCCTGCTTAAATTTATCCTTCAGTGGGCTTCAAGTTAGGATCACCAAACACTTTGAACTCTTCCTGCTTCTTCAAAGAGCAGGAGTGCGCAGACAGGAAGGCACTCTGACGCGTGGACCTTGGGGAGTCTCCCTACCATCAAGAAAGCTCCTGCCTCTTGAATGCGGACTCTACTATACCACATAACCTTAAGTGTGAGTCTGTGTCAGGTAGAAAGAGAACACAATCATTACTGCCTGTTTCTGGCCAAATGCATCTTGACAAAAGCTGTGACTATATTTAGAGTGTGATACAGATCCATGTGTGATGGTTTATCTGCTGCTCTGATTCCTTTTCGTCAGGAAAAAGATACAATCATTGCCATACTTCAGCTGGCAGGCTCAAGTGTGCAAAACCTCAAATTAAAAGTTAGTTTTCCAAGGTTAAATTCCAAAACATTTTGCACCACTACAAATTTAAAGGAAAGCAAAAGTGATGGTTACCCCAAACCCAGGCAAAGCAAAGTAAAGTAAGTAAACAACAGAGTAAAAATTCCATGAAACTTCATGGAAATATTTTCAATCATTTCCAATATTCCCAGTTTGTTTTCATCAGCGTCTTCAATTTATTCAGTGACCAACCTAGTTACTCATGGTCTTGCCTACAACTTCAAAAGAAGTTTCCAAGAGCAGATCACTGTGGCTCAGAATATAAGCTCAAGTTTTGTTTCTTGCCTGGAATCAGCAGAAGCCTTTTAATTAACTTCACAGCATAGTAGAGAGAATTTAGAGAAATGATCCAGAGCTGTGCATGTATTTCAAAAGAGATTTGCAGCAATTCCTCTGCACCCATTTGTTATGCTAAACTAGACACTCCAGACCAGGTTTGCTTCTGGTTTTTCAGTGGTTTGGGCTAGTGCAGGTTAAATATGGCTTAAGATGGTAGCAACAGCCAAAGGCCAATTTATGACTTCACATCAGCATTCTGGGGGAAGCCAGCTTTCGGGGGGAACTCCAAAGTAGTGCTCTTCTGTATAACCTACACAGTCAGATTTGTGGGAAACAAGTACAGGGTTGGAGCCCTCAAAAAACTGCAAGGAAATCATTTGCATGAATCTCTGCAACAATATTGCAGAAGCAAAAGATGCAAATTTAGGACAACAGAGAGCCTGCGTTCATTTCAGTGACTTATTTTAATGTGAAAGTAATGAAATAAGCATTTCAGTGGTGATGCAAACATTTGATACCAGAGGTGCATACTGGCTTCTCTTGCATTACATGAAGTCAGTACTGAAGATGACAATTGCCTGTTTCCAGTTATTCAGTAGGCAGGAATAGTTTTGCACACTTTGATACGGTCCTTGATAACCCCCTGACTTTTATGAGTTAGGTGGCAGGCAGTCTTTCAGACATGACTGGCTAAAACCCGTAATTTGTATGAGGGGAATCCAGCCCATTCAATCCTCTGCTGTTGAAGTCAGTAGGGTTATTGAAGGGAAGCACAATCACACTAAAGGTGGTGTGGCAGCCGTCACCTACATGTGTGTTACATACAGGCCTGCTGTGAGGAATTGCTGAAGAGCATCAAGCACAAAGCTCAGGGCCAGATCCAGACTTCAACAAACTGTGAGATACTGGTTTAATCAAACCTTACCAACCCCATGTTTGAATATGGAGCCAAACTTGCCCACAACGCATTTTAACACAGAGTTTGGGTTTAGGCTCTGTTCTGAAGAACAGGCTGGTATTGACACCATCCTAACCATGCACACCATCCTTCTGTAACTGCCATCAGATTCTGCATCAAAGACATCCAAGTCTCTTCCAAAAGACCCTCAGGGGAAAATTGTAACATAATGATAAATATCTCAATGCATATTAGAGAAAACTTATAAAACCCCCAGAGACTAAAATGCTGAACGCCCAATGAATACCAAGGCTGTGTCTGAATTTAAAACTTTCCAGTAGCTTACAATGATAATTCCAGCCTAGTCGCCATTTCATTTTTATTAGAGAAACAAAAGGAATTTCAAAAACTCTACCTAGAATCACTCGTTTCTGCCAAGCGGTTGTTCATGATGGCTAGAGCACCCACCCCCGCAGAGAAACCGTTTTGTCTCGTATTGATACAAACATTCCTTGGGTAGCCGTTGGCCGTCTCGGACAACTGCTTTTGCAAAATGGCCAGGGAGACTTTATTGGATGCCGTGAGCTCCCTCATGGAGATCATCTCTCCAGAGAGCCTCCTCCCCTCCGTGTCACTGTCGTACTGTCCATCAGTGTCCACTGAGATGTTATGTCGACGCAGGCGGGCTCCGGGGGTGATGGCGTTGCGACGGCTGAGGCGGGTACTTGATTTATGGCACTTTGGGCAACATCTGCATTCGAATTTTTTCAACACCCAGTTCAAAACTTGCTTGATTACAATTGAAATGACATTAAAAAGAGAGTATATGCAACATACCCCCATAAATATAAATACAAAGTTTCCGAATCTGTATAATCCCTGATTTTGGTATGCAGCGTTCTGGCTGCTTACCAAATCTCCAAAGCCGATGGTGCTGAATGTGACAAAGCAATAGTACAAGGAATCAACGTAGTTCCATCCTTCCACCGCCGTGTACATTGCGGAGGCGCAGCAGGAAAGGGTAATAGCAAATATTCCCAGAATCAGCAACACATGGTAAACGGATGGCTTCCAGCCCACGAGGCTGCCCACCCCAGACATAGCTGGCCCCCTTCGGAAGTTGGGAGGTAGGAGACCACTTCTTCGCAGCTGTCTCTCGTGGCATGCCTTCATGATAAATGCCAGGAGGGAGATAATGCGCTCCAAGAAGAGGTTGAAGAAAAGGATAGTCCCAGCACACCCAAAAAGGCCATAAACGATGAGGAATACCTTTCCAGCCACAGTTGCGGGTGTGGTCATTCCAAAACCTGTGGTGTGGAGATAAATGGGTAATGTTAATGACATAGGTTTTCATGTGTAAGCTCAGGATATGTGTAATTTAACAAGGGTCTCATCTCACTGGACAAAAGGAGTGCTATCTCTAAATCAGCTCAGGCCAACATAAAACCGAGTTCTGTAAAGAGCAAAGAAGGCACCACAAAGCTCAACAAGATGACTAAAACCTGAAAGCAAGAAAAAATCCTTGCACATATGAACAGCAGTGTATTAACAGAGCAACACCAGTCTGTAAACGCAGGTGGAAGGATCACCGAGCCCAAACCTCTTCAAGGTGGGATGAGGTGAAGAGACCACTTCACTGCTCGCATATGCGCCAGCCCCGCATGACCTGATGGAAAGTTTAAGCTTGCTGTTCACAAGTTGTAACCCAGTGTAACACTTCTGTTATAGAGGTCCAATTATATAATTCCTGCTGAGAAGAGGCAAGATTTCAGGCTGTATAACTCACCTCCCATATATCAAATATTGTTTTAAACGTAACAGCATTTTAAAGTCTTATCCAAATCCCAACTGCAACTAGACCACCTGGTATCATCACAGAGGGAAGGAAAAGCCATCACACTAGAGAGCTGCCTGGCAGACTGGGAGCATTAGGAACTCTCAGACTGATAATTACACCTGGGAAAAACACTGCTGCGAAGTTAAATAGAAAAATCAGAGTATAAACACTTGGGGAAGATGCAGCAACAATATTAATTCACCTCTTCTTTTTAAGAATTACTTATTGTAATATTACTTATTATTATGACATTACTCATACGCATAATTTTATGAACAAGCAGTAATATCTTGTAGCTACAGATGGTTAAATAACAGCAAAAGTGATCTTAAATTTGCATGCAAATAAATACAGTAAGTTCACTCCACGTTATTTGCTGTAGCAGTTGTATTATGGAAATGATTTACATATATTTCACATACAATCTCAGGAAGATGCTTCTGAAACTCAATTCTGCAGGTATTGCCCTTGTTCTACTACTCTTCCCTGTAAGAACACTTGGTGGTTGAGTCAAAAAGCACACTGACAGGATCGAGGTGACTGCTCATGTCCTATGAATAAGTAACTGCATGTAATCTAAACTAATGGTTTGTAAAAAATCCACATGCTGAAATTATTGTTCCACAAAAATACTGAGCCAGTAACATATTCAAGGAGGTAAATACCAATATCAGACCACATAAATAAAAGTTTGTAAAGAAAAAGGAGCTACTTCTAGCATAGAGCACAATGACGTAATTATAGATCATAATGAAATCATTAAATCCAGTTTATTACCATGATGCACCTTCAAACAGCAACAGGAAAATATTTCCTATATGTAATGAATTGAGATTGCTGCTTGAAATCTACTGGTTTATTTTTGCAATGGCTGTATTTCTTCTGGGTAGTTTACCTGTGCTCCCTTCCTACTTCACTGACAGAGAATTTCACATTGGTTGATAAAAAATGTAAATGCTCACGACAAGTAAACTCGGATATATCTTTTCAATAACATGAAGGTGCACGGTGAAAAAGGTGGTCCTACTTTCACAAGAGATTTGGCATGCTTGGAAACAGCTGTGTGCCAGCAATTCAGACTATACTGTGTAATTTGAGTTACTTGGTCTAGTGGAAGGTGTCTCTGCCCACAGCAGGGGTGTTGTGAATAGATGCTCTTTCAAGCCCCTTCCAACCCAAACCATTCTATTATTCTATGATTAGTACCTTCACAGTAAAAAGAGTATTTTCTGTAAAAGTCAGTGAAAAACTTGCACAGTATTACCAGAAAATATCACCGAAGAGGTAATTATATTTTGTTTTCTGGACCTACCGTATCTCCACTTTGTAGTGTTAAAAAAGACCACCTTTGAGCAGACCTGAAGAAGCCTGCCTTGGGGTCCCAGGTTTAATGTAGGTCATTGGGAAGCTCTTCCTAGTTCCTTCTCCTCTGTGGGGTAGACCTGTTCTTTGGATTGGGCTGGCTGCTAGCAGGAGCCGTCTCATTTAATGATGAATAGTGCTTGGCCCTCAGAAGAAGCTGGGGAGCCTGCTGCGGTTGCCAGCTAGAGATACACAGCCAGCTTGTTATGGAAAAGGCATCTGTTCGCCTCTGCCTTGTCAGCAAAGCATTTAAACATGTGCTTCACAGCAAGCATGTGAACATCACCATCAAAATAAATGGGTTTATTGTTCCACATATGGCTAGACACATTTATTAATTAGGGAAAAAAAAAAGAGGTAGTGACAGTTTGGATCAAGTTGTAAATGTGCTGAAGCTTTTCAGTATTTTCGGTGATCATTCATGAGAGGTGTTGAAGTTTTATACTTCTGATGTTTTGAGATTTTCTGAAGCATAATGTCACCAAAATTCAGTATGTAGCTATGCAAGGTGAAAGAACCCATCACAGCAACGAGAGTGCTAAGAAACAGGTGAGACCAGGAAAACACAGAATCATAGAGTCATTTAGGTTGGAAAAGACCTTTAAGATCATTGAGTCCAACTGTTAGCCCAGCACTGCCAAGCCCACCACTAAAACACATCCCTCATGTAACTTCAGGTCAACAGCTGGCTGAGGGAAGTGCACTCACATACTCTCCACACAGGGTCTTCCTTTGCCAGCCGTGTTTGTCCTTTGGCACCACCTGGACCACGAGGGGGTTAGTCTCGGTCTATTCTGTACACCAACTCTGAGCTCAACCCCCTCTCAAGGCTAAGGTACATCATGATGCCTGGATGAAACAAATTAATCCAGAACTGCCTGTGCCTGAGACAGTACAAGGAAAAAAGCGCAACGGTGCTTTACATTTTTCATGGCCCTGAGACGTATTATACAGGTACCTTGGGGTTGACTTTGTGTGGCTCGGATGCAATATTTCAACCTCCCTCATGCTAATTCTGCCTCACTCTGATTCACCAGTTCAAATACAAGCTCTATGGCAGCAATAATTTCATGTGTTTGATACTTCTCCTCCCCAAACCGAATCAGTAGAGATGAGTTGATAAAAACTCTCTTCAGCAGCCTCTCATGAGTAAGTGCTGGCAATAAATAAGACCCTCATCCTGACTTGTTTAACAGGTTCTGTGGTTACAATTCTGCTCTTGAGTTTAAATTACTTAACCTGGTGATGGATTCAAGAGGTAGTACAGCTGGGCAAACTCGTGACATGCTTCCTGTTGTTCTTGCTCTCTTTTACCTATTTTCTTACGGGTAAAAGAGATAGTTGATGCCAGAAGATAAAAAAGAATAGCAGCTTTAGTACCTATGAGCTCTTCTTTCAGGCCAATTGCTTTGTCTTACTATAGTTTGAGATTAAAAAGGTTGACAGTTTTCCAGTAAAGATGTATTTCTCCAGAGATGGAATAAAGTTTTAGTCACTTCAAGAACTACACAAAAAAAAGTCTTCCAGCCTTTACCATGGCATAATGTGTCCCTGCCTCTCTCAGGCACTCCAGTTCTTCTTATGCAAGTGTCCTGCTATAGGACTTCACTCACACAGCAAGTCAGCACATAATTTTACATCCTAGAGTGAAACAGCACAGATCATCAGTGTAGCATCACCTCTACATAAATATAATGTAGCTACATTTAAAGGAATAAAAGAAACTAAAATGGCTGAATACACCTTTTTAAACAAATGATTCCTCAGAAATAAACAATAACAAGAACAACTATAACCAGAATTCTGCTTCCAGAGGGAAAGAAGTTCTTGCAACACAAAGACTAAGTTCTTGCAGGATTGGTCCCCAAGAGATGGGGGTTACAGAACACAGACAGAGAAAGAAAGAGCAAGCAATTTTGTTTCACGTCTGTTCCACGCTTGCTTTACTTCATAGCTTTCCAACAGCCCTGGTTGGTCTTTATTGACTAACATGTAGGAACTAGCACCAAGGAAGAAAACATCCTATTCTGAATTCCAAGTTTGGGTTCTGGTGCTTTCTTCAACCCTTTTCCACCTGTTGGCATTTCATTACTATTTCCCCTGAGAATCATACCTGTATATTTCACAACTGCCTCTCATCTATTCTATAGCTCCTCACCACCTAACATTCAGAAACAGTTGCCTTGGATACAGGGTCACAGCTGAGAGCTGACAAAACTGCTGTATCCAGTGCTTTTACCCAAGGAATGAGACTACTACAAGTCAGTTCTTCCACCTGGCTTTCCATTTTCAGACTACAAATTAAAAACTTACTTTCCCTTTAACATTCTTTCTCAGCCCGCTTTACTAAAATACTGTAAATCTTTTTAGAGCTTTTCCACTGCAAATCCTTTAATATCAAAGTTGCTCTAAAAATCCCATTTGATCTTATTTAGATTAGTGTCTGGAAACAGCTCCTGAACAGTAGCAGTCTGCCTAGCACTGCACAAATTAAGACCTTTTAAGTTGGACCTATTCGATGTCTGAAGACATGAGGTACAACTGCAGTTTTTAGAGCTGGCCTAACCTGTATCATACATAAGCTCATAGTCCTTGGTGACCCATGTACTGAGCAGATATTCCATGGAGAAAATGCTGAGTGACTACGCAATTAAGAACTGACTCCCATAAACATTCTACCTATTGATCGACCCATTCACCCATCCACCCTTGGTCATACCCATACACCAACTCAACATGAATAAGCAGGCAGTTTCTGGCATTTCCTAACTTTCTAAAAGTTATTTTAGAGACATTCCTTTAACATGCGGAACAGACTTGTTGTTCCCAAAGCCTACAGTAAATAGGTGGTCAGAATTCCTGTAAATTTGCTGTGTGAACCAGAGTGACCTAAACCAAGTGTGAGGTTTTTTGGGTTTGTTTGTTTTCCTAACTGAATGTTCAGTATATAAAAAAGTGCATACATGCACCCAGAGACTTTGGGAAAAGATGCCCAGTCTATTCAGTGACCTGAAACACCACCATGATAAACTTAATGAATGTAGTTAAAACCCATCCAGGTCTCTGCTGTTGCTCCTTGTTTCATCTCCATCTGTGAAATATTAGTGAGGTGTTTGAGATAACTGCTACTAAAAAGGAGCAACGCTGGCAGAACAGAACCAGGAGATGATTAATTGAACATTAAGGAGTTTAAAGGAGCTGCAGGCAATTATTAAAGGCTTTCCACAGCATCAGTTTTATTCTGTTTACACACAGCTGTGATCAGGTTATTGGTTATCCACAGCACTGCAATGCGTAACATCAGTGAACACCGGAATCAATCACCCTCAGCATTTCTCTGCTGGACATGATTTAAACCACAGGTCACGGCCACAATATTCATTCCTCTTTAAAGTACACTGGTTTTAAAAAGGGTTAATAGAATTGTAAGCCTAAAATAACCCAAGCTTCCTTGGGAAAAAAAAAAGTGATTAAATTTGCAATGATGGCATTCAAAGGTGAAGTTAATAAAACAGTTGTTAGTTACCAGGTGCATGTGAAAGGTATGAAAAGAGACTAAGAGGTAACAATATTTTTCTGTAGAAATGAATGACAAAGATGAACCTAAAATTATTCCCAGCTGCAACTTGGGTGAGGACAAGAGACAGGGCTGGGCAGGCACACGTGCCCAGGGCTGGGAGGCAGAAGAGCAACTGCATCAGGGCAGAGGTGCTGGGACTCCCCAGCTTCTCTGGCAACCTGTGATTTCCACATGTGGGCAAGGGGCTTGCACTCCCATGGGCATCCATGGAGGGCAGTAGGATGTTATGAGAGGCTGCCTCGAGGGAACGATGCAAGAGGTTCCTGCAACAGAGAATGGTGTGACGAAGAGGGCTGTAGAGGTAAGCAGAGCTGCTGGTGGCTGTGGTCCTGGGATTGAACAGAGCAGTCATGTGCTCTGGAGAGGAAATTTTGGAGGAGAGGTGGTGATGAAGGACCTCTTCTGCCAGAAAGGCAACAGGGCCAGCAACTGGAGGATAAGAAGCTGCAAGGAAATCTGCCTCATGAAATCCCCTCAAGATGGGAATGTGAAGCTCCAGACACAGAGTATTTACATGCAGAGGTGCTGCTGTGTGGGGCTGACACCTGGCCATGTCAGCGGGCAGGTGAAGAGGGGACCCCATGCCTCAGGAGAAGCTGTCTTGGGTGACAGAGTGGGAGCAACATTTTTAGGGTGAAGGATATGCTGGCCCTGAGAGGAGTATCACCTTGATGGGGTCTAAGGCTTTGGGGGTGCCTCCTGAAATACCTTAGGGAAGGAGAGAGGACTAACCTCCTTCAAAACCTGGCTGCTCCTGAACGTTTTTCTCCTCCCTGCAGCAGGTTTCTCAAGGGTGTTTTTCTATGCTGAAGCATTCTAGTTGAGCATTCCAAGAAAGACCTCAGTTTCTAGTGGGTACTCAACAGGCACATTTGTCAGCTCAAGTGGCCTAACCTTTGTAAATTTGAGTGATAAATGACCCTTAAAAAGATAAGCGCTGGGGCTTCAGCTTCGCCAGCAGCAGCAGCACTCTTGATCTTTTCATTCACCAGAAGTAGGCAAGCCTTTTCCCTCAGTGGTACTGCATGCGCCTTTTCTGTGTACAGCACATGAAGAAGGTGCATACCCAAAGACTAACTAAACAAGTCCACCCTTGCTCGCTACTTAATGCCACTATCCTAAAGACATAGCCCAGTAAATACATAAGGAGGTCTGGCCAAGCTTCTTTGGCACAGAACCAAGCCCAGGAAGAAGCAGAAGTGTCTCTAAATCAGTTTTATGGTTCCCTGGCTGGAGCTGGCTGCTCCTTTATATACCTTGTGCAAGCAAACGGGGACTGACTTGTGCCAAGTCCCCAGTGTTGCCAGCTGAGCAGCAGCTCTGGCCCACGGTCTTGCTAAGCGGTAGCCCCTGAAGAGGGAACACATGGGAAGAGTCACAGGCTTGAGGCTCAAAATCTTTGACAAGCTTATGTTCAGGTTTTTTAGCTAATCCATCCTACTGCAGCAGAACATGGTTTCTAATGAGGGAGAGGGGACCTCTCCTAAAAGGAGACGATAGAAAATGAAGCTCAGGGAAGAATGAAAATCAGGAGTATGAATTCAAAATAGACAGAGAAAAAGAAAGTCGATTCTTGCTGAATTGACTGTATAGAGATGGAGGTGACCTGTGGTGTGACAATATTCCTTTTCTATCATCATATTGTTCACAAACAAACTGTCTTTCAATACTTAAGGTTTTATTGTTCTTATAAATAATATAATCTTCTTCTGTGCTAAATTCTTGGGGCCAGTCTCTGGTTTACAGTCATAAAAATCAAGACTGAAATTATTTTCTTCATTATATGCTTTCTTGGACAAATCTTAAGCAAGATGATGCTAAATCCCCTCTTGTTTTGTCAGTTACTCTACCCCTTGGCACAGCTGGATTACTCTAATGGCTCGTTAAGACAGAGAGAATAGGGGTTAGTGTTGCCTAAATTAGTGCTAAACCACCTCCCAAAGGAAAATGGGATGAGAGCAGGGTGTTCTTGCAGCCTGTCTCTTTGTGAATTAATCTAAACTAGTCCAGAGCCGCTTCTTGTGGCTACCTCCACACTCAGTGATTGCAGGGTCCTTTCTCTGGTTTGTTTTCTTTCCTTATCCTAACAGCTGGGGAAAACCACTTTGCTATAATCTTTTCTGAAATGGTGGTAGTGTTAATAATGGAAAAATATAGCCCACATGCCCCTTGGTTACTTAAGTACCTTATATTACTGTGGAAAACGTCTCCCTTATCTCCCCTAGAAGATAAGGGTCTTCAAACTCTTGCATTAACAGCTGTTGGGGCGGTGTCCCACCTCTGCTGCTCATATTCCAGGCTGTGGGCAGAAGCATCTGCTTCAGCTTACTGCACTGCCAAACCTCAGCTAAAACACAGAGGTTTCTGAGACACTATGAGACAGAAGAAACATACCTGAATTTAGAGTAACTATTTAAAAAAAATCTGCAGAAAACAAAAGTACGATAACCCAGAAATACACAAAGTGTGTCTCAGTAACCATGGATATACATGGAGGCATAGCTCATGGACCCCAAGAGTCACCAATTCCCTCCCTCTCTTGAGATGTGGCCAATATCTGAAGCCATACATTCCCACCTCCTCTGACCTTCCTTTAGTCTCCACATTCCAGGTTAACAAAAAAAAGCAGAATTCTCTTGCAGTCGTAATTTTTCATCTTTTAAAGCTGCTTCCATTCTTATTTTCCTATGGTTGTCGAGAATGTTTTTCGTGTGGATAATCACGTATCTAAGCAACACCCTAACAGAAAAAAAGCTTATGCCCTGTCATTTCAAACAGTGTTTCAAACATAAGCATTCACACCTGCTTTTGCTGTTTATTGAAACTTGCAGTTGCATTTCAGATGTCTGTGTAGACCTGAGGTTGAGCAATTTTTTTTTTTTCTGAGCTGCAAGGGAAAAAGAATAATGGCATTCAAATTTTGTTATGTTCTTGAGACATTATTGGCTTCGAAAGAATATTTGCACATGTACTGTCACTTCACTGCCAGTACATCTCACAATACTTCTTGTTTCAGGCTAAGAAACAGCATTATCTGAATTTCACAAGTGATCCTGGGCGTATGTCGTACTTCCCCACGTAAGAAGTCTCATAAAACAAGATGTCACTCTTAGGCTTTCTGAGCCTTACAGATGGGAAAGGCTGTTTCATGGTTACATTGCTGGCTTACCTTTTGAGAGGATTAAACAATAGACTTGTAGCATATTTTTCTTCTGCCAGTGGTGTTAGTGTAGGTAGGTGTTGAGAGAACATCTGTTTCTTGATAGCTGTGTCATCTCTTCTGCTTTATAAAGAGTTAGGCTATAAATATGGACTGGTGGGATAGAAAGACTCTAAACGTGAAAATGTCTTCTCCACTGTTTGGCTGGGCTTTTTTTTTTTTCAAATGTCTCTACAAAAATCTACCTGGACTTGTTAATGGTTTAAACATGCCTTATTTTAAATTTAACATGCCCCTTATTTTAAAAAGTTCCAGCTGAAAGTAAAGAAGCAAACTGTCAAGTACTTTTTTGCTTGGGCAGCTCTTCTAATTCACTCATGAAGGCACAAAGATTTTAAGTAACTTTAACAGAAATACAGTGTTGTAGAAATACAGGGTGGCAGGACTGTTGACTAACCAGTTACTTCCCATTTTCTACTTCTGCATTAACTCTTCCTTCCTTAGTATGCATTTCCCTTGACTACTTTTTAATTTAACGATACTGAACAACTTTGCCACATTACCATGGTAATTTTGAGCTTTTGATTTTATCTGAGATTTCCCTGGTCCTCACAGCTCTGCCAACAGCCCTTTTTGTAAATCAAATCATTTTATCAAACAGCTTATTTCTACATCTCTCATGAAAATCACAATTTGAATTTAAGACCTTTACACTGCAGTCATTTCCCCCCACTTCCACGAGTCTTAAAGCAAACTTGACTCCACGCACACTGAGCGTGAGTGACACTGTATTTTTTGTTTGGCCTCAGAAAAGAAATATATTGTTTGCACAATGCTCAGGCTGAGCAAAGAGATGACAGAATATTCAATAACGAATAACTGAAAGGATTTCATCTGGTTTTAACAGAAATTTACTGGATTAGTTTCTCACCCAGTTCTCACATGGGCAAATTTGCCCTCGTTGCAGTCTCTGCCATGATTAAATTTGCCTGTGTTAGACTTGAGAATGAAAGGGAAACATATGGCCAATCACTTCTGATGGGGAAGAAGCTGCGGTGGTATAAGCTCAGAAAGGTTAAAATCCATTGAGAAATTACTGTGAGGCTACAACTGTTATCAAGGTAGTACTGCTTTTTTCATCCACTTACTACGGATTTTTAAACACGAGCAATAGCAGTGTCTCACTCATAATAAGTAATCCCATATGTTAACATCAAACCATTCAATTTCTTATCTTATTCCACTCCAAAGCTTTAATTACTTGAAAAGGCTGCTAATGCTTTGCTTCATCTAATGCAATTACATTTAATTTTCATTCTACCTCTCATTTGATTCATGAGGGATTGCACTGAAACCTTCCAATGTCTAGGTGTGCCAGCCAGTGCCATCAACAGACCCACCGAGCTCGGGAAGATGTATCGTACACAGTAATAACGAGTGCTGGCAACAGCAGACCTACATTTGTTTTAGAAACCTAGTGTGCCAATAAAATGAGTAAAGCAGGATTTCCTAAAGCTCTGTAGACTGGTCTACTATTGACTTCAGCAGATGTAGGCTATTGAGGAGATATTTGATTTGCCTGGATTGCTATGCAACTGCCCCTTGGATTATAGTTCTGTTTGCTACTAAAGCGTTTCTATTCACAGGAGGTTTTTATTGTCACTTCCAAGATTTCCTGTGCTTGGGAGGACTATCGCATTTCATATGTTCACCAGCATGAACCCTAATCTTTGCCCTACACAGTCTTCTCCCAAAATGCCCTCAGATATGCACTTGGTGCTGACACACTACGAAAACTGTCTCTTTTGATAAAGGTAAGCAAGGCTCACGCAGATCATGGTCACAGGTTATGTTTCCAACAATATCAAGCTCTCTTCACTCTAAAAATTGCAGATGACATGTTCCAAGTTGTTTTTTTGTTGCTCTAACCCTGGTGGTATTATGGCAAGAGGTAAAATTCTCATTCACTTCAATTGCTGCAAAGATACGGCTACAACTGCATTCATTAAAATAAAGAAATGACATTGTATTTTCCAGCATAACACCAGGAGCGGGTATTGTTACATGACGTTAATTGCCAACAGAACTATCCTATAATTGCTTTCCCCTTCTCTCCACAATGAAGAGCAATTACAGTTTGCATAAAAACAAGACAGTGTGCTGGCGAAGATGACCCATCGGTACAAGTGAGAAAAAATGATGAGCTGTGTATGATCTGTGTCAAACTGAAGACAATCAGAGAAGAAAGAAATAGACCGAAAAAGAAATGGGGATCAATAGCAGGATTAACACAATGGAAGAGAGACAGGAGTGATGAGGAACAGAAAGAAACTGTAAAGCTTTACTTTTGACTTCTTTGGTAGCTATTAACATGAAAGACTGCAAGGACATCAAACAAATATTCAAAAGTTAATCAAGAAAACAAATCACCAGTAGACAATGGCATAGTAATTGTGGGGGAGGCAGCAGAAGCTGTAGAAATTAAGAGTACCTGAGACAGGCAGGTGAGCGGGGAGTGTTAGATAAGCTGCAAGAGAAAGAAAGGGGGAATATCCCCAGGACTGCAAAGCTGGGGGAAGAGTCTAGGGACTGGCCAGGCTCCACAGGAACACAGCCCATAGGGTTTCAAGCAGGATTTGGATTTATGAGCCTGCAGCAAACAGAGCAGCTGATAAGCCTGGTAATTATGATCCCTCACTGCTATTACAGGCGTGATAACTGGTTTACAGGGAGG
Source organism: Pipra filicauda (assembly GCF_003945595.2). Lineage (NCBI taxonomy): Eukaryota > Metazoa > Chordata > Aves > Passeriformes > Pipridae > Pipra > Pipra filicauda. The sequence continues at coordinate 2,165,777 of NW_024103918.1, forward strand.
TTGCTCAGTAATAAGAGACGGACTGGCTGGAGCCTCGTGAGTCACCTCCATGGATGGAGAGCTGTCAAAGTGGTGTTTTGGCACACCAATGTTTGGTTTGCAGTCACATCGCCAAGCTCTTGTTAATGCATAGGGAACTAAAATACAGGTATTTGCTACCCAGAAGACTGAAGGCCAAATGGAATGTTCTGCTAAGCAGGAGGTATCTGCTCACTAAGCAGACACTGCTCCTTCAACTACCCGAGCTAGAGGGACCTTGAGGGCTGCACAAATGGAGAATTCATGATTACAAACTCCAATTGGTCTTCATTTTGAATCTGAACCACCACATAGTAAGTCAGTATAAAATTTCCCCTGACTTCTGAGATGCTGGACCATGTGATGCTGGGCAAATTCTTTATTCCCTGGTGTTAAAGACAGGTTTTGTGTTTCGGGTGGCTGCTCTGAGATGCTGTGGTGTTTGACATTCAGCTAGAGACCCCAGGTTTCAGTGTTCCAGCCGAGCACCTCAAACTCCATGGGCATAGCAAAAAGAAGTACGGTTTGGTTGGCTGTCCTTGACTTAACTTCTCCAGCAGTAAAACAACAACTAGATCTCCATTGTACTGATGTTAGTGTTTTAAAACATTTGGTTTCATAGCTAGGGTTTAATATTTAAGAAATCTCTGAATCTGTTAAGAGTAAGTAATCTAAGATAAAGTGCTCTGTAGAAATTACTCAGTTTAGATGACCAAAGCACAGTAATAGCTTCATTTTCTGTTGCTGGCATAACCCTACAAGGGCAGGCAAATCCTAAGCAGTACTGAGACTGATATAATATTTTCAGATTATTTTTCCTTTTAAAAAGGGCTTTATTTAAAGTACTGGGGTTTCTCCCTCCTGCCTTCTAGAATAAAACCCCCACAAATTTATGATCAAAATTATTTCATCGAGACCCTACAGTGGGGCACCTCAAGTTACCCGGGTAATTACACGGAGGTACTCCAAGTAAAGCTTCCTGGTTTTGCTCTCAAGGACAAGAAGGCAAGCTGTGTTTTAGATTACCTTCCTGCTCAGAGCACACAACCTATGCCCGCATACTAATGAAATGCCTATCTGGTACCCAAAGAAGTTAATACTCCTATGCAGCTATGGCAAGTAGAAAATATTGCTACAGTGCCAGATGTTCCCCTGAGGAAAATCACTGTAGGATCACTTCACAGAAGTATGCTGACCATTCACCTGCTGCCCTCTGAGCCTCTTGCTCTCTGTTCCTTATCGAGACTGCCCAAGTGAGAAAATAACTTCCAGAAATCCACCAGCACATTGATTAAAACATGACACGCACCAAAGGAATCAGATCTGCCTGAAACACACTCTCATGCTGGCTGCAGACTGTATATAGGATGGCAAGGACAAATAACCTGACACTGCAGCTTAATGATACTGCTTGCTCTTCCAGCTGCTTTCTCATTTGGTTTTGTTTGATTATTTCTTAACTTTAAGAAGGTCAACTCTGGAGGCAACTCCCCCCTAATCTGAAGCCTCCCAAAAGCTGCCTGTACAAGCCTCAGGGAATCGCAGAGCAGTAACACTGATGCTGATCAGGTTTACATTCTGGTTTGGATGTCGCCTTTTGGATGCATTGGCTGTGTAGACAGTGAGACTGCATCCACGGAGAGCAGAGAGCCAGAACCTCCCGTGGCTATGGCTCAAGTTCATATCCTGAAATACAGCAATGAAGAAGACAGGGCAAATATTCTTCCCCCTTAAAACCTTCAGATCATCTCAATTATTTGTGAAATTTCTTGCCAAATTATCCTATGAAGTGCCTGTTCTTGCAGGCTCACTCCCTGGCTCCTAGCAGTGCAGTCCAACAGCTGACCATTTGCTTGCTGAGCTGTCCAACCCTATTTTGCACATCACTTCCATTTAATTATCACCTCCAGAACAACTGGACCACCAGATTTTTTCACAAGACTACACCAGAAGATATTTTAGACTTGAGTGGTTATGGTGCTTACACTGTGGAGCACAAGCAGAAATAACATGCTGAGTATGACAGATCCCTACAGAGGACCCAGAGAGAAGAAGCTCCAATCCAGCTGACATCCTAAGCAAGCAGAGAACAGCTCCCAGAAGCCAGTGAGACGGAAGAAAACACTGAACATTGTGTCTCTCATTTAAGGTAAGAGCAGAAGGTACCCCTTCCCTTTGTGTGGAGCTGTCAGTCCACCAGAATATTGAGTCATTTAACAGGATACCTCAGGGACAAGGAAAGGATGAACAGTCTTGCTCGCTCCTACACACTGTGCCCTGAACACCTGTAGCCTTCACACAGTTTTACAGAGAGAGGATCCTTTTATCTTTTCTTCCCTCTCAAGCACATGTAACCCAGACATGTTCCATCCCAAAACAGTCCGCCCGCAGTAATGGTCCTTTATAAAATATTATATTGAAAAATCACTTTTACAAATTGAGTACCTCTTTCGACCTCATTTTTTAATGTCTGGTATGGATTTCTATAAATCAATTATATCACTGGATTTATGAAACATATGTTCTTATACATAAGAAGCTTAAAATCCAAATTTGATAAGTCTGTGTCTCAATATGTTTTACTAGTGAGGCACCCGAGGTTTATTCTAACATTTAAGAAAAGAAAAAAATCTTGGTATAGAGTCTAGAGTCATGGACTGAAGTCAGAAATCCAGAGCTTCAGGCATTCCAGAGCTGCCTGATGTGCTAGGCAGAATGAATCTGTGCTCCTAGAATATGGGGAAAGCTATGACTGATTATGCTGCAACACTTTACCAGGAAGAAAACTGGTCTGACTTATGCTTTTGCTTTCAGTCTTTAACAAAGTGTTCGGAACTATCGATGGTTTGCATTTGGAGAAGGAAAAAAAAAACTCAATTGAAAAACAAAGTCTACTGTCACTTAGACCAAAGAATCAAGAATAAATTTCACCTAGCTGCTCCTTAAAGAAATCAGAACAATAATAGCTGCCTACAAAAACACTACCTTTTGGAGTGCAAAATAATGACTGAATAGATGGTGTAATCTGATAGCAAACAACCAGACTGAATAATTTTCTTACATAGCTCTGAAAAATCAAGATATGTCTAATGAAAATAGACTCATCATTTCATTATTCAAGCACAAAAAATGCAATAGTAGAAAAATGAATGCCCGGATTGCTATCAAGAGGGTGTTTTATGGGCTGTAAGCCACTTGCTTTGTGGGTTATTCAGCAAAATGCTTTAATATTAGACTTATCATTTTATTTTAACTCTCATTTCTTAAAGATCCTACTATCATGTTTTTCACCCAGACGATTTGACTGCATCCCTGTGTAATTAGGGAAATGCAGAACTGCAGCCAAGGAAGCACCTAATGACGGGGTGCTGCTCAGCTCTGCAAAGGCCCTGCTCAAGGAGGGTGGATGGAGCAGTTTTCTCCAAGCCTGGCTATGCCTAACCCTTGTTCACACAAGGATGAAGAACTGGAGTCTCTCTCTCTCTGTTCAGCTTACACAAACCCCAGGAAAACTTGCAGCCCTGTCCCTGTGTGACTATATTGATGTCTACGTATGAGAGATTTAGTAGTTTTATTAAAACTGTCGAAAGCAGAGTGAGGGCTTTAAAAGACACAGTGAAATACCTGTAAGCTGGAATCCTCTACAGATAAGAACCTGAGCAACCTGCGGGTGCTTTACCCTTGACAGACACTGCATATACTTGCTGTTTGTCAAGCAGTGAGTAAAAAAGCTTTCCAACACGGCGCTAGGATAGTAGCGTGTTTAGCTGGAGCAATAAAGTTGTTTTGACACACTTAACTGATGAAGTTGTTGAGGAAGGCAAGCTGTTTTGACTCTGGATGTCTGGTAGTTCTTGGTGAGGTTGAGTGAAGACACAGTTCTTGTCAATTAAGCACGACACGAAAGCAAGTCAAATTGCTCTGAACCAGGACAATGTGGTGTGTGAGCTGACAGTGGAATTAAAGGTACTCCAGGTGGGTAGGTACACAAATGAGCTGGCTGGGAAGGGAAAAATGGACGACGAAAGAACGACTCTGGAACTACTCCCTCAGGTGACATTCTGATGCCTACCATTTGGTTTCTCCCTGATGGGACCATGAGCCAGACAGCTTTGGGCACATTTGACTAACAGTACAGTTTTGGGTTTTAGTTGGACAACTAGTTAATTTGCTGGATTTTTTTGCTTTTGCTGGGCAGAGCTGCCAATACTAACTGAATAAACTGTGTGGTGGAAGAAACCTTGACCATGGAGAGGCAGCCAAGCTCACCATGGGCTTTGTCCCTCTATGACATGCAGTAGCTTGAAGAGGCATGCAAGGAGAAGGACTGAGGTGGGGGCAGCAGTTCCTCTTCATCTGCAGGAACTGTACCTGTACCCGATAAAAGCTATTCCAGGATGGAGTGCAACAGCCTTGAGGGGTAGGAGACACTGCTCCTGCTGGGCTGTACAGCTTGACACCCCCAGCACAGCAGCTCTGCCATGGCCTTCGCTGTGCCCAAAGGCAGAACTTGGCTTCACTTTGAGCTACCTTCTGCTGCATCTCCTCACCCAAAGCAAAGCCTTGTTCCACAGAAGGTTCTCTGAACTCACACAAAGTACTGTAAGTAATCCAGGAGTAAGCACTAGCAGGTAGAATGCCAAGAGAAGGTACTGCTTGGGGAGTCCTTGTCATAACCTGGCCTTTGTTGTAGCTCAAAAAACAGTCTTCAGCCTCCACCTCCCATGTGAGATATGGGGGTATTTTTGGCTGTAACGAGAGAGCAGTGCCCTGGCGACCTCAGTTGTGCTACATGAATATGAGAAACACAATTCTTGGTTCAGCCATTTACAGCGGTCAAGAGTGGCAAAACCCCCTGCTGATATCCTCATTCCCTCTGCCCAGGTACAAATGACTGCAGATGGGGCAACTGAGATGCAAACAAATGCAAATGAAGAGAAACATTTTACATTTCAATAACCTCAGGGAGGAGAAGGCAGGGTTGGTGGGGAAGTGATGTGTTTACACATCACCTGAAAATTTCTCTGTTTGCTACAGCAGGTGTAAGGAAAGAGTGGGTTTGTTAAATACACGGACTTTTTCGTCCATCCATTCAGGTCAGTCAAAATGATCTTTTTTAAATGTATGTTCCAGTGATGAAGAAGGCCTAATGCTTAATTAAAATGGTTTTCTAGTGACTGGACTATTGAACATACTTGCAAAGCAAAAGTTAACTGAACTATTCAATGCAAAGAGTAACTACCTGACAACACTGCTGTAGTCACCATCACGACTCTATTATACAGATTAGTCACTATTGACAAAATATTTTCGAACCTAATGAATGTAAGTGCAATAATGAGCTGTGCGTTTCTGCCTCTCTAATAAAGGGGAAACACGACATTTATGCTCAGAAGCCCCAAGACAATTGGCTTGTTACAATAATTAAAATCTGTCAGAGTTAAGATCAGTAGGATTCTGTGTCCACAGGGACAGGATTTCTCAAGCAATAGCCCGAGACCAGCAGACAGCCACGGCTTTACTTTGGCTAAATCTCCGATATAATAGTTCTTAATTGTGCTTTTAGAGTAAGAAATTTTAGAATAAACCCCAGTAATTTTATAGTAAAAACATATCCTCCCCCCAAAACTCACCATTTGCTTACAAAGTGCTGCTCTTCCTGAACACCTATGGGATATTAACAACTGCAGCCAGCTGTGACCAGCGATACACGGAGAACGTGTATTATGCTACAGCTGGAAGATATACAGATTGTGTCTTTAGTCACACACACAACTTTGCCAACAGTTAAAGCCGGTACCAAGTTCAGCGGCCAGGCGCCGCGAACGCCCGGCTCTCACTCAGCATCTCCATCAGGCCCGCTGCTTTCGGGGCCCTGCGCCGCCTCTCCCGGTACCGAGCCACTCTCCCGGCAGGCGCATCCCGGCGCGGTGGGGGCGCGGGCAGCGCTGCTCGGGGATCCGCCAGCCCTGCTCGCTCCTTCGGACCGACTGTAAGAAACCCAGCCGCCGGCAGCAGAAGTTTAATGGGTAGGAACGGGACCCCCGACGCCGCCGGCCCGGGGCACCGACGGCCGGCGGTCCTGCGAACCCGCGGGAGCCGGAGCGCTGCGGGGCGGGAGAAGCGCCGGTCCCCGGCTCCGCGCAGCGGGGCGGGCGGCGCGACCGCGACTCGCCGGGATGGGAGGTGAGCGGGGGGACACAGGGAGCCGGACGCCCCTCTACTGCGAGGCCCCCGGTTGTCACAGCAACGCGGCAGCGCCTCTCCCCAAACTTTGGTCGCTATAACGACCGGGCCGCGGCCGCGGCATCCCCCGGGCGGGCGGTTCTGCGCCGCGGGGCCGTCGGGGCGGCGCTCACCTATGGTGGAGACGACGGTGCCCACGAAGTAGAAGGCGCCGGGGAAGTCCCAGCGGGGCCGCAGGGCGTCGACGCGGATGCCCGCGGCCATAGCCGCCTCGTAGCTCCGCAGGAAGGCGCGCAGCTCCGGCAGGCTGATGTTGAAGATGCGGCTGAAGTTGTGCAGGGTCCGGTTCCAGCGGAGCTGCGCCGCCGCCTCCGACGGGCTCTCGAGGGCCGAGAAGACGGTGGCGCCGGCGCTCAGGTACGCCGCGATGAGGGCGGCCAGCAGCAGGAACCGCCCGTTGTCCTCGTTGAGGGGCGCCAGGCGCCGCCGGCGGCAGGAGCCCGCCGCCCCCCGCGGGGGCATCATCCGGTGCGCGGCGCGGCGGGCGCGGCGGGCGGCGGGCGGCCCCCGGCGGGGGGCGCGGGCATGGGGCGGCGCCGCGCGGAGCCCGGAGCGGCGGCGGCGGCGGCTTCGCTGCAGGGGCCGCGGCTCTGAGTCATCCCCCGGCGGGGCTGCCCGCCCGGCTGGCGGCGGCGCCCCGGGGCCGCTCGGCTCGCCCGCCCGCCCTCAGCCCGACGCCCCGGGGCCGGGGGCTGCTGCGGCGCGGGCTCGGCGGCGCGCCCCGGCCGGCTCGCTCTGGCCATGCGGGGCGGCGGCGGCGGCGGCCCCGCCGCGGGGGAGACGCCGCGGGGAGGCGGAGGCGGAGGCTCCGCGCGGCGCCCGGTCGACGGCGGGCGGAGGGCGGGAGCGTGCGGCGCGTCCCCCGGGGAGCCGCATCCCCGGCGGGAAGGCTCCCCCAGCTCCGCCGCCGCCGGTGCCGCCCGCCCGGGCCGGGCCGCCCGAGCCGCCGGTGCCGCGCCCCCGGGGCGCCGCCGCGCCCGGCCCGGGGGAGGGATGGGGCGGGACGGGGACGCCCTGCCCGGCCCGGCCCAGCCCTGCCCGCCGCTCCCCAGTTCTCCGCTGCCACCGCGGTCCCGGCCGGTGGCCGCCCCCCCGGGCGCGCCCGGGAAGCAGGGACACGGGAAACGCGACCGCTCCCTCGCTGTGTGTGCGATGCGCCTTTGCCGCTGCGGGGGTTGTTTGGCTTTGAAAACATTTCTCTCGTGCCCCGTGCCAAGAGGGGTGTTTTTAACGGAGTGGGTGCCGGTCGGTGGAGCGCTAATTAATTAATTTTAGTCATTTCTAGGTGCGCGAATCGTTGTTTCTGATCTGACTCCAGATTTTGGGCTGCACAAAATTGGACCCAAGAAAATGATAAATTTTGGGTTCGGTGCCAAATGCCCATTCAATCTTAGCCACTGTATGAAAGGTGGCTTCGCCCGTTCCCCCCCCCCCCCCCCCCCCCCCCCCCCCCCCCCCCTCAATCTGGTGTATTCTGTCTTCGCTGTTTGCCTTGGAATAAACACTGTAGCCTTTCTTATCTGTTACGCTGCAGTAAGAACTGCAGTCCTTCCCTGGTAGACTTGAAGTAAATAATTACATTCGTATTTTTTAAATAAAACGAGAATTCACACTGATAAAATATTGCAAAGAGATGGGAGTGATGCCAGTCCTGCAAACGTGTGTGTAGGGGATGATAACACGTGTAGGAAAGATCTGGGCTTGGAGGAGCAAATCCTCCCCACGATTTACAGTTGCCAGTGTCAGTCTCACTGCAACGGGAGCTTGTGTCCTGGTTTATGGTTTTTTATAGCCTAAGTTCTATTTTTTTAATACAGGAAAATATTTGCTGTCTCTAGGTAGCTACTTGATGTCTTTTAGAAAAGGGCTATTTGCCATCACTAGGACTTCTCCATAGCTGTTCTTCACACATTTATTTCTTATTTTGGATCTGAGAGATTATGCTTGGCCATGAAATTTCACATTACTGGCAGTTATCTCTTGGCCACATCTGTAGTGGGAGAATTTCCTCCTTTTCTAGCAGACCGTTTATACTTGTCAGGTGAAGAAAATAGCTTGTGTTTACAACTATGCTTCCTAGGAAAAGGCCACTGATAAAATGCGAATACTTAGTTTACAAAGTACTCAAGTATCATATTTTGATAGCCACTAGCATGTTTAAACTTTGGTTTTTGCCACTATTGCTTTTGTGCTAAAGCATTTTTTTCAGAAGTGAAAGTGTTTAGAAGTATCAAAGAAGATTTCCATCTTCTGTTGTGCTCAAGGCAACCAATACCACATGCAACTCTTAAGAAAAAAAGTGTCTCCTATTTCAAAGTGTCAGTTGTGTCCCATTATAAATACTAAAACTAAGTAAAAATAAAATAATTAAACCAATAAATCACAAACCCAGTAGCTGTGAGAAGTAATAGTAGATCTCAAGGGCAAAAGAAGCAGAAAAAAAAACTGGCAAAGTATATCTGGACTAATCAAAAGCCTATTGAAATGAGTGGAAAGTCTCTCATGGATCATCAAGGGCTTAATGTAATAGGTCAGATATGGACCATTTAATGACAATGTCTATAGTTAGAAATAATTTCCACTCTGGTAATCCAGGAATGATTACATGCAATCCACTGTGCTAGAGTATGTAAAACTAAGCTAATTTATCTGAACATGCAGGAATTTTGTTGCTGTAGATGGATATTGGGCTTTGGATTCCTGGTACTTTTGTGTTTGCAGGGGAAATGAGACTGGTTGGTTGGGATTTTTTGTTGTTGTTCTTTTATATTTTTCCTGTTGGAAACATTGAAAAAGGAGAGCCCAGTTTTCTGGAGTCCTCAGCAATTTTACCTACTGTGAAAGGTCAGTGATGTTTTTAGTGAGAAGCCAGTTAGCGAAGTTTGTGTAACTCGTATTCTCATCATTCTGTTCATTGTCCCTTCTTGGGTGATGGCAGGGCCATAGATGGGGATGAAAAGTTGTCTGTTTCCTTAGGTGACAGGGCTGAGTCTTTTCCAAGCAGTCGAAGCCGACTGACTCTGTGGTGGCCTCTCTGGAGATATCCCGCCTGGGAAAGGATGATGCTGGTGGGATGCTGATTAGCTTGAGGAATCACATAATAGATAGGAAAGCATCCAGTAACTTTCCATGAAGAAAAAAAAACTAAGCTGAAGCAGCAAGGAATGTGGTTTAGCTGCTTCAGCATGGACAAGACAATATTTCAAGCATCACCGAATCATGGTTTCTAAGAATTCTAGCTGTTGACAGATTTTCAAAATGTTTTGACAACTCATTTCACTAAAATTTTTTTACTTGGAGTCTTGAAAATTTGTCACCATTTTGCAAAAATACTTCAGATTTTTTTGGTTATAAAGGTAGGGGAAAAAAGTCTATTTTTTTGCATTAAAGTCCCACAGAAAATGTATGGTCCTTTCCAAAGTAACTAACTCCTGGAAAAGCTCCATTAGCTGTACACAAATCCCCCAGAGCTACAGGACTGTGGCTTAAAAGAAGGTCATGGCTTTGATTGCTCTGATCCAATACCAGGATTTGTTTGAGGAAACATCCTGAAGCTGCTGCTGCATCCCTACTTGGGCAACTCTCTTAAAGGCAGTTATATGGTTAAATGAATGATGTTTTTATAAATTTTCTTGATTAATTGAATCAAATCTCGAGGGATTTGGTGAAAACATCACTGTGTTTAAAACCATTTGCCTAGGATTTTTTTAAAAGCTGATAGTCAGCTGTAAATTGGGTTTTATGCTCAAATTGAGCCCCTGCACTGTGGGCATATTGTATAGATGGCACCAGCCATTTTGTTTGTCAGGAGGCCAGTGTTTGTGAAAGGGATTATTTTAATAATCCAAAAGTGATGTTTACATTATTATCTCAGTTGATTAGAGTGAAGCTTATGCAAAGAAATGAGATGCATTCATTAAATGTTTAATTAAACTGTTGTCTGAAAATAGGTTGGAATATTAAACATCCCACCTCATTATTAAAGAATAAAATTTAATATGGTATTTTAAATCTGAAACAGCCCAGTTACTGCTATTCCTTTCAAGGGAATAGTTATCTTTTTTTTTTTGTGTGGGTAGAATCCTTAAATACTCAACCATAGTTTGACTAAGTGATTTTACAAGCAACCACATTTTTTGACTTCAGGGATACCAAGACCTCCACAGTTGTATTCTTGATTCCAAGACAAGCTTTTGCACATACATGTCCCTACTGACTTTGCAGCAAATATCTGCTGAGAAACAAATATCAAGTACATAATTTAGGAGCTTTTTACCACTATATTGCCATGGAAGTGTCCCAAGTATTTATTTGGAAGTGTCTCAGGCAGTTGGAATGTGAACATGCCATACAGTCCCTGACCTGAAATGTACAGCTTGTTTGGAGTAGCTGGACATACTTTCTACCTTGACAGTGCCCAAAGACAAATAGATTTGTAACTGTTACTGCTGGAATTGATGTGCAGATGTTCTTATGTTGCTCTTTATACAGCTCAGTATCGACTGTTTAAAGTAGTTTTTGTCTGTAATATGTGCCAAAGAAATTACTTTTCAATGAGTGGCCTTATGGTTAGCCTGGGTGCTCAACAAACTTCGTGGGCAATGAGATTGCCCTCTTCTTCAGTTGTACCTCCTACTGGATTTAGGAGACAGTCTCTTTGGTATTACTCTGTAATTAAAAGAAATGGAAGAGGTAGTTGGTAGTCTATGCAATCAGGGCCTGGGTAGCATTGTGAGCAAGGGTTTCGGTCACAATCCATAATAGAAGTGAATATGCCTATTTTTTAAGGTGGAAGCCTGGATACTTTGGGATAGAGGGTGAGACCTTCCCGGTACTCTACTTAAGTACAGATTGGGACAGTGAAAAATATACTAACTGCAAAGTATTAGGGGGAGAATGTGTGTTTCCATGGAGCCTTAGATGTTACTAATGTCTCCTCACCCTCTCAGGGCACTTTGGTAGATTTTGAAGCAAAAGACCAGCGTTGTGACCCAAATGGCTTTTTATGTTCTCGTGTCTCCCCTCTGAATTAGGGTGACCTTTCGGGGAGGGGAAAGAGAAAAAGGCAGGCTTGTAACTGGTCTTGAAGCCATGAGTTACCTGTTGCAGACAGATGGGTTGAAAACCAAGACATCTTATGGATTGACAAGCAGGTGGTCCACCTGGACTCTTGGGATGAAACTGTTGTCAGGTACCTGGGCTGTGTAAGCCCTAGTTGCTCTGTCAGTAACACTCTGTCTTTCATGAGAGCAGAGCTGAAGAAGCTGATGAGATGAACTTGAGAATCCTTTGGGAACCGTATCTTGTACTCCCAATCTCAAAATCAAGTCAGGGTCAGAGGTAGGAGTTAGCCATGTGCAGGTTTTGATTTGCTAGTTCTCACTGCCAGGGGATGCTAAGCTGTGTCGAAATAGGAGTACTGTTAACCAAATAGGTGGGTTTTTTACTAGGAGAATGTTTCTGCATGTTTAAGAGAAACAGAAAGCATTTGCTGTTTAAGTCAGAGATTCCTGCATTCTTCCTGCTAATTTATGAATAGTTATGCAATGTCTTTTTTTTTTTTTTTTATTTTTCCTGAGGCCCAGTCATCTAACTACACTTTCTCACTTTCGCTACTCTCACTCAGAGAATGATCTAATAAGCACTGGCAATTACATTCAATTTAAATGTGATGAATAGCCAATTTCCAAAGGCCTGATGCCGTATAATGCTCTGAGCATCCTGATCACATTAATATGTTCTCACTTGCCTTTAATGTCAACGGAAGCTGGAGGCACCCTGCGTCTTGTGCAGGTAGTTCTGTATTCAGATGACTTCTTTTCCTCCCAGTCTTTGGTGGTATGAAATTTTGTATTTTATGGGAAAACCTTCCACTCTGGTGGCTTATGCTCTTTCTGCATTAGTTGTGCTTATTTGTTTTCTATTCTTTCTCTGTGCGGGAAAATCTCAGTCAGTGTTTTGGCATGCAAAGGATTTTTAATACATTTTAATAATGGAAAGCTACTGTTCTATACAGCTGAGGGTGATGCAGTTGTGTAATATTCCTGAGACCCTACAAAGGATAATTTCCGAATGCAGACCTCACTGTTGAGTTCGTGTAGACTATTAGGCAACAAACCAGTTACCTTCTTGGGTTTTTTTGGATCTTACCTTGTTCAGCATAACAGGAACGTGGCCTTTCAGAAGACATCAGCATTCTTCAGCTCTCCAAGTGAACAGCTGAATTCTTGAAAGGACTGAATGGCCAGTTGGGCATTTCTGCAACATGTCATTTCTCTTGACAAGAATTTGGAGGAAAGAAGACAAGCTCTTTGTAAACCTTTCTGTTGAGATGAGAGAGGTGGCCCCTGTGTTCTGTAGCTGAGGTTTAGAGTGCAGAGGGGAGGGATGGATGGACAGATGCATGGATGGATGGGTGCAGAAACCTATGGAATGGGATTGGTGCAGCTCCTGAGAAATCTGCATCCTCCAAGTCCATGCATGCCTGTGTACCGATGAGCTGCAGGGAGCTTGCCAGGAAGGGAATTAATTTTAGGGTGTGATTTGGAAAATGATTCAGTTTAAAAATTGCTATTTTTGATGGGCTACTTTCAGCTGGGATCCAGTCCTCAGCATGTTCCCAGAAGTACTTGCCTTGCTGCAGCAGAGCGTGGTGAAGAGTGGAGGAGGAATGTCTGTCTGGGAGCCCGGAGTCCTGAATCTCGTGATGCTACTGAGACAACAATGATGGGAATGAGTCCTCCTTACATTTCATGTCCCTTCCTGCATTTGACAGGTGAGTGCTTTAACCTAGCTGGTTTGATGGACATGGCAAAGGTAACTTTCCCACTCTCCCTAGGGGTTCACTATGCTCAAGGGAAGGTGCAGGCATGTGGATCTGGAAATGGGGCTGCCGGGCAGACAAAGCTGCAAGACAGGCAAGTCTACATATCCTGTATATATAAAAGTCAAGGACAGCTTGAGAAATTGTCAGAAAAAGTCGTGAAATGGCAAACAACTTTATCATGCCATCTGAAGATACACTGTATGTGTTTTACGGACCCTGGGGCTACACAGTTCCTAGAAATCTCTCCAACCAGTGGCATTGAAATGAAACCTGCTAAGCTGACACTCACTCCATCAGGATGAGGCTTTACAGAAGTTCAGGACAGGCAGCCTTTGATCACAGCACTGAAGAAAATATTGGCAATCCCTTTGGCCTGCCAGATTTGTTTTCTAGAATGAGAAGCTTCAGAGCGCGATCCTTGCTGATTACAACTGTCAGTTATCAACAGACAGGTCAAAATGTCCCTTCTGCCCGGGATTTGTCCCTCTTCTTTTTTTCAGGTACGTGCTGGCTGATGGTCCTCTGAGACCATTTACCCTGCTAAACTTTTCCTAAGCAGGTTCCACTTGTGACTAGGCAACTTCATACAATTTGGTTTGTTCTCGAGGATGTGTGGAGTCAAAGCATGTGGCTCTGGTTCTCATGCAGGTATCAGGACTGCTGATATTTTTGGGAGCATTAGCATTCATCACATTAGCATTAGCATTCATCACACATTTATTGGTACCTGACCCAAGGCTCCTGGCAGTGACCGGCTGGTGTGTTTCCTGGGCCGTGGACCAGATGAGACATATGTGTGAATGTGTGCATGTGTGTGCATGCAGATAATTTCCCTTGCATTAATAAAAAAAGTGAGCCTACAGTTGGTTGATCATCAGTGTATCCATCCAATGTATGGCAACTTGTGTTGAGTAACCAACTTTACACAAGGTCTCATTTTCACTCCCTCCTCTCTCTTTTGTTGAGCATTGCTAAGAAGTGGAAGCATGGATCATTTTCTGAGTTGCTTCCCTGCTCCTGTTCACCTTCTGACATGCAGCAGGTGAGTAACCCAGTGACAGGCTGTATGGGAAGGCTCTGAGATCCAGCAAGAAGGTTCCCGAGGCAGCAAAGGGGTGCCACTCCCTCTCTGGTTCACCTTGCACACAGCAGAGAGTGTTGACTGTTCCACTGTGTTAGAGGGGAAGAAATGATGGTAAAAAGGTACATTGTGCTGCTTAATTATTATTTCTTTTGGGGGGAATATTTGTATATGAAGAGACATTATGGTACATTCTATATCTAAGAATCAGGCACATAAAAGGAAATCAACATCGTCTTTAGAGCAAATTCTAAGCTTCTCCTAGGAAGCAGAAGGTGAAGAGAATGTGATGGTGAGGAGGGCTCCCTTTTGCAGCTGTCCATTCTTGCTTCTAATGTGGTGAGCAAACAGGGGAATGTATCAAGCTTTAAAAAAAAAGTAAATTCTAGTTTGCTATGTAGAGGGTTTTAAAGGACCTTTCTTTACAGATTAAGGTTTTCTGTTATTTATAGCCACATAAAAGGTGTTTCATCTGTAATACCAATACATTCTTTGTGCATGTTACGAAAGAAAGACAACTGCTGTGCCACTGAGCATGCAAAAATGTGCCAGGGAAAACATTTGGGACCAGAGCCATTTTCATCTCTGGTCTTCTTAGCCTGGAAATGAACTTCAGTCTCCCATTTTCCTATTTTTTGAGATGGCCACTGGCCATATGCACCTAGGCACTAGAGGGAAACAGAATGAAGAAGTTTGGCAGTGTTTTGCAGTCATTTCACAAATGGGCAGTCAAAGTGGTGGAAAGGGAAAGCGATTAAACTTCTTGCAGGGGATTTAATCCACTGTAGGTATACTGTGACCAGTGCTGTCACTTTGGTTTGACACTGGGGTATAATTAAGCCCTTAACAAGTACTTATCTGGTGAAAATTCATCAGTTAAAACAGAAATAAAAATACACAATGAAGAACATACAATATTGAAACCAAGCTACATGGTGTACTTCAGATAAGTAAGAGCTTAGGTAAGGAATGAGGTGAACATAAAAGAATAGTGGGATGAGAAATGCCTAAGAGTGGACACTTCAGAAGTGGAGTAAATAATGGTAACTCTGAGAGCACACGGTGCCTGAGAGATCACCTCTGTAGCTCTGCATCTCTGAGAAGTGCAGGAGGTATGGATGGAGAATAGAAAGGTTTCTGAAAGCTTTCTTTAAAAAGGTTTCTGAAAGCTCAGGCTTAGAGTCTTCTCTGAATATTTCCTCCCAGCTGCACAATCTCCTTGCTGGCCCTTCAGGTTTGTTGACTTCCAGTTATGTGAGATAGTCACCATGGTCTGGCGCAGAGGTTGGAAGGTTTTCAAGCACTGCTTGCCAAACTGTATTTTAATTTTCTAAATCAGAAGTTCAGTGTGCTAATAGATGTTTTGGAGATGTGAGATCTTGTTCCTCGTGAAAGAAAGCTGCCACTGGGCAACTGAGTGTCGTGTTCCCCCAGTAGGCAGGGGCTGTTGGGTTTCCTTGGACTCTCAGCTGTATCTCAAGACAGAGCCATTCCCATTTTGCCATGACTCTGTATCAGGTTCAGCCCCTGTACCTTCTGATGCCACCTTGCTGTCAGCTCCTGACTCCTGGTCTAAGAGCCAGGTCGTCTGATTCAGGCTTAGAAAGCATGGGGGTTTCTCACCGGTTATAAGCTGATTTATTACAACACCTTGACCCACTAATTTCTCTTCCAACTGCCTTGCTTACCCTTCTGACCTTGGTCCTGTTTCTCTCCTTAGGCTGAGAAATATTCCAGAATAGAATGTCTTTTATTTTAATACGTTGTCACAACTGCATTGGAGATTCAATGAAATCATGGCAAGCTTCCCACCATCCACAAAGGAAATAAAAGAGAATCCTGCTGGTGTGAGAACCATTGTACTGGGGAGATCTTGCCATGCTGATAATGATAGAAGAAAAAAATGCTCTGCTGTGAAAAAGATACATTCTAGCAAGCAGTCTTCATTGCTGTCCAAATGCCAGCGTGGCTTATTATTTTCTAATGAAATTAAATATATTTGTGCTCTCTGAAGTTGACTGTGTTGATTTAATTTGTTTTATGATCAAGATTCTAAATTTCATATCTTT
This sequence comes from Pipra filicauda, assembly GCF_003945595.2. Classification (NCBI taxonomy): domain Eukaryota; kingdom Metazoa; phylum Chordata; class Aves; order Passeriformes; family Pipridae; genus Pipra; species Pipra filicauda. The sequence goes on from NW_024103918.1 coordinate 2,182,017, forward strand.
TATGTTTTATAAGTAGTGAGCAGGGATTTAGCTGCATGAGGCGTATTAATATCAATACAGTTAACTCCCCATGCACTTTTCTTTAAAGACTATTTTATACATAACAACATGGAATTTCACCTCTATATTTCTCCTAGTCTCTGCAGGAAAAAACAGTGATAGCTAATCTGAAGGCATTATTATTTTTTTATTATTGCTCTCAGAGCAGTAAGCATTTTTTAGTACTCTGAATTTTTCCTGCTGACAAACAGGCAGTGTGTAACATAGAAATCAAATAGCTGCTTTATTTTGTGGTCAAACTGGGGAAAGCAACAGAATGATCTCAGGCAAGAAATCACAGATTATTCTTTATTTTTTGTGATTTCAGTGTGCTGTCTTTAGAGTTTTTTCTTATAGAACTGGAATGCACTAAGTTATGGAGATACTTCTCCAGTCTTAAGTATTATTAGAAAAGGAATATTCACTTTTCTAGAGGAAATATTCTGTGTCTGCTTCCTTCCTCATGAGTAAAAATGATTCAAATACCCTTGAGAATGGGAACTGGGGGAAAAAAAAAGGCATGCTTTCAAAGCAAAAGATGTTAATTTTATTCTTTCCTTGTCCTTACGAACCATGTTTCTGACTTTCATCCCAACCATTAAATTTGTCTCTCTGTACTAAAACACAAATGTCACATCTTAAACACTTGTCCATCCAGGAGAACGGAACAATCTGGGGATGATCCTAGATGATTTTAAGTATTTTCCAGAAGAAGGAAAAGTCTCTCAGCATCACCTGAAGACTGTTGGTGGATCTTGGTCATAACGAGATGTTCTGTTTGAGCTCAGCCTGGTGAGAACTCTTGCCAGAACAGAGTCTGTGCTGTGGGATAAACCAGCTGGCTGGACCCACAGCACGGTGTGCACTTTGTAGGGTGTTATCTGTGGGATCACACCTGTATTGTGCTTACCCTCAAGTAAGAAAACATTACATTTGTCAGAGTTAGGCTTCCTAAAATTTACCTTTCCTGTTTTGACTTGTGATTCAGATAAACAAAATTCAGGTTATTCCGATGGTACTTCACAAGGGTTGGACTCGTGATGGCTCAGTCGCAATTTTCACCTGGTGAAACACTCCTTTTGCTCTGAACTGAGTACATTCCATTTGGCAAGCATGGAGTGTCTCTGAAGCTGTGAGTTTCTGGTCAGGAAGAAGATGGTGCACGGAACCGGTCAATGGTACTGTTGTGTATTAATCCCACTAAGCAAATACTCTCATCTATGATCAAGTACTGAAGTTTTAAGGGGCTATTGCAATAAAACAGAATGTAAATCATCGCCTTAACACAGTATGTAGAAGCTTGCGCCATGGGATTCAGCCTAACAACAAAGTAAATCTATGAATCATCTGGAAATGACTGAGGAGATGAGTGCCTGGATTTTATCAGTTGAGTGTTAAATAATCATGCTCTGCCAGTGTGTGTGCCCAAGTCTCTCTCTATCTCACACACACACACACTGGAAGTGCATAGCTGATGGAGATGTAGCTCAGGAGTTCATTATTTGGCAGTTGTAGGACTTATGAATCCTGAGGACTGCCTGACCTGAAGATACTTCTTCTAGGCTTCATCATATTTACAGAATCGCAGAATCGGTCAGGTTGGAAGGGATCACAGTGGGTCATCTCGTCCAACCTCCCTGCTCAAGTAGGGTCATCCCAGAGCACATGGCACAGGATTGTGTCCAGGTGGTTCTTGAATATCTCCAGTGAGGGAGACTCCACAACCTCTCCAGGCAACATCTTCCGGGTCACTTGCACAGTAAAGAAGTTCCTCTTCGTGTTCAGGTAGAACAATCATTAAGACAGAAATTCCCATTGTATAGCACAACAGCTGCTGCAGATTAACTCCCACGACCACCTTTTCAACCTTTCTAGGAAAGCATTTCGAATTTTGTACTTCCAAATGCTTACAGCTCATTCTATCAGAACAAGGCAAAAAAGGGAGAAAAGGCCCGGCCTTGGGACTGGTGTCAATACATGAATCAGAGGGATGAAGATCAGGGAAAGAAAAGGTATTTTTAAGCTACAGAATAATATTGGCCCAAAAGCAAATGAGTGTGTACTGCCTATGAATACACTGAGAGTCAATATTTGAGAATGTTCCTCGCTATTGAAGTAATCAAGTTTTTAAGTGGTGTTCCAGTAGGAGGAATGAGAGCAAAAAACTGCACTTCCTGTGAGGTGGAGTCTGAAGTGTATTATGTAAAGTGATGTCTGCAATAGCGAAAAGCTGAATTTAATGGCAAAAGGGCCCCAAAACATCATCAGATATTTCAAGTTGGATAACATACAGACCTCAGTCATATATATCTCTTCCTGATCACTGCTAAATTGGGTGTCGTGTTTCTACCCTCTTTTCATGGCAATATTGACTTTCAGGAGTCAAATAACTACTGTAAGCTGGCTGGGGAATGCATTTAGGAAGAAAGGCTAGGGTTGATTTTGCTAGAACATCCTTATCAGTGGAAGCAAAAAGTTACATCTGTTTTATGTTACTAACATGAAAGCTCCTCAAGGTATCCGTCATTCAGAACCCAGCAGGAATTTTCCAACTGAGGAGGAGAAAGAAAAATGTTTACTAAAAGACAGATTGCAAACATCAAGCTGCCTGTTCTGTAATTGATCTTTTACACTGAGAATATCCAGAAGATCTATACTTATGGTTAGACTGTTATTTGGAAAGCCAGTAAAATACATTCTGCTGAGAACTGCTTCATATTAAGCCTGCAACCTAGGGATCTTTTAAAACACAGCAATTACCTTGGATGTTCATTTCAAGCCAGACACTGCTCTGTACATTTAAAGCAGTAATTTATCTTTCGGACCCAGAGGAGGTTTGGGGTTTTTTTCCCTTGCATGATTAAGAAGCATAAAAATATGACAAAGGAGAAAAAAGGGCTATTAGATAGGTTTTTGTTAGATGTCACACTCTTAGCTCCTTCCTGAATGAAGAGAGGCAAAAAAAAAAAAAAAAAAAGGCACCTCTGTCCTCAGAAGTCTGGAAGGTAGGTGTAAATGTTCTTGAGTAGGGAAGCTGTCAAATTCACTGAGCACCTAGCTCAGTGAAACATGATGGGAAAGCCCAGAAATGGGGGAATGATGGTCACATGCCTTAGTTATTGGCTGAACAACCATATTGTCATTTTTAGGAGATGCACTTCTACACTTTGTCATATTGACCTTTAGTTTCTTATCACTGCAGATTGATCTCCTCTTGTGTGCTCTTTTCCCAGCCTCTTTAATCAGCATTTTCTTGATGAGAAGATGACTAGTAATTAGAAGATTAATTTCTACTAGGCAGAAACTCAAGTCTTTATCAATCATCCCTTCAATTGCTGCTGCTAAAAGATGCAGACATGGAAAAGAGATTTAATATTTACTGCCATGCTTTCTGCCTTGTAACATGAAATTACATCCACATCTCCTAGGCTTCTGTCTAGTACTTATGCACAAACTTGTTGTCTTCTATGCAGCAGCAAAGAAAGTAAAGAGGATGAACAACCCTGTGGTATCTGAGCACTTGCTGCATTCGCCTGTTCCATTGCTTCCGTAAGGCTGGAATCCTCTTCAGCAAAGCACCTTTCACAATCATTTCCCAACAGAGGCGTGATAGCTATAAGCTATCTCCTTGTCTCTGATATTAAATTCCCTGATATTAATGGATTATGACCTTCAGCATTGTCAATATTATTGAGAACAATATTGTGACACTGGAAACTCAATCAAACCTCACCTTTTACATTAAATGTTACAGGGTTTCTACCTTAGCAATCTGAAAGGAAGCAATTATCCTGGATTCATGAAAACATCTCAAATGTAAAAGACACCAAGTAATGATTGTTTTCCCTTCACCCCCTAAGAAAGCAGATAATTAGAAAAGAAAATAAATAAAGACCCTGGTGAAAGAAAAAGGTATATAGGTGGGGGCCACAGGTCCTTCATAAGAAATTCTACCTGCTTGCATCTGCACAGTGCACTTGCAGTTCAGCAGTTTCTCAAAGGCAAGTGGGTTGCCTTCACAGCAGTTTTTGATGCATCTTTTGGGGGACCCGAGGCTAAGAATTGCCCAGCTGTAATTTGCAATTCTACTTGCTACCTGTTTCCACACATGCAATAAAAATTCCTGTACCCTCTTATTTTTGAGCATAGCTGGCTAAAGGCAAGGATCCCCAGGGAAATCTAAAGCAAAATCGTGTTCCTGTTTTATGACGACAGTTAACTTTGAATTTAAAAACAAATAAAAAATTTCTAACTTAGCCCAAAATGATGCTGGCTTTTTGAATGAAAATTTCAGAGTTGAATAATTGGAATTTTGATATCATCCCATATGTGTTTATGAAGCAATATTGTCCCAAATGGCTAGTGATGCAGTGCTTTCTCAGTCCTGCTGAATAAATCTATTTTAAAAGTCAATTCCCAGTAAAAGAGTTTGAAAAGCTACTCTCGCTATTGGCTTTATTTGCAACAGTAAAAGTCTGCCAATTTCAGGCTTCATCCTGAAAACACTGGGAGCTCAGTCCCTTATCCTGCAAAGCCTTTCATCGCAGGCTTAATTTTGAAACACATGAACAGTTCCTAGTGACATCTGCAGAGTAAGTCATCTTCAACAGCTTCAGTTAAGCACACCATCCCCCTGGACCAGAGTGATTTGTTTGTATGTTATTCGGAGCACAGCACTGTAAAAAAAATGTTCACCCGTAGAAGGTATCTGAGGAGTTGTTGACTGTGGTGCTCCATGGAAGGGAGTGGGGCAGGGGAGCGGGGACCAACTATAGAGAGCAGTGGCATTTGGGAAGAACAGGAGGCTTGTGTTCAGGCATTAAAACTCATACTTTTCTTCATCCCAAAGATTTGGTTAGCTGGAAGTTTATCTTGTTCTGGGAGTGTGTTCAGGCCAAACACCGTGTCAGGCTCCCACAGGCTTTGTGGGTTTCTGCTTGTTTCAGAGGTTTCAGTTCCCCTACAGGCTTCTGCCCAGTGAGGGAAATGCTGCTGAGGTAGAGGATGGAATGACACAGTATTGTTCGGCCCTCAGAGATGTAAATGGATGCTGGTGAAGGAGGATCTTCTGCTACAGCCTAAAACCTGGCACAGATATCGCTTTGCTGCACTGAGTGCCTTTAATCTGATGGAGCCTTCTTTATTCAAATGGCATCGCTCTCAACTGACATCAGGAGTGAAAATCTTGAATAGAAATATATTTGTCTGTAATTGTAATCAGATTTTACAAACTTACCCTCTCTACTACTTTGGCCGTGCAGTGATTCCTTTCATGTTTGTTTGGGAAGAAAGCCTGGTAGGTCATCGCCTGTAGGCATGAATTGTTCTGTAGGAAGGAAGATCTTGTGAGGGCAGGTGCGCAGGAGACAAATGGATGGTACGGCCTTGCGTTGACAGAAACTGTTACTGGCATGGAAGAAGTTTAATTTCAATCTCACTATAAAACATGAAGCCAATAGCTTTGTGGATAGTGAAACTCATACTGAACATACTCATCCAAGCCTAAGGAACATGAAGATGGCTCTGACTCAGGTGGGTTGAAGGCAGGTCAAGGTGAAACCATCTTGTTCACAGCAGATGAAGCAATGCTGACAGTGCACGAGTAGATGGAGAACTTATTTCAGGCCAGTGAATGTGGTGCTGTGCCTGAGATGTCTGTCCTCTGTCTGTAGGAACAAAATAAGGGACAGTGGAGTGGAAATGAGCTTGTGTAGCATAAGCCTTAAAGTTCAGGAGCTCAAAATGTGGAATGTTCACCAAGGCTGTTCTGTAATAACCTAAAATGTGATGAGGCTTTTTGTTCTGTTTTGTTGTGTTTTGTTTTGTGAGAGCTTACTGCTGCTTTTAGTGGCCTTCCAGAGATAAGCTCTCAGCTAATGTGGAATACATTTACAGTGCTGGCTGTATGAAGTGCATTCTGATGGAACAGTCTTTCTGCGTTTTCAGTTTCTGCTTTTGCCTTGGTTTGAACAAATGGGAAGGAAATAGTTAATAATTAAACTTAGCAGATAATACTGTTTACAGCTACTGAACACATTAAAAATGGTTTTCTGTGCTTGGCACCTTTATGCCTTTGAGGATTCTACTTGTGTACAGAAAAAACCTCATTTTGTTCCCAGCTACAGGCAGTGACACAGGAGTCCCGGGTTCTGCCAAACTCTTGCTTTGAAATCTTACTTCTATTCTTTCTTAGACTGCTTGTTCCAACCCAGGGTCATTCAGACTGAAAAGACATCCTTAACCTGAGTGCATGGAAAGCAAGGTCAAGGTCTGTCAGTTAAATAAACTGGTATAACAAACTGAATACCGTCAGGGGAGAATTAGCCACAGAACCTTACCTGGAATTTTGTACTGCTTTTGCCATTTCAGACAGTTGGCCACTTCAGTCCCTAATACCCAAAATACCACCTTTGGCTCAAGTATTTTTAACGCAGGGTTTTTGCTCCTGCATTCTGTAAGGTACTTGTGAACTGTCAGAACAAGCAAAAAAGTGTAAAATGCTTCTTTGGATTAAGTCAAAGTGATAATTTTGAAAGACACACTGAGAAAGGGGTTGTTCTTCGAAGACATCAGGTACCCTCTCATAAGGTGTTGCACCTCATTATCATTAGAGGGGCAGGAAGAGCTTGATGGGATGCAGGACCAGGCATGGGGCTGGTTGTGGAATTTGCCATTTCTTCCCCCTTCAGACTTTTGACATGAACCAGAAGAGCCTTTGTTTTAAAAATAACTCCAGTGATCATCTGAATCATCATCATGGACACTGAGGCAGATTATTTGCTGTCCCGAACCTTATCCTTACAACTTCTTTTCAAATCTATGGAAAATATTATTACTGCCCTTTTTTTTTTTCCCCCAGGGAAAGGAGTGCTCCCAACAGAGAATATGAAAATCATTTCATTGAGTTTTATCATTCTTTGCCATGGGAATCTCAGCTGCTGAATCATTAATTTGTAATGAAATGCAAACTAGATTGTCATGGTCAAGGAATCTTGCCCCATAATACTTCTTTAAATTGAGGATTTAATGTGTATAAATTACAACAGTTTTGATCAGTGCACTATATATTTTTATCACTGTGAATGAGCTCTAGAGACATTATTTATGAGGAATCAAGTGAGATTTTATGGTGGGAACCTTAAGGGGACTTAATTAACTAAAAGCAGCTCCACCAAAATCAGCAAAATGATGTGACAGTAGGAGGGATCAGAGCTTTCTCCTCAGTTTTTTTCTGAGCTCATCTAACTTCTTTTACTACCTGATAATTAACAGAAGACTAATGACTGCTGAATGTCTGCCTCTTACATCAAGTCCTAAAATATGGTCAGGTTTTTATGCTTAATGGAAAAACCAAGGTATCTCGGTACCTGAGAAGGCGACATGGAGTTGTTGCGTCGCTATTGTTTTGGTTTTTTTTCAGAAATACTAACAGAAATTCTTACCTGCCTGGGAGGTATCTGGTCATCTAAGAATTCCCCTTACTTTGGGAAATATTTTAAGGACAAAAGACTTGTGTCTTGTGGTCAATAGACTTCTCAAGAAGAAGAAGAAGCAAGAATAAACACGTTCCTAATGAATAATACCTGCTTTAGAGGAAAGAATTTCTTGGTAAACATTGAAAGTGCAACTAAACAACTAGATTGGCTTCAGCTGAGTTGTAAACTGTCCTGCTTGTACATAACATGGGAAATAAAACTGGGAATTTTATTTTACATAGCTGTAGAGGGGACCAAGAAAATAGCCCTTACTGAGTGAAAACTGCCTTTTGTGCACTGTAGAAAGTAGAAGGTCCCAGTGTAACAAGAGCATTAGAATGTCATGTCAGTGATTCTGCAAAATTGTTTTGAGCAGCTACAGGATTTTGCTCGAGATTGCTTGCAGAATTAAGTGAAAACACTCTCCCTGACCAATGTGCAGTATAAAAGTCACATGGTTTTCTCTCATCTCATAGGACTGGAAGTTCAGAATCTTAGTAAAAACTTTTTTTTCTTGATTTAGAGCATTACTCTTAGCCCTAAGGAAGATGGATACTTAAACACCATTTGCACAGCTTTGTGAAAGAAGATATACTGCCTCCTATAGGAACCTAGATCCTAAAAACGTCAACATGCAGCTGGCAGAAAAGGGAAGCAAACACCCCAATGGTTTAATACAGCAATGAAATGTTAAAGTTGTCTGGAAAAAAAGCTCTGTTCTATCTGGCTCAATTAATGGAGTCATTGTCGCTTAGGACCAGAGGGAATAGTCTGACCATCAGGTGAAAGTAGAATTTAATCCAATTATTTTTCTGGGGAGCCCAAGACATTATGTCTGACTCAAGCATGCCTTTTGGAAAGACTGCAGTAAGTTGCAGTGATTAATCACACTTGAAGTTTAAAAACGTACACCCATTTTCTAATTCGGATTTGCCTGGCTCTGGTTTCCAGACATTAGTTCTTGTTTCATACTTACTATTTGAGTTCTTATATGGTACTTACTATTTGTTCTTTGTGAAAGTGTTTCTAATGCAGGCATTTTTTGGTTTTCTTTTTGAATGTGGCTGCATATTTAGAGTAGCCCCCAGCCTACTTCATCTAAATCTCATGCTGGGGTCCTCCATACTGTGACTGTTCTTTCTTAGAGTGGAGCCCTTCTCAAATTCAGTCTAGACCTGTGGCTAAGAAATAAATAGAGTAAGCAAGGCAAAATACAGAGAGGAAATGGAATAGACAGGAAGAGATGTCAGAAGCATGAAATCCTTGTTTCTGGCTGATGCCCTGTCTGAATGCTTTCCAGGCTGTACACAGCAAAGCTGGGTCACAGGCGGGACTTCACACCTCAGACTAGAGCAGAGTTTTCAGAAAGAAGCAGAGGGGCCGCCAGGGACTGTACAGAAAGCATGGAATATCTTTAGAAAATTCTCTGGGCAACCCTGTTTTCCAGGTGCAAAATTATTCCTGTGTTTTGCCTCCTTCCTCCTCATCAAGAAAGGGAGTGAAAGATGAATTACCTGAAGGAATGGCATGAAGCTGTGTCAGGGGAGTTTAAGGTCAGATATCAGGAAAAGCTTCTTCCCCCAGAGGGTGGTTGGGCACTAGAACAGGCTCCCCAGGAAAGTGGTCACAGCATCAAGCCCGAGAGAGTTCAAGAAGCATTTGGACAACACTCTCAGGCACATGGTGTGATTCCTGGGGCTGTCCTGTGCAGGACCAGGAGCTGGACTTTGATCCTAGTGGGTCTCTTCCAACTCAGAATATTCTATGATTCTATGAATTTCAGTATTACAGCGTCTGCCAATGATTTGCATCCTGGTTAAAAAAAAGTGGCAGGTACAATAATGCATTCTGTTTCTGTCAAATACTGGAAGTTAAAAAAAAAGGGATATATAAATCACATTGCAGCCATGAAAAACCCATTTTATAAATAAGGAAACAGTGGAGAAGAAGGGAAACTGTTAGATGCCTTGCTGTCCAATATATAAATGGCTACATGTAAGACATTAAACTGCAAGAAGGAATAAAAGACACTGAAAAATGAAGGAGAAAGCCAAGAGACGGTCTAAGGACACAGACTGGCAAAGTGGTCTCAGCTTACATGGTGTCTGAAGCCATTCAGAAATGGAAAGGAAAATTGTTGTTAAAGAGCATCTGTTGAGAGGTACAGCAGCAAAAGTGGTTGTGGACCTCTGCTTGCAGCAGTTTCCTGGAGGGAATCGTGGGTGATCCTCTTCCTACTGCATGTGTGACCATGGTTACAGACCTGCAGGAACTCTGTGCACTTGGAAACTGCCTCTCTGTCAAGTTCTGCTGAGAGAGGGGAGCTCTGTGTGGCTCTGTTTAAGCAGAATGCCTGATTGCAGCTCTAGGGGGGTTGCGTGAACCTTTAAGGGACCTTCAGCTGGAATTCATGTTGGCTATCATATTTTGGATGCTAATGACCTATCTAAACCTGTCTGGTTTGCACAAAGTTCACAGCAGGCGCCTTCTCTCACCACTGCCATCCCTGTGCCCTGTGTCTGTATTTCTCTTGCAGAGCATTGGGGTAGGGCAAAGGAGAACTCTTCACAGGAAAGCCTCTGAAATTTAAAAATGGAAACAAAGTGGTTTTCCCATTTTCTCACTCTTAGAAATACCTGAAGTGACATAGAGAGGTGTCAGACTGTTCTGGCAGGTTTCTTTAGGTGCTCAGGGTGAGGGGCTCTGAGAGCCCCACCTTAGACCCAGCTCTCTACCTATGATGCAAAACCAAGGTGGTGGTGGGCTCAGTGTGGCAGCACAGAGGCAGCTCTGGGGTGCCCATCTCCAAGCTGGTGTCTGGAACTCCACTCCACAGAGCTGCCCCCCCCCCCCCGGGTATGTTATTTTTGGTCGGGGTGGCTACGTGTGCTCCGGGCCTCAACCTGCGCCACTTTGCAGAGCTGCTCTGGGCAGGGTGGATGAAGTAGGTTGGGTCATGGCTTGGGGGGCACCTCTGCAGTGCAGTCCGTGGTGGGGAGGCATGTTCCTGGTCCACAACTCTGAACAGCTATTAATAGGAGATACTTCTGCCTCCTTGATGGACATAATGTGTTCATAGAGATTTTAATGCTTCAGAGAAATGTCTCAAGAAGGAGAACAGAAGAGAAATTTGCTGTTAGCACCTTCTCAGTCCTGTAGCTTTTTTTTTTTCAAGGTTAAAAAATAATTTGGAAAGTAAACTTGGTTTCTATTTCGGTCCCTCCTCCTCTCTCCCTTCTTCCTTCCGAGCCATCTTCCCTGAAAAAAAAATAAAATATCACTATGCAACTGAAAGAGGACAGTCCTGGTGAAGGAGCTGGGAATTAATCTTGTTGCTGAAACGAAGAATGAAAAAGTTCTTCAAAACTTTGTCTTTTATTTATAAAATACAAGACTTGTGATTGAATTCTTCTCCCTTTCTTATTAATCTTTGCCATCTTCAGAAATTCAAGAAGTGTAAGTCACCCCTCTCCCAGATTCATTAAGAGGAAAAAAAAGGTTTCCTGTTTCTGCCACCTTTTGCTGAGCATTGTAGGACTGGATTTTATGGATGTTTTTCCAAAACATAAAAAAAAATTGAAATGTACTTAGAAAATGAAATAGAACCTTAAGAGGAATATCAGCTCTTACTACATTTGTGATAAAACTTTACAATTTAGCTCCTAGGTATAGTGTAAGAAAAAGGAAGCCCATGTGTCTTTACTTAGTGGATGTGCCCTTCAGGAGTAAGGAGCCATTGGTAACACTTGCTTTGAATATGCTCCCAGAGGTTGCCTACTGTCACACACCTGCATCCAATGGATATGGCAGGACATAGGGTCTCATAGCTTGGCAATGGCACTTGTGTAACTCCAGGATTTGTTGAAGTACCCTTGACACTTTAAGGTACTGATTGCAAGCCTCTCCCAGCCTCGCTTGATGAATGATAGACAGATGGACAGAAAGAGCGAAAGATGACACAGTAGGGAAAGCAGCTTGGCTGCCATTAATCAGTGGTGAACATCAACTCACACAAAAAAGGTGAAAAATTTTGTTTCTGTTCAACAAGCCTATGGCTAGGATATGCAGAGCTTTGATTAAAATGTGTTGGGAGAGTCAGGTGTGTGTTTTGGATCCCAAGACGTGGGAATTGGATGCTAGCAGGTGTACTGAGAGGGGAAAGGCTTCCCAGGCTCCCAGTGACATGCCAGGATTGTAGATAGCTGGGTATGAATTTATTCCTCTCTTTGAGCATCCTGAAAAAACAATTTCTACAGCTTTATTAAATGGACCTGAATGTGAAAGAGGGTGCCATATATGTGTATATTACAAATAATATTAATGTAGGTGTGTTACAGTAAATTTCTAATACTTTTTCCTTTCATTCTCTTCTGTTCCCTCGGCTCTCGTCTAACATATTTTTGAGCTGGTGCCACTGAATCCCCTTTAGAGGGAATGAAGGACTGTTTGGTGTGTTTCCTTTCAAGGCAACAGTTTCTTGCAGGTGTGGTGGGTGTGATGGGCCACTGAGGTCTTGCCAAGGACCTGTGGAGAGCTGAACCCGTGTTTGCCTTGGAATTCTCCCACACTTTAGAAAAGGCTCAATGCTGTCAGGAGTCTCTGTGAAAGATATTGTTTGAATTTGTCGTAGTGAGAGACTGCCTCTGCAGCTGCAGAGGAAATAAACTAATTTAAGGCAGTAAAAATGTGCCATTTAGTGCAACTAAAGCTATGTGTATGCAGACAGTAGGGGTCAGCTGTGACCCTCCATCCGCAGTCCCGAAGCTGTGACCCTCTACAGCTCTGTTCCCAGTGGATGCTTTACTCCATCTGCAAATGCTGTTTGGATGCTGTGGCTTGAAATTACTCTGTATCTGCTTATTTCAGTATATATGAACCTGAGTAGGGCCTCAGACCTGGGTATTTCAATGTCAAAAAATCTTCTCAATAGCCAAAGATTTCCTTCTGAAATTTGATCTATTTGTCTCTATTTTTTACCTTCTTTTCTTTCTCACCCAAACCTACCCCGAATAATACCACATTTTTAAAATTTACATCCTAGACTATTTAGAATTCTTTGTGAGTAGTTACCATGTTCCCTCATACTGCTATTAACTTGTCCAGCTGATGTGCATATAGTCTTGTGAGGACAATTTGTAAGAAGGATTGCTTCTCCGCTATACTTGAAGCTGGGGTTTGGTACACCCCCACCTCCCCAGTATGTTTCAGTCTTTACTCATTTTTGGAATTTTCTTGCTGATCTTTAAGTCATTAGTAGAGGTGATAGGAAGTGGGAGATATAACCCTCTTAATGCCACTGTTTCAAATCCGTGTGCTGTAGGTAACTAAGGCTATCTATGTATCAGCCTCAAGGTGCAGGTAGTAAATCTTGCTCACCCTTGGGCCACTTTGCCAAGTGGCTGATTAAAAGCAATCTTCACAGAAATTGTTCTTTCTGCAAGTGGCCCGTAAAACCCCAAACATATTCCCCTTTTCTTAGTTACTCCAGTACCTTCAGTAGAAGAAAGCTGTCAGTTCTCTGAGAAGACTTGAATATCCCACTTCTAAACTTCTTGCACTACTCTTCACTCCTGGTCACTATACCCTGCAGGTATTCAGTTCTACTCAACACCTGGGCTGCAGAAGACCTAGAATTAATATGATTTTTTCTCAGTGCCATTTGGCTGCATGTTTCTGTCTGCAGACAGAGTTTCTGGAGAAGGTATGTCCTGTCTCAGGAGCAAAAGCTGGAGCAAGCAGCAAGGGTGCCAGCAAAAGTACTGTATGGAGACAGATGGATGGCTGACTGGCAGTGTGGGGGAGGCAAAGGGGTATTTGGGTGGGGAAAGAAGGTAAGGAAACAGAGAAGAGGCATTAACTGCAAAAGTAGGATGGAAACAAAGGAGATAAAACACTGCTTAAGAAATTGTGTGATTTTGAAAATCCATTATTTTGCTGTCAAGTGAATTACAGAGGAGAAAGGGAGATTATTCATTAGATGCATCATAGACACAGGACATAAAGGATTAGAAACGCTGTTTGAGCCATAAAACTTTTACCAAGCAGGGAAAGAGTAATGATCTTGGTTTCATTGTGCTGTTTTCAGGCTGACAAGGTTCTAATTTTGTTCCCAAAATAAAGTTATGAACCAAATAGAAAGGGCTCTTAAATCGTGTGTGTTTGCTTCCGTGATGGTGTTGGCTGTGCATAAGACAGTTTGATAAATATATGCCAGATGTGTAGAGAAGCCTTGTGCTTCACAGGAGCCCAAAAAATCCTCAGATTAAATGCAGATAAAGTTTCTTCCTATCGATTAGCTTTCTGTCTGTTTTTATTTGCTTCTGCAGCATCCTCTGTTAGTGTAGGATGAACACTCTGTGACTTGCCAGAATTGGCAGTGACCACAGCTTCTCGTGGGAAGAGGGCTGTGTTTGGTGTGTCTGTATTGGGTCTGGCTCCTTCAGCCCAGAGTCATGAAATGCTGCTCAGAAAAGAGTCTCGTCTGCCTCTCACCCACATTCTTCTGAGTCACAGGTGTACATAATCATCCAGGGGCGATCAGCTGGGCTCTGGGGGAAGTGCTGCCTTTCACACAATTGTCAAACCCAGTAAAAGCAGGTGAAGGACCCATGTCAAGCTGGAGAATTGATCTGACAGAGGAATACCAGTGGCCTGACTTAGGATAGAGTTAATTTTATTCTTAGTACCTGGTATGGTGCTCTCTTGGATTTAGGATGAGAATAATGTTGAAAACATGTTGATGTTTTAGTTGTTACTCGTTTGCTATGTAGGGACTGGCTGAGCACTGCTCAGCAGGTGGTGAGCAATTGTGTTGTGAATCACTTGGTTTACTTGGGTTTTATTCCTCTCTTTCTTTCTGTTATATACCTTTTCATCATCATTATTAGTGTTGTTATTATTATTGTATTTTATTTCAGTTATTAAACTGTTTTAATCCCAACCCACAGGCTGAGTTTTCCAGTTCTCCCTATCCCACCAGGCCAGGGCGGATGGAGTGAGCAAGCAGCTGCGTGGTACTTATTTGCCATCTGGGGTTAAACCATGACAGCCAGGCACTTCAATTCTATTGCTTCATATTTATTATGACTTGGACAGTCCCTTGATTGGCTGTGGGGGCAACTTTAAAATTAAATTGTAGAGCATTTAGTTCATCAGAACAGCAAGTACTGCTTTTTTACAACACTCAGAACTAGGTAGCTGGTGAGGAATCTAATAAATACACTCAAATCCCTTCTGCAAGCAAAATTCAAAACTTGGAGGAGCACTTTAACTGTCCAAGGTCACAGCAACCAAAAGCATTTTACATTCAGAGCTCACAGGAAGGCAATATTACAATGCAGTGACCTGCACTTTTTTGAGTCATTCACTCTTTTGAATCACTCTTATGTGATTCACACAGACTGGGTGAAAATGCAGACCTGATTTGCTAGCAACTCTCTCTTCTGCCTTCTACTTTTCTGTTCCACCTTCTATTTCTGTCCCTTCAGTTGCTTAACAGTATATTTATCTCAATTTCCACAGTGAAGTTAACAGAGGGAAGGATATTAGCTACACAATCAACATGTAAAGGTTGTGACACATGAATGAAGCACCAAAAAGATAATGAGATCTTACAAAAAAGTTATTCTGATTTATAGGCACTGGAGAGTCACATTTTCATATGCTCTAAGCAATTCAAAGTCTGGAAATGTACTCAAAAGAAATTTCACAAAGATAGCTTGTGCTTACTCAACAGTGCTTTCATAATGTTCATGTCTTTCTCATGAGTTCCAAATTATGACAACCTTAATTAAGGCAGAAAAATTTGTTAGCAGTTCCTAAGTGTATTATCGGCTGCGCTGTACAATTAAATTAATTTCTTAGACCATATTTCTCAAAATTATCTGTTTCTTCCTGTAGCATATTCCGGTTCTTGTCAGCAAGTCTTGTCAGCAAATGAAGAAAGTTCTTTCTCACCAGCTTATTTTTCTTTTCCTTTTTTTTTCCCCTTTTTAGAGCATAAAAGCAAAATATGAAATATATATTTCTAAAGTTGAGCCATAAGGAACTTCAGTAGGTCCTTTCTTCATCCCAAAAGTTCCTCTTTATCTGAGCATGTTAATATTTACTCTTTAAGCGGGTCCCTCTCTTCATGCTGAGCCTCCTCTTCTCTACCTTAACTATTATTTTTTTCATGAAGCTCTTCATCAAACACACAAAGATAAGGAATTGTGCATCATGTTTTGGGGAAAAAAACCACACCAATCTCTTCTCTAGGAAAGATCGCATTTATCTTTAGTAATTTTATTCTATACTTCATCCCTCTTTCCTTTGTGTCTAGGTTTGTGCTTATTCTTGTATTCCAACTTTGTTCTCAATATTCCTTATTGTTAAAGTCCAATTAATTAAATGTCTTTCTCAGTCCATTCTTTCCACTATCTTAAATATGGATAATCCAGGGAAAGGTCACCAGCTTCAACTGCTCTTTTAATAAAAAGGAGCTGTAAAACAAAGCCCAGATAAAGTCAAACCAAACCTGGAAGGGTTGAGCTGGAAAGAAAGAATTGTTTGGCTGTGCCTAACAGAACTACAAAAGTGCTTAATTTAGCTGTGAAAACAAAACTGAAAGGATTATTGGCAAGGACTTGATGACAGAAAATACTGTTGATAGTATTGATCGTACTTGGCACTTTCTTTCTCCAGAAAATGCTTTACAAACACTAACTAATTACCAAAATACAGTATACTTCACACTCTGTGGATCTCTTCTAGTACAGTTTTTAAGCTTTGCTGCTTCTGTGACAGCTGGCCGAAGACTAACCAAAGTATGGCAAAGTTTGTTCTGGTGGAGAAATGGACCTGTTTGAATCTGGTGACTAATCTTGGTGTATGCTGATATACACTGCTTTATCAAACAGCAGTCAGCACTTATTAATGGAGATGCATTTGTTCTTGTCTAATTGGGCATTAAATAGGGATAAAACTTCATATTCGCTCCTAGTCCTTGGGTGAAAGGGCTGGGGAGGAGAAGGAAAGGTGCTGGCAGCAAGCCATGGAAGTTCACGTGTTGCCAGATTTGCTTGGGTCTTGGGGTTTTTTTAAGATAAGATCTCTTTGGGATGCTGTCCTTTATTGCATATTGAGAGAGGCAACTAGAGGAGCCATCTAAAGTTGAACCACTGTTTCAAACCACAACAGGAGGACTAGGAGTGTTGCTGTCTCTGCAGTCTTCACTCTTTCATCAAATGAGTCTCTACAGTGGAGATCATGAGATTGGCCTGCAGAAGAGTTATATACAATTCCAGTTATTAATAGTAAATACTAATAATTAAATAGCTATTACCTTTGCCTACAGTCAGACCTGTCCTGCATCCCTGATATGAAGCCCCTCAAGATTTGAGTCTCTTTGAGATTTTTTTTCTTAGTCCTTAATCAGTAGTTATAGCTGGACAGTTATGATTAAGCAATGGCATTGTGAACCTTGTATGCTTGGCACATCTTTCGTTTTAAGGAAAAGGGAAGACAATCCCAAGATGAATGGACTGTCTGGATGAGAGCCACCAGGAATGAAGTCAGCAGAACTGAACAGTAACTGGGAGAAAGGTAATTCCAGCAGTGAGAGATCATGACCACCTACTCAAAATAGACCCCTGACTCAAATGGAGGGAAGAACTGCACCTTGGATTGATTAGCATGAGAAGCGAGAGATAGAACTAACAAATAGGGATTTGAGTTCTGATTAATAAAGAAGTTATGTAATCTGTAAGCAATGAATGCTGATGCCTTTGTTTGTTAAAATGTATAACTATGTAAAGTTCTGTTGATCAAGGAGACAGCCTTTTGTGGGTTACCACCCAGCTGCCTACTTTGCATAAAGGAGAATAAAATATAGAATAAAAAACAGAAATACCTTGCCTTGGTGTGTGAATTGATGTTGCACACCAGGTAATGAGCCTACAATTGGGACGAGGTAGCTAAAAGCTGAGGAAGTCTCACTTTTAGTTTCTGTCTCCATCTCTCGTGCTCATTGTACAGTGCAGCAGTATGTTTGTGTTAACACAAAAAAACAGTGGCCAGTGCTTTATGATACATAAATCACCAAGCTTTCTAGGATACAAAATCCTTGGTAGCACGTAGACTGTCCTTATCATGCTCTCATGAATGAGGGACAACTGAATTCTTTTACTATGACCACCGGTGTCTATCTCCAGCTTTTCTCTCTTTGCCACTCCCAGAGATCTGAAATGAAAAGAGGGATGTATTTGTAAGTCACAACATCAATTTTCTTTGCACTAATAAGTAAACTCGACCTTTCATTTCAGGTTGAAGAAAATGGCTCTGCAGCCCCACTGCAGCATGATCTTGCCCTGCTGTTGTACCAGGTACAGAGTCAGCAGTGACACTGCCCTGGTGCCATAGTAGGAACCACAACCTCTTTGTTCTTCCAGCACCAAACACCTCAAAAGCCTCTAAAATCTTGTGGTTTTAATGGAGACTATGAGAGGAGTAAAAGCAAGAGTTTTGTCTGGTACAACTCTTTTCCATAGCTATTGTAACTGATTCCTGTTTACTGCATCACAGCTCCTGCATCATCCCTGCAAAGCCAAAAAAGCAGGAGTGAGGTGTGGGATCTCAAACCAACTTGATTGCACCTCAACCTGTGCCAGGTGGAACAGTGTCACTGAGGGAAGGGAGAAGAAACCAATCCCATTTTGGGTAGAAGTCTGCCCAAATGCCAGAAGGCTGCAGTCCAAGTTAGTACTTTTGTTTTCCAGGCTCTAACAAACACCATCTGTATGCAGTCACTGCTGGACTCTCACCTGCGCTGTCACAAATGGTGAACACATGATGAACACATGCCTAACCATGATTTTGGCTTGAGAGGGAGCCTACAGGAACTGTAGCTCATGGCTCCTGCCTCTGGCAATTTGAGGGCAATGTGAGAATCCAAGTACAAAACATCAGGCACAGCTGATACTGACACTGTGCCTCAGTTGTCACAACCCATTCATTTTCAAGCATTTTTTATTTAGTGTATTTTATTAAAAGCAGAAGGTGATTAGCTCCAGATGGTGTTACTCAGTTTTAAATGTCCCTTCAAAGGTAAGAGCTGCTTCCCTATGCATGGTTATCCAAGTTCCACTACAAGCTGAAGTAAAACAGAAAGGTGTGGAGAAGGGCAGCCTAATGAATGGCATCACAGTCAGGAGAAATTAAACAGGCTACGGCTCCTCAGCATCAGTAAGGTCAATAAGATGGGGAAGGTTTATTTGCTGATCCTCATAGAGCAGTGTCACAAGGCACCCCACAAAACTGCTAGGTGGCAGATTTAAAATTAAAATAATGAAGTATTGCTTCATATGGTTCATAATTCAACTGCGGAACTCATTGCCGCCGGCCACTGGAGACCCATCATTCAAATGGCTTCAAGCAGAAATTAGCTCATTCAGGGAAGAGAGGTCTGCCAGGGCCCGTCAGCGACAGAGGTGTTCACACACAGACGTGCTCGGGAGCCCCAGAGCTGTGCTCTGGTGGAAGTATTGCTGTACGTGCTCCTGATTCTTATTCCAGCCCCTAAAGCACTTGCCATCAACCACTACCAAAGGGATCTTTGGTCTGATCCAGTGCAGCTGTTACTATGCAAGAATTCCTCAGCCAAAGTCAGGAAGGTAATATTAAGCCCTACATGTCCCTGTGAAAATAATCGGCCTACATTACATGTGCAGAGTAGGGCTGGGTGTTGCAAGAATATGGGAACTGAGATAAAGCACCAAATGAGCCTACCCCAAACTACAAATCAGAATAAGAAGGCACTAAGGGCTTCCTTGGTCTCAGTCTTGTGATTCTGAGTGTGGCAAATGACTCTTAAAATAACAATGGTGGATGTTGACTTTCATCAAAGGGAAAGACTGAAAAGACCAAAAGTCTGGTATTTTCAAGATGAGCTGTAGGTGCCTTAGGTGGGCACCTCAGGGGTCATGCTGTCCATCCCACTGATGTTCTGACCATATCCCTTAACAGCTTCTGTCACCAAACCTGGTGATGGAGGACCAGTTGTTTTCAGATGAGAAGACAGATGACTTCCCATAGTTCTAGAGATGACATGGAACACTTTGTTTTGTAATGGACAACAGTTTCTTAGGATCCATCACAACCACGGCTGTTGAAAGTAAATGCAGAAGAACAAGGTTGCCAGAAGGTTTCCAGAACCTTAGTGACTCCCTTGTGTTTTGCAACCCAGTGTCCTCATTTCAGAAAGGCAGGATGGCTTGGTGGGAGTTCCATCAGCAAAGCCTTTAACACTTTTTCTTGCCGCAAGAGGCGTTTGTATAATTATCATCCAATTAATAATAATATCATGGTCCTTTTGTTACTATTCTACCTGTTCTCCTTACTATTACCATAGTAAGGGTATGGGCAGGACTTCTCCATATGAAAGGAAGGAATGTGAATTTCCTTTTGTTGAGAATATGTGTGGGCTGTAAGGTAGCAGATTAGGATCCTGATTTTTCTACTGTTACACATTGCATGGTGTTGTCACTCACAGGGTTGGTGCAAAGTAGCTGTATGATCCTAGAACAGGAAAATGTATTTTATAATAATTATGAATAACAGAGGAAAAAAACAAGTGTCTTTTAATGTAGGACAATAGAAATACGTCAAGTATTTATAATGATCCCTCTAATCTGAACAGGACCTGAATTTTATATTTTGGAAGAGAGGGAGTGATCAGACATACTTCCAGTGCAGCTGCCGACAATGCTCTTTTGTAGCTGATTATCTAACTATGATTCAGGACAGTGGATTCTACCTTTTCAGTTTTGCACAGTCCATTTGTTTCCAAACTACTTAGGTTTTCAACAGTATTTAAAGTGGTAGAAATCATGCCAGAGTGTAATATCTCTGCAGTCTTATCCAGGTGTATGTTTGGTAGCATTGGTGTCTGCCCCAGGTACCAGAGTAGTGGTGAGAGCTCCTGCCTGAGAGCTGGGAAACCAGGATACAGCTGGCTCCTCAGCTTGCTGCCAAGGTGCAGTTCATTTCTGTTGTTAAAACCTATCTTGCATGCAGGAAAAGCAATTCCCATTTATTATGCTATAGGGAAAATACCATCTGGAGAGTCTGTGTAGCCTTGTGGTTTTGAGGTTTTTGTTTGGGTTGCCCTGGGAATACTGCAGTCTTTGGATTTAAAAAGAAACCGATGGCCCCACTGCATTTTTTTAGGTGGCAGACCCCTGGGCTATGTGATTTATATATGATTTGAAAATCCTGGGATTGGGGTACGCATGGACTGAGCTACTGTGTTTCTTCTCTGTGTCCTGGGTGTAGCTGGCAACTAGACCAGTGCTAGACATAGTCAGGATGACCTGCGGCTGCTCTTCCTTTACCTCTGCAGAAAAAGTTTTCTAATGATGCTCAAGTCCTGCTTACTCAGCATCTGATTTTTACACATTTTTTTTCAGGATAAATAACAGCATTCTCCAACCAGTTGGCCTCATCCTCCCTCCTGGCCTTGAAAATCTGTGAATCTGAAACAAAGAGGATGAAGAAGGATTTCTGCTTGTGTCAGGAAAACCCTTTTAGTTTTCAGTGTTAATATTTCTAATTTACATTTACTGCTTTCCAAGCTTGGGGGTTTAAAAATGATGTGGAACTGCAACTATGAACCCTCCCTTCCCATATATTGGGACAAGCAGCTATTTATAGCTTTTGATTTGCACTTGGAGGAAGAACCATAAATATTCCTCACTTCAGCAGGAAAACAGTTCGAGCAATATAAAAAAGAGTGCATAGGGATGGCATAGGACTCAGGCTGTGTTGATTAGGCTGTTTCAGCTAAGATTTATCTATTAGAGGTTTTTGAGACTGGTACAGTCTTATCTTCATTTAAAGATAGCACAGCCCTTTGGAGCCAGTTGTTAAGACTTACATCATTAACAGAATGGTGTGCAATAGATGCTCTGTGAAAACAACTCAGTTCCTTGGCTTTATGCTCCTGCATATTTTAGGAAGAGACCAGAGCCTAAAATCACTGATGTGAAAATTTGCATTGTATGACTATGTCTTTGGGGGACATGATAATCATTTGTGATACCACCTTTTAGCGAGTCATCTGTAATGAGGAGAGAGGGAGAAGGGCTGTAATTGTTCTGTGTGTTTGTTTAAAGATTCTTCAAATATATAATTGATAAAATACAATCTCTCATGATCATGTGTAATTTTACAGTGTTAAAAATAACTATCAGAATACATCTTTCAATAGCTTTTACAGTTTTTTTATTTTAACATACCTGGGTAGGAGTTTCATAAGTGGCTTGTTGATGTTGTGGTTTTGATGGCTCCAAGGAGAATGTGAAAGTGCTCTTCCCTGGTCAGAATTTCTCAAGACATTATTTATTCATATAATGAACCTATTCTCGGTATTTCTATTGCACGCAGTTTCCAGTGGAAATAAATGTTCTTCATTCCAGTCAACTGAAATGCAAACAGTATTTTAAATTAAATATAGTTACTAATTTTAAAAGGTTACTCTTGTCTTTTTATTAGCGCTATTAATTTCCTCAATCGTCTTTCATGTTGAGGTCTCACTAAAATGAAAAGCAGTGTAACCCAAACAGTCAGAGCTGTGGCTAAGAGTGGAAAGGAGGAGTCTGGCAGATGTGGCTCCTGGGTCCTAAACATTGCCACTTATCCCATGTGTAATCCCCGGGCTGTGCGTAGTCTCCGACCAGAGAGGTACCTAGTCCTGCAACTCAGAGCCTGCTGTTGCAGAGGCATACCCAGTCCTCTGTGGATCTTCTCGTCATCTCAAAATATTTTTTGCACTTTTACACTGCTTGTTTTTGGCAGTGATGTACATCAGCTCTCTCGGTTTTTTATGGATTTCTACTCTGAGCTACGTGGACTGCAAAATGCTTTGAGATTCCAAACCAGAGACCCAAACCCTGTCTGATTCTCCTTATCCCTGTACCCCTGGGCACAATTAACTCCTGGGAAATGCCAAGGAGCTTTAAGTAAGGATGGGAAGGTTGAAATAAGACCCCAGGCAGCTAAACATTTTTTTTTAATTGCAAACAGTCATAGCAATTATGGTATAAAAATCAATGTTATGAACTGTCAATTATGGATTGCATTAGCTCTGCTCTGCCACAACCTTGCTCGTCTTCACCACACAAATCTTCTGAAACTGCAAGGGAACAAACATTTCTTACCAAGCCTGAGAGCCTTCTGCTGTTAATCTGAATATATTTGGATATCTCACTGAATCTGCCAACACCCATTAGAGTCACCATTAACAGGCCATGATGGGATTTGAGCTAAGTAGTACAATTTACAAAATCATTTGGAGCACAAAAACTTTTGGGAGCAGCTGAGTGGTGAAACCATACTCAGGGGACAAGAGTTTTTCTAGAATGCTGGCTGGCTATGGAGCAGGAAGGCAGATTGAAAGACGAGCAATCAGTCTAGTTCACACCCTGATTAATGAAAAAGGAACACTTGGGCCTGTGAAAAACAAAGGAGCAGCCTGAGGTGTTTTGAACCTTCTCAACATGCAGGAGAGGCAGAGGAAGGCACAAGGGAAGACAGCCAGTCATCAGTCTATCACTCAGGACTGTTTTAACTGCTAAGGAGACAGAAGAATGGGGAAAACAGCTCTCTAGTGCAAAGTCAGAGCATGTCAGATTTACCCCTGTTTCCACTTCCCTCTCCAAGTGCTGCCTCACACTGAGTGATGCTTTGAACACCCATATGCCCGCTGATGATTTAGAATCCATATTTGCATGAAGGGATTTTAATTAAGGTCCTCTGTGGCTTCACACACAAACTTACTGTTCCCTTACAGACGGTACCCATCAGCATCATGTCTTTGGGCCACTGTGGGATTATTGTACCCAAATCAGCTGTAGTGTACAATGTTAATTTGGTGTTTTAGCAACAGCCAGGAGCTCAGTTTCAGCTGCCCATGTGCCTCACATTATTCTGTTCATGCATTTTAGGGTGGGAGAGCCAACCCCTGAGACAGGAAGCTACAGCAGAGGGTCTTGGCCAGCCAGCCCAACCGAGCACAGGGCTGTCGGAGGAGCTTCCGGAGCTGGTGCTTCTATAGGTAGATCTCCTGCCAAATCCCAAGTTCAGGTGTCAAGAACACACCAGTTACTCATCTCTCTCAAATTCACATTCACTTGGGTTTGAATCTCAAACCAATGGCCAAGTCTGACTTTTGCTTTTTTTAATCCCATTTCTAGGTATGTGCAGAACTGCGTTTTGGATTAAACCAGTGTTTTCTCATATTGGGAACAGATTGGAGTGCCTCTGGTATTTGCTACAGGGGTGTCACCGTGCCACTAAGCAGTGGGCTTTCCCGGGAGCTGGGCTGGGCCGGTGTTTGTGCATCACTCTGGCTGTGGAAGCAGAAGAAAATTCATAATTTGTTTCATTCAGCTGAAGCAGTTTCTTATCTGAAGTTGCCCAGCCATGATATAAGCTCAGAAAGCATGTCTGCCTGAAATGGAAGGACCACAAAGGGAACAAGGAGAGAAGGTAACAAGGCAGAAGGTCATACCCCGTTAAAAAGAGAGACAGAGCAGGGTTTGTGTCAGTGGTGGAACTAGCTCATGATGGTTAAGAGGGCTCACAGAGGTGGTGGTGTGGCACAGAGCTGCTTTTGAGTGACGTGTAGTTGTGTGGAAAGAGATAGAGAAGCCCTCTGCTTGTAATTCAGTGTCCCTGTGATGCTGCAGTCAGACCCTGGGCCAGGCAGGAGAACGTACCTGTCAGGGTGATAAACATTCTGTGCTGAGCCACCCATACTGTGACTTCAGCAGACTGTTCTTCAAGCGAATTGCCAATCATCTATGTTACTTCAGTGCAGGAGATCCAGACCTGCAGGCTTTGTCTGCATTATTAATTCTCTCTCAGGAAGAGCCCGACTTGGAGGATGGCCCTGGCCGCAGCCTGAGGTGCTGAGGTGCTCCTCGAGCAAGGGTGAAAAAGCAGCTACACAGGTCTTGGGGGCACAGTTCTACAAAGGTTTTCCCTTGGCTTCTCTGCTTCAAATCATACAAGGACTAAAACATCGGTTTCCTGAGCCTAGGTCTCAGCAGTATTTCTGTTTAAAAAGTAAGAGCGGAAGGGAGCTCTTTTCTCACATATTTTGAGGCTGTTCCTTTGAGGTGTCAAAGAAAAGAGAAACAGTTAGGGAAAGGTAAACAAGAGATGGTTCTTTTTTAAAGAAAGTGGTTAAATGTAAGGCACAGAAGTACTCTTTATTACAAGGAATCAATTAATTCCTTGATCACCTAATAATCAATATGATCCTTTCTACAAGCTCTCATTTGGTGTGTTTTAAGGCGAGAAGAGTTTCTATTTTTGAAAATCTTTGTTTGCCAAGACTTAGAGCTGTACAGACAAATCCATTGCACTTCACCTCGCCAGGATTTATAGCTGCAGTCAGCCTTCAGAGGAATAGACATCTAAGCCTTCAGCAGGTGTGCAGCAACCAGGAAACAACACTGCATAAAATCCAGAGAGGAGGTGACATGATATTTCCCTTGGGATCCTTGTAAAAACGACACGGAAAAGACGAGTCGTGTTTACAGATTGCATTGTGAGCACTGCAGAGAATGTATAAGCCAAACCAGGAATAATCTTGGAAATGACAAGCCTCATTGGAGGTTAACGCTTACTGAGCTGTGGGAACTGGTCCCAGTGGTACATTATTAGCCAGCCTGTAACAAATGTGCTTTCCATGAACTTACATGCCAAAGGCTAACCATCAGCGTGGCACTTCTGAGTTGTGGGTGTACAGTGTCCTGAGCTGTGCTGAAGCCGGAGGAGCCAACAGCTGTGGACACCTGATGGAAGAGCTGCTCCATAGCTGTTAGCTGTGCATCACACCTGCAGGCCAGCTCAGCCCTTCCATTCCACTGATCCGCCTGAGGCACATGATTAGTTCAAGAAGAAAGAGAAGGAAAACCCATGCCATTTAAAAAAATTGTCTAGTGGTGAACTCCAGCTCTCAACATTAAGTTCTCCAAAACAAAATAGATGCAACAAATAAAAGCTATGTATCTCTCAGGGCAGAACATACATGTTGTCTAATTTCCTAATGTGCCATTGACAATTGCCAGAAGCATCTATTTTTTTAGCTATGTGTCTGAATTGCATGTTCCAAATGGATAGTTCGGTCCTTGGGTTGCACAAGTACATATTTTCTCTATTAAAATGTCTTGTTGACTAGTTGGATGCCAAATAAAAGTAATCTAGAAATGTACGCACACCTGAGCCAGCTGACAGTCTGAATAGTTTCTCTGAGCTGGATACTGTAGGTGGCACTAGTGGTGTAGCTGATATTAAATTATGCTGCGATTATCCCCTTTTGGCTGAAGGGGTAGCTTTTTGATTGAGGTAGAGGAGTTTGCAACTGTCTGTAGGGCTGTCATGTGATAAGTTTTATTTGTTTTAACTTCACTAATAACTCTACTGCCACTAGAATGATTTCAAAAAGCCCTTCCCAGAAAGCTGTGATTGACACATCTCTTACATCCAGGCAAAATGCAGAGGTATATTTGATATATGGGAGCCATCATCTGCAGTCTGTGTTGAGTGAATAGAGCCAAACATATTTGCTTGAGCTGCAGAAATGTCTCACTAAAATAATTAGTTTCGCCATGAACAGGAGTTGAAGATTATTTTGTAATCTGATGCAAGCATCAGTCAGTAGTGTTGCAATTAAAAGAGTTCACTGAGATGAATAACATTTTGAATTTACTGTTGTGATGTACCTGCCTGACTGCTTGGCTGCTGTAAATCAACACAACTCCAATGACACTACTGGAAGTACATGGATGAATGCCAACTAGAGATCCAGCCCATTATCAGACTATAAAATTCTCTTTACGAAAGTATTTTACTGGGCAAGGAGTCCAAATCTATATATAAGTTTCTTAATTAAAACAGATGGCAGGAGGCCATAAATTTTATCACTGTATAACACGGACAGGTAACGAGGACACATTTATCAACATTGCAGTGAATCACAGGGACATAAAAGGAAGCTCAGAGAAATGTGCTACCCCATAAAAGCACCAGGACGGACTCACAGCTCCGTGGCTTTAATATTCGGGATGTGTTCTTCTTTTTATACACCTATATCTAAATTCCTGTGTTTGCTGCTCCAGTAGCACCAGTGCTGTGGCAGGGCTGTAGAGCAGGCAGTAACATGTACAGCATATCTTAAATGGGTGAGTTTGATCAAGCATTTCTGTTAAATAGCAAGAGGGAGGAAATCTACCATGAAATCCAGAGGAATTGAGCTTGAGTTGCTGCAAGTAGATTGAGTGTGTTTATGTCTCAGCTCCCTTTATTTCCCAGTTCCTCAGCTGTTTGAAGACTGTTGAAGTAGGTAAATGTTTAATCTCACTTTGCTCCTCTGTGTTTCCCATCAGAGAAGGCACAAGCGATCCGTTCTCACACACACTCTCTTTGCACATTGCAATCAGTTTGCTAGATAAAATATTAATACTCCTGAATATACCCAAGGCACACATGTAGGATTTCTTTTTGCTTCTGAATTTTAATATGTTTAATTTTCAGTGCTCAAGTGCCACAGCAGACTAATGGGCTGGGAAGGTCCAATCTTATGCTGATGTCTGGAGTAGTTGTAGCGTGGAGGGTAACAGCCTGAGCTTTGCCACGCTGCCATGGCTCTTCCCTGGCACATGTGGTGGCAGCAAATTCATTTCTCCTAGCTGTGCTGTTCTTCATGCTCTGCTACTCCAGTCTGTGTCAGCCATGCAGTGGATTTAGCAGCAGGAATAAACTCAGATCAGTCCATACATTTTACACAGGGTAAATGTAGCACCACTCTGGCAACAGCAAACATCCCTTGAGAAATTACACCTTCATCCTCTGTCCCATCAGCCAACCTGCCATGGCTCAGAATTGTTATGTAAAAAGACCATGTGATATCTCTTTTTATTTTATCCTTTTTAAGTGGTAAGTTTGTTGTGTTGTTGTGTGAACTACTGAGTTTTGGATAATGAAGGGGAACGATAATGTAGGGAAGTGGTTGACTTTGACATTGTATATAGAGTTCTTTGACTTTTTGGTGGGTTGATCTTTTTGTTACTGTGTATTAATATTTTTTTTTTTTTTGCTGATAAATGATTTCTCTTTCTTCTATTTATTTTTTTAAATTTTTGATTTGTTAGCCTGCTCTTCTTATTAACACCGCATACATATTTTCTTGTACATCCATTGAGGGAACAGAAGAAGTGCTCTGAAACCTTGTACATGACCTTGGGTTGTTCTCTAGAATCATGTGCTGTCACAGTGTGATACCCTCCAGCAAAACCTTGACTTTTTAATTATTATTATAATAATTCCTTTCAGTTGCAGCTGGCAGACTTTGGGATGCCAGTTTCTGTACCTAATAGAAACTCAGACCAAGTCTGGCTGCTCTCCAGCAGAGCTTGTTCAGTGCTACTGAGAGCTGAGTCCAAATCATTCCAGCTGAATTTGAGATAGCAGCAAAAAAAAAAGACAGAATTTTATTTCCTAGCTCAATATGATGCAATCAACGCTATGAATTCCTTGTCAAAATAACATGCATGTTGACACCTATGAGCACAGCCTTCCAAAGTACTTGATAGCTCATGAAAAAATTGTGTGTGTTTCTGAGGAAGCATAATTACCTTAATTGCTTTTAGAATTCAGATGGTGTGTCATTGTCATGATTTCCTACTTCCTATTTCTTTGTCTTACATCTATTGATGGTTTGCCACTTAGTCAGATAACTTTTTAGCAGCTAGCTTTGAAAAATTTGGTTTAAATTGGTGTTTGATTGCCCTCTCTTCTGTTTGTGTCAGAGGTGAAAACCTGAGACTCACACATTTCTCCTTGGAGAGCTCCTGGGAAACAAGTAAATATTGTTGCTGAAATTTGTCAGCTTCTGAAATGACAGCAAATCCATTTCCATATCAGGGCCAAATGCAGCCACTAGTGAGATTATCCCAGGGGAAAGTCTTTGCCCTCCTAGCGGTGCTGGGATGGGAGCTGGAAGGAGCAGGGACTGCAGCTTGCTTGTGGTGGTGACCCAACTCATGTGAGAATTTCAAACCCCTTGCCCTGTTGTCCCCATCACAGATGCCTTACACTGAGATTAGAAACTCTGCAGAGTGGTCACTTTGTTGTCACCAGCATCCATCAGGAGGCCCTGAGCTATGAGAGCTGCAGCCATGCTGGGCTAGAAGTAATACTGGTGATTAGTGAATCAGTTTGCCTAATTCTTTGGAGTAACTTGAACTTCAGACCTGCTGGGTTAAATTCTGTTTTCAGTTAAACCAGTGATCCATGACTAAAGAAAACAGCCCATGAGGTTTTTACAGAGGGGAAACAAATGGTCCCTAGTTGGAACACTGCAGCCGCAGGAGACAAGGACGTTCTAGGCATTGTCTTAATGAAAAGATCTTTCATATGTATAATTAAGTATAGTATATGCTATGATAGCTATATACCTTATATAAGGATAGAAGAACATTTTGCATGTCATGTCACGAGTGCAAAAATGCTGACAAGAACCTCAGCAGTAATTCACAAGAGAGCAATGTCTTTGTCCCAAAAACACCCCAAACAGCAGTGGCAGTGGGCAGTGGGGAAGGACACTTAGCTCCTATTTCTGGTTCTGATGCTGCAATGATGTTCAGTGTCACCAAATATTACCATCCCTCTGACTGTCTTTAGCTGTGGCTGTGACATGCAGCTGCTCTGCTGGATGCACTGACTGTGTTCAGCTTGGATGCTGCCTGAGGGGCAGGGTCTCATGCTGGCTTCCTTTCTCTTGGAGCCTGGAAGGCTCACAGGCAGCACAGGCATTTTCACAGAATCACAGAACATTCTCAGTTGGAAGGGACCCACAAGGATCACCAAGTCCGACTCCTGGCCCTGCACAGAACCCTCCCCAAGAGCCACACCATGTGTCTGTGACTGTTCAAATGTTTCTTGAACTCTGTTAGCCTTGGTGCTGTGACCACTTCCCTGGAAGCCTTTTCTAGTGCCCAACCACCCTCTGGGGGAAGAACCTTTTTCTAACACCCAACCTAAACCTCCCCTGACACAAATTCAGGCCATTCCCTTGGGTCCTGTCACTGGTCACCACAGAGAAAAGATCAATGCCTGCCCCTCCTCTTCCCCTCACAAGGAAGTTGTAACTGCAATGAGGTCTCCCCTCAGTCTCCTCTTCTCCAGACTGAACAGACCAAGTGACTTCAGTGGCTCCTCATACAGCTTCCCCTCAAGGCCCTTCATCATCCTTGTGGCCCTCCTTTGGATGCTCTCCAATGGCTTAATATCTTTCTTATATTGGGTGTCCAAAATTGCCACAATATTCAAAGTGGGGCCACCTCAGTGCAGAACAGAGCAGGACAATCCCCTCCCTCAACTGGCTGGCAATGCTTTGCCTGATGTCCCCCAGGACATGGTTGGCCCTCCTGGCTGCCAGGGCACTGCTGACTTATATTCAACTTGCCATCAACCAGGACTCCCAGCTCCCTTTCCATGGCACTGCTGTCCAGCATCTCATTCCCCAGTCTGTATGTACATCCAGGGTTGCCCCATTCCAGGTGCAGAATCCGGCACTTTCTTCTGTTGAACTTCATATGGTTGGTGATTGCCCAGTCCTCTAATTTGCCCAGGTGTCTCTGAAGGGCCTCCCTTCCTTCAGGGAGTCAACAGCTCCTCCCAGTTTTGTGTCATCTGCAAACTTGCTTAGTGTCCCTTCCAATCCTGTGTCCAAGTCATTTATGAAGATGTTGAAGAGAACAGGCCTAAGACCTGCGGAACTCCAGGTCACCAGTCTGATGTCGTCTTTCAGATGTTTTTCAATACTTCCCAGAATAATCTTCTCCATAACCTTACCAGGGACTGAAGTGAGACTGACAGGCCTGTAGTTTTTGCGGCCACAAGAAAAGAAAAAATTCGTCTTCACTCAGACAATAAATTGTAACTTAGTCTTTCAATCAGGTGTTGAAAGTAGTGCCAGAAGTCAGAACTGGGATGGCTCAGCATTCCTTTGGGAGTAAAAATTCTAATCAAGTTCTATCAACCTGCTGGCCCTCACAAAATTTAGCGTTTAATGGTGTTTTTCTTGTGCAGGTGTCAGCTGGTGTCTCTCCTTACCAACTGACAACGAAAAAAAGAGACAAAGCCAGTCCTTTCTAAAAAAGTTTGGCTTGGGGCTGAATCCCTGTTGCACATCTAGTCCAGCGTCTAAAACTTTGAGAAGAAACTATGGCAAAGTGGCACATGGATGCTGATGCAACAGCAGGCAGGAGCATGCTGTCAGCTATCCCATTCATTCCCAGGGAGAGCCTGGGAGCTTTTCCTCTTGCAGATCTGCTGCCTGTTGTCACAACAGGCAGGTTTGAGGTCACAACAGGCTTTCCATGTCTGGAGTAAAAATGGGATTCCAAAAGGAATAGGCTCACACTTTAAAAATATTTTCATAGATTTTTTTTTCTTTAGTCTATCCATTCTTGAGAATTTGGACAGCTCATATTTGGTTCACGTCCTTTGTCTGTGAAGATTACAGTCATCTGAAAAAATTACTGTGTGACTTTTGTGATCAAGCCAAATGAAGCAACCCAGCTCAAATTTGGAACACTGGATATTAAGTTTGCAGTGTAACTCTAACACTAACAGCAGTGTGTCCGAGCCAATGTATCGAACAGAGCTCCTGTTTAGGAGTGCTGACATCTGAATGATGGCATGACACTAACAAAAATATTGAAAAAATCCCAACAAAATCTGATCTTTTTTGTAAATAATTTCCTTGCCTCTAATAATGCTAGATATTATTCTGATGTGAAAAATTTCATGTACAACAGCTTAGTGATATTTTTCAGTTACATTGCTACTTCTGGACTGTGCATACATAGGAACTTGGAAATAAAAGGGGGGCTCAACCACAGCAGAAGTTTTAATTGCTCAAGTAAAGGGTAAATGGGCAGTGTTGGGAAGCAGGTCCAACTTCCATCAAGATTTTCTGTGCTACAGAAACTGAGAAAGATTCTGGATGTGTAATGGAAAAGCATTGTTAAAAACTATTCTGTGCTGTTTATTATTCCCCATTACAGTGCAACTTTAATGGATAATGGTAATCTGAGAGGGTATTGTATTCTGGGCGTACTAGCTACTGCAGAGGGATTAACCAAGACCTGTTTGCAAAAGTGACACTTCTGTGATATTCAAATCTGTCTGTGATATTTATATGCTAAGAGCCTGAGCTTTTGTGAAGTGCTAATATGCTTCTATATTTATGGAGGGTTTCTCCATTGAGACTGTGAGTCTTCATAGTCTTCTGCAGGTGGACAGAAATGCCCCACACCCACAGGAAGTGCAGCTAAAACTCAGTGCCTTCCCAGAATCTTTATTGAGAGGTAGGGGTATGGCATGCAGGCTTGGTGCTGCGTTAATAAGGCTGCAAGGTTTCTGATCCATTTGGAGTGCAGGAAAAATGCACTCAGCCTTGGATGCACGCAGCTGGGCAGGTGGACCCTCTCGGAATTCTTTTGCATAATGGGATGGACAATCTCATCCCTGTTTTAGCACTTTTGCAAACCTATTTGCAAAGTCCTCCCTTGGACTGCTTTGGGCATCCTCTTCATCTATTTGCAAAACTGATGACTGGCACTGGAGCGAGTTCAGAGAAGATCTGCTAAGATGATGAAGGGAAGTGAATGAAAATGCACCACACAGGAAAAGATAAAAAGTGTGGTTTGCTTAGTCTAGCAGAACAGGGATGAAAAAAGACCTGACTGCTATCTGTGAACACACCAGGTAAACAAACATCTTCATTCAGAAGAAAGTAATCCCAAGAGTAAGTTGCAGAGACATCATCAGCCAGCAGAGATGGAGAAAGTTGAGAGGGCACAAACCCCTTTTGAGAAGTGTACTGTGTTTTCCCACTCAGTGAAGAGCAGATGGGAGAAATAAAGTTTTTCAGTCAGTTGGAGAAGCCACAGAACTTTATCGCTCTTGGCTGCAGATTTTATCTCTTGATGCATTTTGTCACTAGACGTTATATACCACTAAGATAAGCAGGGTTTTATAATCAGCAGCTAACTCAATAAACACCATTTCCTCCTACAGGGACAAGTCCTGGAGCTCTTTCAGTCCTCAGGGCTGCAGCAGGATTTTTTGCATTCCTGTCGTGATCCTGCTGGGAAGCATTTGTCATGTGGAGTCCCACCACTGCTTGTTCAAAGCCAAGTCCAAAAACCTTCTGGGAATGAAGTGACCAGAAGGCACCACTCTCCCTGGCATCTTCCCGAAGCAGATAGCAGCTTCTAGATGCCCATGGGAGGGACCAGGAACTTCCAGTCCTTGTGTGCTTGTCCTAAATATGCGCAATTAGGTAAAGTTAGGTAGGTGTGGGAAGGGTTATCGCCAGAAAAGCTGCTGTGTGGGTGGAATAGGGAATGGACCACGAGCTGGTGCTGTTGAAATGTCTCAGATGAAACTGCAAATGGTGATTTGCTGTGCTACTTATCTTGATACATTTGTATGAAGGGAAAATTACATTCCCTAGTAAAACCACTGGTTTTGTATCTTGACAGGGTGCAGCACTCTACACTGACAGATGTATCCAAGGGCTTTTTCTGTCAGCTGTTAGGATGAACCCTTCAATGCCATGTGCTGCATGAAGACTACTGAATAAATTCCTACCATAGAAACACAATGCGATTTCCAGGTGACAACAAATGTGATTTATGATGGAAGAAGAATGGAATACCTTCTCTTTCACTGCCATTTGAAAACTTGAAATCAAGCCTTTTCCTAAGGATTCTGCAACTAAACATTACTCAGAAGGTTTTTAAGAACTATGTTGCAGTGTTTTAAAATTACTTCAATGGCAATAAAAGTGTCCATGAATGACATCTTAAATGATTCCTTGGGAATAAGAAAAACTACAACAGGAAGAAAGCTCAGGATTCATCAGAAAACTTGTAGGACGCTGCAACAGAAAAGTATTTTGCTTTCAAGATCTGCCCCCACCTCCCCTCATCAAAGTAAAATTAAGTTAATCTAAGACCATGGTCTTTGTTCCTAGTAGGTA
Organism: Pipra filicauda; assembly: GCF_003945595.2. Lineage (NCBI taxonomy): Eukaryota > Metazoa > Chordata > Aves > Passeriformes > Pipridae > Pipra > Pipra filicauda. The sequence continues at coordinate 2,215,626 of NW_024103918.1, forward strand.
GCCAAGACAGAAGGGGTGAAGGTTAAAAATGGTCTATGGAATTAGTCAGTGTTGTATAAGTACATACAAAGTATCTGGGATAGTCTTGAATTAAGTACAGTAGTGCTATGATCATATTCTGGCTGATTCAGTGTAGGAGTCTCCATAATCATCTTCCCTTCTGTCCTGGAGCCACCTTCCAGTTCCTCCCAAAGCAGATGAGGTGGCAACACAAATGGCAAATGACCTCTGACAGTAGTATTGCAATAATGATAATAATAAGGCAGTACTAATGCAGGTTCTTCTGTGTCAATTTAATAGGGATGCTTTGCCTAATGGTTAATCAGCTAAAGATGACTGGCAAAAGCTTATGACTCAGGAAGAATCAGCCATCTTACAGAGGAGAAATTAATGCCTTGTGCTTGATAAAATGGTCCAGTGGCAATGCTGTTCAGCTGGAAGGCACTGCAAGTTTCAAATTTGTTCTGGTACTTCTGTTTGCCAAGAAGATAATAAAGTATTTTGGTCACATCCTTAGTTTTGTGAAGTTGCCAAGGTGAGCAGCAGTGCTGCCCTGCCATTTCACAGCTAATCTGCTAGAAAATTGTAGTGCTATGCCCAGAAGTAAGTGGTGCTTGGAGTGGATCTGTGGTTGTACGAGACACGATGCTGGACCCTGTAGGGTCACATAATGTGGAGGAAACCTCACATGCATGAGGGTGTGTGAAGACAATACTGACCTGGTGTCGAGATTGTTTGAGATGATTGTGCTAAAATTTTGCTAAATTGCTGCAATATCAAGTTTGGCAACTTTTTATGGTGTTGTTCTCAGGCTATCTAATTGACAAAGTATGTAAAGGCAATATAAGAAAAGTGAAAACAATTTGATAAGGAACAGGAAGATTGCTCTAGCTGTGTTTCAGGCAAGATTTGAGTCTAGAGGGTGCACAATTCCTAGCTCAGTTCCTTGGCAGACTTTAGCCCACTAACCTTTCATTATTCACTTCACTTCCTTATCCAGAGTATACAATAAAAAAGGCAGTTTGCAATGTTACCCAAATTAACTCTTAATTCAGAGTAAGGACAGAAGAAATTCCAATTCTGTGAGGTCTTACACAAATATACTAAGGAAATGACAGCAGGAGATACTCTCAATATGGCTGTTTCTCTAAGGCATTGTTGTCACTGATGATTTTATTACACTAAGAAATAAATCACCACCTTTACAGTTAATAAAATTTGGGATGCAAGTCTTTATCTCTGCTATGTCACTCCAAGAGTGGAATGGGTCAGCAAATGGGATATAACATTATCTGTTGCCCTTTAGTCTTTATATACATATTGGATTGATCAATGTATCTTTCTAAAAAAATTAAAACATATGAGCATGTGAATGTAAATATTAAGCTTGCCCTAAGATGTGGGCAATTGGTGGGTGTTGACTATTTAGAAGTTCTGAACAGATATTATGGATATTCTGGAAATATGAGCTGTTTATAACCTTTAAAAATTATTTCTAATCTATTGAATGTATAGTTCTTGAACATCATTATTATCTAAAAAGGAGGAAGATCTTCAGCTTTTCCCTTTCCATCCTAGTTGTACAAGCCAGGCATGTTCTTCCTATTGTCACAGCCTGCAAACACACTGTTCCTTCATCTCTTCGCTGACTGAAGGTTTCACCTAATTTTGACCTTACACCCTTCGTGGCTATAACTCCACATCTTTTTTAGCATCGCTTTTGCTGACACAGATACCCAATGGAAATGTTTCTTTTCATTCTGTAATTTTTCTGCCCTCAATGATCTCTATCTGTGAAGGAAATTGGACTTTTATTTCTGTGTTTCCGTGGGAGCTGAGGTGAAGACTATCTTCTGCAAATCATCCTAACAGCTTATTATTTCTATTCCTCCTACATGATCTCTCTGCTTATATAACTTTGTAAGGGATTGTGTTTCAAGCCGGTACAGTCTGTGTGCCCAACAGTGACACTTTTCCTTGCCTTTACATGACCAAGGTGGGGTTGAGACCACCAAGGGCAGCACTGGCACTGTGGGGCTCATGAGCACAAACAGGAAGTGTCTGGGAAAGAGGACAAGTGGCCGGGAAGAAAAGCGGGTGTCTCCAGAGGGAGAAGCATGGCAGCACCCCCTGATTGCCAACAGGATGATCCTTAATTAGCCATGAGTCAAGAAGATTCAAGCCAAGATACCATTATGAATGTTGGTGTTCAATGAATCTACTCAATTTTTTTAATTCCCCCTTCTCTCAAAATTTTCGAAATTGCAGGACAACAGCATAAACCACTTACAATATTTCCGCTCTTTCTTTTCTAACATTTCCAAAGGATCATTGAAGGTGCTCCCATGAAGATGTGAATACACTCAGAAGTACTTGATAACAGAGCCAGATACTGACCTTTGTGCCTCTGCCTTGGCACCAGCATGACTTTACTGCTCTGAGTTGGCCTCAATGAGAGCCAAGTGCAAGTACAGCCACAAAAATAACACAGAGGTGAGAAAAGATAAGACAAACTGTAAGATAGATGAATATGCCTCTGGTGGTATCACCAATCACTTCAGCTTCTCACCCTTGGCGTTTGCAAAGACTCCATCCAAAACACCAGGCATGTTCGTAGCCTTGTAAATCATTACTGCACACGGGATTTTAGGTGTAAAAATGTAGACTGAGCAAAACCAGCATGTTTTTCTCTCTGCAGCATTCCCAGTTCCTAGCTGGCAGGGCTATTTGTCATGCATTGGCAATGTCTACCTGCATTTCCAGAGCAATTCTACAGTCAGTAAGGTTACCCTTCTCTATCAAACTTATCTCTCATCTCAAAGTTGCTTCAATAGAGTCCTCTCGCCTCTGCTGAATTCTCCACTGCTCTTCTGAAAGAGCAATGCCCACATTTTGTCCCCTTCATCTGTATTAACTCTCACGTCAGTGTCATGCCAGCAGAGGCAGAACTGGAGCTCAAATCTGATATTTGCGTTAGACAGAGACCCAGACTTAGTATATACAAAAGGATCCATTTCATTGAAGCATATTCCTTTTAAGGAAGACAGTAATCAATTTGTATTTCAGTTGGAAAACTCTTTCAAGTTATAGGTTCATCAACTGTTAATTCCAAGTCAAATAAACCTTGAGAAAGTCATGGTTTATTTTAGTAATCAGAAATAGTGTATTGCCCAGAGGAAAATGGATTAAATAATCATCAGAAAAAAAACCCAGGAACTTGTACTAAAGAATCAGTAGCAAGAATGGATTTTTTTACCTTTTTCAATTAATCATGTGATTTTTGTAGGAAAAAAAATCACATTTTGCTCCCTTTGAGCTGGGAGCTCATTAATAAAAGGTCTTTCAGAGAATGACTAAGCAAGAAAAGAGTTGAAAATGAAACTGGCTGGTTGATTTGGGTCAATTCACACATCATGTTTCAGGATGTGGACAGTATCCTAAAATGAAGTGGTGAGACTTAGAATCACAGAATTCCAGAATCCCAAAATGGTTGAGGTTGAAAGGAACCTTAAAGATCATCTAGTTCCGATCCCCCTGCCGTGGACAAGGATACCTTTCTCTGGAACAGGTTGCTCAGAGCTCCATCCAGCATGGCCTTGAACACACCCAGGGATGGGGCATCCACAACTTTTCTGGCCAACCTGTTCCAGTGCCTCACCATCCTCATAGGGAAGAATTTCTTCCTAATATCTAATTTAAACCTACCCTCTTTCAGTTTGAAGCTGTTCTTCCTTGTTCTGTCAACACAGGTCCTTGTAAATAGTTTCTCTCCATCTTTCTTGTAGGTTCCCTTCAGGTACTGGAAGGCCACAATTAGGTCACCCCAAACCCTTTTCTATTCCAGGCTGAACAAACCCAGTTCTCTCAGTCTTTTGTCATTGAAGAGGTGCTCCTATGGTTTCCCCACTCAAAGGCAACATCCTTCAGAAAAATGTTCACACTTTAAGAGTTTACTCCCATGTTTAAAACAATTTTGGTTAATGGAGGGTTTTGCAAGTCATCAGTGAAGCCTTTTGAGTAACTTCATCAAAAATGAGTAAAGCTGCTTTTGCAATAAGTTGAAAATGCCAAAACCATCAGTGCTTTTCCAAGGGAAAAATAGAGTCAATGAAGCCTGGACTTCTTTCTGCTCCTGCCAAGAGGTGTTATTAAGTGCCATCAATAGAGATAATGGCACCAGCCACTGATACCAGATGTACTGAAGCAGCGATGGTATCTTGTGGAGTATCACTGCTGTGATAAACACAATAGTCTATAGATATGAATGACACACTTTTGATCAGTGCCTTTCATTAGAACAACTGGGTCAAAGCAGAAAATGCTGTGAACACTGCCTTGATGGAACATTTATAACAAACCACTGGAATTCACCCTGTATCCCAACACTAGTAGTGCTGACATAAAATATTCGGCAGATGTGCAAACTTCATAGTATTGCCCTGGAAGTTGCTAGGTTTTTTTTAACACCTTGTCCTACCTTTTTCCAATCCCCCACTTGCTTTCACAAAAAAAAAGGGACCTAGTGTGCTTCCTGTTGCTGCTCCTGCCTGTCCAAATATTTCCTTCCCTGGTGCAGGAAGGAGTTCATACGTCAGCTCTTTTGAGAAGGTACAGAAGACATGAGAAGGAAGTGCCTCTTCGTTCCCTTTTCCATCCAGAAGAACAATATAATAATTAAAAAAAATCAGTAGAAAGTACACACTCTAAAAAAATACCCCTGGTACTTCTTCAGAACTATAGAAGCTAAACAGAGTATGGAAAGATATTGAAGAGCGGCAAAGAAACTGGAAGAGAGAAGCAATAGGAATGCTGATTGACAGCAACTTCTCTGTCATTCATAATATATAACAAAACTAGTGTTTCCTTGTGCTTCTGGTTATGGCTCTGTTAACAGATGAAGACATTTGGAAAAATTTATATTCAGCCCTGGCAGTCAGTGTCTTTTAAATAATCTGGTCTGCTTCCATTCCTTTAAATAAACTTGCATTATTCATAGGTATAACACCAATCCCATGACTTAAGTGCTATCATATACTGGAATTAAATCATAATAATTTAGTTCTGGGGGGTTGTGGTTTAGTTGAGACTTGAAAGGACTTGGTAATGCTTGCCTTTATCACCTCCCAGCAGTACCAAAATACACCTGGGCATGGAGCCACCATAGTTAAAAAAAATAACAGCTAGCACAAGATTTTGCTGCATAAGCTTCTATGAGTTCCTCATTAAACTGTCTACCACAGAATATTTTAGATATCTTCTATATCTTTGAAATCATCACTGACCCAGCTCTAAATGCTTAAAGCATCACCTGAAGGATCATCACCAAGCTTGATCACTTCATTTCTCAGGCACAGCAGATCATTTCTCTGCAAGTACAGAACTCACTGGTAAAGAATCAAATACTTCCTTGGAGACTGCTCCATGGGTGCAGAACAGATTGGTGCAAAAGCTAAGCACCATCTGAAATTCAGTATGCTCTACTCAGAAAGCAAGGTGTTCTTCAAGGGGATTTTTTCCTAACAAAAACAAACACCACAGCCAAAAATATATCCATGTAATGTATTGCTGATGAAAACACAGAGTGTGCATTTTTAAGGAAGGCAGTAACTACATACACTGCATTGAAGGGCTTAGTTATTGCTAATTATTATCAGTGGCATAAAAAGCCAAAGTGAAATAAAATGGGTGACAAACAAACTTTTCATATTTGTCCTTGTTTTACCCCTCAGAACTCCTCTACTGTGTAGATGCGGAAAAGGGAATGTCTCTGATGCTTCTCATGTTTATTCGGTGAATTAAATACACTGTATTTAGTACACACATAATTTCCCTTTACATTTTTTTAAACCACCTCACCCCTAACCTATGGATGCTGTTGACACTGCATCCAGCCAGAGAAATGGGACCCCAATTAAACAAGCTGGTACTTCAGGAGAGACTCCCTCGTTGTTGGAGTGCCACACAAAACCTAGCTCATGCACAACTTTGTATTTCTACACAAAACGTAGTTCATGGCAGTATTGGCATATGCATTTTTTTGTGAAGAATAAGAAAGTGTTTCTTCTTTCTTACAGGCCTTTCTAGTGATAATTTTGCAACTGCTTTCCCTGTTTTATTGGAACAGTGAAAATTCTGAAGTCGTTTCAAGCAATAGTCAGCACACTTCTATTACAGTGTTGTAATTATGATATACTATATAATATTTTTACAGCATTTCAAGATAAGGAGTTTCTTTTTTTTTTTTTCCTGAATTCATTATTGCTTTCATTGGAAAAGTGCCTCAGCATTATTTAATTTCTTAGCTTTTAAGCTTCTCCCAGAGCTGCACTGAAGTTCTCTGCATTAAAAATAAAATATAGCAAGGGAAGAAACACAGCTTTCAGAGCTCGCTCTGACATCAGCAGTCAAAGCAGCAGGCAGATATCTGACATTCCTCTTCAGACAGGGAGAGCTACTGTGCTTTTTATGGGCATAACGAGTGAGATAAAAATTGGGACCACAACTTCTAATTGCTCTTTGTAAACCACACTTTGATGTATGCTCAACCTGTGTCATGGCTGGAAGATTTCTTTGTGGTTATGGCAGGTTACAAGGGCCAGAAAAAAAGCAGCAAAATTTTGTTAGGAAAGGAGCTTGTATGTTTTGCTATGTTAGCTTTGGAGACATGCTTTCATGTTACCTCCTAATTACACAAAACTTTGTTGCGTGTTAATTGTAACTACTTTTTGTTACCTAATATCTTACTTAATTGTAACTACTCTTTGTTACCTAATATGTCACTTAACTGGCTATTATATATTTGTATTAATATTCTCGTGCCTTCTTCTTATCAGCCCACTTTGTTTTAAACAGGAAACATTTCATATGGTGAGGGACTAAAATAATTCCTCAGTGTGAAGATCCTTAATGACTTGGCTGTGTGGCATGAAATGGAAAAAGAATAACATTTCCCTCAGAGTGATTTTCACAGAAAAAAAATGGTGATTTGATGAAACCTAAGTGTTTCTGGGCAAACACATTCATTGTAGCCAGAGCTTTCTGCAGAGTGTAAAAACATTGTCTCCCTGGGTTGCCCAACTTCTCTGCTGTTATGGGGAAAGGCTGGCAGACACCCTGGTTTCCTGCAAAGCCCCTGCCTGGTTTTGAATAATTTAGTTACTGAAAACATCCCTGTTTCCTTAGAAATCACGCAGGGCATGTTATTTTTATTCTGTGTATTGTACCATTGCAATAAATATGGACCTTTATTCCATCTTAGAATGACTTCCTTTAATTATTTCTGCTGCTCTCACCAATATAAGTGATACATGAGGCTGACTTATACGTGCAGAAGGGAGCTAAGAAATGGTGTATAGTTTCTCTGTCAGCCTGGGACATTAGTCTTTGCTCATGTCAGCATCAACAGAACTGCTTGCTCAGAGTGAGCAAGCCAAGGAGCTGATGACAAATCTCTCTGGATATGCCTAGCCTCAGAATTAAGCTTCCCTTCTGAGGCATACTAAAAAAAGCATCACCACACACAGCTATTAAAGAAGACTGCCAAATGTACAGGAAACAATCAGGTTAGGAAAGTGTAAATGTCCTGGTTTTAGCTTGCCTATATGTCTGTCAAAGTATTTCAGCAGGAAAGCTACTTCGCAAGCAGCTTCAGAAATAGTTCAGGAATTCAGACAAGAAAAGCATGCACTTTTTGTAAAAAAAATGGCTTCAAAATCACAGTGCACATAAGCACAGAACTAACTTAAAACAAATCAATGCTCTCATGGAACCGAAGCTTGAAGTAAACCACATAATTTGTCTGTATTCTTTGATTTGCTTTTGGATGGGACACCTATCAAAGCAAGACACTAAAAATCAAACACTCCACTGCATTAAAAGGGATTTCAGTCTTGGGAATCCTGCTAGATAAAATGGATATAACACCGGGGAATGACTCGCAGCACATCAGCATATAAATAATATTTTCATGAAAACCAGCACTAATTTTGATGTTAATATCAGTAGGGTAAAGATTTCACCTTTCTTTTGTTGAACTTTTCCACACTTCATTTAATTCTCTTTAATTCATTTTGTTGATTTATTTATGCAGTGAGGTTTTCTAAAGGCTGAATTACATGATGTTCATTTTGATGAGCATGTGCATGAGTGAGTGGAAACCTTTCGCGTTATTGCACTTGTGTGCTTGGGTCACCCGGGTCACTCAGTACTGAGCTGAGCCTCTTCGTGGGTTTATTGGATTTATTCTGTGTGGAGGTGGTGATTTATGCATTAATAGGAAAAGCCAACACAGACAATTTATATGGTCCAACAGCTGACTCTATGTCAACTCTGTAATGCTGGGGCACCCAAGGTTTCGTTATCCATTTTGAATGCATGACAGTTCCTTTTTATTTTTTAACTGTTGCAAGGAGGCTGAATGAGGGCTGAATTTTTCTAACACCACTTTCAAATCCACATTTGGATCATTCTAATGCTGCTGTTTCTACACTGGCTTTAATGAAAAAGAAAGGAACAGTAAGTTGGACAGTAATTAGAGATACTCTTGTCAGACGAGTAGGAAAAACACAAGATATTTAAAATCAGGTTTTGTGGGTATTTTGGCTGTAGAGAGTCAAAAAAAGATAGCCTTGACAACAGCTGGGTGTTGAAAATATCAGTCATGTAGATAGTATTAGAAGTTATCTCAGTATCCTAAAGAAGCCCCTCAATCTGTAGGTATTTTATAACTGGCTCTGTCAGAAATATGGAGTAGAAGATTAAATTAGTAATTTTAAAGTTTTTGGTGATTATTAGAATAAGGAAAATGGAAAAGTGTATTAAAGACATGGAACAGGTATTCCAAAGAGAGACTTTGGATTTCAAATACATCTCTTTATGCTGGTTAGAGGGAACTTAGGGCAGAATAGGAAGGCTCATGTGACATTTTTAAGATGGATGAAGCCAATTTGGCCTTTGGACAGATTAGGACATTATTTTACAGGACATCTGGAGGAAAAACAGAACTTGCATTAGACTGTGCAGTAAGTCAGCAAATAAGGATTATCTTGCTTTGAAAATTGGACAGCCAGGTGTATTCCAGTGAACTGTGCTCTGAAGTAACAGGTTGGGCAATGACACTTAAAAGAGCATTAGAAAATAGGGTTATAAATCTCTGAAAGGCTGTTTAGGGTATCACTGTATGAATACCATGATGAGAGCTCTGAGTAAAGAGTAACCAGAGATGGTTGCCAAATTCCTCCTATTCTGAAAGAGAAGATAAAAGCTGTAACTTTGTTTTGATCTTGGATGTATACATGTACCAAAGCCTTTCACGAATGCAAAAGCATGGGGAGCAGGTGAGTTTTTTGAAAAAAAAAGATATAGCTAAGGTCATCTTTATTACTGTAATTACAGTGAAAAATGGGAATTGGAGTTCTCCTGTCTTGTCTTTAGAGAAAACAACTAGCAATGGAGTTATCTTCACATCCTCACATTGACCATAGCAATGGTATAGTACAGGTCTTATTCTGCTTCCATGCAAGGAAAATCTTCCATCCTTTCTGCTGCTTCTAAGTTGCTGTATTACTCTTGCTCCACTTAGTGTGTCCCATGAATTTCAGCTGAATTCAGGACTGCGAGAAGCCAGACAGGATTTCTGCCCTGGCCTTTGTATCCCACAATAAATTACTTTTCCCTTCTGATGCCCGTTGACCTTTTTTTAACGTACCTGGCTTGTTTCTGTGAGCAAAGAGCAAACACGTTCTCCATCTTAATGGCCTTTACTTCAAATGAAAGAACACTGTTGTGAGGAAGAACAAAAGTCCATGCAAGAGGGCAAAGCGGTTAAATGTTACTGCTGAGACACTGCAAGGAAAAGAGCATGTAGTGTTGCATCCTTCTCCAAATGATTTTTAAGAGGTCATAGGCAGGAATGTTCATCCAGTTGCCACAGACCCAGTACATCAAAAGTTCCTGCACTGTTATGTCAAACATCGGTCACGCATGTTGGGTGCTTGCTTGCAGGAGCCAGCAGAAAGCTCTCCTTGCTCTCCTCCTGCCCACCTGGGCAGGTCTGGCATGTTACTGGAGCATGGACCATGCCAGGGACTGTGCTTGCCACCAGCAGTGGAGGGTCACAACCTGGCTGATACTTCTCAGACCTCAGTCTGGAGTTGGTCCAGCTGCTGAAGGAGCCTCCTGTTCTCTTTGAATCTCTCCTTTGACTTCCCATGTCAACGTCTCCCTCCTTCTCTCCTGTGTAGTTCCACACCTCTGTTGTCACACGGGAACCCAGAGGAGGTTCCTTTATGCTGGGACGTTGAAGGCAACTAACTGAAGCTAAAACTTTCCTATTTTGCTCTTGTTTGCAAGTGGGTACAGCTTGTCCCTCACATCTCAATAAACCTCAAGAATGTTAGTTGGCAGGTCTGGGGAATTAGAAAGCCTTTATTTGTGCTGTGACAGGTGGCCATTGCACAGAAATGTGAGAAGAAACCATCCAAAAGTAGTTACTGGTTGCTAACAGACTGACAAAGGGTTTCAAGGGAAGCAGAAAAATGTGGTGGCAGAGGACATGAGCCAAGCCAGGATGCTCTGTCAGTAGGAGAGAAAGGAGAGCCACCAACCCATTCCTGGAGTTAGCAGAGCCGTGTATTTTAGTGATGTTGTTTTCCTTCCTTTCCCTTCCTACTTGCAGCCACTATTTACTGTGACTGTGCTATAAATAACGCCGGGGAGTGAAAGCTGATTTCAGTCCAAGGTACATATCCAGGAAAGCTCATAAAATTCAGACGCGTTTCTTGAGCTGAATGATCTTTCCACCAAAGGGCAAACATGTGAAGGTGTTTCTCATCTTTGCAGCTCGCAGGTAAATGGGCAGAGTTATAAATATATTAACCTTGCTTCTGGTTTCACTGACAGTGTATGGATCAGGTATGATTGGGGTAATCTCCCTGTCCTGCGTTTCAAAGGGCAATGTCTGCTTCCCATTGAACAGAGAAAGCCTGGGGTTCTCTAGAGGGTGTTTTTCAATGCTTTCTAGAAGGGGGAAATACCCTCACCTATAAGTCTGAGGGGGCTTATGCAGACACAGAACACAGCTTCAATTATTTGACATATCTCCATCTTAAAATATCCTTAAACAAACCCAGAAAACCCTCTCCTGATGGGTGGTACATGAGAACTGTGCACATCGAAGCACACAAGAAAGCCTGTTTATTGCAGCTTCTACATAAATATACACGAGTCTGAGGTCTGAGTATTTTTGGACGTCTCTTTTACTGCTGTGTTCTGCATGGTTCCCTCTCAGCGTGTGCCTGGTGTGAGTGTCTGTGTGAGTCACAAACTGATTTTAGAAATCAGAAGCCTTAGGGAATCTGTACACATTTCCTGGCAGCAGGTTGTGTAAACTTAGGGGAAAGAGTGTGGTCGTTTTGGCTTGGTGTCTTGAGGTTTAGTTTTGAGGACATGTCATTCACCTGGGAAGAATGGAGGTTGGAGTTAACTTCTCTAGGTCTGAAACTTCGGGGTTGCTGTATTGGTTTGTTCTGCAAGAGGCAGAATTAGGAAGGGTCTTGCATTCCCCTGCAGCCCCAACTCTTGTTTTTCTTTTTCCATGGAATTGGTTATGTCTTGAAGCTAATTTCAGGGGATACCAGGTAATACACACACACACACACACATATAAAGAATCAGCAGCTCTGTACATTTTGCACATCCATAAGTGCTCAGAATGGCGAAACTGCTGGTGTCAGTTTGGGTCAGTGCCTGCTGACACTGCTCACCTGTGCAGAATTCGGCTTAAGGTTGCTTATAAGGATTGCATATTTGTAACTTTAAACCTGTTTTTTTAAATAATGCCTTGTTTTTAATGTGCTTCCATTAATAAGGTATTTTTAATAAAGTCCGTTCTGAACACCTAACTCCAAAACTCAGTGGAAAATATTGGGGGAGAGAATAATTTTGGTGTTGGAATATGTCTGCATTCCCCCCTGAACATCCAACCCCAGAAATGCACTGATGTCTAGGCTGATATCTTAGGCTGTATCAGACAAACCTGGCCTGTGATGTGGCATGGCTCAGAGCAGTGAGATGGATGTAATGCTATCACATTATAACAGATCAACCATTCTCTCTATGGACCATGTCATAAGGTTTTCCAGACAGACCATAGAACTGTGCTTGCCCCTTCTCCTAATTTTTGACATGGATGCTTTTACTGGGCATTGCTGGCCCAGTGGGAAGGACACCAAGGGTGTTTTGGTGGAGCATAGGCAGTCACCATTAGGACCTGAGGCTAAGCCTCACTTCAGGAGCGACACTGGCAACAACCAGATGTAGCAGAGGTTTCCAGGGAGAGGGAGAGGAAGGAAAATAGCTCTGATGCAGGAGTGGGAAAGTGTCTGTGCTGAAAGTAATGGTACAGGAGAGAGGAGAGTGCATGGCCAAGCAAGAAGAAGTAGAAAGTACTGCTCCTGATTTGTTGTGATTTATTCTGTTCTTTTTCCTCTTTAACTGTCTGCCTGAAGAGAGGAACAGAATGTGCCACAGTGAGTGATGAAAGAAGAAAAGCATCTCCTTCAGGAGTAATTCAAAAGGAGCTCTTCTCTTTGCATTGCTAATCTTGATGAGATATACAGCTCTTAAGTACACAATCCATTTTAATAAACCTGTGGAGTACATGCAAATGCTTTTTTTAATGTGGTCAGATTTCTCAGAGTATCTTTTTGATTTATTCAGTCAATTTTCAACAATCTATCTAAATGTATTTCTTAAATAGCCACTTAACAAGTTATTTTCCCTTTCTTACCAGCTCTTAGATAGGCAGTCTGAATTTGCTAAGAAAGTTGCTGGAGGACTATTACAAAATGAACTTTCCAGCCAATTAAAGTTTTCTGTTGGTTATATGTGTTAGTGATCAGTGATATCCTGAACTGACATCTCTTGAGCATACATTAACCTCCTCACTCTTCCTGATGAGGTATTAGGAAGTTGAAATTAAGTATTTCGAAAAAGCTGTCAAAGGTTTATGCCTTCTGAAGAAACATGAATTACATTACAGTCAGATAGTGACCAGCAACTGCTTTCCTTTGCATCACTTGTTTTTCTTGGGCTTTACTTGGGCTCTCTGTCTCTTGGTCGTTGTTTTGTTTGGTTGGTTCGTTTTAACTTAAAATTTTCCTATTTAATTATTAAACTGTCTCTATCTCAATCCAGGAGTTTTCTCCCTTTTCCCCTCCTGATTCTCCTTGCCATTCCCCAGTGGGGGACTGAGCAAGAGGCTGTGTTGTGCCCAGCTGCTGACCAGGGTTAAACCACAATAACCTGTGAGCAAAATGGTTACCTACTGATGGCGAAAGTGCTCATTCTTCCGCCTTTGCCAGGCTGTGGGTGTCCCCTGTGTCCCAACAGGGCCTCAGCAGTCTGGCTGCTGTTGGAGCTATGGAAAAAGCTTTCTAGGTGAGTCAACATATTTGTACTTGCCAGCACGGAAGTTTGGTTTATAGCAGTGCCATGAGTGAGGGGGTCCTGAAGAAACTTCCCAAGAATCAGAAAGTAAGGATGACAACCACAGGGAACAGAAAACTGCATTTCTGGAGAATGCACTTTATTCATTAATGCTATTTTATGAAGTTTGAAGACTAATAAGAAGGGTTTGAAAAACAAAACACTCTCAGTAAGAAAATGGTACCATTTCTGTAGTCCACTTATGTTACAGGCTGTTTTTGCAAAGTATGGAGAGTTGACCCTAAAACATCTCATTCCTGAAATCTTCTTTCTCCAAAACAAAGTATAATACACACCTTCATTTATTAGCTTCACCTGCATCTCTTTAAAATACAATTGCATTATAAACTCCTGTTTTCTATAGATAAATACCATGGCCATAAGCTGTACATCTTTCTGATGGAAGAGGTATCCTGTTGTCAGAGAAATTGCTTTAGTTAATTACTTAAATGTTTGACCAGAATTGGTTCTAGCATTATAATTTTCTGCTGGTGGCATATTTGCGTCTTGTAGTTAAACATTAAATAAACTATGTTAAAGCACAAATCCCTACAGAGCAAGGCAGGTTTCTTGGCTCGTTCCCCACAGTCCCATACAGTGCATGTCTCATCACTGTTACCTAACGAGCCCCTTTGGTGATGCCACGGTGAACGCCTGCTTCCCAGAGTTTCAGTGCAGGCACCAAACAGTGGCTCCCAGGCGTGAAGTACAGCCTGCATACAGGGTGCAATTTGAGACATCTTAAAGTAACCTCATGCATCTATTTTTCAGGTCACAGCCTAACAGAAATATATAAAGCAAGATGCGTTGGAGGCTGGCAAGGTGCGCTAGAGTCTGCATAAAACCATCTGAATGCTCAGTAACTCAGTGTATTCTCTTTTATGATGTGTTTTCACAGAAGAGAAAAAGAAGCCCCCCCCTTAGAATTACTGAAGTCACAGTGATATGTGCATAATTTCTGAATGATTTATGGTCATTAAAGGGGATGTTCAGGCTAGTCTTCAGACATCTTATGCATGGAATAAACCTAGATGGTTTTGTAAAGACATAAGTACATTTGCGTCATCCTACTTTTACATGAATATATTTTAGTGTTTACTAGTTATATTTTTACCACCAGTATTTGGGATTCTTCTGCAGTGTATACATTTTTTGTTAAAATATGGAACCTTATAAATCCATTTAAAAGAAATTGATTTTATTATTTTTGTATATTTTTGGATGTAATTCTCCACTATGTGCTGCAATGGCACAGAAAGTTGCAACTCGTTGTGCCCTTGTTCTTCACTTTCTTCTGGATTTTTGGAGAGAAAGGCTAGAACTCTTATTCCTAACCCACAAGAAATACAATTTTCTGATGTAGTCTTAGCTGTTGCTTTACTGCTTCTTTGCTAAAACCACACTTACTAACCTCAGGTGAATTACAATGTAAGTACTTACGAGAGACAAAATGTAAAAGACAAAAGGCACATGCAGAGAGAGAAACAACTTTCTTCAGGCCACAAGGCAGACATAGGAGCGGAGCTGGACCTAGAAATCTGTAGGGCCACATCCTACAATCCAATGTCTTTCTTGGAAGTAATGTAATGTACAGTTTTCAGGGCTTTTGATTTGTTTTCTACTGCCACTTTGTTCTGTTACCTGCTATCATACATAAACAGGCTCTTATCTTTCTCAGCGTGCCTTATTTTTCAATTAAAATCCAAGCAGAACATACAGCTTTCTATGAAGAAACATAGATTTTGTATATAAGCTTCAAGACAGCACTGTATTTTTCCCATATGACAGGTAATGGCTTAGCAGTTGCTTTGCAGTTACAGGTTGCTTTTGCAACACAGTAAGGGTAATATTCGTGTAGTGTGACTTCCTGTGTCTTGAGAGACAT
Organism: Pipra filicauda; assembly: GCF_003945595.2. NCBI lineage: Eukaryota > Metazoa > Chordata > Aves > Passeriformes > Pipridae > Pipra > Pipra filicauda. Next base: position 2,230,996 of record NW_024103918.1, read on the forward strand.
CATTAGTTTTTAAATCCACTGTTTGAACGGACATGTGGTGTTTCATGCAAGTTGCCACAGTGATCCCACATCAAAACCTGAACAGGTGCCAGCTCATAAAAATGAAGTACAGCAGAAAAATATAGCACCTGTGAGGGTGATGGGGTGTTTGAAGCACCCCAGAACAGGTGTAGCACTGCTACTGTAGATGTACATATCAATATAGATATCAGTGTACAGTAGAGAGATGCCAGTGTTGAAAACCAGCCCCTAACCTCTTCTAAATATGAGGTGCTGGTCTGGATTCTTCCTTCCTTTAGACTGTGCTGCATGCCACAGAGATGATGGGAGGTAAGAGCCCGATGATGCTTCAGCATTTCCGTAGTGGTGTATGCTGGGCTGACTCAGCCTCTGGAGGACTTGGGATCACAAGAAGGTACTGGCTGGGTAAGGGGCATTGTGGAGGTAAGGAGAGTGGAGGGCAGAGCCCCTCCAAGAACTACTGTGCAGCACTGTCTTGGAAAGGGAAATGCAAGGGAAAGTCCAGGAGTGAATCTGAAGCTGAGGAACCAACCAAAAAAGTTTTTTGCTAACTGGTTTGTGTCCTGGGTACTCTACTAGTCCGCCTGCACTGCCCATGTGCTCAAAAATACTGCAGCTTTATTCACACTTCTGCAAAAATGCCAAGAAAATCTCAATTAAATAAGCTATTTATAACAAATGACAGTTTTGTGGCAATTTCATTCAGTGCTGTTCAGCATATAATTGGCACATACTTCCGTAGGCAAAAGGGAAAAAACAAGAATGTAAATTACAGTTCTCCCTCAGCTTGGGGATCATGTTTTCCCTATGTTGTAGTGAAGCAAAATGAAGTCGTGACTGTGCTAGGAGCTGAGAGCACAAGTCCCTTACACAGACTCCTGGCCCTGCACAGAACAACCCCCAAAATCACACCATGCACCTGAAAGCATTGTCCAATTTTAAATGAAAACAGCCTGGGGTCAATCTATGTTCCTTTTGTCCCCAGATTCTAGTGTGGTTGTTTTTTTTTTTTTCCCAGAGCTCTTGTAGCAGAATAAAATTAATTGGTTTGTTAGTGCAGATCTAGATTTTATTGGGCAAAAAGCAGCACAATCGACAATATTTAATCATCTAACTTCCAAGTATGAGCTGGAACGAGTTCTGAAGAAACTGCTTCTTGGCATTAAAATGAGTGGTAACAGGGGAGACCTGGTGTGTACTGGTAGGAATGAGTCCCACCAGAATCAGCCTGTAAAAAATTCCCAACTCTAAAGTATGGTGAGGTTTTAAAATATTAAATAAAAGCTAATTTGACAGTAAAAGTAGGAGCTGGTTGACTCCCAGGTGTTGTCCAGGCTGAAATGGTTTCCTAAAGAGACACACAGAATCTTAATGGGGAAGCAGCTCCCTTAAATGTTACACCATTTTGCCAGTAACTCACCGATCCACAACACTTCCTTTAGCCATTTACTGTGGGAGACATGGGTCTTTCAAGATAATCCCTCCTATTCGAGGTTTAATATTTCATCCATTTCAAATGGGATAAGGCTAAGACTTTGTTCATGAGATCTCAGCTTAAGTAGAATGTAATTCAAAATGTTGAAAATCACTTAAGCCTGTGTTTCTTACCTACAGATTTAAGGAAAGTCATGAAGAAAATACAGCTTAATTCAAAAAAATTGAAAGTGTGTATAGAATAGCAAGTTTTCGTTTTCCCAAATGACACTGATTTGAATCTAAGTCAGCCTGGGCATATAATGCAATGAAAGATGTTTTCCTAGTTTTCATTTATGCATACATTTATGTGAATATTTGGATATACAAACAAACACAACAATAATCAAATCCTGAATTGTGCCTTGTGGACAATCAAAATGTGCAATTTCAAAAGGGCTAATTTGTAATCAGAATTATAATAGAAAAACATAAATTGTTGGTTAACTTGACTATAGTCTTCAAACAGAAAGAAGACACGGTATGTGGCACCTTGGGAAGCTGATAAAAAGTCCTTTAACTGGAGACAATATGCTAATTTTCAGCTTTCCTACGCTACCAGCATCCTTGCCTATCTCTCCTACAAGCCCACTGTGGATTAAAACATGTGTGACATGAGCCCAGGCAGTGAGGTCCCAAAAGCTTTGTCTCCACCTGCCACTTGGCAGGTGTATGTTTGCTCTGCTAAACCTCCCGTACCAGCAGGCTCCTGGTGGCTGTGCTGTGCCTTCCTCCACTGTACTCAGGGACTCAATCCCATGAGCTGCACAGCCATACCTTTCCCTCCATGGGAAAACACCACGTAAGTTGTCCTTTGAGGGCAGGGATATAGGTGTGGGATAGCTCCAAAGGGCCCAGGTATTTTCTCCCCTGAACGTGTCCTGACTCTCCGGCTGATATCCAACCCCAGTGCTGGGAGATACCCGATGGCATTTTTGCTTTTTATTGCCTACAGTGGAATGAGGTCCCTTGTGCTGGCTGCTTGCTTTTGCATTGCTGTATGTTTTCCACACACTTCCCCTGCCCGTGTTTCCCATGCACTCTGTGACTTGCACACCTGCCTTGACAAAGATCTGAGCAGCAGCATTGTAGGATTTTTACAGAGGTTTATTCTTTTGACTTAACAAAAAACTGTGCTGTGCAGGAAGTCATGAAGTGTTACAACAAATGCATCAGAAAGTGAATGCAAATCACGTTTTCAAATTGTGCTGATGATAGAAAATACCCAAGTATCCAGTGTTAAAATGAAACCATATATTAGCTGTGGCTGTACAAAGTAGGAGACACCTTAGAAAGTACTAGTTTCAATGTTTTTGCTATCCAATTTGAAAAAGAAAAAACAAAAAACCACCATACCTCTATTTTCATCTATTTAAAATATTCCCACTGTGGAGCATTTTTTATTCTTTGCTTCATACCCATGGGGGACATGGAGGATTTTTATGGAAGCATTATTGAAAATGAAAACCTAATTTTGCCTGTAGGAATTAAGATATCTTAGCCTTCAAAGTTTACACATATTACTGGAAATTGCTAACTCAGGGCTATCTGAAACACTTAGTTGCTAACTCAGCAAAAGGGAAGTTAGTTGTACCTCTTACCAGAACAATGTCTACTCATGGAGATTTACCTATTGAAAATCACAGGAGGGCATGAGGAAAATGAGGAAGGATGTTAGGACTGATAGAAATGAACTGCCACACTGCAGTTTTATTTTCCAGCCCAAGGGAGGATGGGGAAACGGACGTAAAAAAAATTTGCAATGCAAAGAGGAGCAATTTTTCTTGTATAATGACAGCAATTGAATTTGTGCTCTTCCAACAAGTAGCATTATTGAGTGGGGAGAATGTCAGTCACTCTGATCCAAAGCAGGAAGGAGATAAGACCTCCATGGCCACCTTGGGTCTGATGGACCCTCAGGACACCCAGGAGAGGACATGTTTCTTCACCCCTTGCTGAGTTCATCTTGTGAGTGAAGGGTGCTCACCTCTTACAGGCTCAAGATCACAGTAATCATGACATGAAAAAATAATATAGTGATTTTTTAAAAAACCCACAGATCAGGCAGTGATGGTTTGCATGTTTCTTGTCTGATATCTCAGCATGCTTTCATCTTTCCCCCATCCCGAAATGGCATGTCAGGAGCTAACACTGACCTCATCCAGACAGCAGGGTGCTGTGGCAGTGATTTAGTTGCAGCTGTTCCCTTTTGCTGCTCTTGATCTGCTCATGCCTTAGATGCACTGTTTCCAGCCACACTTGCTGTTCCACAACAGCTTTTAATGCTGTTTTGGGGATGATATTGCTCTTGCTGGGTGGGATAATGGGTAAAAAGCTCAGCCTCTTGACACAATTTTCAATATTCTTGAAGTTCAGTGGAGATTTGTTTCTATATATTCCTCTTTCTGTGTTTGAGTCCTTTTTCCTGCCACCCAGCTGGTTTCTAATCACTCAGCATCATCAGGGTTTGTGTATCCAGTCACTTCCAAAGGCTCTGAGGGACAGACACTAGCACTGCAGTGGTTCTGTCCTGACAGGAATGCAGGCCTAACGTGTACAATCATCCAAGCTCACCATGCTGGGCCCTCCCTGTTTTGTGGTGGTGTCAGCTCAGGATGGAAGCTGAAGCTGAAGTTGCAGCTGCATTGCCTTTGGAGTGAATGTACAACCTTAATTAAAATCTCCATCAAATTACAGTCCTGCCTGTGCTCAGACTATTACAATGTAACCCATTCTCTATGCTTCTGCTATAGTTCCTAACAGAATTTCAGTTTTCATATTAAATCCAGACCAAATAGTAATTTTTCCACATAAATTTTAACAGGTTAGACGTCTGCTAGTTTCCTTGCAGGCAACTCCTTTAATATGTCTGTCTTACTCTGCAATTATAAAATCCAATTTACTCTAGTATTTTAGAGCTTGCCTATTAATTTCACTTTAATGAAAGAAACCAAATGGAGCTTAGAGGATGTATATATTTTCAGAAAGGACCATATGATGATTTGCCTGGCCTGGTCAGTACTAAATGCAGGTTGAATTTTCTACTGCTCTGCCCCTTCTGTGGCAATGTCAAAGTCAGCTATTTTAAATTCAAAGATGTGCTGAAGGTCACAAACGTGGTGTGTTTTTCCACAGTTCTCTATGGTAAAATATATTATAGAAGAAGAAAATTACTTTCTTTGCACCAATTTATATTCTCCAGGGAGTACTACTTGCAACACTGTGCAGACCTTTGGTCCATGCTTGAATCAGGAAGGGAGTGGGTGTTTTTTTTCCTCTAGACAGTTAATTCAGAACAGAGCACTGTCCTGAGCATGCACATTAAACTTGTATGCAGGGTGTTAACTTGTATCAGGCTGTGTTCATCCTTGTTCATCTGGACAGACTCACAGGTGTGGGTCACTTACTTAGGGCCACTGGACACTGTGAAAGTTTAGATAGTGAAGGATCAATTATGAAGCCAAATCCCATATATATATATATATATGTATATATATATATATATATATTTCCATTTGTTCCGAATAATAAAGTCAAGGTTCAAGGTTTTGTTTGTTTGCAACATCTCCTAAATGTTTGTACTCTAGTTCCATTCATTATCTAGTAAAGTTAAATTTAACTTGTTAAATTTCACTTGTTAAATTAAACTGTGTTATTGAGGCACTAAAAGTCATTGTCAAACAGCAAGTCTATGCTCATGGTCACTTACCTGGTTGTGCAAGCCATAGTGCATTTAAAAGAAAACCACCTGTCACATCCATGCAAAATGGAGAAATTCTGAATAAAACCTGAATGTTTACTTGTTTCCCTGCTCAGGTTCTGGAGAAAGTCCTGTATGTGCTGATTGTCTGGAAACATAGGAAATCTACAGCACTTTTTCGAATTAACAGCCACAGCAGCACCCCAGTGCCTAATTATTCCTGTTGCTGATTTTCCCTAAACTCACTTAAAAGAAATATTTTTGCATTCTTTTAGTACCAGAGGCTCTAATGACTACAAATACCACCTTGAAGGGACCATCTACTAAGCTGTTTTGCTCCTACAAATGGGAAGAAACAGAAAAAGAAGTTACTACTGCTCGTTCACTAGTGTGGCAATAGTCCTACACACTATGTGCAGAATTTCTGTCAATATTTTTCTGGAACACTTGTAGAGGAAGGTGTTAACTCAGGGGGTTGACTCAACCCAGCCCAAGGTGGTTAAATCACTCTTTGGTTTGTGCCTGGAATTGCTCAGTTTTTGTTTCACAGTGTCTATTCCCACCCCCCTGCCTCACTTTTCTGCAGTTTTTGACCTTCGGTTATGTCACAATTCAGTGGATTGCAGGTAATTAATTATAAATTATCTACTTACTTAATTATAAATGAACTAGTACACAGATCAGATGGAGCCTAACTGTGGCTAAGCCATAGCTTTGAGCTTCCCTCAGCTGCACCTGGATTGCTGCCAGCATCCTGGCTAACTCCAGCTTGCATTAACTCAGGGCTGTCCACACTTCACTGCAACCCGTGGTGTGGATACACTCACTAGTAGAAATTACTTTTTTTGTTCAAGAGAGAAAGTAGATAAGAAAGAACAAAGTCTATATAAAAGCTTATTAGAGAACATACGTTGTATGAGCTGAATCGCTCCGGCGCTGAATTGAAAGGTGAGGGTTTAGTTACTGCTCCGCATTAATTCAACACCATTCCTACCAAATGGGCAACCTTTTGGTCAGTGTTGAGTGTGTTTGGAAACCCCACAAAACCAGATTGAGTTTCTAGAAATCTGAAGGGGCAGCACAGGGAAATGAAAAGCATAGGTCCCATGGCAAAAATAGTATTGCAGGTCTAACTGAGTTTCAGAACACAACTGAGAAGGAGAAGGAGCTGCAGGAAAAATTTTAATCAGCGCTGAGCATTTTCCTGTGGAAGATCTTTGCTTGGAAGAAAAACCTCAGTGATAATTATCATATTATCTTTTTTTTTCTGTATTCATATAAATGGTAAGTAGAATTCCCCTGGAGTACATTATTCAGATTAGTGCTTCTCACTGCCAGGGGACACATGTTAATTCAGTCTCTGTTCTGTCTTTATAATAAATTGCTAAGCCACCATCAGACAAAAACAGCTTTGTTTTGGAAAATGATATTTTTTAGAGCAGTTGTCTCACATAACTTTAATGCCTATTTTTTAAAGTGCTCCTTATTTAAATGCCACTTATTATGAAGGCAATTTTATAGCTTAAATATTTTTTGTGAATCAGAAATATTTGCTTTAATTTTATTCAGAAGTGCATGTGCTTAGTGCTGCATAATGAAGAAAAGTGTCATACCTATATGAAGTCATGTATCTTCCTCCACTGAGGAGCCTTCATGATTCTTGAAAAGTCACAGTAGTTCTCAAAGAGTCTTCTTCTCTGGGGATAAATAATGCAGAATTTCCATTAGAACTAACCAAACACTGTTAAAATTAATTTGGTTGTGTTTCTTTAGTCTCATTCCCATGACTAGAGCTTTTTAAGTGCTTTCATATGTGCAAATGGGGCTTTATTTATCCTGCTATTTAAGGCTGGCTGATAGCAAGAGCCATATTTTCCCATAACAAGGGTGTTTGGCATCACTGCCATCATTTGCCTCTTCCAATCACCGGTCAGTTGTTCCCAAATTTTGACCAGAGGTGTCACATGGTGGCTGCCTCTCGCAGTGATCGGACACCCATCAGGCGCCATCACCCACCATTCTGCCAGGTGCAGAATCCCTCTCCCCACGCTGGGTGCAGAGAGAGAGGAATTGGGATGCTAATACTGGGAATATCATGAGCTGGCTGACCAGGCCAGATGTGAGGTGAAAGGAACAGTTTTGACGCCAGTTTCTGGTGCTTGATACAGGAGATGTAACCTATATTTACCTCATGTTTTGTTTGCCAGCAGCTCTGAAATTCAAATGGCTCTATTTGCAATTAAGACTTGCCCAGCCTCTCATATCCAGCTGCCTGAATTAAAAGGGTCAGATCACTCATAGTTTGTGGGCTACACGTTTTGTAGTGTCATTTTCCCAGCCAACATATACCTTTATCTGAATGCTTTATTTCAACACTTTTGAAAGTGCAACAGCTGTGACCCTGGGAATCAATGCTCCCCTGCTAAAGATGATGAAGGCAGGTGTACTACTGTGAAAAATTCCTAAGAAATCCTGGGAAAGCCAATAAAGCCTAATGCATTGATGTGGAGGAATTGGCTTCTGCATGTCTCTCCCCACAGGTCTCTGAGGGCAAGGTTTACTACTTAGAATTGTTCATTAGAAAATTTTTTTTTGTGCTTTTGCAGCGTATTTCTTCATGAAGTATTCCCCAAACACTGAGAATGACAAAAAATTAATTAGATGTTAAGAAATGGCATGAGCATGTTATGGGCACGATCAGCTTGTGGTATTTTAAGCACACTGCAAAGGATTCCAGGTGGCTGTAACTGATAGGCTTTATTCTTTTACATTATGCAGTGATTTGCTATAATTTATTAAAATATCTATGAAATAGCCTTACTCTGGTAAGCTGCTGTAAATGGGCTTACAATATTAAGTAGCTAAAATGCAAAGTCAAAGGGATTTGAATACACTCGTTCTTGTTGCATCTTGTTATCTTCTGCTCACACTTCTCTCAAGATCATTTTAAGTTCTGTATTTACTCACAGTTGCAGATCCTCCCACCTTGATGTCACCTGAAAAGTTAATCAGCTAATGCTTTCTCTATCATACAAGTTATTAATGAAAGTATTAAACAATGTCAGGCACCATGCAATTAAAATTACTTCAATTATAGATATTAAATGCTTTTAATAAAAATTGGTAATTCAGGGCAGGACTTTTCTGGGGGTTACATCAGTTAATATGTAATTTAGGATACAGTTATCAGAAGTTTTCAAGCACAGTGTATGAAGATTTCTGGCAGTGTAAAATTCTCACTGTTCTCAGCGTGTCAGGAGCTGATGAAGCACTCGTGGGAGGGGCTGAGTCCTGAGTCTCTCCTTTAGGGGCTCATGGAGCAGTCTGGGGAAAGAGCTGAGGATGGCAAACCAATGCAATCCCACCTGAGTCCTCCTTATTGATGCAAAGCTGCTATGCAGCAACTTCAGCGGCCACATGGCCCCAGAGGAAAGGTCCTGGAGCTGGGACAGAGGTAAATGCTTTTGGAGCAGTGACATCCACCTGGACAGCTCAGCAGGTCCCAAGGAAGACAAAGCAGAGGAGAAGGGCACAGTCACCACCACAAAGGGAGAACTGCTTACAACATAGTTCATTCCCCTAACCTCTTGGATGTAACCTCCACTGAAGTTTGACCAAAATATGAGTTATGGATTATGAATGGCTTGGAATAATTTATGATTAATTTGTAGCTTATCACTAGTAAGTGTATTTTCACATCTACGTACATATATCTGTGGCATACGCATACAATTTTTTCTCTCCCTTTTTTCAATATTTTCAAATTCCCTTAAATTCAGAATGTTCTGAACTGAAATGCTTGTCTTTGGCTTGTTCTGTACCCTTCATATTCTGTTTTCAGAGTGCAATTCATGAAATACAGACTGTTCAGCAAAGCAGTAAAACAACTTTTTCTCGGCAAACATTTGCTGTTGGAATTTAAACAAAAATCCTTTGAGTTCCACTGTACCACGAGACTTAATATTCTGTCATACTTTTTCTTGTATTTAAAAATTAATGACTTTGTATTTGCAGTTAGTTTTGCATCAGAACATCCTTACTTGCAATTAATTCCTTGTACCCTCTCTCAATGATGCTCCTTGCCCCTCTTTCTGATGATGATTCAATTCTGGACTCCACTGAGACTTCAACTAATTGAGAATGAGGAAGTACTTTCATTTTTCACAAGTTGATTTAGTCACTCCCACTAAGAATTTGTTCTAGTTGCTATCTCCCATCCTCTGATATATGTATTTCATATATAAAGATCTATTTGTCTATGGGTACAGGCATATATAGATATATATCCGTGTATATATATATGTGTGTGTATATATATATATATGCGGTTAATTAAACATTGCAATACAGGATGACCTTCACAACAAGCTGTTTGAATACTGGGATTCATTCCATTAGACTGAAATAAATCCAGACCGAGGAAGAAGGTACACACTTCACTTTGGATAATGCTATTTTGGCAGCTTCTTTGGCAAGTCTTTTTCTTGTCCTCGCCAATGCTGGCTTCAAAGTAGCAGAAGGAAAGGACATATCAGTAAGGCAAGAAAATAAAAGCAATTTGGTCACACTCTAAAGACAACTAGTGTTGGAGCAAAACAAATGATGTATCTTGGCTTGACTGAAGCCCAGTCATGCTGTGTAAATTATAATTTCCCAACTCCCTTAATTTATTTCCAATTTTAGCCCACTGAGCTAGATTTCCCACTGCCTGTTCTGATGTGGCAGGTTTAAATACTGTTGTTCAAACTCAGGAGTGTCCTGCTTTGCCTTTGTTGCAATAACTACACGAGATGCAAAGCTACTGGCCCAAGCTGGTTTTTTAAACATGCTTTTATACCAGTGGGTAACTGCACTCAAGAAGATATGCCAGCATGTGCCTAATTTAAGTAATGCAAATCATTAATATAAATAGAGTAAATGTTTAACTACTTTCCTTAGTAAAGAGACAGTTAGAGGTTTCGTAGCAGTGCATGAACCAGTGGTTTGAAAGGCTTCTTGCAAAAAATAGATGAGCCTTGTACCACATGGCAAGTAATACAGAGGGAGAAACAGAGATTTCTTTATACAGCATGAGGAAAAGCTGTGTTTTACTGCAGGATGTAAGATGATAACTGGCAAAAAATAACAGTTAAAAGAAAAGACTGAAGGAAATGCCATAAAAACATTCCGTTGAAAAGTAGAACAGCAGCATGAATACACAGAAGCAATGTGTCTGCACCTTCTTTAGCCAGGGCTAAGCAAACTGTATTGAATGAAACAAATCCAGATTCCCAGTACCGAGCTCCAGGCTGCCTACATTTCCTTGAATTATAAATGAGATTCCCAGATGCAATCTGGTGTAATCCCAATGCAGCCAGTGGTGCCATGAACGGGACCTCCCGTATGTACGAACGTGTACGAGGTCAGCCAGTTACAAACTCCCTGAGGAACATCCTTCCCATTGAAAATAACAACCAAAAAATTGTTCTACAGAAACAGGAGGATAACAGCAGAGTCTCAGAGCAAACGGCATCATGTCTGTGTTTTTACCAGCTTGACCTCTCCTTCAGAAACCTGTGAAGTGGGTTGCCTCACGAGACTGGAGTTCCTAAGAACCACATCTCCTGAGCACTCTGAGGTCCCTTTTGTTAAGTCACCAGCTTTAGACCTGTCCTGGTGATGTAGATGCTCAGGACACAAGGTACCCACATTGCTCAGCTGCCAGTCCCACAGTCTGTTGAGGGTCTCAGGCTTGCCAAGGCTGCAGGCTTCTCCCACCAGCTCCTCCACTCTGCACACGGGTTTGACCTGTCAGCATCACCCACAGGTTTTTTGTTTTACTCAGCAACTATGTGCTGGAGAAGCTCATTCATTGCCAACACTGGTATTTCCCAAATTAATTTATTCTATTTTGGCAGGAAACTCCAGAAGCTCATTCTGACTTCCTTTGTGAAAATTTCAGGTTTTTTTCAGCTTTCTCTCTCCTTCTGTAGGTTTCTTTAGAGTGTGTTCAGTCTGAAAATGAGCTGAAGTTTCTTGTGCCACTGAACTGAATTTATTTGCAACCCATGACTTGCCTTCACTTGCCTGGGTGTCCTTCCAGTTACATTGATACTGAACCAAGAGAGATGGACTGGGACTGACAAGACATTCCACATCTGTGTCCTGTGTACTACGGGCCACTTCCCCAAGTCACTTTTGTGGCAGAATTTGGAAGACTGTGGACCTCTTAGAGGCTGTTGATACTGGTGATAAACTTTGCTGTTGTCTGCCCCCCGATGCTCAACAACTCTAGGCAAATCTTAATATCCTCTCCCTTCAAACAGTACTTTTTGAAATGAGTTTGCTGAAGGATATGATTTTTGTAATGGATTGCTGCCTAGCCTGGCCCTGGAAAGGTAATTCTTTCTTGGTGAGCAGAAACAGACTCTGTTATCAATGGACTTGAAACTCCATTAGTCATTTATTTTTACTTTTTTTTTCTTTTTTTGCTTTCTAAAAATACAAGAAGATTGAAAATTCCAACTGAACATTTCTTTAAATACTGCCATTTTTGGACTTCACTTTTGTTTACCCAAGTGATCAAACACGTACAAAACATAAATATAAAAGCTTGGCCAGTACTTTTTCTGAATAGTGATGGTCAGAGAATTCTTTTACAAGGCATTTACAGCTGCAAAAAAAGGCTGTACATGATAACTTCTTGATACTCCAGGAGAGTTATTTTTTTGTTTAATAAACACTGTCTCTTCCAGAGGAAAATAAATATATCTGTAACTGTCTTCTGGACTATATATAAATATATATAAATATATATAAATATATCTGTAACTGTCTGTCATATGGACTATGAATAAACTTTCTTGTCCCTTGTTGGTGTCAGCTGCCATATATCCTCTTCTTCTTCATGTGGACTTTTTTTTTCTGGGCATAAGAAACAGCACTTTAGGGATACTCAGTTTTAAAATCTTAGTTCTGATTTACAGGGGATTGTACAAACCTGATGCTGGAATAGCTACAGAAGAGTTCACAGACAGTCCTCTCAGTATCTTGGCTGCAGGTAAGTAAATAATTAGTAATATCTGGCACAAAAGGCCAGAGTCTAGCAGTTCTGCCAATTGCTTTATCACTAGCAGTCTTGCAAGTGGGAGGTGAAACACCAAGAGAAGATGGCTAAACCAAGTACAAAACATCCAATTTCCCTTGGTACCAGAAAGGTTTCCTAATGCCTGAACTCTTAGTCCTGGCAGTGTGATACAGAGAGCACGCTGTGCTCGCAGGACCCTCCGATGGAGTGTACCCATCAGATGGAATGACCCGCCCTGTGAACACTGTCCTTTGGAGAGAGCTGCTCTGCTGCCCTCAGCTCGCTGGTGAACAGGGTTGTCTGTGCTTAGCACTGAGCCCATTAAGTGAGGAAGCAGCCTGAAATAAAATCTTATTTCTAAGACTGAAAAGCTGGTGAAACAGTAGTAATCAAAACTGGGAAATGAAGGCTTCTGGCGTAGCAATGCAGAAGATCTGTGGCTACATCTGCAGCCTTGTACTAGGAAAACGGGAATGGAGTTGCAGGACAGAGGTATAAGGAATTCAAACTAGTTACTTGTCCTTGCAGCTAATGGAGAAATTTCACTCTGGTGTAAACTAGCAAGGGGGAAGATGCAGCCCATGAGTCTGTGGGTGAGTACAGAGGAGAGGAGAGGAGAACCTTGCAGGGCAAAATCATCTGGAGAATAGTGCTGGAGCGATTTCTAGTACACCTCTGCCCAAAATGCCCCTCTCTGGGCTGTGCTTTCCTGTCTCAGTCAGTGTACCAGCAAGTTCATGGTCCTGTGCATGGGCTGATATTGGCTAAGGAGAATGAGAAGCTCAGACTGGTAGTATATTTTTTAGGGGAGCCTACAGCTGAGTTTGATCTTAGCAGGGTAAGACAGTTTAATGGGCTTTTTCTAACTTTAATACATGCTGGAAAATACAGTTGACCTTGTGGGTGCCACTGAATAGGTTTACTACATCTTGAAGTTAACTTTCTGGAATATTTAAATTTGGAAAAGCTGAGAGTGAGACAATTTCATAGCAAGGCTGTCTATATTTAATTCTAAAGCCTCAGGAAAATGTCAAAAATGGCATTGCAGTAGGAAATCCTATTTTTCTCAAGAACTGTATGTGGCCTAAGCAGACACATTGTTTTCTTGTGGAACACCAGAAGCAGTGGAAAATGTCATTTTAGAAGATAGACCTTGCAGTCTGCTAATACAGCATTTATATAGATTCATAAGCCTGTAAAATGGATCATTACACTTTGCACAAAAATCCATACCATCTTCTTGGCTTAATATAGTAGTGAAAGAAATATTTCCATGATTTCACTGGAGGAACAGATTGGAGATCATGACAAAGAACGAGCATGTAGTGTAATTTATAGCTTGCCTGAATTAGACTTCTCATGTCTAATCTGCAGTTAAAACTGGATATAGTAGGCTCAAGTTGGCTTCGTCAGCTAATGAAGAACTTATATCAGGATAGTGGCTGTTCATTTAGCCTGGCTGTGTTCTGTGATCTGGTCTCTGCAGCTGTTTCCTGATCTTGTTGATGTGTTTAAAGAACACACATTTGGTACTCCATGCTTCTGGAGGTGGTATATCTTCACACTTCCTGCGGAGACTTAGCACTATACTTTACAGAGTAGTAGAAACAAAAGCCTAGAACATAAACAATCAAAACTCTTCTGGGAGAGGGATCCTATTTGAAAGCAAAGTCTCAAAGTTCAACCCCACAAAAAGGCTCATGGCCTGCTCTGCTGTAGCTCAAAACTAAGGTCTGAAGAATGCACCCTGGACCTTGCTCTACCTTAAGCTAGTTTGTCAGGGTAAATATTTACACATTTTGAAATATAAAATAGGTAATGTTCATAGTAATAGACACAAAAATCCAACATGTAACACTTTTTTGAAAGATTTACATATGGATATGGAAGTTTGTGTAGGAGACCAAGACACACCCACACACTGTCATTAGCAGTAATAATAAGGTATTGGACATTTGACTAACACAATAAATATTTATATATAACCAGTTTGTTAAATGAATGCACACTAAAACAGAAGGACCACCTAATTGTCCATTAGAAATACTATCTTGCTTCTTTCCCAGGTCTAATACCCTTTTATGTCCTGGGCTACTGAAAAAAACCTAAAAATAACAATAAGGGGAGGTGTAAACATTTTTTCAGGAAACTGTTTTGTTCTTATTCAGAGTGGCTGCTGCCTCTCCTTTTTGTCTATGACACTGAAGTCATGAGACAGCCTTCACCCTTGTAGCTGCTCACAGTGTAAGGTGAGGTACCCTCTAGAGATGGGTTAGATGCCACGGCTCCCAAATGGAGCTGAAGCCTATCAACCCCAGGGAAAAGTGGTACCCCTCAGGGGTATGGCTGGGTTGGGACTGAAATGCAGCAATGTAGGGCAGGAAGATGCATCTGAGCTGCTTTAACTAGAGGGCCATGGTAGCCTCATGGTGGTTTCCACAGGCTGCAAGACTTTGAGAACCCACAAAGGACACTTTGGTTTCCAGACAACCTTGTGCCCTGTGCTGCTAGAGCTGGAGGGCTGTGGGTACCTGGAGCAGCCCCCATAGGCTGCAACTGCACCTCTGGATCTGAGGGCAACTGATGCTCAAGGTTAAGTGTGACAGGGAGAGAGGAAACACGTGTGTGTAGGCAACAACAACAGGCATCAGGGAGGTGCTGAGTGAAGGGGATGGCCACGGAGCTGGAAGAAAACCAAACAACAAAAAAAAAGGAAAAGGCAAAACTCAGTCTGGAAAGGTGTATGACGACATATGAAATGGCAGAAGTATAGTATACAACAGGAGGGAAGCAAGGGAAGCGAGTGTGGTGTAGAGGCAGTTGGGGGACAGAAAAGTGTGTGTATAGAAAGCTTGGAGGGGGATGTGACCTGGGCTGCAGCTTCTCCCATCTCAAGTGAAAATTACAGGGAAGGAGCAAGTACTGGAGTGGCACTTTGCCTAGATTTTCTCTGAAAGACACTGCCAGCAGTAGACGAAAACACGATGATGAATTTGCAATCGGGAAAAGGCAATCGAGGAGTCATGAGCTGAAATGATTTCAACTTATGGGGTTAATTAAGCTGTAACATCACTGCAAGGGTCTTGTGTGTGGAAAGAAAAACTCAACTCTGGATGCAGATTCTTCCTTTGAAGTGGGTGCAGCAGCTCTGAACTGAGTGCATTTCAACATCTGATAAGAAGAGCTGAAAGGATGAATAGCAGGGGAAGGTTTCATTTTCTAGAGGGTTAGGTTGCTTCTACTTAGCATTAACCTTCAGATTTACAACATTAAATCAGTATTCAAAATACAGAGGCATCTCTCTTGTTCCCAAAAACAGTTGCAAAAATGATACTTTTAAGCTCTCTAATTGTAACAATAATTTTCAGTTGCATCAACACAGGGGAAGGATATGTGTAAAGAAGCTGAATTAAAGGGTTTGCTAAGATGAGATATTTCTCTTAAGAAATGTTTCTTTTAAACAGGCTTTTTCAAAACTCTGTTACCATCACATTGCCTACTTTGCTTTATCGCTGACTCATTACACTGAAAGGGGAAGGCTACTTTTCTTATTTTGGGTGTATGCTGCATCTGTTTTCTCTGCACTGTTAAATCCACAGTCTCCAGTGTCTCTAGAAACCCTTAGGTCTTCTGGGTGCCCATGCAACCAGGAATTAAATATTTTGCATTTCTGTCTGAAACTGGTTTAAAGTGGTGTCACATACATTTACGTCAGGGATTAATACTGTAATTATCACCTGGTAACAAGGGCACTTACTCTAACCAGGAAAACGTCCTTGGGCTATGGCAATGTAGCTTGTTCACAAGTAGCCTTCCTGCCCTATCTTTTGTTTTGTTTTGTACTGTCACATGGACATATTGGCAGAGCTTCAGAAAATAGAGATGCATGAGTTTCTTTTTCTACAGCAAATGTGTGAGATGCAGGAGCACTCAGTGTGTTGGATGCAAGACTTCATCTTTGTTTGAGGCATACACTTGCCCATGGAGAGAGCACTTGCTAACAATGCTGACCCTTTCAACAAGTTTTTGTGTTAACCTAAATGTGACTTCTGTTAACAGAGCAGTCAGAAACTATTTCTGCATTTGTGCCTTGAGGACCATGCAGAAAGTTAAGTTCAAAATGTAATGAGCACAGAGGGAGGGAACATTTGTTCCTGCTCTTTCCACACCGCACTTCTGCGTCTCTCTGTAGGTGTCTCTCGGGTGCAGAGCCTGGAACAACATCAGCCCTAACAGGAGTGAGAAATGGGAATTGCACAAGCTAAACTTGTATGTTAGCCTCTTCACTCCCATTTTTCCTGCGCCTTGAACACAATAAACCCTGGAGGAAGTGTGGGATCTACGCTCAGGACAAAATTTCTCCATAACCACACGGTGGCCGAAGAGATTCAGTTAACAGCGGCCACAGGACACCAAAGGTCAGCACGAAGCATGGAGAAACAAGAAGCTAATAATGCCTTGAAGGTACTTTACAAGTATGGTCTGTCTGCTGTAGAAATAACAGCTGATGGGCAGCCAAAACCTTTCAGAGGCCCAAGTGCTTATAAGACATAAAGTCTTGAAAATCTGGCAAAATACTGGTAATTGCTGTGCTGCTATGAAAATAAACTTGCTATACAGGGAAAGGTTTGTCTAGGTGTGAAAATTATGTCAAAAAAGAAGCAAATTGAAGAGTCTGTCGTAGATATAGGAATGTTTTATGTCTGATATATGATGGGAAGAAATACAGATATGGAAAACTTATCCACCAGGATTCAGTTTGTTGGGGATCTAGTTAGCAAAAATTCTTCCAATGCAAGGAAAATCTGACGGAAAAGGCAGACATAAGATCAATTGCTATGACATCAAGGAAACAGTATAATCACTGGGATTGCTGGAGTGCTCATCATTAAAGGTGTGTTACAGCAAGTATGTCAGAAGAAACAAAGAGAAATTCTGTGTAATTTTGGTCCAAAATAGACAGCCATGGATCCTGTTCTCCCACAACTTTAAGATTACCAACACTGCAAATTTAATTTTTCTGACCAACAGATCCTCTTCCTTACCATCCTCACTAAATCTTTCTTCCCCTGCTTCTGCGAAGAATGCAGGAAATTGTTTGGTGACCCTTCCCCACTGTTGCTGCTGGTGCATGGTGTGTCCATGACATGGGCCAACATGGAGACATCTGCTAGGGAAACAAGACTTTCCATGTAATATTTTATTTTAAAATCTGGTTTTTGAGCAAATCTGAGGTTCACGGTCTGCACAACAAAGGGAAAAAATATCTTTTGTAAGGCTTTTGAAAAGCTTTGTCTAGTTGACAATGTGGCAGCTATTGCTAAACAATGTGAGTCTCCAAGTCAGAACCATCAAAAAGCCACAGAAATTCCCTTTGTGTTGAGTTAAGCTGCATTCATGTTGTCAGACCTAGTCTTCCAAATTCCTGGAAGGCAACATACTTTTGTGGCCATGGCTCCCTGGGAAAATTAACTGCTACTAAAATAATCAAACTGTCTGCCCAGGGGAGGGAGGAAAAGTGCAGGGGACAGAACTGCCCTGGGAAATAAATTCAGATTATGGCACTTATTTTAAAATATATCAAAGTGATCCTTTGAATTAGCATTCCCTTAAAAATGCATCCTCATGTACAGCCTTATACACTGACATAACACATAACTTTTTAAAAAGTGCGTAAGCAGTTTCTTCCCTATGGGTTGGGGGAAGTGGGATTGGAGAGTCTCAGTGATGGGACTGTCTTCAGGTACTTAAAGCAACCTAATCCTACAACTGTGAGGTGACAAAGAAGCTCTTAATGCCTGTGTAATTTCATATGGTCTTATTATACAAAGATAAAAATTGCTTTGCTGTCATCCTAAATCGTCTGTTCTGTGAAGCCTTTCCTGTAGATTAATAACAAATGCAAAAGAATCGGTAGAATTGTATTTCTGCAAGAGAAATTGATCTGTTAACATTTAAATTCTTTGCCATGGGCTTTAGTAAATCTTTCAGTTGAAGGTAAGATTAACTTCTTCTCTATGGTTCCAACATCTTGGCTTGCAGTGTTTTTAAAGATGCATGAAGGATAGATATCCTTGCCTTTCAGCTTTTTGATCAGATCACTTTCATTTGGCCAGATGCTATCATGGCCATAAATTTCAAAGCTAAAAATAGACTTGACTTTTCCCCCCTTATCCCTTAATTCTCTCAAATAGATAATGATTCAGTGCTACCTTGTGACCTTTCAAGTCTAGCTCACTGCATGTTAAGTGAACATACTGATTTGGAGAAGTCTTAAACTTTCAGGTTTATAAAAAAGGAGTTAGATTTTCTAATCTGTTATTTAAAGCAGTAGGTAAGAGCAAGGTGACTTTATTCCTTCACTGCAGGACATACGTGTACCAACTCCGGAGCCTTAAAGCCTGATTCTGGTTTTTCACTTCAAATAATTCTATTACAAAATCTTTACTTTTCACAAGATTGCTTCATAATATATAATATTAATACCCAAAACATTATATCTTGTCAGCTCTTGTCTATATGACTGCAATATTAATTGCTGCAAAGGGACTTTGTTAGCATCTTGGTTTAAAATGAGTGTTATGAGAGGAACTCATTATGACAAGCTTTTCTGAATGAATAAACTGTAGCATAACATTTATTTAAATGTTTAAGATGAAATCCAATAGCACAGCATTGAAAGATCAAGCAAGACACATTAAATCATGAGGAATTCAATTCTTGTGGAGGATGTCACTCAACATCAGATTTTCTGCCAGTTTCTTTAGCATGTCCTGGTGGAGCAATTCCCAAAATATCTTGGTAGCCACAGACAGCTAGTATTCTACACCGCTGACATGATGCAGAAGAGTCTTTTAGGAAGCTGGGGAATTCAGGATTGTAAACCCGTTTCCCTGTTTTATTTTCTCTTTATGTGCAAGAAAAAATTGGTTCTGGTTAAAAACTTAGCATAAATGAAATGCTAGCACATGGGAGTTTTGCATTGATGGAAAGAACTACGCTCTGAATTTTCTTCTTGGCAGTGCAAAGAGCATCACTACAGCAGTGTAAGTGTGGTGCAATTTGTGATTGCCTTGACTGTGTTCTAAATCATTTTGATCAGGGATGTCAGCAAGGAAAGGACTGCGCTGGGTGTACTTTGATGGTTGTTTCATGTGTGTGCACTCTTTCTGGTTATACCAGTTTTGCTAAAGTAACGAGTTTGAGCCTTCTCTTTAATTAACTCTAACCCTGATACCAGTGCCCCGTGGCCTATCTGCAGTGTCTAGGCTGGACATACAACATG
Source organism: Pipra filicauda (assembly GCF_003945595.2). NCBI lineage: Eukaryota > Metazoa > Chordata > Aves > Passeriformes > Pipridae > Pipra > Pipra filicauda. Next base: position 2,250,541 of record NW_024103918.1, read on the forward strand.
CCAAGACTCTTCATTGCAGCATGAGTTACCCATTACTCTTCTGCCTTCCCTGAAGGGCAACTCTGTTCCTACGACTTTAAAGGAGTTTTATGATGTTTTAGTGACTCCTTATAAAGCATTGGATACAGTTATAATAAGTACTATGAGAAGACCAAGAGGAAATTGTTAACCTGAAAATTAGACATTGAGTATGAAAAAAATACTGAAATTAAACTGAGCACTGGAGAAAGTCGGACTTTGGAGGGTGGGAAAGGATGTAGAGGGACTGAATTTGTGAGAGAAGGTGGCTCTGGCAGTGACAATACTTACAAAGGAACTGCACTGAACTCACTGTATTGAACTCTGATCTTACCTTACTCCTGTGATAGGATTTTGCTGTTTAAAATGTCTCTTCCCTCACTCACTCCCACAACCAAAGAAGAATAAAATAAAAAAAAGCCAAACTCTAAAATCTAGTTTCTATCACAGGGGACCTTCGTTGTTTGTGGGATACCCCACCAACAGGAACAAACAATTGGAACAAACAGCTCAAACAGATTATTTATATGCCTTTTTTTTCTTCTTTTTCTTTCCTGTATCATCCACCTCCTTTGCCTTTAAACTCTTTACGGCAAGGAATATCTCAGCATTTGTAGTTTCCTACCACATAGGCATGCTTCTTGCTTCGTTTTTGATGGTTAATGAACTGATTTTGCTTTTTAAATGGTGAAAGTTATAACTAAGGCATGACATCAAAACAAGTAAGAGTATTGAGAAATTCTAGATCAGTTCACTAGTTCACACAGTTCAGAGAGACCAGTGAAGTTTTCCCACCATTGGTTTTGTTTAGCTGAATATCAGTTGATGTGGTAAACAGTCTGGCTGAAACTGTTGTGTTCTTCGTCTCTCAGCAAAAACTTTTCCTGAATACATGCTAATCTCAATGAATTCATGATGCTTTATATAAGGTAGAAATCACCTCAAAATAACATCTTAGCAACTCAAAAATTACCAGTCTTGGCAACACCTGTAGGGGAGATCAGTAACCTTTCCCTTTTAAGTATGAAACAATCTGTCTTCTTCACCACATCACCCAGAAATTCTGTTGCAAAAGAAGATCATGAACCCACATCGCAAATCTGTTCTCAGAGGAGGAATTCAGAAAATGCCAAATTCATAAGCAAACCTAAAAAAATAAAGAAAGGAGTCCATTTCTGTTACCACCCCAGTGGGACCTGGGGCTGCATATATCCATTTGACTGTTTCCATAAAATTAGCCTTGTTCACTGATAAGTGTATTGCAGTTGTGGGGAAACACAGTCACTACAATGCCCTCGCTGGATGACAATGACTTGTTTGCCCAACAGCTGCACTTGTCCCAGTTGTCTTCCTTGTGTGTCTCCACCTTTTAGCTGTGTGAGAGAATGATGTAACTGCAAAAGTATGGAAAAATACACTTATTAGAACCACTTCTAACAGATTGCATATAGCTGTGTCCCATTTACTGGGGAACGCAGTCAAGCAAAGAAACACAGAAACCAAACCAGAAATGACTGAAGTATCACATGCTTTTTCCAGAACTCCATGTTCCATATGTCAGTGACATTTTCCTTGAAGTGACATCTCTAATTCTCAGCTTGGCCCCAAGGAATCTAGAAGATCCCCAGATGAAGTGAGAAAGTAGGAACTTCTTCAGAGGCAGGAACAAATAATTCATTCTCCCATTTGGCTCCTTCTCATCCCACCAGTATCACAGGGTGCTGTCAAAGATCACTCTTTCTTTGAGAAGTAGTCCCTAAACAATATGTAGAGAAAACTATCATGGAAGGATTTCTGTTTGGAGCAATCCAACAACGAGCTAAATGAAAAAGATGCCAACTCCTTCAACCTGCATCTGTGTTCTGTATTACTCCTTTTCCCTTCCTCCTCTAAGCAGCCATCCATCCTTACTATTATTTAATCTGTTTTTTCAAGGGACAGAGATCTGTGCTGGGGTATAACCACAAAACTCTGAATTGTGGTTCAAGTTATTATCAATAACATCTCATATATCTCATTTTAAGATGCATTCCAAGACCATAAACTTAAATAATCTATTTAGAAAATATTCAGATTCCAAAACCTTCAAGACAGGCAGTGTTGGAATCAGTGCTGCTCAGGAAAGCAGCATAAACTATTGGAAACTTCCCCCCCCAGGACAATTTCTCTAATTACAGATCTCTGTCCCAGTAGCTTCTCTTGTGGCAAAATTGAATTAAAAATTCATACAGAGAAGAATTCCAGTTCAAATCCTCTATATTTAATTTGTTGATTTACATCTCCATTTTTAGGCCTCAGTTCCTTTTCCTTGAGCCATGCACTTCTGCCATGTGTTGTTTACAGTTGGATAAAGTGAGAGTTAGTTGTCCTCTATCCAGAGCACAGCTAATTGGACCTTGTGGGAGGAGGCTCATGAGAAGTGTAAGAGGTTTCCCCAGGCCACGATGCCTGTCGAATATCAGGGCAGGACTTTTCTCAAGAGATAATTAAAGTGGATGAAATGGCCTCTTAGAACGAGGATGAGCTCACTGTAAAAGCTGGAAAATAAAGGTTAAGATACACAAAACATATCTGACTCCTATAAGCAATTAGATGAGTGGGTACTGCAGGAGCACTCCTCTTTCTCATGCTAAAATTTCCCATACAAGAGAAGTGTTGGTGAAGAGACGCATCTAACACTCCTGCTACATGAGAAAGTAAATATTTTCATCCATTTCTAACATAGAAAATATGAGCCAGGGCAGGATGCCTTCCTGCCAGCCTTTGCCTGAGGCTGCACAAAAAAAGTGTCCCAAGCTCAGAGTTTCAGGAATCAAAGCCTTTGTGCATCATGCCCTGTGGGTCTAGGCTACCAGTCCTGATCTCCAAACTGTTACAGGAGATGAGTGTAGCATGCTTGCATCAGACTAGGGTGCTTCCAGGATTAGCTTTATTACAATAGGCCTTTTAAGTCTTATTATTGACGAATTATATGTCTTCGTTGTTTGCAGTCTTCAAGCCAATGGAGTTACTGGTTAGAAGACTCATCCGTAAGATGAAAAGAAAAATGAGAGCAAATTTGCATGGGGGAGAGTTCCAGGTCCAGTTTTTGAAAGGAGATAAAAGCTTCTTTATTTTATTGACTGTCAAGAACACAGAAAATTTTCAGCATTCTTTGTGACCTGGCCCTATAGTGAAGTATTTGAATAGAATTAAGTTTGCAAAACTGCTATTACTGTCAGCTGAAATAAGCACTAATGGCAGTCAAGAGACCTTTTAGAATGACAACAACTCACCTTTTATTTGACATGAAGAGAGACTTCTTAACTAACTCAGTTATCTGTACCTGGTGCTTTTGTTAGTGTTGCTGAAAATACACTCTTCACTGTTGTGGGAAATGGTTCTACAAATGACCCTTTTTTCTTCAAACTTCCCTACCGAACTATTTAAGAATTGCCATGCATTCCAACATTTACACAGCTGCAGTGAAATTAAATAAAACACTTCCCTCCTCCAAGCAAAAAAAATTCTAATCAAACCCCAAAGGTCATTCATTATCTTCTAAACATTACCAGTGCAGGAGTTCAGTTTAAAAATGTGGAAATGAAGACTGGTTACAAAAGCTGCCGCTGATCTGTGGCCTAACTGCACTCAGCTGTGCAATAACTCAGCATGTCACAACCTGCCCCACCACTCTGTCCCTGAAAGACTTTGGATTATCCAGTTTGTCATGACCTGGTTTTAAAAAACACCAAGTAGGCAGGCAGGAAGTGGGCTCTGTGCAAACTCTGTGTGGTGCTACCTAAATAAATGCGTCTGATTGCTGCAAGATTTCTGCCGAAACAACCCCAAGGATAGGACCCAGCTGGAGGCACAGGGAAGGAAATGGAGAACCAATGACAGTTTGGCATCTGGGATGGGAAGGGACAGTGCATGGTGCCACCAGGGTAGGACCCTTCAAAGCCAATGGTCATTACAGTAGGGCCTTTCCTCTCAACTCAGCCAAGAGCTGAGAGGCACCTTCTACAGTCTCCTCAAGGATGGACACACAGGGTGTCTGTGGTGTCCAAGGTGACAGTGACAGCTTCCTCTGCTTCCATGAAGTGTCTCGGAAAGATCTGCATCCACCCGTAAACATTTCTGCCTTTAATCTTCAGCCATGGGGTGTTCAAACAGCACTCAAGGACAAATATCTGGCACTCAGCAGTCTCTCATGGATTTGAGTTTGAACCTTGATTTTTGTACATGGAAATTTGTCATAGATGCCAAATGATATGCATTTCTCCTCTTTCAGCTCCAGTTTTTGTGAGTTTGATCTGATGATCCTCATGAGTCCCTTCCAACTTGAAGTATTCCATAATTCCACGATCTATTTTTCTATCATTTAGGTGACTCAAACTTCGTTCTTTGCCAGCTGAGGTTATCTGGAGCTCTGCTGATTCCCTTTGTTTTGCCTGTTTCTCCAGGTGTGACAACAAACTGTGAAACCAGGTGAGATTACAGCAGTCAAAGTGAAAGCTGGAGAAAGAAGTGAAGTCCACAAAAGATCTGGGCATAGAGAAAGAAGTATTATCTGAGGACACCTTCAGCCACCACCTGTTCTGGCCGTATGGTGTGGATCTGCTGTTAGCTACCTTGGACAAAGGGGAGGCTGTAAGCAGTGAGCTACACGGTTTGCAAGTAACATTTCTATTCCTCCTAAGCCTGTGATGAGCTCCAGTAGTGATGGTGCATGAGGCAGAGAGAACAATTTCTCAACAATCTGTGCTCTGCAGTGAAGCAGCAGGTTAGTACTGGGAAGAGTTATGTCGCCTCTCAGTACAGCCGAGCTCAATAAAGGAAATGCAAGATTTGAACAGAGAGTTGGCATATTTGATCCCATGCTGAGATATTTTCAGTTAAGGGATATGCTTCTGTAAACCAGGACAAACATTCCTTCTGGAGGGGTTCTAGGTAGAGCACAAGTGTTGCATACCACTACATTTTGAATATGACAGCCCCATCATGAGGCAAGGGACACCTGGAATACCCTCCTCTGGACCAACCCCAAGGAACCCTTTCTATGGATTTGCAGGACTTGTCATCCAGAAAAACATGACATTGGAAAATAGATGCAAATCAAAATCTTGCAGATTGTCAAAACAGTCTTCACAGCACAAGTGATAACAGCCTAAAGGAAGAATGTAATACAAGAGGGGGTTGATACAAGCAAGCACAGAGCAGTGACAAAGTAGTAAGTACTTTCCTGATAAGCTCAAGGAGCAAATGTACTGTGGGTAAAAACAACAGAGATGGCAGCAGCACATGATGGATGTCACAGAAAACGTAGTTAGCACATATCTGTGCACAGTGCAGGAGCCAGTGTCATAGCACTAAAGCTATGGGAATTTTGGCAAGGAAAACACAAGCCACAAATATAAAGATTACAGATTGTTAGAGTGTTTTTTCTTCAGGCCACCTTTGCTGCCGCCGATTCTGGTACCGTCTTTAATACGCAAATCTAAAATGAGGAAGATCCACTCAGGGAGATTTAATCCCAGGAAGGTTCAAGGCAACTACTGACTGAGCAGTGGGAAGTGATAGCTGCTGAGGACTTTGTTAGATCCACCAAATCCCAAAAAACTAGAAGGTATAGTTTAATAATTTAGATATTAGCTAAGGACTGCAAAGAATGTACACATTTCACTCAGATCTGAAACACTCTTAAGCTGCCTTTAGCACAGATCTGATGAGAAATCACGGGCAGCACACTGCAGACCTGACTGGGCAAAGGTCAGTAAGGCACTTCTGCCTTGTCTTACAATTGAAGATATGAAGCATCCTAATGGAGAGTCTCTTGAGTACAGGAAAGCAGCACTAATGCACTGAAAACCTGCCAGAACAAAAATAGTAATGAGCAAACGGTTTCGTTGCTCTGATATTTTCTGATCATGTAACTTCCAGCTGGCCTAACTAAAATAAAGTTGATCTGAGTTGTCTATAATGGTCTCTTCTATATGCTAAACTACAGACTAGCTAAACCAGACTATATATAAACCATATACTTACATTCTAATAAGAATAATTTACAACCTCCTGCATTTCTTGAACAAAATGCAACACTCCAACATAGTGAAAAGCTGGGATGAAAACACAGAACCACACCAGGGAGAGCCCCTTTGCCTCAGGCTGTCTGACCCAGTCAGTTGTGTCCCTCAGCCCAGCCTAGGAATGAGCTTGAGTGGAAGAAAGGAGAAAACCAAAACTACATTTGGGGTGTGCAGCTTGGATGCATCACATTCACCCTACTTTACTTGTAGTGGGAACATTGGAGGATGCATATTTGGGCACAGAACCAGAGGGTGGGGAGGAAGATGCGGCACTTCCACATCTCTCACTTTCTTGTCTTCCTTCTCTCAGTCTTTTCTACCTTTTCCTTCCCACCTATTTGAAAAGGCAGCCTTCCTACCTTTTCAGTGCCATTCCTACCTGCTCAACCTGCTGCATATCAGCAGCAGCAGCAGGAATTACAGATATTATGGCATAATTGCAGTCCCTTGATCCCTCTCACATGGGTGCAGGGTGCATACTTTTTTTCTCTGCCCTGGGGAAAGCAGTAGGACTTCACTGCACAGGAGATGAATGCCCAGGAGGAATCTGGCCCAGGGTGCAAGAAATATATCAGGTTCTCCTTGCTGGCAGGAGCAGTGTAAGCTGTCCCACTGGTGATCTCTGTTGGGATCAGGTTCAAGAAGTGCTTGAAAAACTGTCAACCTGCCATTGAGGCAGCGCGATGCATTTCCCTGTAGTCAGGCTCCAGCAGACAAACAGAATCAGCCTGAAAGCAGAAGCCATGGCCCCAGAGCAATAGCCAGCACTTATTAGGATTTCACTAAGAATGAAGTTGGCAGGCTCAGGGAAACATATTGCTAAAAATACACTTGGCAGTCAGCAGGAGAGAAGCAAGACAAAACCTGCTTCACTCAGTGCTCTTTGGTCACATACCCTTAAAAGAGCAGGAGGCCCCACAGCAGGCGTTCCATGAAATGGGATGAGTGGGACCAAGTAGTAAATCTGTGTCAGGGGATGTGATACTGAATTCTGTTCAGTCCTGGAAAAAATTAGGGAAGGTGAAAGTTCTTTCTACCTTTCCACTCTTTCCATCAAGAAAATGATCAAGTGTTAAAGCAAATACAAGCAGATTAAGAGTGATGCAGAGTAAGTGCATCACACTGAACTCAGTTTCTATCCTAGGAACTCATCAGAAGGTGATGACTGATAAAATGAAACTCCACTTTTCACTTTACTCCACTTCCTCTTTTTAAGTATTTTCTCACTGTCTGTGATACATAAGGGTTTGGGTTTTTTTAAAGATATGCTTCTTTGGAAAGATGGTTTATCAGCTATATGCAGGGTCCTGCACTTGGGTCACCATAAGTCCATGCAGCACTGCAGGCTGGGGGCAGCGTGGCTGGAAAGCTGCCCAGAGGAAAAGGACTTGGGGGTGCTGGTCAACAGTGTTTGAATATGAATCAACAGTGTGCCCAGGTGGTCAAGAAGGCCAATGGCATCCTGGCTTGGACCAGCAACAGTGTGACCAGCAGGACTCGGGAAGTGATGGTCCTCCTGGACTTGGCATGGTGAGGCCACATCTCGAATCCTGTGTCCAGTTCTGGGCCCCTCACTGCAAGGAACACATTGAGGTGCTGGAGCATGTCCAGAGAAGGGCAAGGGAGATGGTGAAGGGTCTGGAGCACAAGTCTTGTAAGGAGTGGCTGAGGGGTCTTCACTGAGGGATCTTCTAAGTCCTCCACCTTGCAGGCCTCTACCTTAGTCTGGTAACCAGAACAGGAAGGTAAGTAAAAATTGCTTCTGGCAGCAGAATGTGAGGAAAAGACACACTGTCTTGTGCCTTGCAAAGTACAGCAATGTTTCTGTAAGTGTGTGTGTGTGTCCACAAGTGACTGCTGATAATCATCTTCGAGCCACATGCTCTGCTGGAGGCAAAGACATTCTTTGTTTATGAAAAATAGCAAAGTACCTGGCAATCCTGAATGAGTGCCACATAGCCTTTTTGTGGTTAGGCTATGTAGTTTTTACTCTTCACAACTACAAGTGGCAAGGCAGAAGGGACTTAAGCCTCTTCACTTGACTCAGAACTTTAAAGCTGTCCTCTCGCTTAATTCAAGTGCTTTGAATGCAGCACAACACTTTCCTGGCAATCTATAGTTCTGTGGAAAGCAAGCTGCTTCCTATGGGCAGTTCTGTGCAGACAAAATCTCCTTGGAGAGCTTCTTAAAAGATTACTGAAAGAGATTTCCCACTAACTTCTGCTTCTCAATAAAAGTCCATGTTACCTGCAATCCAAATAGTTCCTATGAGTCCATGTTTCGCTTCAGCAAAATTTAGGAGTAAACTGTAACAAACTGAAATTCTTACAGAAAATTGCATTCTTCTATTTCACCAGTTCTTGGTCAAAGCATTTATGCATGATCAAAGTCTAGATTTTCTGGCATTGATCCATAACCAATCTGTACCTTTGTGTGTTAAGGAATTTATATAAGATTAGGACTGGTTTGAGGCATATGGAGAAGCAGCATAATTTATCCCATCCAGCTATTTATTTTTATAATTATGCCTCCTATTTTATAACATGTTTTCATTATAGCCATTGTGACACTGCAGATGGCAAAACTCTGTAAATTGACTGAAATACTGGAATCAGACTGGGAAAACCTCAGGACTTCAACCGGTGTTTTGCAGCTCTTCTGTAATGTACTGCAGACACCTATTGCCCTATATACTCATTGCAGATTTTCATTACAGGTGGTTAATTTTATGTGGTAAAAATTTGTAAAGTCCTTGTAGTATATTAATTTTATTTTTCTCAGTGTTCAAAAACCCTGAAGAGTCTGCTTCAAAATGTCCTGTATTTTACCTGTAGCAGTTTCAAGTCCTAGCTACAGGATGCTGATCTCCCCAATCTGAAATGAGAGACAGTAACCTGGCAAATAGAAGTGCTGCAGTTCCCTGCCTCTCATTAGTACATGTCGACACTTCATTAAGCTCTCCAGAGCCTGCAAGCATAAGACAGATGGACCTGATTCTGCAAAAGAAGTAGAAGCAAAAATAATAGTTTTTCATCCTCTTGTTTTGTGGATTAATTGGACAAACATTCAGCTGATAAAGGTAAGAATCTGAATGGACAAGAAAGGCAGCAGTTTAAAATATCATATTCCTACAGCTGGAAGTCAGGTGTCTGTGAACCATTAGGCCTTGTTAAGGCTAAAAGACTGATGGTTCCTGGCATGGGCCATGAAATAGCCACCTCCAGACACCCTGGGAAAATCAAAAGTTATCATGAGGTCCATTAGCTGCAAATTCCAATCTGCAATGTCAGGGCTGAGGCGCAATGGCTATGAGAGTGCATGAGGCATTTAACTGGTGTTGCATCTCTTTTGTAGACAAAAATCTTCGGTTTCCAGGGATATTTTTCATGCTGAAAGCCACTCTATATGTACCTCCGAGTGTTCATGATTTTGAAATGTAAAGGTTTGAAGCCACTGAAGTGCAGTGGTCCATGACGAGTAGTCAGAGAGAACAAGCCATTCTGAGGAAACACATTGACCTCAGAGGTGAGGAGAGAATAAAGGGAAGAGAAATAAAGCAGAGAAACAAGCACAATTAAATTAAAACATAAAAAATGTAAAGCTAAAATAGCATTTTGTAAAAAATAATTTATTTCACACATTAAATATGCTTTTATCAGATTAAGAAGCAAAGGCAAGTCATCTATAAGGACTGAGCTTGTTTTTAGTCTATAGGAGTAAGAGAATGAAGCAAAGAGGATAGAATCATGCTGCAAGGATGCATAATAGTGTGAGTGAACATAGAGAAGCAAAAAGGATAATAGTCATCTTGCGGTGGAAGTTGAACATTTGAGTTGACAGAGGTTACTGTGTAGGATGGCTCAAAGCCTCTTTATGCTCTTCAAATTCATAAGGGACTAAAACCACAACTGTTTTGAAATCAACCTGTGTTCTCAAGGGAGACCTGAAGTATTATTTCATTAAAACACAGGGCCAGTTTTTAATTGCCTGAGAGATCACCTGTTTATCCATGTCTGTCTGATAAAACCCATTTTTATTCCTTGTCACCCTTAACACTCCTCTTGAACCAACAGTACTACTACTGGTGTTTTAAAACACTTGGTGATGAAAAACTGTGAAATAATCAGAGTAAGAAATACAAAAACACTGAAGATCTGTGGGGAAAATGTAGCTTAACTCTATTTAGAGGGAAAGAAATTCATTAGATAAACTAGATTTCTCTGAAAATCACACAGTTTATTGTAGGAAGATAAAAGCTGTTCAGAAGAATGGTAACAAGTACGTGATCTGCAACTGTGAGATCCCAGAGAGCTGCAGAGCTCTCACAGTCATGTGCCAACTCCACACTAAGGCACAATGTGGGTATCCACCATCCTCCCGAGAGCAGAAAGCTGGCTGAATGTGCAGGATTTGCAGATCTAAGTAGTTTTGCTATCTCCTGAGAGAATAAAATCTGTTCATTTTATGTGCTGTGTTCAAAGGGCTTTGCACCATCTCAAACTGTATTTCAAAATTGATTTTCTCCTGCTCTGCTTGCACAAGTTCCAGCTTTGACACTGGAAATGTTATAAACAAAGGCTGAGGGAGGAGACTCATGATTATAGCTCCCTGCTCAGTTTTCAGGACAGAGATCTTGATACTTCAGAAAATGGGAGGTTTTTTTTCCCAATGCCTCCGGAAATTTTTTTGCTCCTGAATCTCAGTCTACTTACAGACTGGAAAAAGACCCAGTTGGGCAAGACAAGCAAATGCAGCACCGATAGTCACAAAATTACAACGGATATTCACAAACTTCACACAGGTTTCAGGGAGTGGAAAGATTCCCACTGCTAGAAATTGTCTACCAGACTATTTCTATAAGTTTTGAAGCTTTTGACAAGAGCAAGACTAACCCTAATAAATTACTTATGAACTCAGACTTATCAGAACTTACGCAGCAGCTGTCTGAGAATCTGAGAAGGTACAGTGAGCTCCTGAAAAACTGATTTAATGGAATGCAATTAAGGACTAAGAAGTATCAGATATATGTAATCATGTTCTCTGGATCTAGAAATTCATATTCATAATTCTCAGGCAGCATGTTCAAATTTGTTATTTGCTGGTATTTTTTTTTTTGGGTGTGAAAAATTTATTCCCATTATACGTCTCATTGGATCTAACTAGGAAATTCTGCTTTATTACGATGTTATTTATTCAAATTCTGGTCAGGGAACATGAGCCTGGCCTAGTAAATCCAAAGAGCAAGGGATTCTTTCTGTCCAGTGGAAGCTACCTGAAAACTAAAAAAAAAAAATACTTGCTCCAAAAATTTCCTGTGAGTATAAAATGGAATCCTTAAAGAACGTGTTTGGACTCATTGGGTGAGTAATTTTATTGTGTTAATTAAATTTAGTTGCTTTGTCTGACACATAGATTGGCTACCAGCTCTGCGTCTAAATTATTTTTGCAAAACTAGTGCAGCTTTTTTACAAAAAGCATACCTTGAACCAAATTATGAATTAAAATCTTGAAGGAGCTAGCAAGTAATTCTTTCTTAGCAAATGGTAAAGTAGAAACAAGTATCAGACATTCAATATAGAAGAAAATTTTTATTTCAAAAATGATTCTAAAAAAGCAAAGTATTAGGAGAATTAGACCTGTTCTGTAAAATATTAAACCAAATTACTTTTCCCACCCATACAATTGATATTTCTTTTTTTAGGTGATGAACAATCTACATTGTGGTTGATGTATTACCCCTTGGAAGTTCTTTAACCCACATCCCAGAAATAATTAAACTGAAATTACTCTGTGCAAGGCAATGTAAAATAAAGATAATACTTTAAGATTAATCTGAACATCAGTTTTGGTGAAGTCAAACTGTCAGCACTCATTAATAGTGAGTTTGAATCTGAAAGAACTTGAGACTCTTTCTACTTTAAAAAATTAAAAAATAGACTTTGGTGGGTGCTTCCTTGAGGTGGGACTGCATTTGTCAGCATCACGTAAAGACAAAGGAGAGTGAATATTGTGCTCCCAGAAATCTTGCATCTCTTGCTTCACTGAACATACCAGGCAGCTTGAACTCCTGACACCGGTGGGTGTGCACAGAATAACATCCAGGCACCCCAGTTTCCATAGGAATGCTGAGAAGGAAGGCCTGGGCTCTCTGTAATGGCACGACTCTTCTTTTCTTCTCAATGTTGTCACAGAGTGTGAAAGGACAATGGCCTTCCAGGTCCCTCTGTGAAGATGGGACCATCCCATGGCTGCCAGTCTGGGGTTCCTTGAACCAAAATGCTTCAGAATCATCTGAGCTGATACCTTGTGATGCACACAGGAGACACTACCCATTTTTGCAGTCCCTGTACCGTTTAAATGACTTACATTCCTGTTAGCTCTTGTGCTAGTAGTGCTGTTCCTCTGTAGGAACATTTAGGGAATACTGTAAATCCTTCAGGAATTTTGTGGTCAAGGCAGTGCAATACAGTTATTTTGAGCTCCAGCTCACAGTGCCATACAATTACATCAGATTCTGCGTTTTCATAAAGAAGAGACTGATGCAATGTGATACGCTTGAAAACCTGAAATGTACTCTAAGGAGTGTGAACTCTGGTATGCAACTTCATTTCATGTTTATTCCTGAATCCATGGTCCCATTGAGGTTAGTGACAACCACCCTTGCAAAGAGCAATGAAAAGGCAGGAACAGATAATTGTGGTAAGCCCTGCCTACTCACCAAGTCACTGTGCAAATTAATGAGGTATTATAGGTTATCCTACTGTTCTTCCTTCTTCTCTTACAAAAAAGAAGACACTTCTATTTTCCATTTGCACTGATTAAGTAGGACTATGGTAGAAGGCTTCTGAATATGGAGACATGGAAGGCTTTTTGGCAATACATATGGGCTTTAAATTATTTTGTTCCAGCCACTATGTATTGGGAATGTCATTAAATAAGAGGATGTAAAAAAAGTAATATTGAAAGTTCATGAATGTTACATAGCTTGGTAAACTATTATTTTTCTGTGTAAAGAGCCCTTGAAGTACACATGGGGATAAGGGAAAGGTGAATCTGTCAGGAAACTGTGTTGAACAATTATGCAGTTAAGGCTAGAAGCAGAAAAAAGCCAGGACTCTGCAGAAAACTAGAATTAATGAAACCCATTCTTCCCTTTGAGCCATAATGTTATCAGCTTGCTTTACTCCTCACTTATAGAATTGGCTCATCTCCATTTTTTAAACTCAATTATATGGTATAACTGAAGGCATCATCTGGCCTTTCATCTGTTAAATCATGTAAGTATTTTTGTAATTAATAAAGTCTTTTAAGTGTTTTGTTTTAGTTTTTTTAAGCTGTTTTTTTTTCCTCTTTGGGCAAAGCTGTTGTAATTGCTCAGCTGCTAATCAGCCAACAGCAGTTGGTTTGAATATTTGTGATCTGACACTGTATTCTCAAGGGACTAAAAATATGCGTATTTCAGATTTTACTAGAAGAAACCATGACATTTAACTGACTGAGGTCTCTATCCCACAGAGAACTTAACATAACCTTTGGTATACTATTTGTTTGCAGAATAAAGAAAACCTTCACCGGGAGTTAAAAGAAAATAGAACTGAATGAAAAAGTCATAGTAAAATATCTGGAATACAAATAGGAACAGAAATATATCTATATGTGTGCGCATTTCTACTTCGCTTCTCTTTCAGTAGCCCCATTTCTCCAGAGGAAAAGAAGCTCAAAGTAAGAGATGTTTAAATTTTATTTTTTTAAGTACTGAGGGAAATAAATTGACAAACAATAAAAGCAGAAAGAATGGAAACAGCAGCGTAGGCTACAGTCAAATTGGCTGCTGTAACTCCAGTTGGGTAAGAGGTTAATGTTGAAGCTCTGCTCACCACCTCCCCCTCAATGTTACTGCCTCTCCAAGATCTGCAGGCGTCACTGAACATGCAGATTTGAGTTGTGTTATCTGACTTTAGGGAGTCATTGAACGTGCAACCCTGCCAACTGCTCCAAAGCCAGTACTGCTGCAGGGGCAGTGGCATCCACCCAAGGATCTACCTGGTGGTAGCAACCCCAATAACCCAGCTCAGCTGCCAGGACAGCACCTCTGACCAGCCAAATCAGTGTCAATCCAACAACACCAGATTTTTACTGCTGTAACTCACAGCAGAATGTGACACATAAAAGCTGCAAACAGAATGAGAGCGAAAGTGCATCAGTTTGGAGGAATAGGAAATGAAGAAGAAAAAGTTAAGAGAAAAAAAATGAAATGAGGCAGAATCTGGCTCAGATGTATAAACCATCTGTAGTGTGTATCAGTGGAGCAACAAAGACCTACAGCAATACAAGCTTTGAGGCCAAGTGAAGATGGAGTGACTGCATATGCAGTGGTTTGCTTATACCCAAGGCCCTGTTCCAAAGGTCCCAAAGATTCCAGACTTCCAGAGGAGTCTCCAGCAGTGACCTGGGCTGCATGGGTAGCTAGTGAGTCTCCAGGTGCAGCTCAGGTCTAAAGAGTTTTTTTACTTTTAAAACTGTAAGAAACACCTTACTCCTTTTGCCAGATCAATACTTCCACTCTAAGATGCAACGCGATTCTGCAAATCAATCCTGGCTTTTTTTTCTGCTTGAGCCTGGATCTCACAGTTTTGTTGATAAACCATGAAATCCCTCATGTCACTCAGCACGCAGGGGTGTGAATGAAGGTACTGGGGTGAGACATTGAGAGATCACTTGAATAGGAAGTCTTACAGCTGTGATGTTGTCAGAGATACCTGTTTTGGCGGGGAAAACAGCTGGTGACTGTTCTCTCCACAGCCACTTGAAATGTGGGAGGGTGCTTAGCATAGAGCCAGTCCTCAGCACAGTAATCCTATAAATCCAAAGAAGTTAATGGAATAAAGAGCATTTTTTTTATGACTTGGGAGCCCCCTGTGGCTGCAGATTTGGCAGTAGCATCTGGCTTCATGTTCCAGAAATCTCACAAAAAAGCTTCATGATGGAAAAACAAGGCACATTAGGTCCCTAAGCCTTTGATATGCATTTCTCATCGTAAACCTTAGGAGTTTTTGTCCTTTTTAGGGGCTTGTGGATTAGTTTTGAATGACTTACATAAAGGCTCTGTGTCTGCATCTTCCATATTATTGTGCCCTCAATGCATATTTGCTTTTATCTCCTACAGGCAGCATTGGCATCCCGTATCCAGTCAGAACATCTGACTTTGTGGGACTGTTTTTACACCAAGAAAGAAATTGTCTTGTGCCAGTCCAATTCTTTTCCACTGAAGCTACTCATGGTTATTTATTAAGGAATCAATACTTTTCAAATCGGCTTCCACAGTCATGAGCCTTTCCAGCACATTATAGCTTTGAGCTGTCATTTGGACAGGGCTTGTGGCACAGACAGGAGTATGTCTTTGCTAATTTGCAGTTTATTCTGTACGTAAAAAAGCTCCACAGAAGGGACTGTTACTGTTCTGAGAAGGGACTTCTGAGAAGGGACTAGTCACTGTCATTCCATGACATTCACAAACAATCTCAGTAAAAAGCTGGTTCTCACCTCTATAAAATAAAGGTAACATGAGAAAACTACAGACTGTGCCCAGGGAACCCCGTGAAGGTGAGCAGTTACTATTCTCCTCCCCACTCGTGAAATCCCTTAGTCTGATACTGAACCCACCCTGTGCTTAATAAAGGGCTCTACTAAGCTACTTCTAGTGCTGTAGGAATTGACCAGCCCAGACTTTACTGAAAATGTGGCACACAAGACCCTTGCCGGGTTCAACTGCTGGGACCATCCAGACCAATTGCTGTGCTTTCAGCATAGGAGAAAGGAGTACTCTCCTGAGCCTGGCCACTGTCTGCAGCACATTCCCTCTGTATTCACAACTGTTGGATTGGGGATTGTCCTGGATTTGGTTGGGATAGAGTTAATTTATTCTCAGTGACTGGTACGATGCTATAGTCTGGATTCAGTAGGAGAATAAAGTTGAGAACACACTGAAGTTTTGTTTTTTCCTAAGTCATGTTTATCCTATGTCAAGGACCTATTTTTGTGTCTCATGCTCTGAGACATGAAAATGGAAAGAAAAAAGAAATGGAAAGGAACACAGATGGGACAGGTGACCCAAGCTGGCCAAAGGGATATTCCACACCATAGAACACCATGGCCAGTATATAAACTGGGGAAGTTACCTGGAAGGGGGGCTGATCTGGGTTCGGGAATAGGGTCTGGCATTGGTCAGTGAGTGATGAGCAATTGTATTGTGCATCACTTGTTCGAGGTTTCTTTCTTCTCTTTTTATTATTATTATTTGCCATTACTATTATATTTTACTCTGTTTTCAATTATTAAACTGTTCCTATCTCAACCTACAATTTTTACTTTTGATTCTCCTCCCCATTCCACCTCTAGGGGAAGAGGGGGTGTTGAGCCAGCAGCTGTGTGGTGCTTAGCTGCCAGCTGGGCTTAAACAATGACAGGGATGTTGAAGGTATATCCATTTAGTGTCTGCTGATGGAGCTAAAAAGAGTTTGCCTGTGCCTTTTTTAAGCTTGTTGAGAGCAACAGAACCACAGAGTCCTAGGGGAGCAAGTTCAGACCTTGCAAGAGCAGTACATTTTTCATCTCTTTTAAGCCCATCTCTTATGAGTTTCATTCAGTACCCTTCAGTCCTCACATTGCACGACTTGGAGAACAACAGTTCCCCATCCAGCTTATAGCAACTTTGTAAACTTCACTTGCATCTCGCTCCACCTTTTCCTCTCCATGTCAAATCGTGCCAGTCTTTTTGACCTTTCCATGCAAGGCAGAGGCTCCATCCTTTTAAAACTTCATTGCTGTGTCTAAGGTCTCTCCGCCCACGCTGAGGTGCATGGCAGCAGAACCGCCAGCACGCAGAGAGCAAGCTGTGGGTGTGTCATGGTCCTTTGTGGTGGTGCCAAGGTGACATCTGTTTTTGCCAGGACCCTTTCTGGCGGTGACCTGATGGTGCTTTGGTGCTTTTCCAGCTGCTGCTGTGCACTGAGCCAATGATTTCAGTGACCTGCAGTGATGGCTGCAGGAGCCCTTTCCTGAGAGCTCCAACTGCCAGTTTTTAGTTCAATGTTGTGTGAGCCTGAATTAGATGTACTTAATATACTTTTATCTGCACTAAAGCATATCTGCCACCTTTTTGACTCCCATCATCAGTACCATCTGCATAAACTGGGAATTTTTCTGTCTGCCACCTTCTCCAGGTTACGGATGAAGATGTTGAATAAAGTCTGACTCACATCCAGTTCCTGAGAAACACTACTGTTGACCCTTCTCCACCCTGAAAAGTGACAGTTTTGCCTCTCTTTCTGCTTTTATCCAGTAATCATATTTCAAACCTTAAGAGCACGTTTCCTCTAATCCCATGGAAATCTAATTCCTCTAAGAGTTTTTCATACAAGTCTTGTCAAAGGTTTTTTCAAAATCCAAGCATACTATGTCCACTGGCAATCTTTCTTATAATTCACAAAATCCTCCTTATCCGTGTAAGTCATCAACACACAGGGTTGCCACACGAGAACTAAGCACATTTATCATTTGGTTTCAGAATTAGAATCATCTTTAAGTCGTACGCTTTTATTTCTCAATTGCATTGTGCAAGAAATAGCCCAGGTTCCCCTCCCTTGTGATACACCTGCAAGGAGGAGGTAAGTGATAGATCCCAGTTTGTATATTGGTAGTTCATAGCATTTTCTAAACTGAAATCTGAAGAAACAAATATATTCTTTATTTAAATAAAGAAGCTGAACAAATACGTGAGTTTTACAATCTAATTATATAATGTCTACTCAAAAGAAAAGTCTGCGGTTTCATCCTGATCCAAATAGAAAGTAACAATGACTGCTAGGTCAAATTAAATAGTTTTGAAATCCAATATTATTATTTCATTAGATTTTAATATACTTTCTTGCCATCCTAAATAGTTAACTCAATTTTGAAGTTAAACATTATTTTAAAATTACAAAGTGGCACATGTCATTATGATATATTATGTTTAAAAAAACTTTTTTAAATTGTAGGGGATTTTCTGTATTTTTTGGCTGAAGCTTACTGGCCAAATTCTGCTGTGAATTTACAAATATTTCCTGCCTTATCAGCAAGTAAATTTTTGGAATGAAAAATTTCAGCAAACTTTATGTACAAATCTCCCCATTTGTAGTCACAAACAAGATTCTATGGACTACAGTATCATGTTTTCTGTAACTTGACTGAATATCAAAGTACAACGGTGTAATTAATGCACAGAGAAGTCTGGTTTGAAAGTAATTCACACTTCTTCCTCTCTAAACTGCAAAAAGTCAGACTTTCAAACTGCTCCTCTCGCACACTTATTGACGCTGTTTTCTTACTATGAAACTGAACTATGTTGGTCATTTGATGCTCCGGGGGCTGGGTCATGTCTTCTATGCAGACAGGCTGAGAATTTTGGTTGTTCAGCTTGGAGAAGAGGAGGCTCTGGGGAGACCTTAGAGCCCCATCCCGTACCTAAAGGAAGCTCAAAAGAGAGCTGGAGAGTGACTTTTTACACAGGCAGATAGTGATAAGACAAACAGGAATGGCTTCAAACTGAAAGAAAGTAGGTTTAGATTAGATATTAGAAAGATACTCTTCACTATGAGGATGGTGCACAGGTTGCCCAAAGAAGTCGTGGATGCCCCATCCCTGGGAGTGTTAAAGGTCAGGTTGGATGGGGCTTTGAGCAATCTGGTCTAGTGGAAGGTGTCCCTGCCCATGACAGGTAGGTTGGAGTTAGATGATCTTTAAGGTCCCTCCCAACCCAAACTGTTCTATCATTGTATGAATTTGCAATAATTCATTTTTAGAGGTTAATCCTCTTAAAAGCAGAGTTGTTCTGTGCCATATCTTTTTTTCTGTCCTGAAATCTGAAAAGGCCTAGAGTGTCACCTCTCAATATGCTTCATATTACATGCATATTTTGATCATTTTTACTTATGACATCTTAGGTGTCCAAGTTACAAAAGATTATTGTCAATATTCAAATCAGAAAGTCATTCAGAAAGAGGAATTCGCACAGGGTGTAAGTCTGGTATGAAATCACGATCAACTATGTGTGATTCACTCTTTCAGAAGACAATTGCAGGTACTTAGTGATCTAACCACACACCTCAGGGAAATTTATATGCCAGTGATGTACTCTCCAGAATTTAATAATGCATATGCATCATTAATGTGCTACTTAGCAAACCTAGGGAATATCATTTATCAGTCAGGCAGAATTTCTCTTAATTTTTATCCTGTTGCTTTGCACTACAATTCAAAGTGAATAATCATCTAACTTCAGCTTAATAAAAATAAATTAAAGAAACTCTTGTTTTTCAGACAGAATTTTGGGGGTGAGTTAAACAGTACAAGTATTAACTGGCCTAACTTTCACCAAGAGCAACAAGGCTAAGGAAAGTGAGGACAAGAAGTTAAGGGTGTCAAAACATGTAAGCAGGGAAAAAAGGCAATTTCAGCATGGCAAAGGTGAAAAACATTTAGAAGAACCCGCTACTGACTGTACTCACTGGCAGGATTTGAAAATACTACTGACTGCAAAAGGGATGCCCCCACCACAAACTTCTTTACAACACTATGTAAACTTGGAATTTTCCTAAAATGTGATTTTATATTACAGCCTTGTTCACTTTTGCAAATGACCCCAAAGGCTACAAAATACGCAATATTATTGGATTTTTTTGAGTTTTAATTTTTTTAACAAAAGCTCTGGAATAGGGGAAACAATGAGCAATCAGGCTAACCAGATCCCGTAGTCTCAATGTGTTATATAGAGGTATAAGAAACTGCAATTTATAAAATTATGTAAGGGACCTCAAAAATTTTACTATTCTTTGATCTTTAAATGCCTTTAGAAGTCCAGCTCTTGGACACAGAAAAAAAAACAAACCTGAAAATCCTATCAGGTCAAGATTCAGCAGGTAACTATGTTAAAATTTATTTGCTCTGTGTTGTAACAATTAACATTGCTTTAACCTGTCACAGTTGCATTCAAAGACAGCATCACAGTGGTGATGTTAAAACTTTAGCACCTGGAGTTAGGAATTCTTTTTCTAGCTGGATTATTTCAGTTTATATTATATGGAGGTATCCAGTGTCCTAACTTGCAGAACATCATGTTATTGGAAGACAAGATGTTAATAGAAAAATTGCTGTCATGAAACTAATACAAAGCATGTTATGAACTCTTGCAATTATTCCTTTTTTCTTCAGAGCTTTGGTCATTTCAGCACTCATTCATAGTTAGGTAAACACAATATTGCTGGAGAGTAGCTGAAAAATGTATGTAACCTGTTAGCTGAGGCAAAGTGACCCACAACCATCTGACAGAGAATAAACCCTTTTGGGTGGGGTAATGTGTACCTACTTTTCTTTTTTGATTATGTTTCTTATTGAGGCAGCTCTGATTTTGTATTAATTAACTTGGTCCTTTGTAGTGATAGAGGAGGCCTAAGCATTCAGTACACATTTCTTTCTATAGATCATTTTCTACCCAAGCAAGTGAGAGTTCACGTGGCTGACAGATGTTCACGGAGGAGCGAGATAAGTGCAGTGTACCTAAATATCGATTTGGGATGTGATGATGTGGCTCCCTCTACTGCATTATCCTGGATGGTGTTGCTGGTCCCTATCAGGGTTCCCTGGCTTGGCTATGAGAAAAAAGAAGCAGCACTTTTAAATGAAAACAAACTAACCCACCCCAAAGATTACAGTAATAAATTTAACTCACTAAGAAATAGCTTTATGATTCTCTGAAGTAAGTCACAAAGATATACCTCATTTTGACACTCCTTCAGGTGTAGCTGGAGCCTTGTAGCTCCTTTAAGGCAGGGAAGTGCCCTAAGAAGATGGGCTGTTCCTCCAGAAGGGCTCCATGTCTCTTAAGTTCCTTTTCCTCCTGCTCCTATTGATAACTCCATCATCAACTACTTTTCTTTTTCTCTCCTGTTCCCTGATTCTTGTTATCTCCTTGTATGTGTTTTTTTTTCCATCCACTTATTGTTTTGTTTTTATTTTCCCTTCTTGATCTTTTTGTCTTACCACTTCTATATAAGGCAAAATGCTTGGAAAGGAGTTGTTTCTTCTGACAGTAGCATTGATCATTGTCACAAAATCCTTAAAGTGGAAAAAAATTCACTGGCAGCCCCAAAAGAAACTGGTTCAGTATCCTGGATGCTACAGTTATTACAGTGCATCAACACCATCCACACAACCACAAGAGGAAGGATGTTGGTGACCATGGGGCAGATCTGTGTTTCTACATGTGCCCCGACTCAGTGTGGTGTGACATCAGTGTGACCTGTCATCCCTGTCCTACACAAAGCTGGGCTGCTCTCAATTAATCAAGTAGAAACAAGAGACTGCCGTTAGAACTGATGTGAAAATGGCTGAATGGCAGTTTGCACTTATTCTAAGCAGACCTGTTTGAAATGAAGATGTAAATTTACATCTGCTTTGCAGGCACCTGGAATGGCTGTGGTGCTTGTGCAGGAGGTCACTACTTGGTCTCTCTGCAGAAGAGTAACAGTGTCTAGAGTGTTATTCCTTTGATCTTTGCAATATCAGTGAACATCTATGATTTCAGCTCATCTCTGACCTTGCAGTGGAATTAATTGGCAGTGGAGTTTCCACAGTATCACCTCCATCTGACGCTGATGTGGAAGGTAATGACCATCCAGCTGGTAGGTGACTGTGAGTACTGAGCTCTTGTGCCATTTCCAGCCACTCCAGGTAGGCCCATGAAGGGAAGTACAGCTAACCCCCTATACTGTCCCTGCCTACTAAAAGGTACTTTCCATGTCTCAGTGGACAGTCAGTGAAAACAGACTCCCCTTCATACACTACTGGAAAGATGATCCCTTTGGGAAAGAGAACTATCTGAATTTTCCACCATGTGTCTAAGTGCATGTGCATACCCATGCCCATGGGCACGCACACCAGATGCACTCCAGCGAGGCTGCAGAGCTGCCCTGTTGTGAACTATCAGCTGCACAGTTACAAGTCTCAGAGCTGGTTTTTTTCCATGAAATTTACAACACATGATACCTTTTGTGAAATCCCAGTTTCCAAATCTCCAGGACGACATGGGAATTTATTTCAAAGGAAGGCAGGTTCTGAGCTTTCATTCTTCCAGAGAAATATTTGAAAATTAGACCACTTGGAGCCTTGGATTAGGAAATCACAAGGCAAATTTAAAAGTTCATTACATTTTAAAAGCTTGTTATTTTTTAATGCCCAAAGTTGGCAATATAGCATAAGTCTGTGTAAGCTCACAGATTTTACTTAAATTAGATGCTAACAGAGTTCAGCAGTCCTCACCAAAAAAATATGGGGCCATCTGTTACCAAAGAGTTTCTTCTAAAATTATGAATCCCCATTGTGGCTGCTGCCCAGCTGTAATTGGCTGAGAGGTAAGTAAGCCACCACCTGAGGGGAGAAAAAAAGACAGTGAACAAAAATTTTACCCAGAAAATTAACAAATTATACTACAGCTGTTTAATAATTTTTCCAATACAAAAGTGCTTCAAACTAATTAAGTGCATTTTCCATTCACAGAAAAACACGTGTTAAAAAGTGCACCAGTTGAATGAGCTCGTTTAACTATGAAGCAGAATTTTCTTTAAGAGACCCTGTGTTAAGATTTAAGGAAGAATGTAGGAGGAGATAGCAGATGCTCCAAGACAAGTGAAAAATTTTTAGGTGTACTTCTATTAATAAAAAAACTGCACTGTATTATTACTATGAACGCAGGATATTCAAGACACGGAGTAATATACAAGGCAAGAAGTGATGTGGGAGTCTTCCGGCTGAAGTTGCCTTCCTGAAACTACAAAGAAAAGAGGATGTGTCAAACAGAAGACCACTAAATGTAAAACAAAAAAACAGTAATGTAAAGGTAGTGTGTCAAAGGAGACCTTGTCTCCTGGTAACCCTGTGGAAAAAGTCAAATTTAGTGATAGAAATTATACCTTAAATTATGCATAAGTTAATGTCACCACTAGAAGCATTAATTTCTGAATTTCAGGGAGCACTGACAGCAGACTTCCCTATCAACTAGCCTAACCTCTGAACCACTCAGTGTTAAACTTATGAAAATGCCAGTGCCTAGAGAATGAGCAATATAGATATTTTCTGTCTGGCACAGACACATGAACTCCCATTTCTGATGAAAATCACAGATCACAGGTTATAGAGTCACTTAGGCAAGATACTTATCATTCACGGCTACAGCAGTTCTGTTCAGAAGGATAATTATCCTTCTGCAATTTGGCAAAACCCTCTAAAACTCTGCACTTTTTCCAGAGATACTTCCTTTGTATGTTTTTGACATGTGTGTTATACATAAAATGAACATAAGTGGTGTCCATCCATTTTTAACACCCACCAATGTTTTAACGTAAGGGTTAGTTGCAGTTGGTTCCACAGAGCAATGTAGGAAGCCCAGCGGCTACGTAGGAAGCCCTTGGATAAGGAAGAGCACCCTCAGGGTCATCCAGTATTTGAGGAGGAAGAGCATCTATGGTCAGCCTGTGTGTGCTCTAGACCACACAATGGGGCTGACTGAATGTCAGCCTCAAGGTGAGCATGCGAGGACTGGCTGCACATCCTTTCCAAAACTTCTCGTAGCAGGCTACTTGCTCTGTCCTGGCAAAAAGCCTTACACATGCCTCTTCCAAATTCTCCACAGGAAAACAGAGAAGAAAATACTGCAGTGATCCTAAAAAATGAAGCTTCAAATCACTCTGCTCAGTGCAGACCACCAGGACTGCAATTGTCAGTGCAGGACTGCGGAGTTCCATGGTAATACAATTGTCAGGGGATCATGAGAGAGTTGCTGGTTTTAGCAGGCAGTTCAGGGAAGATGCGGAAAAGGACATCTTTATATAGTAGCCTATTTTAGACGTCAATAAATCTTAGAGTTTTTTAAATTAGAAACTTGCTTGAGAAAGGAAATAATTTTTAGAGCTGACCTGTGGAAAGGATTAGTGTATTTGGCACTCTCTCTAATTTGTGAAGATATACCTTTGTCCTTACTTGAAACGCATTCAGTTTTAAATCCCCTGCCTCTCCAAGGTGTGGATGCCAGCTGCACAAATAGATCTAACAATTCTGTCCTGTAGGCAAATTGCCCCTGCATCACTCCTTGCCTCACTGGTTCCCCAGCCTGCTTAATTGCCATATTGTATCATGAAACAACCTGCCATCCAGATGCACCTCATGCATTTTTATTTTCTTTTAACAACTACAACAGGAGATTAGTAAACTGATTGCATGTTATATTGCATGATATAACTTATCAACAAATAAACTGTGTAGCAAAACAACTATACTAGTAACTGTTTTCAATAATAACTGTTAGGTACCCGCTAGAAGACCAGTACCAGCTGTATTATTTCATGACAATATTTTGCCCAAACATTAAAGGAGTATTGAAAAATAATGAACTGGAATTTATATCCAAATGTGGTGTTATTTGTCTGCAGGGTTTGCTGCTCTTTCTGTTCAGTTATGGTGGTCAAAACTTTGTAAAAACTAGGAGGGGAATGAGGACAGATTGACAACCGCCTACAGATCAACACCTTACAGCATAACATTGTCCTTATGTATGTGAACAGCAGCTTGGTGGAGAATATAATATTAGCACCCTGCATGGCTTTCTTCTCAAAGAGAAAGAAAGCAAAAACAGCACCAAGTGGAGCTTTTGGCAGGGATTAGAGATGTCCGTAGAGAAAACGAAGTCTTACAGGAAAAATAAAAGAATAGGAAACCTTTTGTTGCTATCATGTGAAAAAAGATATGGTGTACACAGCAAAAAAAAAGGAGATAACCACAGAGAGGGTCCTGAACTCATGAGGGATGGCAAAAATCATATGGAGAGGTGACATGTAGAGCCACTGCCATGTACAGGAAGGAGACCAGAATGTTGCAGAGAGTCTTTGCCATCACAGGGATGAGCAGGATGAAAACCCTGATAATTCCATTGAAAGCTCTCAGTCCCCATGTTTCCCGTGGTTTATATTCTACCACACATACCAGGGAGCGATCCCTGCTTTACCTTGAGCCAAGCACAACTTGTTTCAAGGAGAGGTCATCTCTGCCCTCTCAGAGATCTTGAGCCCTGACTCCCTGGAAGCTTCATATTATGTGGCTCCCAAGTCTGGCTGCTGAAATACAAAGTGATAGTGAAAACCAAGATGCATTAAAATAGCAACATTCTAAAATTGAACCATATTACAGTGTGAACTACTAGGTTAGAACCAGCTCCCTAGTGCAGCTACAAGCACATAGGCAGTGAATTTAATGAAAATAAACTCTTACTAAGCATTTGAATTCATATTGTGAGTCCTTCTGCCCTTTGTGCTGCTTTACACACACTAACCTGGCCATTATGGGGAAAATTAATTTCTAGACTCACTTCAGTCAATGAACACAACTATCACAAACTCAGTGTATGCATGTTTAAAAATAAATTAATATAAATACAAAGCTGCTAACAAAACAGAAACTTCAGGAAAGAGATCTTTTGGAGGAGCTGCGTGAAAAAGTCTACAAAAAGGAGCTCGGAGTAGTAGTTCCAATAAACGATTAAATTCCAGTAAGATGACTGGTTATCATCTCCTTGTAAAAGCAAAGTCATTCAGCAAATGTTTTTAGTTAAATTCTCTCTCTTGCTAGGAAAATCAGTTATGAGCTGAGGTCTGAGTCAGGGGATGGATCCAGTGTGGACAGGGCTCGGTGGGCACAATACTCGTCCAGTGTGAAACACACAGCTCCACGTGGGCAGACCACCCAGCCCCACGTCACTTGTCCCAGTCTGCACCCTCATCAGAGAAACAACTTTTGGAAGTCATTTCCCAGATTTAGTGCCAATGTCACTTGGCAATAGATTAGCTCTGCATAAGGAACAAAGTTATAGATTTAAGACGGAAATCAAGAAGCCTCTTCTTTTTTTCTGCCGCATTTTAATTAGTAGGAACCAATTTTCCTTTGGCTCTCTGAGCACTATCTGGCAGGGATGCAGAATTGAAACATTTAATGGTACTGTACTCGTTCTTCATCACCAGGCTGCTTTCCTGTTGCCTCTCTCACCCATCATCACTGCTGACAGGGGATATCTCTGAAGCAAGAAGACATCAGTAATGCAAAATACAAATAATTTCTTTTTGCAACACCAATTTGCAACATTAATGCAGTGCTGGGGAAAAACCTGGAACTTGCTTAACCCTATCCATCCTGCTCAAAATTATGTTCCCTGCCCTAATGGCTGCAATTATCTCATAGTACTTAATTAACAGATCATTGTCATGATCTGTCTTTGCAAACCTTTAAATGAAAACTTTTTGTTTTCCACAACAGATTGTCTGTTTTAAACAGGGATTGATTCAGGGAAATTCAATGCCATGTGCTATGTAGGTCAGACTGATTACAGTTGTTTTTTTCTGGATGTGTGAGTTATTTTTTCTTTGCAAATTGAAATTATTAACCTGTATCATTGAAAAACCTGCAAGTGTTCATATTATTAATAGAAGCACAATAAAACAGACGGCAGGAAACAGGATAACTGTGGGTGGCTACTACACTTTCATATAGCAATAGCATCTTGAACCCAACGAAATCAGCAGATGAATGTTCCTGCTCTGTGGGAGCAGGATGGAACCATGGAGAAGAGTTTGATCATCTTCAGCCCTGGCCCATTTTAATTTTGTTTCCTGTTATTTTTTTTTCCTTCTGTTTTTTTTAGGACATTCTATTATTATGCACGGATCTATACCATATCACATGAAAAACATCTGAATTGGAGATGCAGTCTGTCTGCAGTTCTGGTTGTGAATTAATTTCACAGGTTATGTTTAGACTCTTCTTCATTTTTGAACTCTTGTTTCTGGTAGTTCTGCCACATGCCATTCCAGCAGCTCTCATCTCACTTCAGGTCTGCATCTAAAAGAAGGCAAAATGTAAACAAAAACATCCTAAAATGTTATTTATTCAGAAATCTTACATTTTCATCTCTTCTTTTTGCTGCTTTATCATGTTAGAAAAAAGAGTAAAAAGGTTTTAGTCATAGACTGTGTCATTAAAGGTACCCTAAATAAACATGCATTTCTTGCTTTATTTCTTGCTGCTGAACAAGCTCTTCTAAAGCTAGTACAAGGAAGCTGCATGTCTGCAGACATACAAAAAAGCAAGGAAAGAGGAAAATAATTATCTTCTGTTACTAAAATAAAAGTGGTTTCTCAACCCAATTACAGAACAATCAGTTACTGCATAAACAGTCTCTTATTTATTTCATACCCATGCTTAGCCCTTTAAATATGCTAGATGTTGAGAAGGAAACTAAGAAGTGGTAAACTTAGCACTGGGGAAAAATTGCCCTTTAAACACACTTTCAAATCACCCTTTCCTGTTTTCTGGGCCTGCACAAAATGAGTATATTAGGATACCTGACTCTTACCAGCCCACCAGATCAATTACATTTAGGTCAGAATGACCTCAGCACTCATAAACATTTTGTCACGGTCATATTTTTCTTAAAACTTAACCTTTTCACCTGTTACCTTATTTACAGCATTCATCTCATGCTTAACTTCTCCTTTGGGGCAATTTCTGAGAAAGGTCAATGTTGTCTTCAGTGCTGTCTATATCATATAACATGACAAAACTATTTCTGTAAAACGTTCCACCTCACAATCTAAGACTGGCCTGTCAGCCTTTGTCACCAGGGTGAGGTCCATAAAGAATTTAGCACCGCTTTAGTATTACCTCTGTTCATCTCATGTCTATGGATAAAAAAGCAGTGGCTGCTTTCTATTAGTCAGTCTCAGAGAAAGGACACAAATTAATCAAACGAAGCAGTGGACTGCTCTTTCCACTTCCCTTAAGCTATTTGCATGCCAGTTATTTAACTTGGTTTTGATAGCTGATAGATACTGAGTATCTGCAAGAGCCCTGTAAAAACAGTTAAATCTCACAAACTTCCTTCACAGTCATGTCTTGTGCCAAAAATGAAAATAAACTATACTAAAAATTTTTTAGAAATTGTGTTCATAATAAAGGAAGAAAGCGAAAATTGTTGCATTTGTCACAGTGGGACAGCTGCAGAATATTGGAATGATAAAATCTTATCAGTTTTGTTCAAAATGAAAAATCCTACTTGTAATAATAGCTAGGGCTGTGGGGTTTTTCTGTCAATTTAAGAACTTTCTGCTAGCTCTGGAAGACAAATTTGTCACTTTGCTCAGCAGACACATAAAGAAGGGTAGTGCACATATCCTGTGCTTCAAATCCACATCAAAGTGAAGTTTCCTAGACTGCTGTTGACATTGACTATCATAGATAGAGGTCTTTTGCTAATTGCTTACCAAATTTTGTCTGAAGAACTTTCAAAAGTTTGATATCAACAATTTTTTTGCCCTGGGCATCCAGCCCCTGCCTGAGCCGTGCTCACTGTAGCTGTGCCTGCCTGCAGCCCTGCCTCCTGGATGGACTCTGGATCTGATCCAGCCTCTTGCCTGGCCTGGAGCAGTTGTGGTTATCAGCACCCTGCTCCGCCTTTAACAACTGTCCAGCACCCCTTTCTGTCTCAGCTGTAGAGAGGCACTGCATAATCGAGAAAAAGCAAGGTTTCAGTTTCGCAAATTTTGAGATATCTTGAAAAAAGCCAAATCCTTGCCATTTCCAGGGCTCCTAGAATTGAAAATGTTCAGAACCACTTAGGGAGCTAAAAAGCACAGTTGAAGGCTGTGTGGGAGTATTTGCGTATGCACTGGTGGGGGAGAGGGAGGAAAAGAATTACGATAAATACAGCACTTTTCGGTGTTCAGTTGAGTTTGGTGTAAAGTCTACACTGAAGGAACTTAACAATTCCCTGTGGTTTTCTCTGCAAAATAAGGTCTTCAAAAAAAGAGGGGAGGACAGAGTTGTTTATAGTATTGTCATTAATAACACCTTTTATACCCTTTCAAAGACTTTAGTTTCTTAATCATTCTATAACCTATCCTATTGAGACTGGTTGAAAAACAAGTAGAATTTCTTTACTGGATAAAAAATGAAGACCGTGTCCTAAAAGGTCCCTCAGCATGAGTTTGTGTGAAAAGGCTCTACAGGCACATGTGTGGATGGAGAAATAGGCACCAGGAACAAGGAGGATGAAGAATGCCCCTGGGACAAAGGCAGATGAGCATAGGGCTCCTAGGCAAGACTTTTCCTGGGGAAAAGGCACCAGGGAGTGTTTGAGAGGGAGGAAAACTTCACCTACCACAGGGAGCCAGCTGCACAAGAAATAGTTTCTTGTTGAAAGGAGTGCTTTAGGAATGGTACTCCCCAATTTAGTGTTCCCACTGGAACTCCAAACCACACGCAGCTTGCTCACTCGCTCCCCCTTTTTCCCCTGCCCCTCCCTACTGCAGCAGATTGGAGAGGAGAATTGGAGGCAAAAAAGGCAAGGATCATGGCCTGAGAGAAGAACAATCTACTAGAAGGAGCAATAAGATAAGAAAAGGAACAGGAACAGCAACAATACTAATGCCAGATGGTGGAAGAAAAGAAAGGATCCACAGGGAAAAAAGCCCTCCATCCACCACGTTTTATTGACTGGAAGGAACCACTTCTGGATGGAAGTAAACCCTTTTCCCCTGCCTCCAGCAAGGATGGGAGGTGGTAGAGAATAACCTCCATGTCCTAGTCCCCTCACAGCTTCTGCAGACAATTAATCTTGTCCTGGCCAGAACCAGGACGTCCAGTTTTTCTTGGTTCCATTGGTTTAAGTAAGGACGGGAGTGGAGGGAGAGACATGTGTCACGACCCATGGGTAGGGCCGTGAGGTTCGTTTCAAATTCTCATCAGGCTGAGCAAAGACACCAGGCCATGGAGAAGAGAGAGAGAGAAAACAGAGAATGTCACCAGCACGTAGATCCTGCGTTAGTCCTTCCGTGGGGGTGGTCCAGAGCTGGGGCAAACCATGAGAGGGAAAGAGCAAGAGAGTAAAAACAGAGGGCAAGGGGTCCCCATCTGCTGCCTTTTCGAGTTAACCTGGTGCAGCCTCTCCCATCAGCTAGATTTCTCATGCCCTTTAGTTCTCGCATGCACAGCCAGCCCTTGGAGCCCTCCTGCAGCAGGAGATGCTGGGGAAGAGACATCTGTAAAGCAGCTGTGCAGACACCTGGGAGATGCCAGGCTGGCCAATTTGGAGCCCACAATGTGCCCCTGGGGCAAAGGTAGTGGGTGCAGGCAAGGCTGCAGTTGGCCAAGCCTTGGCAGCAGGTGGAGGGAGATAATCCTTGCCCTCGTGGGTGCCCAGCTCTGGGCTCCCCAGCTCAAAGCAGACGTTGACCACCCTGTACACAAGTCCTGCCCCCACTCCATGCCCCAGGGCCCACTCCAACATCTGTTGGGCTCAGGCTGTTGGTCAGTTGGAGCCAATGTCCAGCAGAAGCAGCAGCAGGGAGCTGTCCTGGCTCACATCAATGCTGGGACAAGGCAGGTTCTGGCCAAGAGGCACCAGAGCCAGCCCTGACAACCCATATCCCATCCATGCCCTTGGTTGGGCTTCATCCTGCCCCTGAGTCCTTCCCCACAGGGCCAGGCTGTGCAGGCACACGTGTCTGCCCACAGGCTGGGGGGCAGCGAGGCCTGAGAGTGGCTCTCCTCTCTTTCTGCAGCTCCCTGGGGCTGAAGGAACTGTGGATGGACACACTAGAGGAGTAATCTGGGGGAATGCTCCAGGAGCAGCCAGACAGGGAAGCAGCTCCTTGGCTGGGGAGAGGTGCCCTGTGGCTGCAGGCAGGTTTCGGGCAGAGGATCTGGCTGCCTTTCCCCCCACCTCTGGCTGTGCTAGGGTACCAGGGATGTGCAGCTAGTGGAGGGAACTTGTGCAGGAGGGAGGGAGGGAGGGTGTGTGGAGGATTGGGGAACTCCCAGGAATGTTGCCATGTCCTTGCTGGCGGCACTGGGAAGCAGGATGTTGTGCAGGGTAGAGAGCCTGGCAGGGCAGAGGGTCCCAGCTGTGCCACACTCAGGTTGCTGGGGATGGGGGAAAGCTGTCGGTGGCCCTTTGTGCTGCAGGGCTGCTCTGCAGGCATGGCCTGCTTCTTGCAGGCTGATCCCAAGCAAGGGCCTGCTATGGCCTTGTCTGGCAATGGAGGAAGACCTGGTGGCTCACCAGGTGAGTTTTGGAAGGAAAGGCAACCCTGTGCTCGGGCCAAGCTGTGCTCACTTGTCCCTTGAATGTCACCATGCAGGTGTGGCACCTGGAGGGAGGACGTCACCTGGATGAGCAAGGACATCCGCTGGGCAGCAGCCACTGGACACAGCTCTGCAGGGACAGAGAGCCTGTGCTGCTGCCCACAGCTTGGAGAAGGGCAGGGCAAGGTTTGGGACAGGCTGTCCCGGTGACACGCCAGCTCTCAGGAGGCTGCGAGCTGGAGCCACAGTTGCTGCTGCCGTCTCCTTGCCTGTCCTGCTGCATCCCTCAGCACGGAGCTGAAAGCAGGGCAGGGCAGGCTGTGGGAGCGCTGGCCTGGTGCTCTTCACTGATGGGCTTTTGCTCTCTTTTTGTTTGCAGCAGGAGGGACCAGCAGAAGCAGCAGCAGGAGGAGGAGGTGGCTGCCCTGGTGCCTTGCTCAGCAGAGGAGCCCCTCTGCTGCTGCCCAGGCACCAGGGCAGGTGGGCTCTCAACTGCTGTTGGAAGGCAGCTCCTCAGACAAGCCCATGCCCTCCTGCCTCTTCTGCAGGAGCTGCTGGTGGTCCTGCACCAGCAAGGACCGACCACTGAGGGCATATTCAGGAGATGTTCCAGGGTGAGAGCCCTTCAGGAGCTGCAGGAGGCCCTGGACCACGGTGCAGAGGTCACCATGGGAATCCAGCCTGCACTGGCGCTGGCCGTCCTCCTGGAGGTGAGTGCTTCTGACCTGCAGCTGCAAGAGCTCCTGGCTAGGCTGGAATCTTCAAAGGCTCACCGGGAGCCCTTGGCATTGAAGGATTTCCTCCAAAGCATCCCCTCCAAGCTCCTCATCACAGAGCTCTACAAGGACTGGAGGGCAGTGATGCAGATGGCCAGCAGGGAGGAAAAGATCTGTCGGCTGAAAGGGTAAGAGTGGGCAGCAGCCTGCCTTCTGAGCAGAGACTGGGAAAAGGTTGGGACTTGCCTGAAAGGGGACAGTCTCCTTAAAACACAGTTTTTTCTGGCAACTTGCTGTTGCTGGGTTGGGGTCAGGTTGCGGGGGAATGGACAGGGAGCCTTCCCTGGCATGGTCTTGGGTGAAAACAGAAGCTGGGAGGCAAACATGTGCTTCCTTCCTCAAGTGCAGAGCCTCAAGCGCTGGCTGAGAGCACCTGCAAAGCTGTACAACAGAGCCACTGGCTGCCCCTGCCCCGTGCCAGCCTTGGGGGTGGCTCTGGGCAGCACGTGCTTGAGGAGCGTTGCCTTGCTGTTCCCTCAGGGTGGCCAGGAAGTTGCCAGCAGCAAATCTCCTCCTCCTCAAGCAGCTGCTGTCCCTGCTCCAGCATATCGGGCAGCACGTCTCCACCAGCAGAATGACCTCCAGCAGCCTGGCTGTCTGCCTGGGGCCAAACTTGCTGAGCCCACCCCAGGAGGAGCTGCTCCTGCCGGAGGCTGCGCTGGCTCTGAGCACACCAGTGATGTTGTCTGGAGCGGCCGCTGCAGCTCCCCAGCCCGTGCCAGCTGGGCTGCCCAGAGGGCCCTGTCAGCCCCCTGTCTCCAACAAATGCTGGCAGGGCAGATGCCTGGAATAGATGCCCCACAGCCACTGCCTTCTGTGCAGGGGCTCAGGAGGAATGGGAAAGGCTGCTTGACGTGTGTTCAGGCCCCTGGGCTGAGAGCACGGCTGGGACGTGTGCAGGTGAAGGTGCTGGTGGAGTTCATGATGGACAACTTTGATGCCACCTTTGGGGAGGAGACGGCTGGCCTGGGGGAGTCACCAGCACCCACCGACAGATGCCCAGGTATGAGCAGGAACCTCCAGGGGGTTGTCACAGCCTGGCACTTGGGATCCCAGAAATCTCACCATCGAGAGGACAACTGGTATAGGGCTTGGCTGGGTTTTCCTTTATGTCTTTTGCTTTCTAGACCTGTGTTTGGAGGAGCAAAGTGGCCCCACAGGCGGAGCAGACGAGGATCATCAGGCAAAGACCTTCCTGGATGCCTCCTCTGCCCTGCCAGGCGTGTCCACAGAAGATGGGGCAGACCCAGTGGTGGAGGCCGAGGGGGCAGAGGTAGGTCAGCTGTACAAACACTGGGACAACGTGTCCCACAGAGGCAGAAAGTTTCTGATGAAGCCCAGTAGCTGCTGTGCCTCCTCCTGACAGCCCATCCCTTGAGCCCTTGGGCTTCCTTTCTCCCCCCATAATGACACCTCCAAATGAAAAGTGGACAGGTGGTTTCTCCAATGCCTTAGGCACATGCTTGATCAAAGTACAAAAGACCTACAAATTCAAGCTAGAGGGGAGTAGCTGTCAACTTGAGAGGGCTTTTGCTCACATCCTACTTCATTCCAGCTTCCTCCAGTCTATTTTGGGGCAGGTGTACTGTGTGAGACGGGGATGATGCAAAACAGCATCTTCTCTGTGGAGCTCAGGTGGCTGTTTGGCAATCAGTCACTTCCTACTCTGGGCTGTCTCTTGCCACCACTTACCTCCCAAATTTCTGGTTTAGGCACCTCCAGCTTTGCCTCCAAACATCCCCCAGAGTGCAACAGAATCCCTGGCACCCACAGAACCACTGACGAGCCTTTCAGCATCCAGAAAGTAAAGTGAGCTCGCGTTGGCTTAAACAAGAACTGACTCCTGGAGATTGTGGCTTTGCCTATCTAATCCAATTTTGGGGGTAAAGGTTTGCAGGCTGCTCCGAGGAAAAGAAAAAGAGAAGGAAAAGATGAAGAGAGGAGGCCTGGCCCAGAGAGATGGAAGGCCAAGAGGAAAGGAAGAAGGGGAAGACAGGAAGAAGACAACAAGAGAAGCGTAAGAAGGTCCAGCAGCTCAAGAAGCCCAGGTGTGTCCCAGGCTCTGCTGTCCATCTTTCCCAACTCTCGACACTGCCCTAAGTCAACCCAACTCCCTGGCAAGGGCTGGCAAGGGCTGGTGCTGAGCAGGGCTTGGCAAAAGCTCCATGGCAGCTCCCCAGGGGATCTCCACCCAGCCCTGCTGTGTGGCACAGGGGCACTGGGCACCTCTGCAAGCACCCAGGGCTCGAAGGGCATCCATCCTCCATGGGGTAAAGGCCCCAGAACCAGCCCATCACCATTGTCAGCAAGAGCTCTCTCTACTGGGCCACAAACAGCTCCTTGTCAGCTGCCTTCCCCAAGGAGAGGGGAACCAAGCCATGCCAATTCCTGCCTTTGTGGGTTCATTTTCTGACCTTCTGACTCTGTTACTGCAGGTGCCGCTTTCGTGTTGCCAGGTGAAGCCCTGAGACTCGTGGGCCTGCCTCCCCCCCTACCCCTGAAGTTGTGCTTGTAGTACAGTTACCTTTTGTTTGTTCTCACTATGTCTGACATATGATGTTATGGACTGGGGAGATGTTGCTTGGGAATGAATCCTATGGGAGGAGTTTGGGATCATCCCTTGTCCCAGAAGCCTTGCCTCCTGCAGGTCAAGCAGAGGAAGAGCCAAGTCCTGCAGCCAGGCAGGAGAAACGCCTTGTAACATGGGGATGCTGGAGAAGAGGCAGCTGGAAAGCTGTGCAGACACCTGGGTTCCCAGTGGATGCCAGGCTGGCCAATTTGGAGCTGGGGAACGGGTGTGCCAAGCGCCAGCATGCAGAAGTCTGTCAGGAGCTGATAAACTCCAGAGACTAGCAGTCTTGCTGAATCCACACAAAAAGTGGATAAAGTAATAAACTCTGAACACAGAGACTCTGCCAGGTCTGTCCAAATCCACTAGCATCTGCCATGGTTTGTTCAACCCAGGCTACATCCATGAAGGATCCTATATGGAAAAATCCTAGATTATTTATCTGTCTGTCTGTCTGTCTATCTGTCTATCTATCTATCTATCCATCTATCTGAATACATAAAGTACACACACACACACACACACACACACACACACACACACACATATATATATGGTGAAACAAATGATCTGGAAGGACTTCCTGAACACCCTCCTGAAAGCTCCTGATATATCAGTGGACACCTCTGCTTTTAAGTAACCAGCAGGGGTTGGTCTCCAGCTCCTGCTCCCCACCGTGTACCTGTTAGTGCAGATGTTTGTGAACTGTGTGAGGGAATGAGTGCACACAGAACGTGATGAACACCTTGCTATTAGTAACAGCATAATAAAGGCCATCTAGTACAGACTGGTACGATCTGTGTTTCCCCAGACTGACCCCATCAGAAAATCAGGGAACGTACAACAGGATTGCAAAGGTTAACTCCTACATTTTTGTGGGTATCAAAGTGCAGAGCTACCCCACCTTGGGGGGGATGTCTGATATTTGATCCAGACTTTTTAAATTACAGACTTTGGTATGTCTCTAATGTGGCATTTCATAAGTGGCTGTCACCATAAGTGGAGGAATGTCCAGACTCAGACCCAGGGACACCACAGACCTGAAGATCTGGTATCATCGGATGGGACAAATTAAAAAGTTGCAAAAAAAGTATTAATCTTCTCAAAGGTG
Source organism: Pipra filicauda (assembly GCF_003945595.2). Lineage (NCBI taxonomy): Eukaryota > Metazoa > Chordata > Aves > Passeriformes > Pipridae > Pipra > Pipra filicauda. Next base: position 2,286,301 of record NW_024103918.1, read on the forward strand.
CATACTCTGTGTCCCTTGCCCAAGCTACAACAGTCATCTCCAGCCCAAAGCCACGAGAACCTATCAGGAATCTGTTCAAAACAGGTTTCATCTTTAAAGACTGGGCCTGTTCACAGCATTCTCCCAAGTTTTTTCCCTCTCTGCCTCAGCCCATCTCCCTGCTTCTACCTGCCAGATGGATGATCGGAGTGTAATTTTCCCAACAGTTATAAATTTACATAATGGTGCCTATTTGCTGCAAACAGTTGAAAAAAATGTGTCATCCAAATATTTTTGCAAGTACTGGTCCTGGTGAGCGTTTTTGATGGGAACAGCCATACCTGCTGAGGGGATTACCCTGCAGCATGTTCCACTTCCAAGCACTTCACCGTCCATGTGCTTTGGAATCCCTGGATTATTCTCAGGAAACTAAGTGCCATTGCTTTGCTTCTTGAGTTTGAGGCTTGTGTGGCTGAGGACACACCAGATTGTTTCTGAAAGCAATAGATGACAAATCAAACAGATATTTTGCTTTTATATGAAACGAAAATAATTCTTTCAGGAGGAACATGCTTCTAAAATCCCTCAGTATCATCTGGGTTTGTGTGACCTCTTGTGGTTAAAGCCCTGCTTTGCAGTTCCACATTTTTACTGGCGGTGAGAGCACACCTGCGGCTTTTTCTGCTACAGTTGAGCAGAAGGGTAGGAGAGACTTCGGCTTGCAATGTTAAACCACAGTCTTAGTGAGAGAAAAAGCTGTGCTAACAGGCATGTCGTGACAGTAAATATTTTTTCTCTGTATTTATGTTGTTATTTTTGCTCTATACTACTGTAGCAATTAAGACCCATGAATGGTGGGTTTTTTCCCCTTCAGACATAGGTGCAACTTTGTTATTTAAATTTGTCAATTCACTATAAAATCACAGAAAATTCTGAGTTGGAAGTGACCCACAAGGATTATCCAGTCCCACTCTTAGCCCTACACAGGACCCTCCCCAAGAGTCACACCATGTGCCTAAGTATCATCCAAATGCTCCTTGAGCTCTGTCAGCCTTGGTGCTGTGACCACTTCCCTGGGAGCCTCTGGGGGAAGAACCTTTTCCTAACACCCAACCTAAATCTCCTCTGACACAGCTTCAGGATATTCCCTCAGGTCCTGTCACTGATCACCACAGAGATCAGTGCCTGCCCCTCCTCTTCCCCTCACAAGGAAGTTGGAACTGCAAAGAGGTGTCCCCTCAGTCTCCTGTTCTCCAGGCTGAACAGACCAAGTGACCTCAGCGGCTCCTCATACGGCTTCCCCTCAAGGCCCTTCACCACCCTCATTGCCCTCTTTTGGGGCAATGAGTTCTCTAAGACTTTAATAGCTTTTTTGTATTGTGGTGCCCTGCACACAATGCACACAATGTTCAAGATGAGAGCAGAGCAGAGCAGAGCAAGACAGTCCCCTCCCTTGACCAGCTGGCGATGCTTTGCCTGATGCCCCCCAGGACACAGTTGGCCCTCCTGGCTGCCAGGGCACTGCTGACTCATATTCAATTTGCCATTGACCAGGATCCTCCTGTCCCTTTCCCAGCACTGCTCTCCAGGATCTCACTCTCCAGTCTGTATGTACATCCAGGGTTATCCCATCCCAGGTGCAGAATCCGGCACTTTCTTCTGTTGAACTTCATATGGTTGGTGATTGCTCAGTCCTTCAATTTGTCGAGGTCTCTCTGCAGGGCCTCCCTGCCTTCCCAGGGAGTCAACAGCTCCTCCCAGTTTTGTGTCATCTGCAAACTTGCTTAGTATTATTCCCAGTCCTGCGTCCAAGTCAGTCATGAAGATGTTGGAGAGAACAGGCCTAAGACCTGTGGAACCCCACTAGTGACAGGTCATCAGTCTGATGTTGTCCCATTCACTATTACCCTCTGTGCTCGACCACGAGCCAATTGCTCACGCACTGCATGATGTGTTTATCCAGCTGTGTGCTGGACATTTTGTCCAGAAGAATTCTGGGAGAGACAGTATCAAAAGCTTTACTGAAATCCAAGAAGATTACATGAACGGCTTCCCTTTCCTTTCCTCAGAAAAGGAAATCAGGTTTGATAAGCAAGACTTTCCTCTCACAAAGCTGTGCTGGCTTGACCAGTGACTGCATTGTCTTTCAGCTGTTTCTCAATACTTCTCGGAATAATCTTCTCCATAACCTTACCAGGCACTGAAGTGGACTGACAGGCCTGTAGTTGACAGGATGCTCCTTCTTGCCCTTCTTGAAAATCGGGACAATATTCACCAGCTTCCAGGCAGCTGGGACCTCTCTGGATTCTCAAGACCACTCAAAAATCATTAAGAGAGGTTTTGCAATGACATCAGCCAGCTCTTTGTGGATTCTGGGATGAATCTCATCAGGCCCTATAGATTTGTAAGGATCCAGCTGGAGCAGCAGATGCCTCACAATTTCAGGATTGACTGGGAGTTGATCATTCTCGCAGTCATGGTCCTCCAGCTCAGGGCACTGAGACCCCCTTGGTCTGTCATCCATGTGGAAGACAGAGGCAAAGAAAGTGTCAAACACCTCTGTCTTGTCTCTGTCCCTGTTTGTGAGGTGACCATCCTCACCCTGTAATGATATTTGTATACTGCCTATTGTCATGAATATATTTGAAAAAAACCTCTTTTTATTGTCCTCCACATTTCTGGACAGTTTCAACTTCACTTGAGCTTTGGCTGCACGAATTTTCTCCCTACCGCAATTTTGTCCTGACACCTGGGCATCACTCAGAGCTTGTTTATTAGCTGCTATTTCATGGATTAAGTCCCTTGCTGATTAGGTCTGAAAGCATAAAAATATCAAACACCGAAGAACATCCTTTTTTAAGAAAACATTTACATATCCCACACTTCGCAACACAGCTAACAGGGGTAGATCTGCTGGGCTCGGGGAACGACCCCCCGGGTCGCCCCTCACGGTTCCCGCCAACGCGGCGGGCGGGGCGGGGCGGGGGCGGGGCCCGGCCCGGGGGCGGGGCGGGTTTGGCGCGCGTTTGGCGCGCTGGGGGCGCGCGCTTCCCGCCGCGGCCATGTCTCGGCAGAGCACCCTGCTCCGCTTCTTCTCCAAGGCCAACCCGGCCCCGCCGGGGGACGCCGCGCCGGCAGCCGCCCCTGCGCCGGCAGCCGCCCCTCCGCCGGCCGGCGCGGGGCTCCGGCGGCGCCGGGGCTCGGGGGAGCAGAACGGCCGCCAGGCCGCCCGAGGCACCCGCGGCGGGGCGGGCGGAGCGGCGGCGCGGGCCGGGGAGAACGGCGAGAAGGGCGAGGGGGACGGCGCGGCCGTGAAGGCCTCCAGGTACCGGCGGGGGAAGCGGGGAGGCCGCAGGAGCGCGGCCGGAGGCGGGAAGGGAAGGCGGGACGGGGCTGCTGCCGGCAGCGGTGGGAGCCCCTCGGGCCGCCCCTGTCGTCGCTCCCGTCGTTGTCCCGCCCCCTGTGCCGTGGATGTGGTGCTGTCCCAACCCATGTGCTGTGGATGTGGTGCTGTCCCGCCCCCATTCCCTGGATGCGGTGTCCGGCTGTGCAGGCCTGCAGCGGCCCGCGCTCCCGGCGGGCCTGGGCCGGCGGGACAATGGGACACCTGCGGGGAGCGGAGCCGCGGGGTTGGTTTTTGCTCTTTGGGAATAGTGTGTCACTCGTGCATGTATTTCCTTTCCGTGGTGTATCATAGAATGGATCAGGTTGGAAGGGACCAGGGTGTCATCCGGTCCAGCCTCCCTGCTCAGGCAGGGTCGTCCCAGAGGACATGGCACAGGATTGTGTCCAGGCTGTTCTTGGATACCTCCAGTGAGGGTGATGCCATACCCTCTCTGGGCAACGTCTTCCAGCCTGTGGCCACACACAGAGTAAATAAGTTCTTCTCCGTGTTCAGGTGGAACTTCCTGAGCATCAGTTTCTGCCTGTTGCCTCTTGTCCTATTGGTTGGCACCACCAAGAAGAGCCTGGATCCAGCTTCTTGGCACCCTCCACTTTACATGTTTATACACATTGATGAGGTCCCTGCTTGGTCCTCTCATCTTGAGGCTGAACAGGCCCAACTCCCTTAGCCTTTCCTCTAAGAGAGATGCTTCATCTCTGTTACCCTCCTCTGGGACCTCCGTGTCTCTCTTGTACTGCACACCATGATGGCAAGTGTCCCACATGTCAGCGAACTGAGTGTTGCTGGTTCTTGGACCACAGCCCTCAGGAATATCCTGGCCATCATCTGTGGGAGTGTGGCAGTGGCTGAAATATCAGGGGAGGAGGAGAGAGAAAATAAAAGCTGCATCAGGTGCTTTGCAGTGGGGACAGAGTTTTTTATTTATTCATTTTTTGTAACTTGAGGGTTTTTTTAAAATCTTACTCTTTTCCTTTAGGTGCTCTACAGGAAAACTTGTCTTAGTTATGTAGGTTGACAATTCGTAACACCTAGTCTGCCATCTTTTAGGTAAGGTCTGGTTGGACCCAGCTACTCTCTCACTCCCTTAGAGAGTCCCACGAAGAGTCTGCTTACATCAGGCTGTAGGTGGCCCAGCTTGAGGAGAAGGGTTGGACAAGATGACCTCCAGAGATCTCTTCCAACCTCAGCCAGTTTTCTGTGACTGTGAATCCAGAGGAGGCCACAGAGATGCCTGGGGAGCTGGAGCACCTCTCCTGTGTAGACAGGTTGAGAGAGTTGGGGTTGTTCAGCCTGAAGAAGAGAAGGCTTCAGGGAGACCTTATAGCATTTTCCAGTACCTAAAGAGGCCTACAAGAAACCTGGGGAGGGACTTTTTACAAGTAGTGATAGGACAAGGGAGAATGGCTTTAAACTGAAAGAGAGTAGGTTTAGATTAGATATCAGGAGGAAATTCTTTACTGTGAGGGTGGTGAGGCACTGGCACACGTTACCCAGAGAAGTTGTGGATGCCCCATCCCTGGAAATGTTCAAGGCCAGGTTGGATGGGGCTTTGAGCAACCTGGTCTAGTGGAAGGTGTTCCTGCCCATGGCAGGGGGTTTGGAACTAGATGATCTTTAGGGTCTCTTCAGACCCAAACCATTCTGTGATAAAACTCTGTCTCTGTGGGGATCCAGTAGAACTTGGGGGAGCAAATAAAAGACAATTGAGAGGTATTGGTGGTGGTGTAGAAGGACTGTGTAATCCAGGTTGTACCACCTGGGAGCCTTCCAAGACCCAAGGGGCGTAAGCTGCTCAGAAGCAGTGTACAGTTACAGTTATGAAGAGAGCTCTTTTAAATGTTCCTTAAATTACACATTTGTTGTCTCTGCAGTGTCTCCTGTGAGTATTCTCCTGGGGACTTGGTCTGGGCCAAGATGGAAGGTTATCCTTGGTGGCCATGTCTCATATACAACCACCCGACTGAAAGAACAATAGTCAGAGGAAAAGGAAAATCCACTCGTGTCCATGTACAGTTTTTTGATGACAGCCCTACAAGAGGCTGGATCAGCATTAAATATCTGAGGCCATATAAAGGTAAGAGATACAAACTAAACTTTCTGAAGTAGAAATATGCCACTTGTTTTGGAAAAATGTGCTTGAAGTATAAGGGTATGGTATTCTCCATAGAGAAAGAGCAGCAAAACCAAGATTAGAATTGAGCATGTTTTGTACTTTGTAAATTAGAGACAGCAAGTTTTTGAGGATTACAGGTACATTATGGTTATACAGTTCTTTGAACATAAACCACTAAGCCCTCTTGTTTATTAGATTAGAACAACTAATTAAGCAAACTTGCTTATGCTTTAAAGATTTTTCCTTCATTTCTCCCATCAACATAACAAGTATCTAAAGGATAAATCCAGTAATTCCACTTTTAGCCCTGAAATCCTTCATTTATTAGGAGTGTTGAACCCAGTTTTTAAGCAGCTACTTAGGAACTCTAGTTTGTCCAGAATCAGAAGACTAGGCTCAGGATGTTAGGTAACTAAAATTCATTCTACTGTGGTGTTTCTTTTAGGCAATGCAGCAGTTTTGTTAATAAAATATATAACTTGAGAATTGAGTGTGTTTGTGAGGGTATTGCTTGTAGTTACCAATCAAAGTTGGTCTTTGTCATATTGAAGAAATGACTTGGCCAACTAGTGAAAATCAAATATATCAAGAATTGTCATTTTGCATAATAAATCTTACCTTATTAATAATCATGATCTGTTTTCCCCTTATTTAATAATTTTACTGTTGCTGAAAACTAAATCATTGTGAACTGTCATGTGTAAATCATGTTGCTGTGAACTGTCTTGTTGGTCAGTCAGATACTTTGGGTGTAATACGATATTTCTGATGTGCTTTAGGATTTGCTTATGTCAGTGAAAAAACTAAATTTAAACAGAGTCTTCCTTTTTACAAGTCAGAGTTCCATCTCATGTCATCATGTAGCCACATTTTTTTGTCTCCTTTATGCTTCAAGGCACCGCACTTTGGCCATAGTTTTAAATTAAAATGGTAATGTCATTGCCATGAGTGTTAACATAATGTAGTGCAAGTGAGTTGGTCCATGGTTTATATGTCCCTTCCCTGAAGGTATTTTAAAAGGATCAAGTGGATTTTAAGAGCTTGCAGTTGCACTTAAAAGCAAATACAGCTAAGGGGAATTAATCTGTTTGCCAATAGAAAATTGTGGAAAAATAAGAAGTCACAGATACACAGGTCTTTCCATGAGAAATGTGCTGAATGTGGAACAGAGTAAAAATATTTAAAATATGTGGTTTGCTTGAAAATTCAAGCAAAAAGCATCTTGGTATACAAAGTAAGAGTGTTGGAGTCTTTGGATAAGAAAATGGTGAAGCTTCTTGTGTTGTGTTATTGTTTTTACCTGAGTAAATTTAGACTGGACAGGGCCAGAGGTGTAACAGCTGGGCATGCGAGAAGGGCAGGTGAATACCAGTTGGTAGAGTGAATATGCAGGTGTTGCACACTTGAGTGTGCAGTTAAATTATAGGAGGAGATTTTTCTCCTGCCATTGTTCAATTGCATTTAATATTAATGCAAAATATTTTTAGATTGCCTCACTGCATTTGCAAAACTAGAACGGAGAGATCTGGATTGTTAATGTGTTGCATTTGTGCTGTAGAAGGAGCTACTTGTAACTCCCTGCTTTGCTACTGCAAGCTCGAAGAAATGAGTGTGAGCAAGAGTCCCATTTGGCTTCTTTCTGAGGTAGTCGGCCTCCTATGAGTCGGCTGCCTGTTGTCTGCCTCTGAGTCGGAGCTGAAGCTTCAGTCAATAGCACCGTGTGATGGGATTCACAGGAGTGGGTGTGAGGACCTATCCAAACAGATCCTACTGTCGGATGCAGACAGATAGACTTGTTAGAGCAGAAGCAGGAATTGCCCTTCTTTATCTATCACATGCTCGTGTCCTCTTTCTCCTTTCCCCGAGTTGAATATATGATATCTTATATATAGCACTGTTTTCTTGAGCATGGCGTTAAGATGAATCTCAGTGTCTTTGTGGACCCTTTCTAGAAACCAGTCTGTGGATTGGTTGGCTTTGGTTTTGTGCTGTGTACAGGTGGTGGAAGGAGGAACTGCCGTGCCATGGGGCTGTGAAAGAGGATGAAGGAATGGTGCAGTTATTAATAGCAGGCTTTGCTCGATACCCTGCAGTGTCAGGGTGAATCACCAGTGTGATTGAGGATCAGCTAATCTGGCTAATAGGTTAGTGTTGGGTCTGGACACCTTGCTGCTCTTCCAGGAGCAGTTTGGAGGCCAGCAGAGCTTTATTCAAGAGGTCTGTGTCATAGGTGACTCGTGCCTATAATGTGAAGATAACTTTGTGGCTGAACTTCCCTGTGATTGCTAAAATACCCGTGTGGTCTCAGTCAGGCCCGTTCACTGCACTTGCGAGTGTGAAGCGTTATTTTCAATAGTTACTACAGTGAGTGTGAGGGTGTTTAGAGCTCAGCTTAGAAGTATTCACACGTGGTAATGAGTTACAGAAATAGAAGCAATTCTTCAAGTGTTCATGTACTAGGTAGGCATTTCATTTATGAGTGTTTATACTTTCTCTAGGGGTAGTTTATCAGGCTGAGTGATGAGTTACTATATTTAAGTATGGTGAGAATGTCTGGTAACAATGCAGAATGTTAGGGACTTATACTAGTTGTCTGAATACATTTAAAAGTGAAGCACGAACACTAACTGTCTAAATGGTAGACTAACTGCAGTTTCTGACAAATTTGTGGTTTTGCAGGTTCATCAGATGGGGAGACGCTGAAGGGAGGAATGTTTTACAGTATGAAGCCTGAAATTAAAAGAGCAATGGTGTTAGCAGATGATGCAATGAACAAAGATAAAACTAAGCGGCTTGAGCTGGCAGTATGCAATGAACCTTCAGACACAGAGGAGGAGGAAGAGGAGGAAATAGAGGTAAAATGTCTCTTACTTGCTGTCATTTTCAGAAATAGTACTAGAACCTAGGAGCTGTGTCTTGGAACTAAGCATGGAATATCCTGCAATTCTCTGATACAGTAATCACAGCTTATCTCCTCTTTAATCGTATATGTATGTGTATCCATATGTCTTTTTTTTTTTTACTGCTTCTGTGTTGTCAGGTCACATGCTGATCTCTCACCTTTTCTAGTTTGAAAGACAAGTCTCTCTGGTGTTTTGCGTGGTAAGGACTGACCTCAGAAGCTACTTAACTTCCCTGACTCTCTTCACTCATCACTCTCTGGGTGACCCACTTTCTCACTCATAAGTGCTTTTTTTTAGTGCATCTTTTTAATCTTCTCTATCTGTTATTCATAGTCCAAGTTGCCTTAAGTTTGATCTGAAGTTTTAGTGTGTCATAACGTAGAAGTTTGTAACATTTGTTCATGGCAATGGTGCAGTGGGCATTGGCACTTTGTACTCACTCCAGTCCCTCCACTGATTTTTTTTCCGGTGCTGTCGCTGGAATTATTAAATTGTAAGGCTGAAAAGGCAAATAATGGGAGTTTCTTTTTCATGCACAATCTTCTTGAAGGTTACTATAAGGTAGTATGTTTCTAGGTGGAAATAAGTAGTTAACTCAAAAGTAAAAATCAAGGGCAAATCTCACATGGGCTTGTACTGAAAGGTAGCAAGACTTCATCATGTTTCTGACAAAAGTTAACATTGAGTTGGTTTATGGAGGCGTTTCTCCTTTTTGCTGAATTTCATGTGCTATATACTTTTTGTGCAGTTTAAATGTTTCGTTCATCAGCATCAATTAAGCACATGAATGAAGCTGTAAAGGATACAAATAGGACTAATTATGCCACTGGCCAGTAGCAGTTAGTTATCCAGAAAAAACCTGAATTCTGTTAAGGTAAATGGAATTGGCTGTGGCTCTGCTGTCTCTTGCTTGAAGTATCATAGCTACAGCATTATTGCACACTTTTGCACTTCTTTTTGCATCAGTGACTTTGTACGAGAATTATCTATGGGTAAAATAATTTATTTTTCCAGGAGATGAGTGAAAATGCATCAGGCAACAGTGATGATTGCAGTAGTGAGGAGGACATGAAGAGCAATAAGCGAGTAAAGAGCAGGGAAAGAGCCGTAAAAACCAAGAGAAGAAGAGTGTTGGATTCTGACAGTGACCAGGAAGGCTCTGACACGGAGTTCAAGCCCGATGTGAAAGAAGCAGCAAGCAGTGAGGAAGCGAGTAGTGGGGTAGATGAAAATGAATCTTCTGACACAGAGACAGATGCAGAGAGTGTTGCAGAAAGTCCCATTAAAGTCCCTTCTAAACGAAAGAGAACAGAGGTGAAAAAGCCTGCTAAAAGGAGTAGCTTAGGAAATGAGTCTTCTGAAACACCCAAAAGAGCAGCAACTGTCTCTTCAGAAGCCAAGTCCAAGCTGACATCATTTGCAGCACCTGAAAGTTTTGAGTCTCAAGCAAATGCTTGCAATGGAGGCGTTGGTGGCTTCACAGTGTGGGAACACGAAAAGCTTGATTGGCTGCAGGAAGGGAGGAGGAAAGATGCGCACAGGAAGCGTCAGGGTGACCCTGATTATGACCCTTCCACTCTCTATGTGCCCGAGGATTATCTCAACAAGTGTACACCGGGAATGCGGAGGTGGTGGCAGCTGAAAAGTCAGAACTTTGATGCTGTGATTTTCTACAAAGTTGGAAAGTTCTACGAGTTGTATCATATGGATGCAGTCATTGGTGTAAATGAGCTGGGCCTGATCTTTATGAAAGGTACTTGGGCCCATTCAGGTTTTCCAGAAATTGCATTTGGCAGATTCTCTGATGTTCTAGTGCAGAAGGGCTACAAGGTAGCCCGGGTCGAGCAAACGGAAACTCCTGAAATGATGGAAGCGCGCTGCAAGTCAACGGCCCACACCACAAAGTTTGACAGGGTGGTACGCCGAGAAATCTGCAGGATCATCACCAAAGGAACTCAGACTTACAGCATTATGGACTGTGATCCCTCTGAGAACCACAGCAGATACCTTCTGTGTGTTAAGGAGAAAGAAGACTCGTCCGGACAACGTGTTTACGGGGTCTGCTTTGTTGACACATCAGTGGGGAAGTTTTTTGTAGGCCAGTTCTCAGATGACCGTCACTGCTCGAGGTTTAGGACTTTAGTAGCACATTACACTCCTGTGCAGGTTCTCTATGAGAAGGGGAACCTGTCTGTGGACACACAGAAGATACTGAAGGGCTCACTTGTTTCTTGCATTCAGGAAGGGCTGATCTCGGGTTCCCAGTTCTGGAATGCTTCTAAAACACTAAAAGTCCTTCTTGAAGAAGAGTATTTCAAGGAGAAGCAGAACTCTGAAAATGGGTGTTCTCTGCCCTCTGTAATCAAATCTCTGACTTCAGAGAGTGACTCCCTGGGATTAACTCCTGGTGATAACAGTGAATTAGCTTTGTCAGCTCTTGGGGGGTGTGTCTTCTATCTCAAAAGATGTCTGATTGATCAAGAGCTGCTATCACGGGCAAACTTCGAGGAATATGTTCCTGTGGATATTGCTGCTGCAAAACCTATGAGTTCAAGTAGTTTGTTTGCCAAAACTGACCAGCGGATGGTGCTGGATGGAGTCACCCTGATGAACTTGGAAGTTTTGCAGAATGGAACCAATGGAAGCACAGAAGGTACTTTGTTGGAAAGGATTGATTCTTGTTGTACACCATTTGGGAAGCGACTCCTGAAACAGTGGCTTTGTGCTCCGCTTTGTAATCCTAAATCCATCAATGCTCGTTTGGATGCTGTTGAGGACCTCGTAGCAGTGCCAGATAAAATGGCTGAAGTTAGTGAGCACCTGAAGAAACTGCCTGACCTTGAAAGGCTGCTCAACAAAATTCACAGTATTGGATCACCACTTAAAAGCCAGAACCATCCTGACAGCAGGGCCATCTTTTACGAAGAAATCAAATACAGTAAAAAAAAAATTGCTGACTTTCTGTCTGCACTGGAGGGTTTTAAAGTAATGAATGAAATTGTTGATGTCATGGAAGAGGTTGCCAGTGACTTCAAATCTAAAGTCCTGAGGCAGCTAGTCACCCGCAAAGCCACAAATCCAGACGGCCGCTTCCCAGACTTGAGTGCAGAGCTTACAAGATGGGATACTGCTTTTGATCACAACCAGGCTCGGAAGACAGGGGTGATTACTCCAAAGGCAGGTTTTGACCCCGATTATGATGGAGCACTACAGGATATTAAAGCTGTCGAGGAAGATCTTCGCAAGTACCTGGATAAGCAGCGCAAACTGCTCGGATCCAAATCCATCCAGTACTGGGGGACAGGCAAAAACCGATACCAAATGGAAATACCGGAAAGCGTCGTATCACGTAACTTGCCCGAGGAGTACGAGCTGAGGTCGAGCAGGAAGGGGTACAAGCGTTACTGGACCAAGGAGATCGAGAAGAATCTGGCAGCGATGGTCAACGCGGAAGAGCGGCGCGACGCAGCGCTGAAGGACTGCATGAGGCGCCTGTTCTACAACTTTGATAAAAACAGCAAGGACTGGCAGGCAGCTGTGGAGTGCATTGCTGTGCTGGGTAAGAGCTCTGCTTCATTCTGACATAGGGTAAAAATTACTCTTGTGTAGGAAATGATGGCATCTGATCTGGATAAGCAAAAAAGGCTTGTTGTGAGCTCTTAAGTTGTAGTTTAAAAACTCTGATTGTGGTAACAGCTTTGATAGTTAACAGTGATTCCCTGTTTCCTTCCTGTCAGTAAATGGCAGGACAGTTGCTGGGTCTGGATGTTTGCAAGCTCTTTCTTCGTTCCTGTTGTGTGGTTGTAGATGTGCAGCCGAGTATTTCTCACTGTTCAGCGTAGCCTGGTGGGTCTCTCACTGCTTCCCGATTCTTGTGTATGGATTAGTAGCTTCTTATTAAATGGAGGTATAAAGATCTAACCTGCTAGTCATCTCCTTTCTATCTGAGCAGGCTGCTCTCTCAGCAGCCTTTAAAAATAAAGAAGTGGTGATTGTCAAGCCTTGAAGAAGGTAGTCTACTAGGAAGACTTCCCCATATCTTTCTAAATTTCTGAGATAGAACAGTCTCCTCTATTCCCTTCTCAGGACTGGCATACTTTTGTACTGTGGATTTTCTGCTAGGATGAGGGATTCTGGGATGTCTTTGTTCCAGGGAAAAATGAGAGCTTTCTCTGAATGCCACTGGGGCAGAAAAGGGAGGACAGGTGGGCAGGCAGTGTTGACTGGGAATGGATTCGCTGGGAGATCTGGGAAGCAGTGACATCAGCTACACCACAACATCAGAGAATTCTGATCAATTCAGAATACTGAATTTGTTTCCAGTAGAGGCTGAGCTGTAGTTTTCTGTCTGTGGAGCCTCTAAAATCATAGAATGGTCTCGTTTTGTAGATAATCAACTTTTAGAACCTTAGATCTCAGCTTACTGGGGGAACTTGTACTGCTGGTTTTCGCTGGACCAGCAGAATTTTCATATTTATATAAATTTCCTCTGGCAACTTTTAAGCAGCATTATGATCCTTCACAAAGTAATTCACTGTCACAGAAGCTGATTTCCTCTTTACTTACTCTAAATAAAAAAACAATGCAAAAAACTAATATTTTATACATGTACTTTTACAGTGAAATTATGTGGATTTTAAAGACTTTAAAAAAGCTAGAGGGGAGGATTTTAACCTGACAACACTAGAAATCTGGAAGGAATGAGGAAAGGCAGTGTAAATATTCCCACCTTTTACTTGTTCTGGAGTGCTCCTTGGGTGTTTTCCTTTAGAGGAAAATGGAATGAACTGGAAAATTGTGTTTACAAAATTGCTATTCAGTGAGTAAATGAATTTCAGTGAATGAAGAAAGATGAAAGCGTGACTTACTGGAATGTCTCCTAATTTTATAGATGTCTTGATGTGCCTTGCTCGCTACAGTCAAGATGGCGATGGACCTCTGTGCCGACCTGTAATTGTGCTGCCTGTGGACAGTGCTCCTCCCTTCCTGGAACTTAGAAACTCACGCCATCCATGCATTACAAAAACCTTCTTTGGGGACGAGTTTATTCCCAACGACATCGTGATAGGCAGCAGAGATGAAGGCAGCGGCAGCGAAGCTTCCTGTGTGTTGGTAACCGGCCCGAATATGGGCGGCAAATCTACGCTCATGAGACAGGTGATGGGCTGTCTGTGTAAGGTCAAACGTTCCACAGTGCCTCTGTGTTCGGCATAAGGGAATTACAAGGCCTGGCTGTTGCCAGAGGAGGTCCCAGAAGTGGTCTTTGGAGTGTGCAGCACAGCACAACAACCGCACTGTAAAGTCTGGTAGAAAATGCCCATGTTTAGATAGATTTTCTACTTTCACTTTAAGGAGGAATAAGTTTTATTTCTCCTGTGAGAGATGGTTGGGGAAAAGTGATAGAGTACCCTTTATCTTTTTCAAGTGACTTATCTAGGACTTGGCATCATCTGGCAAAAGATGCTTCTGCAGGTTGAACAAGATGAAACTAGAGATCAATGGCAACTGTGAAAGCAACAGGGAGTTTGCTTTATAAATGCTGCTTGCTGTGATAACTTGTGTTTTGAAACCTTCCAGAGTAGTTTAGTCCTGCCTGAGATTATGATGCTGCAGCCTGGAGCTGTTAAAACAGTAGGAAGCTTTATGTACTCTAGTCTTTGCTTTAGGGGAAAACAGAGTTTCATCCCCTCGTTCTCGATGTGGAACTGAAGCTCCAAGCACATTGTAGAAACGTGACTGTGTCCATGTCTGTTCTGCAGGCTGGTCTCCTGGCTATCATGGCTCAGCTGGGGTGCTACGTACCTGCGGAGGCCTGCAGGCTCACCCCCATTGACAGGGTGTTCACGCGGCTCGGCGCCTCAGACAGAATCATGTCGGGTGAGTTATTCCAAAGGGCTTTTGCCACCCAGCCCAGTGACTTTCTTCTCTTGCTTTGAGTGGCAAGTTGGAAAGGGATGGTACCTTGATTGTGCAGAGAGAGCTGGGCACTATCTGTTGCCTCTCATTGTTCAGAGTGGAAACAGGATCGTAGTTAGACTTTATTTCTTTCACATGCATGTCCGTTGTTATTTCTGACAGACACATAGGATCACTTTTAATGAATTTTAATATTAAAAGCTGGATACCAGTCTGAGGGATATCTTTTTGGATATGGTACAGTTGATTATATTCTACTCACATTGATATCTTTTTCTAAGTTTTCTGAAATGAGACAGTGATATTTGGGTAGCTGTTGTAGAAGAGTTTTTTGTACCTTATCGCCAGGCCTAGAAGTCCCTTGTTTCAGTCAGAATGCCTTATGTCTGAAATCTGATTTCTTCAGACAAGGAAAAGAACCAGGCTTCTTTCTTAGAAGCAGTAGTTGACAATTTTTGGGAGTATTTTGTCTCTTTAATGGAGAGGAAGAAACAAGTGGAGGATGACACAACAACTGGAATGGGAAGTCTGCCTGTGGTGGTGGGCAAAGTGTCACTGGGCTAGAAAAACAAAATTATTGTTGTGGTAAGAAGAGCAGTATCACTGCTCATTTAAGGAGGGCACAGATTTTCTGTGATCTCTCTGCTGAAAAATATGGGTCAGTGATTATGAAAGGATTTAAGCCTACTGGACTTGTTGCACATAAGGAATTTGGAAACGAATCATTCTGAGTTCTTAATTAAAAAAAATATTTACACTTCCCCAAATCAAGGCTTTTCTTTGCACCTAGAGAATGTTATTAAGGTTTTCTTTGCCTAGCTAGTTTCCATTTTAATTTCAGTACAAAACCAAATCTTAATTGTAGAAGAATACCTAAGTGCTTATGGCAGAAATAAAAACCGCCCTTCCTGCACGAGAGGCGGTCTAGCAAAATGCAGCATTTTCAATTTTTTTCTATCAACTGAGAACTATTCTTTTACAAATATGTGCACAAATGTTTTAACATTTCACATCGTGAGGCTGAACACTGCACAGAAGAACTAGGTTTGATATCTGTTCTTGATGCAATAGTTTGCACACTGTGTAGATAAGAAAGCACAGCAAAAGTTGTTCCATGGCAGTTGCTCTGTAATGGATGTCAACAGGGCTTTTATGAAGTTAGTTTTTTAAGCAATATAATTTTGAAATTGCCTGTGCAATTTTTAGGGCTTTATTTTCTAAAATGAATAAACGATTATTCTTAAACATTGGTAAAAACATACTCAGTCTTGGGAATTTCTTTAAATGAATGCAGAACATCAGGATTAGTGGACACTGCTTAATAATTCATGTTGGACAACTTACGTTAGAGCAAAGCAGTGCTCATGCAGCACAAGTACAGGAATTAAATGCTTGCTTTTATTGGAATAATTTACATTAATTGCTACTGCTTGTGATTATTTGTAATGACCACTACAAAGAAATAGTAAATCCAGACTTTATAAGTGTGCATTTATCATGTGAAAGGGTGGGAATAATTGTGTGCCTCTGCTTGTAATCTGCTAAAACCAATTTCACATTTAAATTTCAGGCCTTGTATTATCTGGGTTGCTTCAACTCCCATGAGATGTTCAAGCCTCAGCAGCAGAATACTTCTCTTGTCACATTTCACTCAAGAGAGTGCATACAAATAAAGCCCTTATTATCCAAATAATTTTTTACCTTATGACATCACAACCAAACCAGTAATTCCAGTCTCTCAGTCTTTGCTTGCTTTTTCACTGAAAAGTCACACACACCTTAGGCCTGTCTCATGCATTTAGAGCAAGAAGGGGCCAAAGATTCCCCCCATCTTGTATCCTTAGTGCCCCTGTTTTTGTCCAGCTGGTATATTTGACCAGTGCTGTGAAAGGTGGACAGATATGGTGGCCTTAAAACTTAATTAACTGTACTCATGCCTATGCCTGTACTCTTAGGGAACCAAACCCTGCTTTTTCTGGCAAATGGAAGCCCACCATTTTCACACTGGAAATAAAGCTCTATGTTTTTGTTCCATTTCAGTTTGCTGTCGAGTTTCACTTTACCTTAACCAAGATTTTAGTGAAGATTAAATGGGGGTTGAGTTGTGGTTTTCAGATCTTTTTGACTACTTTTTTTTTTTGTCATTTCCTTTAAAGGTGAAAGCACCTTCTTTGTTGAACTGAGTGAGACTTCCAGCATTCTCCAGCATGCAACAGAGCATTCTCTCGTTCTTGTGGATGAACTGGGTAATTACTCTATAGTTTTAACATAATGCTCCTGATGTTTAACTGGTCAGTGTCTAATGCTCTCTAAAACGTGTATTTCTTGTGTGCCCCAGGACCTGATACACCACCTCCCACCCCCCCCCATTATTATCCTATTTCCAGCTGTGTTTCCCTGCTTTTCCTTTACATAATTACTTGCAGCAAACCTCAGGAGAGCAGAAACATCTTTTTCTGCAGTGCAGAGGAGTGTGATTGTTACAGGGCAAATACTTGGGTCACTTCCCACTGATCCTGGTGGCTCTCACCACTCACTGCTGTTTGTCCACACAGTGCAGAGGGAGAAAAACCAACACTACAAATGCATTGCTGCATTTGCCTTTAGAAAGGCACCTCAACCTCTGTGGTTCTTCGTTTTAACAATTAAAGGGATGTGCGTCTCTCCCCAGTAGCAAGTAAACTATGGACTGAATTTACTCTGCTGCTTCTGTTCCCGAGTGTGCCAAAGCTGTCCTGTTTTCCCTCCAGGCAGAGGCACAGCTACTTTCGATGGAACAGCTATAGCGAGTGCTGTGGTGAAGGAGCTGGCAGAGAAGATCCGGTGTCGGACGCTGTTCTCCACTCACTACCACTCGCTGGTGGAGGACCATTCCCACAGCGCGGCCGTGCGCCTGGGGCACATGGTACGTGTGAGCGCAGCACAAGCCATGGGGCCTGAAGGACAGGATTTTTCCTTGTGGCTGGGGGGGATCCCATGCTGTGCACCCTTTCCTGTGCTCTTCTACCCCGAGTCACAGGCATTTTGAGAGGAGGACATGACGTCCCGTGCATTTATTAGGCTGTAGGCCTGTGTTGCAAACACTGACTTGTGCCTTGCACTTCCTAGGCATGCATGGTTGAAAATGAGAGTGAGGATCCAAGCCAGGAAACAATTACGTTCCTGTACAAGTTCGCTGAAGGAGCATGCCCGAAGAGCTACGGCTTCAATGCAGCAAGACTTGCAGATATTCCAGATGAAGTTATTCAGAAGGGGCACAGAAAAGCCAAAGAGTTTGAAAAAACAACCCTTTCACTAAGAGTGTTTAGGTAAGGCTTTGGGTTTCTGTATTTAAGTTGCACATTACTTTGTGGGTACCCACTTTAAAATCTAGGGAGTGGCTTTTGCTCAGTCTCACAGCAGTGGGGGCAGCTACTACTTTTGGGAATAGCAAACGTACTTCACAGAGAGGGGAAGGAGGTACTACAGGAGGGCAGATATGATTGGCAGCGCGGTATTTTATGCCAGTCTTAATTTGCACAGAGGTGCTGGGCTGGCTGTGTGCTGAGCCACACTGGGGGAAAGGCTGTGCAGTGCTGGGGGGCACTGGGGGGACCTTAGAGCGGTACTGGAGCCTCTGCTGCTGGCAGCCTTCACACCAGGCCCAGCATCTTCTGTGTCTCCCAAAGCTGTGCCAGGATAGGGAGCTTAAGCTCTGCCCCTCAGTGTCTATCCATGTTCAGTAAAGGTGTTTTTTCCCCTCAGGTATCTGTGCCAGGTGGTGGATGGTGCAACAAGTGATGCAAATGCTGTGCAGAAACTCACCGCGATGATCAGCCACCTTTAGGGACATGCAGGTTTTGTATGGGCAGTTTCTCAAAAACACGGTAACAGACAACATTATGATCTAATAAACTTTATTTTTTAAAAATGACCATTTTTCCATTGTCTTTCCTAGGAAATTAAACCCTTTAATTCATACCTACCCTCTACATAATGGTTATTGAGTACTCCACAATATATTAAGTCTAGATGTTATGGTACATGCATACACTTTCAGGCTGTTGATTACCCACTGTCACCAATACACATAAATGGAAAAAAGCTATGAAACTGTATAGGGCTGTATATATACTTGTCTCAGCTTCATTAGAGCAGGAAATTGCTGTGATTTTTTTCCAGCAGGTTATGTAAGTAATGTCCAGACTGTTCAAAAAAAACTATGAACAGAGTAAAGTACAAGACTGTTTTGAGGAGACTTTCTACTGTGTACTTTAAAACATAGTAAAATTTCTTTCACAAAACTTAGTTACATGGGTACTTTGTTTTATAGTGCATTATAGTCTAGGAAGTCTCATTAAAACACTCGCTTTTTTCTTTTTGTTAGGGTGGTTTGAGTACAGACTATTGCTGGGGCAGGGGAGGAGATTATTCTAACTTCAGAGGACACCAGAAAAATTGCTGGATATAATTTAAGATTAGTGTTTTCTCTTTCATAGAAAGAACGTACATACTGGGACATGAGTACAGTTACAGCAAGTCTAGGTGTGCTAACAAAACAGGACACATTCAAGTACAATAAGATTTTTTTGCTTGAAATTAGAAACAAACTACATGAGATTAAAGCATTAAAATCATATTTCTCAATCTGAATAAATGTTAAAAAATCAAAAGAAATGCAGAAGTGCTAGCTCACATTTTTACCATGTTACAAAAGCAATTGGTACCCATGTCCATAAAGGCAGCAACAAAGAATGCTGCTTGTCTACAGAATAGTACTACTGCAAATTGGACTGCGTTTCAATGCTACTTGTAAAAACACCAGCTCTCAGAAGTTGGTATCTGTACAAAATTGCAGCTCATTTTTCTTCACTTCTGTCCCTTCAAAGTCTTTGTTTACACAGTAATGCTAAAACGCCCAGTTCTGTTATCCTGAGTCAACATATTGCCACTTTCTTTTTTGGTAGGTTGAGCTCCATAGTGTCAACACCTCACACATCCGCTTTAATACAGTCTCTTTCTGCAGAAATGGGCAAGTGTAACTTCCTCCAAAAAAAAAGTTTTAATAGGTATGATATTAGAATGGCAGGACTTTCTTTCTGAAAGGAATTCAGTTGTGCTGCAATGTATTAGATTCTATAGGTGGAGCAGAGTCATATAGTGTGTCTGTATCGTGTGTAGGCTCTCCGGCAAGCGTACAGGGATTGGACAGTGTTCCAGCACCACAGTCACAGAAAAACCTACAACGAGAGAGAGCTCTTTAGTGTCTGCCTCCCTCGTGCTCTCCGCACAGCCCCACGCCCTCGTCTCACACATACCTATCATGTCTAATGAATTCTACGTCATGTCCTTGATGGCACTTCTTAATGCAGTTCACGCAGATGGCGTTGCGGTCTGTGGTGTTGCAGGTGTGACATCTGAAGGGAAAAGCAGCACATCAGGCATGAGCCAAAACCCGACGAGCTCTCCGGTAAAGGGTGGAACAGCACTAAGGAAGGGGGTGCACAGGGCTGTAAAGCTTGGGATTTTTACGCAAATTTGGATTTCACAGCACGCTTTTTGTTGCATGTGTTGAAAACGCTTGTGCTGTGTGATCTCTCAGGCTGAGGTTCACAGTAACAATCTGTTTTCCTCAAGCCCACATTAAATTCCAGACAATGGGAATTTGTTCAATCCTGTTGCTGCTGAGTAAGAACACACATTTGTGTGTTCACTGACATATGGCAACTGTTCTAGGGGCCTTGTGGGAAGAGAAAGAGAGTTTATTTGAAAACCTTACTGTAGGTGATGGGAAAGAACCTGTTACCTGTAGAAGTCATGCATCGGGTAGCTGGTGTAGCTTGAGATCTTATACAAACACTGGCCTCTACTGACAGCTTTCTCTATGGCATCTTGATTGTTCATTATTTTGTTATCTGTTGGAGGGAAAAAACAAATCCAGAACTAATCACACCTGGATCAAAGACTTATTTTTTTTTACCTTGAGGTGTTGAAGCAGAGGGCCCATTAGCAAGTTAGTTCTATATCTACATTTTAGTTTTGGCATTTACACATATCAAATCCATGATGCCAGCTCACAAGGCCCATGCCCAGAGTGCTGTGCATTCCTCAGGCGAGAAACACTATTCTTCACTGCACACACAGCATAAAACACCTGACAGCCTCCATTTAAATACTCTGTGCAGTGGCCTGTGAATAAATGGTTGCAGACACAAGCCTTCCTAGCAGGCTTAAGTTTTGTCCTGAGGAGCCTGAAACCTGAATGTTTAAAGGTCTCTCATCTACCAGAAGGACTTCTACACATCCCTTAGGAAGAGAAAAAGGATTGTTCTTTCTCCATCAGTTTAGGAATGAGGTGCTTACCAACACAGTGGAAGTGGAAATTAGGTCTGACCAGTTCCAGCAATTAAAAGGTGTGCCCAAGGCACAGGAAATTTGATAATCCCCTCTGTTATTCAGCTACTAGATCTTGTGTCAAGTCTTGAAGTGCACCTCAAACTAGTTTTGCCCACTCCCAATAGTGTCACAGCACCAACTGATGCAGTCAGGAAGCCTGGGAGCTGTGAAATGGGGAGCCAGAGCTTTTGTTTTAAGTGGTATAAAGGATCCATGGGAAGAGACTTAACAACTAAAACCAAGCATGTAAAAATTCTGCAAACTGAACCTTTTTCTTATAGAATAACCTCCTGGAGCAGTCTGGCATTCAAACCATCATTCCTGTCTCCTTCAACTGGATCTTGTCTCATGCACACTTCCCCACTATACATGAGAATTTTATGTATGTAAACTGTTTGTATTTTCTGAAAAAAGTGATTTAGGATTGTGAATATTCACGCCTTTAGATCCTAAAAGTGAAGTGAGGCATGTTTCTTTACTGGACACTTGTTTTTGGATATGTGAAAAGACTTTCCATTATACTAACTTAGAATTGGAGTTTGACATGCGCTGAAGACCAGTAACAAGTTCAGAAGCCATTTTGAGACAGAAGAGCTAATAATAGTTTTAATATTATAGCAAAACCTTAAGCTACCTTTGAAAGTGCCTGTCTAAAAGCTAATTACCTTCCACTGAAACTCTCAGTCACAACTCAGCTTAAGGTGGTACCAAATCTGAGCCACAAAGGGTGCAATAAACCCAAGACCCAGCACCAAAGAAAAAAATGGCAAGTGAACAAACACAACCAAGGAGGGCTCAGGCTCACCTTTCATCGTGACATTGACACCAGATGCTAGAAATAAACCTCCAAAGCGGTTGTTGAAAATCTGATTGCCTTCTAATGTTGCAGTCGCATGATTTGTTATTTCAATACCTTTATTGGGTCGGGGGAACAAAAAGAGAAAAGAAAGTGGCAATGTTAAATCCTTGGTGATTGTGCACTGGTACCTCTCTCATGTTCTTTATTTTTTAAAACCATCATAAACTCAGGGGGAAACTGCACTGTAATTTGTTATAAAACTGAGGTTCAAATGCTGCTGTTGAGTCCTTTCAAAGAGCTGCAGCTGGCATGCACAGTTTCTGGCAGAACACCCTGCTACTGGCTTACCTGATAATAAAATGGTACTATGATCATGTATATTTTCAAGGGGGATATAATCTTTGGGTGGTTAAGGCTGTCATCTTCATGTACATTTGCAAGTTCTTGTGCACATACCTTACCCTTTTTAAAATATCTTTCTAAAAAAGTTCTCAAGATGGGAACCTAAAATAATTTCTTTAACTCTTAGCTTTTATCAGTAACCCGTGTCTTCCAAGTCATTTGTCCGGGACTGCTCTTGACAGCAACCTATCCTTCCCCCCCACCACACTGAAACAACACCTTTAGAGGCTCTTCTCAGAAAACTTGCTTCTTCTGAAAGAAAGATGGGAGAAAACTCAAGAATGCAATTTTAGTTGAAATGGAATGGAATGCAAGAAGTATGGAACTGCAATGATTAAACAGTAAACTGCCAAAAAATCACTGTTAAACATTCTTCATCTCTTTTGGAGTAAGAAACACTTATATTTGTAATTTTTCTAGTTTATGGAGTGAGAAAGTTGAACTTGACATGCAATTCAAATCTCTTCAAAATGTATATTTGCTCAGTTTCCTAAGTTTTAAAGCAGTGATAAAATATTCAAACCAGCATCCAGCAGATCAACTATGAATATGTCCTAGACAACTTTATCAATTACTTCTAAAATAAAACAATGAAAAAGTATTTCGTTAAAAAAATGAGAAGAGAGAATGTATCACTTCTCAACATGCTACTAATTCCAGAGACTTTTATAAACATATTCTGAATTCTCAAATGACTTCTAGAATACACTGGTAAAATGTCTAAATACCGTGCTGTAGAGAAACTCAGAGTTAACTTTGTGAAGAGCCTACACTTTGTGAAGCTCCAACACTTCCAAATTTGATTTAAACAACACAAACCTGCAGCAAATCCATCAAATATTCGGTTTTTCCTTAGCACAGGGTGGCTATTGGTGCTGATAAGAACACCAGCTTGAGCATTCCTGAAGATATCATTCTCTTCCAGAAGACCTACGACAGACCAACACACAAGACATTTGGGCCTGGTAACATTTCCTGACCTGTAACCATTCTGTGACATACTTTCAAAAGATCTCATCTGTTATCACCCTGCTGATTCCTTTCATTTGGAGAATACCCACCAACAGCACTGAAGTTAGTGATACAATTTTAAAGTAACTGGCAGTGTATAATCTTGGAAGTGTATTTTTTCAGTATACAGGATAGAATTTGGGATCGTAAGCGCCATTACAGAGAACTAAGTCTTTTTGCTTTCCAAATTCTCTTCAATTTTTCCAACACCTTTCTGTTCTTGTCTTTCAAAACAAGCAGCCTGCTGAAGCCAAGCTTCACTTGCATTTTTTTGTTACTGCAGGACAGGATTACTTTGAAATGCTTAACTTAAAATTAAAGCTCATTTACAGCAAGCGATTATCTACAAAATATGAGAAGCCGATATCAGGACACACAAGTCAGGAGATTTCAGACAGGGACTACTTCTAAGTTTACAAGTATACAAGAGATTCCTTAGAGATCTGTCTTTTTTTTTTTTCCCCTAAATCCTGGACATTGGCAGAACCTGAACTGTTCAGGTGCATGATTTTGGCTACGTGACTTGAATTCAATACTGTATTTCAGTCAAATGGCAAAGCTTACAAAAGCAGATGGGATAAAAGTACTGTCCTAAGCAGCAATCTAACAGTCGTCTTGGATGAGATTAATTACCTCTCTGCCTCCCACAGATTTCAGTATTACTGATGTAATTAAGGCTAAAAAGCATCTGGGTATGTTCCCTATAACTCTTTTATTACTTCAGAAGACAAGAGCGACATTTCTAAAGAGCACTTTAAAGAGGACACTGTTTAATCTGAAATTAAACTCTCATCCAGAATATTCAGTATATGCCAGTAAGAGAAAAAACTACCTCTTCCTCCATTAAATATACAGATGCCTCCATCTCTTCCATCATGGATTTTATTTCTTCTTAGTGTAGGATTACTGTCTGTTTTAATCCACACACCAGCCATTGCATTATCAAAAATTTCATTGTCTTCTATAAATCCAAGCCCTGAAATTGAAGGAAGGGTGGAAAAAAAATAAAATCAAGAAGGATAATAGATGATAAGAGATAACATTGCAGAGCATAAACAATTCTGGATAAACGTGAAAAACAAACCTACCAGAATTATAGACAAGAATACCACCATTCTGACCACCCCAGATCTTGTTGCGTCTAATTTTGGGGTTGCTTCCAGTTCTAGAGTCAAATGTAAGCAAAGAAGTCATTTAAAACAGTTTACTACATCTCAAGGCCAAACATTAAAAATGCATCTAAAGTGCCCCATAGATCTCACTGCTTAAAAATCTTAGTAAAATATGGTTCTTTCCAAACATGCAAATATGTTTTAGCTTTACAGACTCCAAGGGCCACCACACATTCTATTCAATATTTGGCCTCTATTAGTAATAACTTTCTTGTAGGTTAAAGCAGAGGGTATTCAAATATACTGGATTTTAAAAAAGTTATTTTTATAAACAAAATGACAAGAACAGTTAAAAAGACACAAAAGAGCACAAGCCAAGCTACATCTGTTTTGACATAAAATCAGAATGTTACCTTATCTGAACCCCTGAGTACATGTGATTATAGATGTCATTGTCTTCTAACACGCCATGTCCATTGTCATAAAAATAAACTCCAACCTAACACATTGAGAATTAAATTATTAGTTCCAAAGTAATGAGGCATAAAACCACAGACTTTCTTTTCTGTGGCCCTCTTGTAACCACAGAGCAAAACTCACTTGTTTTCCACTGTGTATTCTGTTTCTCCTCAAGACTGGAGTGCTCCCTGTTGTCACCCAGACTCCAGCCAAAGTATTGCTGTAAACTTCGTTTTCCTCAATCACACCTTGTCCTTTTTCATGCTAAATCAAGATGATTTAAGAGTTGAGAAAACCTGCTAATCACCAGTACTGTTTTTCCTGCTGTATACATCCCTCCCCAACATGGCTTCTTTACTGTAGCAAAGTAATTCCTTTTTATTTGAGTACATTTTTTCACCTTTCCCCCCCCCGCAAACAGCACATCATGATTTTCTATGTCTGCCATGAAACACCCTGCATGTAAATCCTTATATTCCAAGGCTCTGCAGTGGTATTTGCAAATCTCTGCTGGTTGTTGGCAGCATGGCAGCTCCTCAGCACTGTGCACTCACATGACAGCCCTGGCATGTGGTTCCTAAACCTACATCCAGCCCTGTCCACCAGGAGGGAAAAAAAACTGGCAGTACTATCCCCACCACATGTTTGGGCTCCGAGGCAAAGCACCAGTGTCCTTGGTCAGGGGAAGCTGTTCTGGTTAGATTTACACAATGAACAGATGAAGCTGCACACCTGCAGCATTAGCTGAACCTTACAGAAAGCTACACAAATATTTCTCAAAATCTGATATTGCTAAAGGCAACCTGACAGCTCTTTCAGTTCAGTCAGCAGAGCCTTGTACACACTGGAAATTGTGCTTTATTCCCCACTTCTACAATACACAACTGTACAGAAATTGCAATGTAAATCACCCTGAGGGCATTAAAAAAAAATCTTATTTGAGGTTAGTGGTAAACACATTACACTCCTTAAGAGCTGAGCAGACTTCTATTTTTTTAAAAATAATGACATACTACTATGAAAACTAAGCCTTTTCAAAAAGCTTTTAACCAAGAAATGATGAAAATCTGTAATCTATCCTATTTTAAATATTTTACTCTGTAATAGGAAAAATTTAGTGGCATTCATAAAAGCCTTCATCTTTTAAATATCAGCAGCAACTTCCGTCTCTTACAATGAACCTAGTTTAGAACACAAGAAACTCAATCATTCTAAGCACAAACATTTTACAGAGTACTCTTCTCTAATGTTTATAAAACAGAAGACAAGTTTGTAGCCTGTTTGTAGGTTGTACTTACTACATAAATTCCACCATGTTGACCATCATGAATCTTGTTGTGTCGAACTATGGGACAGCTGTTTGTTCGAATCTGTATTCCTGCTAATGCATTACCTGTTAACAGAAGTGTTGTTTAATACTACTTAGATATTCACTTTTCTCAGAATTCAAGGTGCAACAAGCAAATCAGCTTACCATAAATGTCATTTCCTTCAATAAGGCCTCTTCCATCACCAAAGATATAAACACCACCTTGATTCCCATTAAAAATTGCATTGCCCCTAGGAAACAAAAAAATCCACATTATGAAGAATGGTTCTAATCTCCTGTACAATACTACACATGTATGTAGTGTCTAGGACTGTACACTACTCAGATTTAAAATAAAGTCCTTATGTTCTGTTGCTTTGAGAAAGATCTACCTCCAGGCGTGTACAGAAACTAAAAATGCAGTTCAACTGAACACAGACAGAAATTTCATTTCTACATATACAGTAGTATTTATAGTTCATTATAATTAAATGAAATTAAAGTGCACTTCCTCTGTCCCCAGCAAATCTCTTCTAAGCAGTGAAATATCAATGAGGAAAACAATACCTTATTGTTGGGTCACTGTTTGAGGTAATCCAAACACCTGCAAAATTGTTTGCATAGATTTTGTTCTCTATGAATTGTCCTCTTCCTTTTTCATGAACATAGATTCCTCCAGTCTGGCCATGATGGATTTCACACCGCACTACCGTTGGATTGGCATATGCTTTCACTTCAAAGCCTGCTATCCTGTTCCTATGTATGTTGCAGCTTTCAAAATAACCCTTAGGACACAAAACATGCAGTTTCCTGGTTAAAAGTCCTTTCTAAAATGAAGGCTATTCCCTCCCCTCCCTCCCTTCTAAATACAATCCTCATTTAAAAGGAAACAGTACAAAAACTGACAACACATAAGTACTTAGGTAATTAAAACAACTACTGCCACTATGTAATTTTATTTCCCCCCCCCAATAATACTGTGTTTGCATTGCTATTTATTACTACCCATGCAACACCAAGCAAAAATGGCAATTCTGGATATAGTACCTTGAACAGGACTCAGTATTATGTTACCTTAGCTGCTCCTGAGGATCAGACTCCTCTCAAAGGCCATAAAGCCCACAGGCCCAACAAAAAGAAGACAGTGCTATGGAGAAGACTACCTACTTGCTTTCAGACCAAGAACTATCTATATTTGGTAAAAATATGGTTTACTTATGAAGAACTGTGCTAAACTTCTTTGAAACATCTAGTCAAAATAAATACATAAGAAGGTGGGAGTTCAGTAATTTTTCCAGGGCTGGACTGGTCTGAATGGCTAACTGGTAAACTTTTTTCCCTTTTCCCCTTTTTTTAAATGGTATGCACTTCCACTTAAGGCACTGCAATAGTAGCAGTAAACCTACAACAGAACAATATTTAAACAAGTGCATTATAAACAAAGGCCATTGCACAAATCCATCCCCAGCACGCTCCTTCTATGCCAACAAGCACTCACATAGCAGCACGATGAATTGGTCCATCTGAAAATTAATCTGGCAGCTGTTTTCTGCCCAATGATTTCCCTGATTCTAATGCATTCCAGGACCTTGCAAAGGAGTTGTGTCAGTCCTTTGAGAGCATTTTTCTGAAACGGTCTCAGAGCATTTTGATACTCAAATTCAACCTATTCTTGAGGTGAACTTTAATGGTATTTCATGCCCATTTTGCCCAACTGAAACAACAGATATTAAACAACTGAAAGACAGGAAGCACCTCTTACTGGAGATGGTAGACAATCACCGAGTGATATGTTTTAATCTGTGGATGGCCTAGATGCAAGCTCTTGAAAGCTCTAACACAGACCACCTCCAGCAAGCAGCTGCAGAGAGCAGGACTAACAACAGAGCACGTGACATTCAGAACAGGACTCTGCTGCTGACAAACAACCGAAACCGCACTGTCCCTTCCATCCAAGAACA
This sequence comes from Pipra filicauda, assembly GCF_003945595.2. NCBI lineage: Eukaryota > Metazoa > Chordata > Aves > Passeriformes > Pipridae > Pipra > Pipra filicauda. The sequence continues at coordinate 2,314,046 of NW_024103918.1, forward strand.
CACGGTTGAAAGATCAAGTGAACCAGTCTCAGTTCTTTCTTTCCTCCTAGATGTCTGTCTCTCTGTGCCCTGCAAAGCCCTCTATAGTGTAAACAATCTATATGATTCCACCTATAGTTGTAGCAGTACCAGTCTTCATAATGCAAAAAGATTACCTGTTTAATGAACTGATAACATTCAGTTATAGGTATATAGGTAAAACATCTGACCCAAAAGGAAGGGTCATGACTTTCAATGATCTTTGTCACCCCCACAGGCACCTCGTCCAAACACCCTTTTTCCTGTAGCCACCTAAGTCATTTAGACTCACTCATCATGAGACTTGTTATACTTGTGAACTAAAAAAAAAGCACAATTCCTGCCACTGCTCAGAGTAACTAGATTCCAGTGTTTGTACTCACAAGATCTACCACCCGGAACACCTCAAGCCTGGAGCTTCTACTGGCTATCATGTGGAAATTACTCAATTTACTGCCAGCCTAGGTAGTCAGAAACCTGTTTCACTGTGCTGTGAATTGCTATAGGACTCCATCAAACATATTTTGATTACAAAAAAGCAGAAATACATCCAGTTGAATGAGGAAGTCAAGATAGCATGCAATTCTCTCTACTCTGAGGATTGCAGCCAAGAAAGACACTGCATGGATTAAACATTCTCCAAAAAAAGTACTATTCCATGTGCACAGCTTGGCTCCCCAGACTCCTCGGGGTGACAAATGAAAAAGTCAAATGGAAGATGACTACTTTCTGTCAATATTCTGAATACGTTTTTTTCAAGGACTTTGAAGAAATCCAATCCTAAGTGAGTCAAGATATTTTCAGAGTTCTCAAGGAAGCTACATGCTAACAGACTGGGGAATCTAAAAATCTCCTCAGAAATACACCTTCATGCCAAGAGGCAGTCTTTTGGACTTCTTATCCTAAAAGGAAACACTTTTTTTCCTCATTTTCACCTAAAATGAAGCCCTCAGAGAAACTTAAGTAAGATAATTTGGCATAAAGGCAAGCTTGATTCTCTTAATGGAATACATAATTTCAATTAAAATATTACTAAACATGGTCGGATATCTTTTTAAATACTTCACATATTACCCTCCCTTCGAGGGCCAAATGATGGCACCATGATGAAAGAAAAGAAGTATTTCAAGTGCACTTCATCACAGCCATTTAGGATGCCATGTAGAAGCTGCAAACAAATAGAGCCTTTATCATGTGGTCTGCAGTATCTCCACAAGCTTCAGAAAGCACTGTTATTTAACAGTATGGAAATTTTGGCTAAAATACTTTTAATTCTTGACAACAATACCATATACTCTGTAGCTTTTTAACTTGCTCGGAAATTAAGTGAAAGAGAAGGCTCCTTCCCTTCTGCTTGTGTCCCAGTGTATCTATGTAACATGCAACTTCAGGGAGGAACAGAAGAGGTACCTGTAGATACACTGTGCTCTGCCCACTACATCCTAAGAATACCATAACATCTCTTGACAGCAGAGTACAAGTGTAATTTCTTCAGAAAGCAGAAAATGGAACCTTCACAATGACTGCTCTTCTACTTTCTCTAAAAAATGTTGGACCGCTGATTCACAGAAAAAACTGAGAATCTGCTGTTAAGCCTCTGTGAGGGAAATGCTCCTACAAAGAGGAAGAATAAACTAAAACTTTATGTCAGATAATTTTATAAGGTTGACTGCTGGGTCAGAAAGTCAAGGCTTTCTGCTAGGTAAGATCCTGTAACATTCAATATTCATAAAAAGAAACTGCATTAAAGAACCCACTCTAGCTCAATCAGAGTCAGCTTAAGCTGAACTGCTGGCTCTGAGCTGCCATGGTTAAACCCAGTGGACTTCTAAAACTTTTGAGACCATGTCTGACCATTACCTGTGTGCATCATTATTAAACTGAATTCAGTCAAAACAACAGAACTGCTGTTTGTCAGAAACACATGCTCTCATTCCCAGACTTCCTATTTCCTATGCCATTCTCTGTTGATACCAACACTTTCTTTGGCCCAAATTCACCGCCTGGGGAGGGCTAAAACTTATTTCAGTCTCTAAGATGCACCCTGGCAATCCCTGGTATCTTTTCAACCACCAGAGCTAATTCCCTTCAAAAAGCATTGTTGTGCCTTTGAACTGTAGCCTCTCAAAGATGTCTAGTGATGGACTTCTGGATCCCAAGAAATCATATATGGGTTCAGACAACATTTCCTCTTTGGAAAGCTAACAATGAAATTGTTTCCAAGTATGAAGATAAATGATCTATTATCCACAAACCTTACTGCCAGCTCCAGCTATAACCAGTACCACCATTAGACACAGCCTGCTCCTTTCTTATGCTTCTGTCTCATAGCACACACAGTCTGCCCAACACACAGCTCTTAAGCTCTGTCCAGCTGTCAGGCAGCTCAAGCCCAGATCCTTTATGCAGACTCTGCCAGGAAGCTATTAAGGTCAGGAAGGTCAATATCCCTCCCCTGCATAGAGGGATTGCAAGCCTTATACTGCCTTCACCTCCTTCTAAGACTCATTTTCAAGTGTACTGGGTATTTTGCTTGTGCTTTGTGGTGGTTTCTGGTTATCATCACTTAGCAGAAGAAGAGTCTGGATGACACATCACCTGGCAGTGCCAGGACTGCAAAGAAAAAGAGACCCTTATCATTAATAAGGAAAAGGAATACAGGAGACATGTGGAAAAAGTACTACAGACTTACACAAAAATACCAAGTGTAAGGAAACTCAAAATACCTTAGTAGTAGCTTTCTGCTTGAAAAATCCTAGCTGTTAAAAAGTAGCTCTGCACATCAGATTTATTTAAAATGCCAGGCAAAGCACTTGCTGTGTGCACAAGATGACAGCTACAGTGACAGAAAGCGTGGGCAAGAACGCACCACTGCAGCCTGTTAGGATCTGAGCAGGTAAAGCAATCACAAACAAACACCACAGGAATGATAATGTTGATGTTCTCACAGGTACACAGTGAACACAAAAAGATGTGATGACAAAGATGGGCTCCTGAACAGCTGGACAAGCTCAGAAGACTTTTTACATCAAGACAAACACAGTAATTGAACTCTGATGGTTTTTTTCTTTCTGCATGTTATCTAGTTTAACAAACACTGCTTAAAATTTTAAAAATGATGGGATTTTGTTTGCTGTTTTTCTTCTCAGAGCAATTTCCCCCCCCATTTATTTCTAAAAGGACTATTTTTTCTTTCTCTATCTCAAAGATCACAGAAATACAGAGGTATTTCATGTTACTATTTGAACAACACAGATATTTGAAGAAAAAAAAAAGATAACTGTGCAAGCTTCCTAAATATTTATTAACGCTGGTATTCCCAAAAGGGTAAGAAAAGAAAAACAAACAAACAAATGAAAGGAGATCAAGATAGAAAAAAATTAACTGCTTAGGAGTATCTGACTCTGTGCCAATTTAATCAAATAGCAATTAGAAATGTGACTGACAACAGAAAAAATATGTTTATAAAAATTTGTCTCCCAAAGCCTGGAATGGTCTTTATTTGAAAGTTGGTGCATTTCATAAAAATTCAAATGCAACATAAAGAAAATCACATCCAAGATGCAAAAACAAACCCTTTGCTTTTAGTGCACAGCAAAAGGCCAATCGAGTTTTAATGTAGTCTGTATAGAAACTGGCATATGCCTAATTTTTTTTTTACTTATATACACACTTCTTTAAAATGATCTGTAGTACTTAAAAGACTGAGCTGTAAACTAGTTAAAATCACCCAGACACATGCTTTTATTTCATCAGAAAAAAACCCCAACCAAGTAATAGTGAGTTTTGTGGTTCTCATTTGGGAGCAATGAAAACGAAGACTATTATGCCTAGATCTCAGCTTTAAACTGTAAAATTATGCTCATTCTTACAGAAAGTTGGAACTTCTCTGTTGTTGGCATACAACTACTAAATACAATTTATGACAGATGTCTGGTAACTCGTCTCAGGCAACTGCAGGAGAGGTCACGGTAAGGCACTGAGGGCTGCCAACGTTATGCTGCATTTTTAATGCCTGCTTGTTAAACCTTCCACACAGCACTAAGGCAAACATCAGAATATTGCCGGTTTAGAAATAAGAGGTTAAGATCCTACAAGTATCAAAACACAAAGAACAGTCTGAGAACATGAAACTCAAAAACTGAAAAACAAAGCACTCTTGAACCTTTCAGAGCCAGCACTTCAGCACAGAAACCCACGGGAAAAGAACGTGTAGGGTAGGAATTCAGCACTGGAATGTACTTTTCCCACTTCACAAGCAACATAAAAAAAATAAATATATCCCACAAAGTAACAGAAGGGAAGAGAGAGAAATGAATGCAGAAAAGCCATTGATTTCTTTAGGTATATGGAATTTGTATCTGAAAGATATCATGTCACTTTGTCACTTAATGAGTATGTAAATATTACCAATGATGTAATTTCATTAACTCTATCACTAGGCATGATGCATAAGAGAGGCTGATGCCAAAGCAGACTTTGAGATGGGAGCGCAGAATCTTTCAAAGCAGTTTATGACTACAAAGTATTTCAATAATATTTGCAGCTGAGATAAACATTATTCACAGGTTCTTTTTAATGTGCTAGTGTTTCCTCTGAACGAAACAGAAACATTTATTTCTATTCCACTTTGCTTGTGATATCACACTGATCACAACACTGAAACAGGCTTTTCATTGGTAAGAAAACAGATCAAATACACTTTTATTTAAAATTAATAAACTGAATTCAGCCTGGCTTTTAATTTTTTTTAATACTTCAGTATTCATATACATTTCATATTTATACTTTAGTATTAAACAAGAAGCAGCTCCTAGCCAGACTTTCCAATTAACCCAAGCCTACACACAGACACCTCTCCTCCAGGAGTTACTGAAGCACTCTCCTTTACCAGTTTTTCTATAGCTGAAATCACTTCATTAAATTTGTCCAAGACTAAGTCTTGGAGGGACGTATGGATACATGTATCCACTGAAGCAGATTAGTAGTGCTTGTACAAGCTGTTAGTACAGCTTAATAAAGTCCAAACAATGAAATAATATAAAACAAAGACATAACATCTTAAGTTTGCCACCACTCTTTGCAAAATAGCCAAACAACTACATTTCTAGAGAACAGAAAATGATGTAGAGCAATCCATCAGAAGGCTGTCAGCTGGGCATTCTTCTGGACTGGTGCAATCTTGCCCAACACAGAATAAATATGCTTTTTAAGAGGTAACTATGAGAGCAGAAAAGAGGCACCTAACAGCAGAATCCCATCACGCTTCTCACCTTCCACTGGAAGGAAGATTTTATGCCAGCAGCAAAAATAGCTGTTTACCTTCCACTGAAACCAGAAAACTGCAAATCCAACAGCTACAACTAAGCACTGCCTCGATCCTTCATCCCCACCTCCCCAGCAAACTGGATGAAAAGGAGGAAGGTCTCACTAGTTTCTGTCCACAGTGGATTTTCTGTTAATACTATTTCCAGTCTGCCAATTCTCATCAAAAACCTCAGGAGATCTGGGTTGGAAATTGCTGAAGGTGCACTTGATCCCACTGTCCATGTCACTGATGAATGGTACTAGTCCCAGTACAGACACTGAGGGACACAACTTGTCACCAATCTCCATCTCGACATTGGCATCTACCCTCTGGATGCAACTATCCAAACAATTCCTCACCACCAAACAGTCTATCCATCAAATCCACATCCCTCCAATTTAGAGAGAAGGATGTTGTGGGGGACTGTGTCAAAGGCCTTGCAAAAGTTAAATGGCATCTGTAGCCCCTCCCTTGTCCACTGATGTCACCCCATCACAGAAGGCCACTGGGTTGGTCAGGCAGGTCCTGCCCTTGGTGCAGCCATGCTGGCTGTCCCAAATCACCTCTCCCTGTCTCCCATGAGCCTTAGCAGAGCTTCTAGGAGGATCTGTTGCATGATCTTCCCAGGCACAGGGGTGAGGAGTTCCCAGGATCCTCCCTTCTGCCCTCTCTTAAAACTGGGTGCAAGGTTTCCTTGCTTCCAGTCATCAGGGACTTCACGCGACTGCCATGACTTTTCAAATATCATGGAGAGTGGCTTGGCAACCACATCAGCCAACTCCCTTGGGACTCTGGGATGCAACTCATCAGGTCCCATAGACTTGGATATGTTCAGGTTCCTCAGGTGGTCATGAACCTGATCTTCTCCTACAGTGGAAGGGACTTTGTTCCCCCAGTCCCTGCCTCACAGCTCATCCACTCAAGGGGTGCGGGAAGAAAGACTGCCAGAGAAAGCTGAGACAAAGTGTTTTTGAGTACCTCAGCCTTCTCCTCATCTCGTTACCAGTGTTGCTCATCGGTGGGGTTGCTTTTTTTTTGACATTCCTTTTCTGGATGACATACCTGTAAAAATCTTTCCTGATATTCTTTGCATCCCTTGCCAAGTTCAGCTCCATCCACACCCTGGCCTTCCTGACCCCCTCCCGACACAATTGGACAGTGTCTCTATACTCTTCCCAGGTCACCTGTTCCTGCTTCCACTGCCTGTTCATTTCTTTCCTGGCCTTGAGTCTTACCAGCAGGTCTCAACTCAGCCATGCTGGTCTCTTTCCTTCCTTTCCTGATTTCTTACACCTGTGGATCAAGAGCTTTTGCACCCTATGGGAAGCATCCTTAAAAATCGGTCATTTTAAGAGTGACCAGAAGAAAACAGCTCATTTTATCAGCTGGGTGGGGGGAATTGGGAGTTTGTCATTCAAGCAGGAGAAACAATGATTTGGCACTGTTTAGTAGTCATGCAGAATATTTTCCTAAAACAAATCAGCAAATAATCATCTTTTATTTCAGTGGCAAAAATCCATTCTGTTTACTTCAAGGGCTATCAATCTTATCACTCACTACTTTACATGTACTGGGAAGCTATCACCCTCACCCCACACAAACAAACATTTTTATGAAAGAGGATCTGAATTCTGATATGAAATTCTGTTTCCAAATTCCACAACTAATTCCATGCTACAAAAGTCCCTCTTCCCAGAGAAGTTGTTTCAGAGTTTTAACACTAAAATAAGGTTAAGTCTCCACAGAGCATGTTTTTTCATTTCTAAATCTTCCAGCACCTTATTTTTTGTTCCATTTCAAAGGGAAAAGAATGAAGCATAAATGTAAGCCTACCATTTACATCCTATTTCAAGAGGTATTTTGTCACTGTAACATAATACAATGTAACAGGCTGCCAATCAACTGCAAAAAGCTTGCTTAAACCTCTTTCAGATAAAATTGTCTTTAAAGTGAAAACTCCCACTGAAGGGCAAGAGAACTCCAGCAGGCATATTTTAAAGCATCTGTTCATAAGTAAAAGCATGTTTTTTTAAACATTTCTTCAATGACAGGCAAAATGTGAAAGCTTCAGTTACACAACATCTGTATTCCTTTCTTCAAAAGAAAACATATATGTTACCATGCCATGGTCAAAAGTGAAAACTCCAACGTCACGTCCATGGTGAATGTGATTCCGTCTGATAATGGGATTTCCATGGTTTTTAACCCAAATCCCTGCTAATGCATTATTGGATATCTCATTGTCCTCATATATTCCCTGGGAAATAAAAATGTAAATTAAGACAGGAATCAAGAACACTAAACAATTTTATCAAATTAAAGAAATTCGTATAGAAAATTACCTGTGCATGGTCTGTAATATAAAGTCCAACATTTTCACAGTCGCTGATGTTACAGTGTTTAATAGTAGGACAAGCTCCCTGGCCACTAACACATACTGCAGAGCCAACTGGAAGAAAACAGTACAGTTACCATAGCTTCAAAGCATAGTGTATTTATAAATAGTCTGGCAGTGCTTTCGCAAGAAAAGTTAGTGTGAACTGATATTTAAAAAAGATTCAGCATGGTCAGTTGCCAAAAAATTGCAAGACACTGGCAGAAAAACACTAATGTCATCATTTTGCAGATGCAAAAATCACAGTAGGAGTTGCTTTAAAAATCACCCTGCCACGATTATACATCTGCAAGGACAATGGTTTATATAATAATTCATGCTTATGAAAGTTCTCATTTATTTTCCTGCATTAGACCCACTGTATACTGACCACAATAAAGGGCAACAGAAATAGAAAAAATTTCTATGCTAATTACTGCTTTTTTTTACTTCCCTTTAAACTTTCATAACTCAGTACTTCAAAGAGGCCAAACAAATAATAATTTTGTAGCATACAAAGACACACTGTCTAACCAGAGATGAGCAGGACACAAATGCACAATCTCAAGTAGACAAAACACCAGGAACCAACAGGTCTCTTCTTGGCTGAGTTACAAAGCTCCTTGAATAATTTCAGCTACCATACCATAACCTAGAAAATAAACCTTTTTCAGGAAACTAGGACTCAAACTGCTCAGGTCTTCAGCAGATCAGCTCAATTCCCTGAATCCCATGAAGATGAAAATAATAAATTCTGCAGCCATTAAAAATCAACAGCAGATTCACAGTGATTTCTGAAAGCTAAGACCTTGTCTCAGGGTACTTGGTCTATGTAACACACATCATCCCTAAATAACTAAGCCAGTACCTGCTCTGTTGGTAAGTTTTCATATATCCTTCTAGCAAATTACCACAAAGACTGTACTTTAATAATTCACAGCCTCATTTACAGAGAGTTTATTTTTTTAATTCCTACAGATATTATTTTGATTGTCTAGTCTGACCTCATGAATAATACAGGCTATACTAATTCCCTGAATTAAGTCCTGCTTCAATTCTAGTAGCAGGAACTTCAACACGTTATCTCTTAGAAACACATTTAATTTTGACTCTATGATTTCCAGCAACTGAGAAACCAGCATAAAGCTTGTTAGCTGGTTACAGGGCTGTTCCCTTTTAATTTACACTTTAATTGCTCATCTGAATTCCTTCAGCTTTAGCACACAGTTACTGGTTCTCTTTACACCAATGTATGCCATACCCAACACACACACGTTTAGTGCAAGCAATTTTCTCGTTCAGCCTTCTCCTTGACAAAGTAACAAACTGCAGTCAGTGTGTTTTTCACTACAACTGAATTTTTCTGCTTTACCTTATATGACTTTTCATTGAACTGTTTCTAAATTTTCGAACATGTTGCTATGGACACCAGAAAAGAGCACTTTATTCTCAAGTAGGACTAAGCAGAGGCGTTAACACAGTCTCTCTACTTCTGCTCAGTATTCCCAGAGGTGCAACTAAGGATCACATCAGTTCTTTTGGCCACTCGACTACACGAGGGCTCATATTTAGCAGTTCCCCCACTGTGACTCTCTAAGCTTTTCCCAGCTTTCCAGGAGGGAGGTTTATCACTTAGAAGGAGGAACAAACATGAGTTGTGTGTATAACTTTGCACTTGTCCAGACTATCGTGAATAGTGTTTGACAGCCCAACTACCAAAAAAGGTCACAGCAACCCATCCTCCTGGTTATTTATAAGATTACAGTTATAGTATATTCTTATTATATCTATAATACTCTAAAATATAAAGTCCTCATTCTCTAGAAGTCTCATCAATATGCATCTTATTTATTTTCTTCAAGTCATTACACTTAAAGTCAAGAAGTCATCTTTGAAATAACCACAAAAAAAGCCATTTATAGTTACCCTGAAAGTTATTTTTCATCTATTTGGTGTGTGGTCTGGTAATTCTGTAGAATTCTAATATTTTAAGGCACTATATGCTGAAGTCAAGTATTTTTCAAGGATCAATGTAATTATACTGGGACCGCTGCCTTCTTTTAGTCAAAGAAAGTAATAAAAAATGCTAACAGTGTGATGCAACCATTATAACTTTCTGTAAATATACAATCATTTGATTCAATCATAAATTTTAAATTCTTCATTAACCAAACCCCTTCATTTACTACCTCATTATTCTACCCAGGATCAATAGACAGTAGTCATGCCATACTTCATCCTGTGTAGTCTCCCTCCATACTGCCTCCCCCAAGGACATACACCATCTCACCCAGGTTTCAAGTTACTGTTGATAGATAATAGGAGCCCAGAGAATTTCTTGGTCAGTTCTTTTTAAACTCCTGCATGATTTTAGTATGTCTATTTTTACAGCTGTTTAACCTCATCCACGGTTACTGTCAAGAGTGGAACATATTTCATTATCCCTCTAGGGTATGAGCACATTTATCATTCCTGCCTATTCTCATTAAATATGGAACAAAAATTACACAACACTTTGCCATTCAAATTTTTCCATGCTATGATGGATCAGTATCACTGCCAAAAGTCCCTTTGTTCCCCAAATTAAGACACAAGCATGGTCTCTTCTAAAGACAGATGTATCTTGTCTTGTTTATCAAGTTCTTTGTGGGGGTAAGGTGGTATTTTGATGGGGTGTTTGTATTTTGGGGGGAAGTCCCCACAGTTTACTTCAATTCCTATTCTCTACTTACATTAGCTGCTAATAACTTCTCCTTTCTTGTATTTCATAATTGCTTTCACTCCCCTTCCCTCTACCTCTTCTGGTGTCACCGAGGAGTGATGGATTTTTAGGAACCCAGTCTGATGTTCTAAAAGCCTACCTCTATCACATTTTGCTTCTTTAAATGAAAGCAATCTTTATTCTCACTCACTTCACTGGACTGAAGTATTCATTGTGTGAAATTGGTCCTTTTGCAGTACGAAGCACACATAATACTGGTTTAGGCTTTATTTTGTTTACTCAAAATATAATGATTGCACACACTTATGCAATATTTAAAATAAAAAGGCACAGTGCCATCCACTATTACTTTTATCCATCGAGGTGAGGACTAACACAGATTTCTTCCACAATGGATGCAATAGAACCTCTAGACTCAGGATCTTGCCATTTAAACTTTATTTAAAGGTGCTCTGGACTGGCAGCAGGAGACTTCCAGCTAAAATCCCTTGCACTTACACAGCTCGTATCTCTACATGTTACATACATTAAGACCTTTATATATGACATAATGTAGAAATATGCTTTAATGCAATTAGGAGATCTGCAGAAAGGATATCAAACGTGCTAGGAAAGATTTTGAATGCTTATGGATCAGTATTTCAGAGATGTCAATGATTTGGAAACAGTAAATGCCTTTTCTGGCAGACTGCCATTTTTTCTCCCTTTTTACACACACTCAGTACTTCCTGAATAGGTTATAGCAAGGCTTGGTAGGATTTAAAAGTCAATAAAATTTAACAATCAATAAGTGATGATAGTACAGCCTCCACACAGGCTCCAAAATTGACCAGAAATTTTAACTTCGGAGAAAAGAAGCAACAATTCAATAGAGCAAACATTCAGAAACCCAGAGTCTTGAAGGGGGCAAAAGTCCGAAATCCTCAGAAAGTCTTCCATAATGAAAAGTGTTCATAAAAAAAGATCAAATATTAATTTTAATAAACAACTTTCACCAAAATATCAAGACCTACTAGCATATCTGTAAGCACGTTTCAATATGAAGCCATGCAGCTCTTCAAACTACTTTTATAATCACGTGGTTCAAGAAACTAATCTAATTCATTTGTTGTCAAGGTCCCCAATATTGGTATATAAGAAGTTCCAGAATAAATTTTCTTCATATACTTCAATTTCCCAGTAGTTAGCATTAACACTGAAATACTGAGAACAGTTCCTGTCCTTTGTTCCTCTCTTGCTATTTTTAACACTTCCATATATTTGCTGATATGCCTTCAATAAAACAGATGATGATGACCAAGGGTAGTGTTTTATAGCCTGAAACCTCCAAGAAAGAGCCCATCTTTCTCCAGAAGGCACAGACAAGGAATCCTTCTACCACTCTCATTGTGGTTCCCTGCAGTATTCTCTCCTTCACAGGCTGTACCAGAAAAGTGTAGTTTTTCTATCTAGTTTGAAGATCTTTTTCCTCACCTTTATGTTGAGCTGAGCAACCTCTGTGCACAGCCTGCTGCACAGATCCATTCCCTTTCACTAGCTGAACTTGCTGATCTAAGTTCATACTGCCATTTCCATGCAAAGACTCAGTATCTTAATTTTCCCAAACCACTTCTTTCTGACACTCCAACTGCATTTATCAGGTTGTGTTCAAACACGTCTTGTGTCTAGTGATTACAAACTGTTGTGTCTTCCTGCCAATGACTAAACTGCCATTCAGCTTCTCACTTCAACAGATTCCAACCAGTTCTTCCCTGAATCTCAACTACTAACGTTTCCCAAATCAGGTGGTATAAATTCCCTATTGTCTCTGACGGTGACACTTCTGCCTGTCTTTCAACACTTCTGCCTGTATAGCCAGGTACTCATACTCTATGTCCAATCATTCCACTCAAGAGGAAAGTGAACTGAACTTAGCATTTACATCTCATGACTGCTTAATGCCATCAATCCCAGTAGTGAATATCACAACAAACCTCATGTACACGTCCCATGTGTACCCCCTTCGAATGCCCCCTCCTGCCAGCTACAATCAAAAATACCAAAACCAGGTAAGTTTACTTAAACTGTCACTTTTCAGGTTTTAAACCAATTGCCCAGAGAGTCTAAACGGATTCAAACAGAAGACCAAAGGTTTTGGACACGAAGAAGTCACTAATAGTGCCATTTCAAGGCAAGTAAGGCTTGCAGACATGTATTAAACACCTGCATCAGAAAGTGAAATATGCCAGCAGTGATCATACTCAATTTGTGCGTTTCTTCAAACGACAAAAAGCCCACTAACCCGTACAAGTACTTCGAATAATACAGTGATCTATAATTGGACTGCAGTTCACGGTAATCTCTAAGCAGTGGTGAGCATTGTGGTGCTGAGCAGATTTGTCATCAGGGTTGAACTGAAAAAGGAAGAAAACACAGAAACGTTACATTCAATTGCTCAGGCCTTAAAACTGTTAAAAGAGCTGCTGAAGTTTGAGATTCTTACCCTGATTGTCATATATCCAACATAGGCATCTTCAGAACCCTCCATAAAAACGAAGGTGGAATCTCTAGTGTTTTCTATTATAACTTTATCTGCTACTTTTCCAGGTGCTGTAAAGAAAACAATTAGTAAGTCTTAGTTTATGCCACTGGAAAAAAAAAATCCTCAAAAGATTTACAGAATTCTGTTCAAAGTAACAAAGGAAATTAACGGTATTGTTGGCACATAAACAGTCTTCATGTAAGAAGAATCTTAAACAAGGAAGTTTCAAAGACAATGAAGAAACTGGTCTTTAACTAAGACAATCTGGCACTAATTTACTGTGCAGTACCAGGAGAAAAACCTTCTCTTGTACAGAGCTAGTTTTTGACTACTACTTATGATGAACTGAATTAGAAGTTTAAGCATGAGGCATTAGGCTAGAGGCACTTTAATTCTGTTCCAAGCACAATTTATTTTGGTATTCTAAACCCTTTTATTAAAGCTAAAAACATATATTCCATCACTAATTTGAGCCACTATTTAGTAATCTGCTCACGACCTACAAGTGACCTCTCCCCATACTTCTCAAATGTAGGATTCAGAGTTTTGAACTGATATCCTCATTATTCTTCAGGGGTGAAAAAAGAATCTTATTAAACTGGATTGAACTACACTACTGCAAGTATGTACAGAAGGTTTCAGACTGGTTCACTTGCAAGATGCCATAATGTGCCATTTGATCTCCTGTGCTACCAGAGAGGCTCTGCTTGATTCTTTATCCTTAATCCAAAGGCAGGCGATGTTTACATTGGGATGGTAAGAGCCGGCAGAGGGAGCACGAGTTAACAACAACCTTGCACTGGAATCAATTCAATGACGCTCATTCACAAGCAAGATCGTTCATCCAATTCAAACCTGCACATTAACTATGCAAGTTAGAAGCAGCCTTCCTCAATGCATAAAATATAAAGTTTCACATTCTATAGCAGGTAACTTATCTGAGAGCAATTTCAAATCATTCCCCACTCCAGACACACAAACATGAGCGGGTATTTGCCCTAAATTCTGTATTTTATTGAGGCTATGCACAGGATTTCTCATGAGCAGGTCCTTTTCTGCTGTCTGTTGACACTAGTACAGACAAGTGGTATGTCCTGTTCTTTATCTCTCTGGCAGAAAGGTGTCAGTCAGAATGGAGCAACATTTATATCATTATCCAGCTTGTTCTCACTATCTAAAAGCCTGATCTCTGCTTTCACTACTGCAGAGCTGCAAATATTTTAAGGTAGTCTAGCTCTTCTTCACACCACTATTCACTTAGTACTACATAACTAAAAGAGGCTTTGATGAGGAGTTCTGTCATCATACAAAACATCTTTCTGTGGCTTGATAACATTTCTATATACTCACCATGGTGCAAATGCACTGGTATACACGAGTGTATTTCAGTATATGAAAAAGAACAGCACCACAGTATTGCAGGTGAACCAAAACTAGAAAATAGAGGCCCTAACAGGATATAAGAGCCATAAATCAATATCAGAATTGTGTTCTCTTTTAAAGTGGCACAGAAAAATTGCACTTTACACTGGATGCTCTGAAACACAATAAAACAGAGATTTGTGGAATTCTGCTTGTAGGTGTTTGGAATGCACTTGGGTCACATTCTCTACAGGTATTTCCTTCCTCTCAGCACACGAGTTACTTCATAGGTCTCTGAGTCTGGGAGGTCCCAGAATGCCCATCATGGAATATGCCAGTTAGTAAGACCACTGCACTGAGACCCCCCCTGGGAAAAGACTGAAGACTTCCTTGAGCATTGGTTTAATTCTAAATGCACCAATAAAATTCTCTGCAATATCCTACTGAATCTTTGCAAAATCATCATTCACAGAAGTATCTCTATTTCAGCTTTTGGCTTAGACCATTTTAGAAAAAATGAACCAGTATAAGAATTGGAAAAGGAAGAAGAGGACTACTAATTTTGTAAGCAAAACACAGCTCCCAAGAAGTCTATTTGCTGAAATCTAAGGGAGTTGTGTTCCATGGGATCAGAATTCATACTCAGCTTAAGGACCAAGATGGATCATTTAGAAATAATGTAACAGAAAGCCTACAATAAGGGACTGTCTAAAGAATTATAAACTAACTGGATGTTGCCTCATAATTCTTTAATTCCTCAAAAGGAATAAAACAATTTCAATTTTCAGTGCATTAAAAGACAATCCACTACGTTCTGCAGGAAGTAATTGTAACCCTGTTCAACTTTACCAGGCAAAAAATAGAGATACCCTTTTAGATCTTGCAGTCTGCAAAATCTTCAGCAAAGAACACAGCTCTAAACTAGTCCAAAACACAACTTTCAAAATTCAAAGATGCAGAACGGGTATTTAAAGAAGAGCTCAAGCATGTGAAAGTACTCTCGCACTCTAAAGTAAAAACATATTTAATTACGACAGTCTTACCATTTTAGATTTTTCCACCCTTACAATCACGATAATAATTCTCATTGTTTTTACTAATGTGTTTCTTGATTGAAAAATCCCTTGATAATCCCTTTTTACTTACTCGCACATTATTTAAGCCAAATAAAAATAAAAGAGACACAAAAAAAAGAAAGCTGTAGCTCCTAAAACATAGAAAACCACACACATTTAGTGAAAATTCTCATATTGGGACACGTCTGTCAACTGCTGAAATTCAGTCCATTGAGAGACTTTGTGTCTTGAGTGCGATGAGCACTCCATGGATATTCCTGCACTGAACACACATCTCCTCTCCAACTCTGGAAAATAAATTCTTTTAAGAAATTCATAGGTATTTCTGTCCACTGAACCAGATGCAACAATTTCCTTTCAGAACCTCTACTCTTGTTCCTTACTTGACAGTTCAGATAAGTCCCAGTACTAACAATACCTCCAAAGGCTTCCTTCTGAACTAACTCCTTCCCCTGGATTTAAGGGAACAAATAAATAACCCCAAAATTAAACAGAACAACAAACCTAGAATACCAGGTATTATTCTGTAAGAACATTTTGCTTATGTGTGAAAGCAGAAGCTCCTTGTGAGCTCAAGGTATGTTAGGCTGCCTTTCTAATAGTGTTGTGCTTCTTCAGAAGTCAGCAGAAGAAATATTAAAGAAATTTGAGTAGAACTGCAGAGAGATTTGGTGCTGCCTTAATCCTACCATTCTGAAAAGCATGTCAGACTGAACAGAGAAGAGGTAGTTCTCCAAGGCTTAGTGGTTCACTTTAATTTGTTTTCTTTTCCAGACAAAAGAAAATTGACTCTCTCTACAATGTCACTCACCATACAGTGGAGAAAGTCTGAGGAAGTGAAGTCAGCAGTGCCAAAAACTGAAATATAAATACATCCAGCATTTCTGGATTCCTCTTGGAGGTTTTGTTCCCCAAGATAGCTATTCTGTTACAAAAATACACAATGCAGATCCCTGGCTTTTAAAGGACTGTAGTTAAGATAACTTAAGTTATTCAGAAAAACAGTTAATTCCAGTGGAAGGGAAAGCAGAGGACTTTTCAAAACCTAAAAGGAGCCAGAGAACATGCAGAAGTCTAACCATGTATCAAAGATGTCATTTCAAGTGTCGTGAAGTAACCGAGAAGTTTTGTATCTTAGGACAGCGCTGATCCAGTTTCTTCTGGATTTTAAACACTTCATGAATACAACTTGTCCTATTTGTACTGGCATCTATTACTGTCATCCCCCATCTGAAACAGAAGCCAGGGGCGTTCTGTTATTTGTCTACAGCCACGTCTCCATTAGCAAGCACTGCAGCCTAATAACAGTGGTACTACAAAGTGAAATAGTGCTGAGGATCAGACATCCACACCACCCACGTTGCAGGACAGGGAGGGTAGAAAAGACCAACTTTGGACTAGTCCTGTCCCGGTCTCTGACTGCCTGTACACTGGCTACTAGAGTGCAGGAAGAGTATTCCAGGAACACATCTCTTAAATTAGTCTCATCCAAAAGGAATCCAGTTAGTGCTCCAAAACCTCTCCACAACACAAATCAAAGCACTGTAAGTAGGGATGTTCAGAATGCTGGCTTCAGATACGTAGCCATGAACTGACAAACTAACATATTAACGCAGCCACATCTTGCAGGTCTGGGGGGACAAGTTTTAGGAGTAACACTGGAACAATCTGACTGCACTGCTCAAAACCATTCTCACTGCCAAGTCTGCAAAACCCAGGCAAGAAGTGCCAGAATGGGTTCACTCAAGAACAAAACAGTTGGTATGGAGAACAGATAAATACCCAAAAAGAGGGACTTTTCAAAACAAAAAAATCCAAACCCAAACTACACACACGCACACACAAAACACACCCCACCAAAACAACTACAACCCCCTAACCTAACAAGCAATCAAAAAACCCCACAACCCAGAAAATCCAACCAACCAAGCCAATGCAAATAGGCAGCATCTCAGAAAAAGCAAACAGCAGGCAATTCACTTCTGGGTCACCAGAGAAGCAAGAGGTCTGAGACCCCTTAACCAAGATCTCTACCAGACATGAATACAGTCTCGATTTCTACCAGTTATCATGCTACTAGGAATTAGCATGCTCACAGTAGTGTCAGGAAAAGCAAACAGCTCCACAAGTACCACAACTTGCAGCCAGGTGTATTATCTTATATTATAGATTATCTTATATTAATCTTATCTTTTTCTTTCCTAATCTGAAAGTCTTATTTGCTTCTCCATAAAGGTTCTCCTTTAGAGGAACGGTTGGGAGATGAATAGAGAAAAAAACTTCTAGTCTTTGAATCTTTCTGTTGGATGCTCTCATTTCCTTCCTCAAGATGGAATTACGATGAAGAAAATGGGACAGATACTAATTTGGGCTTGCTCCCACTGCTGGTTTCTACTCTGGAGATGGGATATATATATATATGTACAAATTTCATAAGAACCACCTGAAAATTTCAGCTGCGGTCATATAACTGAATATACTTTCTGAAAAATTCAATTTTTTTTCTCCCAATAAAATAAAAAGATAAGTCGTTCCAAGAACTAACAAGCAGACAATGGTACTTCAGTCTGAAGCATCAGCTACTTCTTAGTTAGCAATACTTGTACAAAAAAATATATATTTACTAGGTTGATGAAGAAAGATGGGCATTTATAGTAGATATTTAATACATCAGAGTATTTTTGTAATTAATGTAGTAATTAACACAACTTTGCGATGCTCTCAGTTTACATACCTGCACCAATCATGGTGATTGGAGATTCTATATATATCCATTCATCAGTATATATTCCAGAGTGAACAAAGATAAGTCCATCAAAATGAGCTTCTTGAACTCCACCAAGAGCATCCTCAATAGTATCATAGTACTAGAAGAAAAGGGACAAGTTTAGAGAAATGTCCATTTCCATTTAAATACAGATATCTAAATACTTTTAAGAACTGCTTTAGATACATACCAGCATATTTTCTCTTCCTTTGTATCTTGCAGGATTACTGTAGAAGTGTTCAGCAAAACCTGGCTTTACATGTGCTCCTTTATACTGAAATAAGGAAAAAAGTCTGTGATAAGTTTGCAGACAGGTGAGTCTGAATGCATGGACAAGAGATCTACTAATCCTCTAATTAACCAGCCATTTGCCAATATCAGTTTGTTCCAAGAGGTAAGGACCACATACTGAGCTCCCATACTAGGTACACGATTCAAAATGGCAACAGTCAAAAATGGTCTGAGCCTAAGGGAGTGATCAACTAAACCTACTTACAGTAGGCCAACCTACTTACACAGCCAGGAGCCTTGAAACCGGCTGAGAGCTTCAAACACCTTATGCACTCCACAGCCACTGTTTTTACATCCATATCTTGATTCTCCAGCAGCTTGCCACAAAACAAACTGCATTTATATGGCGAGGAAAAGAGAACCCTATACCTTCGCTTGCGATGGAATAAACAAAGAAGCCAAGTCAAGCATTTGTCCTCAACAAGTTTCTGATTTCATTAACCAATGACACGCAGCATTGTTCGATTCACTCACCCTGATATTTCTATTACTTATGTTTTTCAAATATCACACCCAGTCATTCTTACAATACCTCTGGAATCTTGGATTAGAGGTTCAATCACATGCCCTAAAGATAACTTGTTGAGCTGCAGTCACTGTGAATCACTATTTAAGCCCAAACTGGTATTACCAATATACTGTTCAGTTTACTAGAGGAAGATGCACACAAATCTGATAACCAGCACACACACTGGTTTAGTAACAGACAACAACAACAACGTATTTGCAGTTTATTTGCGAGCCACAGACCATGACAATCTTTTCCACAGAATTTCAGTGATGCAAAACACAAAGAAAACCCAAGACAGAAGAGCTGGATGCTCACGCACTTTACAATGTTGTGTCTCCCTAAAGTGTGCCTCAAAACAGGAAATAACTTCAGATTTCCCCCTACTGTGTAACACCAGAGGATCTCTCCCCACCTCCTCAGTCACATCACCTTATTTAAAGTTTAAACTCAAGTGAATCACTATTGTCAGCTCCATTTCACAAGTTGGGTTTTTTACTTTTATAAACATCTGTAAATTTGAACATAAACAAATACTACCCTTACCAGTTGCTGGAAGCTTTCTTTCCAGGGATTTGGATGTTCATATTCTTCTGGATTAATCTGATAAAATTTACCAGGTTCAGGATGCATCATGGGACGAGTGTACTCAAATACTTCCATATACAATCTTTTCCTGAGCAGAAGTGTCAAGCAAAAGAGAAAATTAATGCATTTCTGATTACTCTTTCATTTTCACGTAACACCAAAAGTTAAACCCCTTTTATTTTTTCTGGGATTTGCCAGTCTGACAGCGAATTTTACCAAGATCAGTACCCACCACTTAGACACTTCCAAAACCATTTTTCTGTTGTACTGACTTTTGTGTTTTTCTGAGAAAAATTTTGATGTGTTTCATGATTCAAGTGAAAAAGTTCTCAACATGCAATTTCCATGAAGAAATTCAAGCAGTTAGTTACAGTGTTTGTGGAATCAGAGTCTAATTGCATATTAACTACAGCATTGCCTTAACACTTACAAAAGTTAGTAGCACGAGAATAACAAACTTAAAACAAAGTGTGCCACCACCTCTTCCTCACCTTGCCAAAAAAAGACTGAAAAATGCATTCACAGAGAACAAATAATGCACTGTATTCCAAAAAGAGTTCATCAGTGAACAAATTACAGTGGTTTAAAAAGAAGAAAATGGCACACAGCAGTTGGATTCTTTTGATTAGTGCCAGAATGCAAATAATTGCAGTGTCTGAGCCTGCTGATACTAAGCCCAGACTTACAGGATGCCACTGAATCTCAGAAGCTGTAATTCATCTGACAAGACATCCCCAAAGCTGTCTTTAGGACAGAAAAGGGGCATTTTTGTGATGTTATTTTATTCTTTTTCTTTTAGTCTTTATTTTTTAAAAAGCAGCCTAAGAAACATGTTATTTTTCCCTTATAAACAACTACAAATTTAGATCCTTTTTATTCAAACTCTCAATAACCCAGAGGAAGGGTGGATTCAAATGGGGGAAAACAGCCCCAACACCCAACCATTAAACAAAACAAACAAAAATCAAATCAAACCAAACAAACAAACAAAAAAAATTAAGTAACACTATACAAAGCTTGCATCTAACATTAAGAAATATTTTATTTCTTTTGCATCACAATTCCCACTGCAGCCTGCAAAGGGTTAAAGAGGGAAGAAGAAATGGCTACTGAAGGGATTGATTTTTTTAAAACATTGTTTAACTAGTATCTGTACTACTAGAGAATCAAGTTTTACTGTTTAATACATACAATCAGACATTCATAAGTAACAAATAATGCTTAACTGAACCAGACACATTAAAATACAATTGGTTTTAATTCAACTAATTGTAACCAACATTTCAATTTTTCTATTGTACTGGCATCTTGAGCAGCACATCTAGTATTTCTGAAGATAATGAGGAATAGCTTTTCACTTACCACAAAATTGGATCGTTAGCCAGCTCACTGAAGCGTTTACACACACAAGCTGCTCTACAGAGATCCTGCTCCAGCAGGTAGGAGAAGATCTTTAGAACCACTTCATCTGGCAACTTCTCCTGAAGATACTGTTCTGCAGGTGCTGCTATTAAACAGTAATCGATATAAGATTATTGACATATTTAACCACCTCAAATTCTGACTGAAGTAGATTACCAACTTGTCACTTGAAAGATTTCCATTTAAAACGCCAATTATCTCAAAGTAGCCTTCCTTTCTTTTTTTTAAGCATGTTTCTTATAAATCTGAAGGCAAAAAATCCAGAATAAGTTACAGACTTCAAGTCCTCTTTCCAAACATTTTAGTTCACCTTTTTCTATTGGAGGAATCATTCTGTATATGACTGCAGATGTTAAGTAGGCTACTGTGCATGTTCCAGACATACTGGCTTTTCACTGCTACTACCTTCACTGTGATTCCATTAACCCACACTATCCGTAAGATAATAATAATAATGCAGTCCCAAAGCCAAAATCTCTGCAAAATGCTTTTAAATATGAAAGAATTTACTCAGAAATAGTCACTGTCTGGAAAAACTAGTAAAACTTCCTTGGTCTCCCACAAAGAAGACATTAGGAAAAGAGGACACCTGGGATGTGGGAAACCAGTACCCTGCAGTAAATCCAAAGTCTCCTCTTCCACTTACTCCCCTTTATGCTTTTTTTTTTTTTCAAATCAAAAATCTAAACCAGAAGAAGTGTTAGTCTTGCCAGCTGTATTGCTACAGAGAGGCTGGAGAAAGCAGCATTCCCATGTCATTGTGTGGAGATGTGAGTGCACTTTATTAAACCCCTGCTCTTGGGCACACGGGCACTCCACATACACCAGTTCCTTCGGGAAACCCCCACCTGTATTTGTGTTCTCACAAGACCCTTCTGTGGCAGGTATCCTCAGCGCTGGTGAGTTCTGCTTGCACAGGTCACTTGTTTGGTCAACACCTTTAAGATCCTTTCTATGATCCTAAAGGCAGAGCCATACAGAACAGCTGCCAAAGTTTAGAGGATTTGTATGCAAGGCGTTAAAAGCTCTCATCTGCTAAATGCATAGTACAATTACATCCATGTAATGCTCCTTGCATCATTTATTTTCTCCTAGAACATCTGAATCCAAGGAGCAACAGGATTGTGATTTTGGTTACTACAAGAAGACTACTGAAGTGAGCTTAAGAAAGATAACTTACAAAATGGGAGGGAACAACATTCTGAAAAACAGTATCCCCGTGAGATTTCACCCAAAAAAAAAAAGCAGCATCCCAGGACTTCCCTGGGAAAAGCTGCACAAATAAATACATTATTTCCAGCCATAGGAGAGAAAAAAGGAACTGCAAGGATCAGAACTGTGGCTTTATGAAGATGCTGAACTGTGGTCTGTAGACCACATCACCAGCACCTGTGTACTATGAGAGAACCAATTAGAGCTGTTTTTACAGGGTGTCATGCATACAGTCTCCAGTCAGACCAGGTAATAGAAATTCTAAAATATTACTGAGTTTGCAGTGCCTTTCCCTGAACCTGTTCCTTGTTGCACCACTGTATGAGTGTTCCCTTAGTGACTCCCAAATACTGATTTCCTCCAAGATGCCAGAAGGGCATTTTTTGCAGTTGACAGCTGCTCACAGCAGTATCACAGCTCACATTAAGTATAAGCTACAGGTACATGGCACTTCAATCCAACAAAAATCTATGCTGTACCAAAGTGGGAAGTGTCATCATTCCACATGCCCACAACTATTTGCTCCCATAGTATCCCCATCCTCCTACAAACTATTTTTTTATAATCAGATCCTTGTTTTGGTTCATTGCAAGCTACAGAAGTGCTACTATGGAACAAAAGGAAGGAGACAGGGATGAACATCCAGAAGTTGGCCAAAACAGTTCTCTTCAGCAATGGTATTATAATGTCAGATTACAAAATTATTTTTATTCAAAAAACAAAGCAAAAAAAGCCTTATGAGCCAGGTTAAAGCCAGTAAGTCAGTAAAACTTATGAAATGCAAGTAGTCTGGAAAGGTCTTATGCTCAAGAGACACTTGGGGAGCCCAAAGTCTGGAAATCAGAACAGCAGCCCATAAGGGGAATATGGGTGGGCATCACCAAAGAATGTCACATGCACAATCAATGCTGGTTTTTAAAAAGGTCCCTTTCCACTGGAGATATAAAGGTTCTTTCCTGTGTCAAACAGTCAGGAGCAGTTAATTCTACAATCCTAATTACCCTGGAAATGCATCATGGGATAATTGGACATTGCTTCTGAATTCATCTTTTTGTGGTAGCTTTCCAGTTAGATGTAGAGATAGTCTTCTACTGTCTTATTGAAAGCTGAAATGTGATATTGCAAATGCAAGGCAGTAAATCCTCCCAAGTCTTCCATGACCTGTCTTCTCCTTTTAACACACAAATCCCTGAGGCATATAATTTGATCTTCTTCCCAAGACAATCAGTTACTTCAATAAGCAACCTGCAGATTTTTTTCTTCCTCTAAGTTTATATATGTTAGGACCTTGAATAATTCTTTATTGAAGAGGGTAGCTCACTAATGTAGTGCCTCCCACTGCTCCAAAGTTCATACTCCTGTTTTCCTCCCTAGGCCCTATCTCAAAATGAAAATTGAAATCCAGATGTGTTTCCTTACTGCAAGGGACAAGGACCAACTTTGAAAGCGTCAAAGCATTTCCTGAAATAAAAAAAAATACTTTTAAAGGCCTCAGTAAACCCCCTCAAGCCCTGCAATTTTTCAAGCAGTATTTACATAGAAAATTAGGCACTGTTTTCAAAATGAAGATGATGATTTTACACGTGTTTGCTATCCTCACTCAGTTTTATCCAAAATCCTGTAGAAGTGAGCAATTTAACTTAAATTGTCCTTCTGCTCAATTAAGTAGGGGTTGATTTAAAACTTCTCCACTTAAATCACTGATACAGTGATTACTAGGTGAAACTCTCCAGTATAACTTGAAAAAGCTGATTTGCTTCTTAGTTACGACTCAAATTTCCTCTGCATCTAAGAGAGAACTACATGCTTTTGTTCTATAAATCCACACTCCACATCTTGGGTATCTTTTAATAATGTCTCAAAGCAAGGATGCAATTGATGTGTTCTTCCTCTCAGTTTATAAAAATAAGCCAAAACCATTTAAAAGGCTTGTCTGGCCCCCAAATCAGAAAAATTAACGTGCTCCTATTAATGACAGTTTTATGCCTATTGACAAAGTGAAGGTTAAGTACAAAATGCATATTCATATTAAAAAACCCCCACAGTTTTCCAAATAAGTGTCAAAACCAGACAAGAATAAAAATAAAAACAAAGTGCAAGAGGTCATCGCCAATCTTTATCTTTGCTCTAACGTAAGTTGACAGTTGAACTATTTATGATTCAGTAAGTGCTAATGTACTGCACAACTGAAAATCAGAAACACATCTGGTTATGTCATTCTGTTTCCACAGGATATGCGTGAAGCTAATTCAGTTTCAGTTTTGATCATTTACTAGATAGGAATTAGCAAAGTAATACCAAGAAAAGGGGCAGGGAAAGCTGCCTGAAAGTGAATTCCCTTCTTTGTACAAAGACCAAGAATGCCACCCCAAGAATCTCAAATTGCAAATTATGTCTTGTATGGGTACCTTTTTTGTCCACTTTTGTGGAGAAGATGGAGACAAATAGCTTCTACTCTACAAGGAGGTATTTAGTAAAAAATCTTTTCTTGTTAAGAAGCAGAAATATGTCAGAAACATGGCATGTACTGTTCTTGGGAAAATATCTTATAAATCAATGGGAAAAGACAAAAATAAATTTTAAAAGTCAGTAAGTTCTGTAAACTATGAGTTATGCTTGTTCCTGATGTACAGTACAATCAATGAGTGATCCAGTAACCTGCAGTCTCAGTACGTACTGCAAAGCCGTAGTTCAGGGAAAAGGGAAATTTAAAATAGCAACACTCCCAGCAGAACTAAAGCTGAAATCAGTATTAAAATAAGGAGTAGTCTTCTGTTTTCCAACTACTGCCTCCACTCCAGTTGGAAACTCCAATTGACTGGCATTTCTCTTTCGACTCCACCAAATTTTCCTCAACTCAGAGTCCACACAAAAAGGAATGGTTTTCCACCAAGACATTTTCCTGTGTTTCCAGTCCCATGCCTTCATTTCATCTACAGTTCTAAAATAAATCAACTGTACACAAGAATACACAATCTCCACTGATGAGGAAGTCTCATGCTTACAACTCAATTCCAACAGCTATGATTACCTATGCCAACAAAAAACAGGGTGGGAGGGGTTTGTGTGTTAAAATAAATCTCACCACAATCAATACTTGTAGAAATTTAGAGGAATCTCTCAGAAACTCAAGAAAGAAAATAACAAAACTCCATCACCTGTACTGGGAAAGAGATTAATTGCAAATGGGTTGTGGAGGACACTCCCTTGTTAGATTGTGACTGGTTTGAATACAATCTTAAAAGTAAAATTGTAACAATTGTACAATTGTAACAACTACTCTGTTAATTCCATGCTAGAGAAGCCTCAACAATCCCTGTACTCTCCCCACACGAGCTCAAGAATTTAACAAAAGGAATGCACAGCGAAAGTGTGGAGAATTCCTTTGGAAATCAGTGTCATTTGTGCTGTAAGCTGTACCACAGGACTCAAGTAAAGCTACACACCTTCACTTAAGCAAAGAGGCGAGTAAAAGCACAATGAAAAATACAGCAAGAAAGTGAATGACATGGAAAAAAGCCTAAGAACTGGCAAGAGAAACTGAGGCCGTGTCAAGATGACTTTGCACAGGGCTTCAGATAGCAAATCAGGAAATGAATCAAAGCAAAATGACACAGGCTGATGTCCAATTGGTTCTGGCTATTTCAAGGATATAAATCTGAGATTAAATGGTTCTTAAACAGCTGCTGAAATCAGGAGTTAATCAAAGAGAGGGAGAATGAAACAGCGGGAAAGAGACAGAGTTTGAAAGATAAAATCTACACTATGGAGAAGGTGAGGAGCCAGAAAGAGCAGACCTCAACAGAAGCAATGAAAGCAGACCAAAGCCTTGAGCCAGCTGCTCAGTTTTACTTCACAATATTAAGGGAGACATGGATTAAAAAAAAAAAAAAAAACACACAAAAAAACCCAACCAAACCAAAAACCAAGAAAAGCAACAGAAACCACATCAATGGGAGTTGGCGAGAATTGGTGTTGATTTTCCAGGGAAAAGTGACAGCAGATCTCCTGGAACCAAAGAGTGTGTCGGGAAACAAAAAGGTATAGAAGTGGAGAGACTGAAAACTACACAGAGAAAAAGTACAAGTAGGGTATGTGTGCCTGTGTATATCTATGATGTGGGTACACACAAAATACACACACAATATAATTATATACACACGTATTGCACATGTGTGCCTATTATACCATGTACATATACTGTAGCTGTGTGCAAAAGTATATGCACATCTATATATATAGGCATATGCATATTTTTATTTAAAAACACACAAACTCTCTCCACAATTAAGTGCTATAACAACATACCAGAACTACGTCTAAACAATACCATCAATAGGAGAAATGGTAAGTAAGGCACCATTGCAGCCTTACTGCTCCCAGCAGTAACTTAGATACAACTACACAGCATTGTGAGGAGAATAAAAAACAACCAAAACCTGCCTGCAGTGAAGCAGACAGACTAAAGAATCAGATTCTAAAAATTCTGATTAAAATCATCATTCCAAATTTGAAGTTCAGAACAAGCCAGTTTTGGGGATTTTCCACTACTGTTTCTTAGCTGGAGAGCACACAGGAAAGGTTAAGTTTGGGGGTGATGTGTGGGGTTGCATGTGAAACTAAACTGTCCTTCTCTCTCACCCCATTTTTAGTACAAAGTTATTACCTGATAAATCCTGGGATTTTCCAGATACTCTAGCACGTTTTGCTCGGTGGCCAAAGTTTTCAGTAGTTGAAGTGGAGGCACCCTTTAGTGAAATAAATAAGAATTAGTTCAGTCACTAGGTAACTTGTGAAAAATACTAAATTAGTATCATATTCTTGAATCAGTAAGATTTCCTTTACAATTAAAAACAAAGAGGTTACCTCCATACTGCTCTTTGTAGGGCAAGCTGTTCTTTTAGGTAGAAGAGTTTTTCTGCGAAGTTGGTATGGACTATTTTGTGCACCAGGACCTGATTCTTCTGCAACCATATCTGCAGGTACATCATCATCTGTAAACAAAAAAAGAAATTTGATAATTGGAATTTTAATTTTGTTTTATACCAGGAAAATGCTTCAGAAATTTTCTGGTAAGTCAGGAGGGTGGGGAGGAAGTGCAAGAGAACAGAAAAGCTCTAGTTAAAAAAAAAACAAACCAAAAAAACCCAGAATATACACAGCATACATAAAGCTACATGAGACACCTAGGCTTTTGGTTTCTCTGCAAGCATTTAATTCACTACACTAATTCCATCACCTCATTACCTCAAATTTTTCACCTAACACAATCAGCAGAACAAGGAACGCGGGATTTCAATTATTAACTAGATGTTATCAAGAAATCCTTTAGTAAACATAACATTTAGTACAAAACTCAAGGCAGAATTTTCCTCTAACATTTCAGGAATAGCCCAGGACAGCATACAGAACCTTCTGTAAAATAGAGGTAGCTTTAAATACATCCTCTTCACCTAAATTATACGTTAGAAAACTAAGAGCATATTTTCTCCCTGCCCCCTAAAAAAAGAAGTGCAGAAAGTGTGATGAGAATAATTTTAAAGTTTTTGATTCACTACTTTCAATTTTCCCTATTCATATATTTATGGAACATACTTGAAATAAGCAAGGAATAATTACTTATCACTGCATGCCCTATAACCAGCATTACATTATAAAGTTACAAGAATTTTAAAAAGGCCAGGAAAAAAAACCAAACAAAAAACCCAAGAAAATAAATTTAAGCCAACTCCACTGAAGTAAAAGGTATACTTTTTGCAGGTGCTTAACTGTGAGAAAAAAATTTTGGATTTCCTTTTCATTTTAATTGGTCTTTTGTTCTTAAGCTGGGCAAAATGTGATGTGGAAGTGATAGCCAGAAAAGCAGTGCTGCAGAGCCAGCAGTTTTCCTAAATATATTAGGTTGAGAAGAGACTGATGTAAAAAAAAAAAAAAAAAAAAAAAAAAAAAAAAAAAAAAAAAAAAAAAAAAGCCACAAAAAAGCCCCAATATCCCACCATAAAACTCCCCTACCCTTCCAATATTAAAGTAATTTGTTTAAAACACAAAGAAACAACTCTAAAGAGACTCTCTTACATTTCAAAATCTTAATATCATGATTTTCCTAAGGGGTTTTTGGTTTAACAATAATTACAAAACTGGATTACACATACCATCAAAACAATAAAACTCTGAGAGAAAAACCCCCCACACTAATTCAGCGTCCTCCTGCTCTCTTATGGTGCCATTTTTTTCTGTTCCCTAGCTGGTTTTTATAAATTGCAACCTTGCCATGTACCGTAACAGATCACAACACTGCCAGGACATCTAATTGAGGACAGAATCTGGTACAAAGACGAAGTTCACTGGTGGTACATGTGCAACTTCACACAGGCAGCTCAAAGCAATCTAGGAGAGCTTCAGCAGCTCATCAATCCACCTGGAAACCAACCTGCAAGTACCACCTCCGTGATTAGCTTTTGGCCAGCCCAGCACAGCCACGAGGGGACAAGACCACATGACTGGCAAGAACCACCACCTCCTTTTGCAGCACAGGTTTTAGGGACAGAAGTGAATGGTGGAACTTCTACCAAGACCCACCACCTTTTAAAACAGAGACACCTCTGTAACTTCACCTACAAGATGGCTCAGTCTTCCTGTCTGCTGCTTACAGAGCACACCTCACTAGCAGCTGAACACTTCTACCTCAGAAGCCTAAGTAAGCATGAATTACGTAAAAAAACCTAAAGAACACTGACACACGACCAGCAGTTTTCTTGTGGAGTGTCTGGCCCAGTGTTGGCATTGTGTGCCTGTGGGAGACTGCTGACCTAAGAGCAGACCCACTGCATACTCATGATTCAGTCGCCTGGTTTTACCTGTTTCTTTTCATCCCTATCAAAAACACCCCACCAATTTCACAAGATATCAACAGGCAGAAGATAGCAGCCTCCCCTGGCACACCAGAGCTGAAAAAGAAGCAGAGGGTGTAAAGCAGGCCCTGCCAGGAAAAATTCAGGCACCACCACCAGTCCGAAGGCTCTCTCATAGCAAAACACCCAAACGTACTCAAACATCGCCACACAGATCTACTCTGCACTCCTTGTTTCTATTTTAAATTTGATACACTAATTATGATTTCTGTTGCTAACATCTTCCAGAAGCTAACCAGGGACTTTGAGTGCTGTGTCTTAAAGCCTCTACTGCTCCCCTACTTTGCATTAAAGACACAAGATGACTGTCAGCAGAGCTGGTTTTTTCCCCCTATTCTGGATGGTCGGTACAATAGTTCAAAATTGCCACATGAGACACAGCAAAAGCATCACAAGCAAAGACAACAGGAAAAAGAGAAAAATAAAAATCAAAGCACAGAATTTTGATCCCTCAATAGGTGATGAAAAGGGCACAGACAAACCCCAATCAGGTCTTCAGAAGTAAACCCATGGAGGCCACAAAGGACAAAACATATTAGTGCTGGAAAGAGAAGGCAGAAGCCTGAGGGGGAAAATGGCAGTAAAGGTCAGTTTGGCTGAAACACTGAAGGACTGGGTAAGCAGAAGAGAAATGTATTCATTTTCTTGCAGTGGTTTTAGGAAGATGGCAGGAGTCCCGCTCAAAGATCACTTTTCTAGCACAGACGACATTAAGGGATATGCGCACGTTCACTCACGCTCACCGCGGGTATCAGAAGAATTAAAATCTTCCTTTTTCCATTTGAACAGCAAGTAAGAGGAGGGAAGGGTAGCAAGGGAAAGCAAGAATCCATATGGCATGGGAGGCAGAAGGGTGCCCAGCACACACGAGCCAAGGTGCCCTTCACTGCTGAGCAGTGCCAGCCTGGGGGCACCGGTCCATGTGGCCGTGCACCTGGAACGTATGGTGACACAGGCTCCTGAATTGTGGGAGCAGCTCACAGGGAGAAGGTGCTTCAGGAGCCAAGATCCTCTGGCCTGGCCCTGCCCCCAACCTACTGACAGGTTGACACGTCACCTGCACAAGTGACGTGCTTATGGAAGGATAACCACAGTCAGGTGAGCTGGATGACATCTTTCTCACCAACAGTTTTTGCCACACATCTGAGGGGCTGCTGCACAGATGATTTCTGACACTTCAGGAACAACAACTGATCGTGTTTTTCCAAGTGCAGCCTGTGTACTGCCAAGTGGAACGCTACCAAGAAACCTGAAGGTCTTGAGCGATCCTTTACAGAAGTAGCCTCAGTGCTTGTTTTTAGCCTTCCAAACGCTCCCTGCAAGCTCTGAACAGACTAAACCAGCTACAGGGGGAGCCTTCAGAGAAATGTTGCTCACAAAGTAGTATTTCCCCAACACTGCACATTATCCTTCCCTGAGCAAGCAATGTAACAACTCTTAAAAAAGACTGAGAACTCCAAGAGCTCTATTTTGAAAATCCTTCCCTAAAAACCACTTAAAACGTATGCTGTTTCAAAGCAGAAAAATCTATTTTAAAATACAGAACTTCAGTGCCTCCAAAATATTTTGAAAAACCTAATTTTGAAGTGTGTCAGCTAAACATACATAGAAAGCATTATAATCACATTTGTCAATGACAGAAGCATAAAAGTCAATAAACAAATTTGGAAGAATGTGTGTGTAATATTAATATCCTCACACAAATACCTGCTGAAATGACTGCCAGATGCTGTCACAGTCTTAACCAAGCCATATACATCTGCAGTTTTTAAGAAATTAAATTAAGTTGAATCTGCTCTCAAATAAATATTTACCTGAATATTTTACACCAATTATATTGTATAGTAAGATAAAATAATTTCAAACAAAATCATGTTTATTGAACTTTGTGACACTGACAGGTCAAAACCTAAATTTAAATTAAGAATTATCTCAGTTCATAGTGCAAAATGACTCTTGAAACCTGAACCATATACAAGCTTTAAGACTCACAAAAGACCAGTAAGGGCAAATACTGCCATGAGGGAAAGAAAAGAAATCTGCCATTCTGGCAACTGCTATAATCAGTGGAAGTGATTATATGGAAGTGAGTACATTAAAATGCTATGGAAGTGAGTACATTAAAATAAAGAAAAAAATTAAAATGACACAATCAACTTCTTCTGTTTCATGAAGACATTTTAAGTTACAGAAAAGTGACAAAGGGTTGTCAAAATAGTTTATTTATTGAGAAAAAAAAAAAACAACAAAACCACCTACAGATTACTTCTAGTGAAAGTTCATCACGTCAGCAACACCTTTTCCAAAACATCTGCATATGATGTAGTTTCATTTCTACCTTATATGTGTTCCATTAATATTTCCAAAAATCATCTTACATATAAATGACAAGTAGAGTGAAGATAGTAAGGTTGATAAAGCTTCTTTTTTTTTTTAAAGGTATTAAAACCCCCCCAAATTGACTCATTGACTCAGCAGTTAAAAAGGAAACAAGGGGGACTCAAGGGAGGCAGTTCATATACTAACCTGTAGGATTTAAATCACTTCAGTTTTAACATTGCAGCTTCACATTTTTGTGCTAATTTTCCACATCTTCTCCAAATGGGGCAGGAGGAACAAAACAAACCAAACAAAAATATTTGTAGTCAAGAGAAGCAAAAGACTGGGGGTGGCAGATATTTCCAGACAGACACAGTATTGAAATTGTTCCTGCAGACTGGGGGAAGAAAGTAGTGGGAAACATAACCAACCAGTTTTAAAATAGAAAAATCCAAATCAAACTGGGAGTAGATCCTAAAAAAACAGCTCTGAAAAATAAAGTTAATCCATATTGAACCTATTTGAATGAAGCCATAATTCATCTTGCCTATCAAACAAATTTCAACAGTAACAAGAGTTCATTACACATTGTCTTTAAGTAGAACTAGTACAACTTCAGAATGAAATAATAAACTATTAAGATAAAAAAACCCCAATACTGTCAGTCTTCTTAATTAGAAGAAAATCTGAGTAAAGCAACTAAAATGTGAACTGATACAGTTCACTTGCTTTGGGTAGAGCGAATCTTGCCATAAATTTGGCAAAACATGGATAAGGCATAGTGCCAACCTGTGAGATGACAGTTCCAAATACCTCATTGCTGGATTAGTTCAAAATTGCAACAGAGAAGAACAAGTTTAAGGGAGTAAAGAAGGAAGGTACACCCAACAGGACCAGCAATAATGGCCAAAAAACTTACAGAACACAAATACAAGGCAGGAGTTCTGTATTTGCACATACAGTAACTGCAAAAACATTAACATCTCTGTAACAAACTGTCCACACAAAAAATAAGCAGAACACACCCACCCACCATTTTTCTTTAAGGAGCAAAGTCTCTGGGAGTGAGCTGTTAAATAAATGTATGTAGCAGTGGTGTGACTGACACTCATCCTGTGTCCTTGCAAACACTCCCAACAAGTGGCTGACACTCAAAAGCAGACACAGTACCAAAACATGATACTGAGTAAAGAAATTGTACGTTCTACCCTGCATCTCAGAGCAAAGGTTTCTCACACTAGTAGAGGCTTTCCCATGGATTCCAGACAGCATCTGAGGGTTAGTTTAAATTATGGATGGCTTAAGGTTGCTTTTGAAAACCACTAGCTAGGAATACCACTCCCATGAAGGGAAGAAGAAAAAAAAAATACAAGAGTGAGAAAAATGACGTGCAAAAGTCATTGAGCCCAGATTCAATGTGTCCTCAGGGCAGGAGAATTTTGGTGGTCCTTCACTGTCAAGTTCCACTTCTCCAAAGTGAATTTCTAAACAAACCAAACCCAAATAAAAAGCCCCCCAAAAAACAAGAGGCATGTATAGAGCTGTTCCCTTCATTTTATGTTTAATGTTAAAAATACAATATTAAAATAAGAAATAGCTGCAAATTCATTTACTACTAACACCAAAGAGTTTAATAAATACTGTAATATATTTTCATTATCATTAGGGAAAGAAACCCTGCAGTATTTTCCCAAGCAAGATCCAAAGCAGCTCAAGTCACAGAAAGATAAAATCTAAGAGGTGGTATTTTTGTAAGGTTCTAATGGCACTGCTCAACGAGAAGGATTAACCTCTGACAGGAGTCAAAGCTGTTTGGAACTGGAAGAGACCCTGCAAGAAAAAGATTCAGAGACAGATCTCTACTCAGAGCAGCTCTCAGCTGGGAAAGGGGACAGACCTAACATTAAAAATGTATGCTTTCTTAAAGACTACGGAAAGATCAGACTTGCCGAACACCATATGGGACAACAACTAGACACAATAACCATTACTGACTACTAGAATATTTTAAATATACATACAATTTCTTACTGATAATAAACCAGAGATACATAACACTACACAAGCCTACTGCAACTTTTACCAGTTTATTTAATAAACAAAAAGTATTTGGAATACCTTGAATTTTTCCTGTATAGAAATTCTTTCTTAAATTGAAAGAGGAAAAAAGTTACGCTTAAGCTAAAAGTCTCAGTACTTGTACAGAGTACAATAAAAAACCACATAACGCACCACCCTCACCCCAAGAACCAAACAGCACCTTTCTGGAATTTACATTTTAAGCTTTTAAACATTGATACCCAAACGGGACATTGGAAATAGGTCGTGCAGTCATCGTGGCCTAAAAAGAGTAAGAATAGATCAGACACTCAAACTCTACCTGTATTTGTTCAAAAGCTTGTGTTAGTTTTACCGCACATGTAAATTATTTTCTACAAGGAGAAAAACAACTACTTCTAGCTACACTGAGTTTCTTAAGGCTTAGATTATTTCTTGTGATAAACAAAAGTTAATTTCCCTAAGAGGCTAAGAATCTGATCTTTTCTCCTCAGCACACTTTGAAGCCCACTATAGCAATGCTCACGTAGGTCTCTCAAATCACATGGGAGAGAAAACACTCCTTCAAAGGTCTGTCAGGTCAAGTGGCACCCTCGAAATGCTGCACATGCTAAAACACAGCTTACACAGCAAGGCACAAACTTCAGTTCTTAGAGCTGGCACAAACCAGACAAAGTGAAAGGAGACAACTGGGAAAGAAACTGGCTGCAAGCCCAAAACTTGTCCCCACCTGTTTTTCTTAAAAAATTATCTACAGTCACAAACAGCTATTCACATCTTTAAACCTCATTCAGTACAGAGTTCATGGTCCAAAACCATGTAGCACAAAAACCATGTGTGAACACTAGTTAAAAACCCCTCCAGGTACTCCAGAATATTTTCCTTTTCGCAAGTCAGGAGTAAAAAGTGGTAACTAGGATTTGATGAAAAATTCTGGTTTCTTTCCACAACCACACCTCCAAAAGAGATATTTAACATCAGGTTAAAGATTGAATTTCTAAAGGAGTACATTAACATGCACATTTTTATTAGACATACAGAATAACTGTGCAACTACCTGCATACTTGAGCTGCTTGTTAGATAACTCGTTTTAGAGAGGGAAGAAAAAGATCTTCTTTTTAGAATAAGCAGCTCTAATCATCAGCACTAGCATGTAGAACTGATGAACTAGAATAAGGAGATAGATTTTTTTTTAATTATATTGTTTTCCCAAACTGCTGATAACTGTATTACAGCATCATATATAACATTTAGCAAAGTAATAAACAAATCTCCAGGTGGCTGCCTTGCAATTATTTTATTAAAAGAACTGCCCTTCCTGCTTAATAGGCAGCTTGACTTCTGCTCTGACAAGCTTTCATTGAGAAGGGACAAGGATCCCTTTTTGGGTGCATTCCTCATTTATAAAGCAACACTTTCAAAGCTGTGGCCTTGCCGCACGGTTGCTCGATGTCACAGTGAAAAAGCTGACCAAGTAGATTTTAAGAAATATATTCAGAAATATACATTGTTTAAGAGCCTTTCCTATGTAGTGCTTAAGAGCCTTTTCTTATTATATTTCTGAGTGATACTAAATAAAATAGACTTTATTACTACAAGCTGGGGGGGGGTTCTGTCTGACTACTGACTCAAGATTCCAACTAGGACCAATTAAAATTTCTACCTGGTCATACTGCTTCATTTGTTAGAGTAGTCAAATCAGCAGCCTCAAAGGTCACCTCCCTTTTTGGCTGAAATACAGTAACTGTGGTCTCATTAGAAAAGCACAGCCAGTGAGAACAATAAAAACACACTGAAAGAGGTTCAAGTATCCCCACTTTGTCCTGACCAGAAAGATGTTTCTGATCAACTCACCTTCAAATTCAGGCAGTACTTCAAGGTGCCTGAACACAGAGGTGAGAATGCAACCCTGTGACCACACCCTTGGTGCCTACAAAAATGCCACCTTACCAGGAGACTGTCTCTCAGACAGGAGGAAATTACAGATTCTCCAATAGCAACACAAAGTGACCAGAACAGACACACAGAGGGATTGTGGAACCAGTCACTGGTACTTTAAAAAACACAAAACCAACCATCAGCAAAACAAACTAACAAAAAAAAACCCCAAGCTACCACCACAACCAAAAAAAAAATAATTTTAAAGAAACGGAGAACTCAAGTTTCACAAACAATGATGTCAGTAAAACGGCTGGACATTGACAGGATGAAAACCAGCCTCTGAACCTCATGAGAAGAATATTCTAATTAGCATATGTAAACTAAATATGATATATTTTGTGAGGACAGATTATTTCTAATAAGAAGAGAGTAGCTGAACTATGAAGCAGAGAGCTTGCCTTCTTTAATTAGACTGAAGTCTGAATATTCTTGACACCAATATCTCAAGAAAAATAATTAGAAGTTTGTAATTTCCTGTTTTTATTAACTTCTGGCGGCAATTATTTCCAGCCTCATCTCATCCTGCATTATGAGTAACTGCCTTTAGCACTGCTGGAACTGAGGAATGAGCATGACACTCAACTCCAGTTGAGTTTCTGATATCTTTGAAAAAAATGAGTGCAAACCCACAGTGTAGGAATGAGTAAATTCAGTTAGAATACTGAGATTTCATTAATGAATCTACAATTTACACTTCAAATTTTCTATGGTCCATAACTGATCTATTTGCTGAGCTTTTCTGTGATGCACAGGAAGTCAAGAGAAAGATGGCTCCCCTTGAAAGGACAGGAAAGTTTATGTGTAATAAAACTATCTACAAGTCTCAATATGAATTAACACTACTGCAACTTTTCAAGCACAACCTCCGTAAAACACCATCTCAGGGCACAGTCATTTCACCAAATTTTCAGGAAATGAAAGCCTCTAACAGATTTCTCTGCCATAAGCCACATCTGCAGAACACTGTTGTAACAAAGGCAGGAAAAAAAAAATCTATCTCCTGCTACTAAGAGCAGTGCAGATTTGGAGATACTTGCCATGCAAAGCCATCTGCCTTATGTGGACTTTCCATCAGAAGTGACTGACATCTATCACTACATTGGCCCAGCTGAAACCTTGTTATGTCAAGGAGCAGTTTTGATGAACCTTTGGAAATTCCTAGTTTAGGATTTCAGAATTTTAAAAGTGTTTATGAAATGCCTATCATGACAAGGCGAGGCAGTCACAGATCTGTCTTGCAGTGGCAAAAGAGCTGAAGGAAAAAAAAAAGGCAACCAAGATGAAAGGCCAGACAATTCTTTTTGCATGCTGGGGACGAAGGGGGTACAGTCAGTGTTAACTCATCCAACAAAGAAGAGAGAGGATGAAAAAGTATATTAATAGTACTTTATAGCTTACTGGGTTCGGCTCTCATTCTTCCCTTTCTGTATCCTACTATTATGTTAAATCATAGGAAGGAAAAAAAATTTTAAAAAAATGTCAAGATCCAGGAGCCATCAACTTCAGCACTTCATATGTTTAAATGTAACCAAAAAACAAAGGGTCACCAAGGAAATCCTACTTCGATTTCTGACTTTGTATAGATCCCAAATAACATTTTATCATAGCCTTCAGAAACAACATAAGCCAACAGACCATGACACGCAGTTTTCTGGAGAAATCCATACATGGATTGGCAAATACAGACTGTACCAAGCAAAGATTCCAAGTCAACCATTAAGTCTACGAAGAAGCAGAGAAACACCAAACAATCCAGAGGAAAAATATGGACCTTGAAACTTCTGAAAGATAAGTGGGAAGAAAGCACACCTTGTGCTAATACTTCTCACAATTTGGGATATCCAAGAGCATGTCTCTAGAAAAAGATAACTGTGTAAGCTGCAAAAGGTAAAATATTAATTCTGCTACCTCTTTTGGCTATTTCCCCTTCCTACTACAATGATATTAAACATGCATTCTACTTTCTCCTCCTGCCCTAGTACTACAATCAACACTTACACAGTATTTCAAGTGTTACAGCTGAAATGAAAAACAAACAAAACCCAAAGAAAATCCAACACATACACCCCTCAAAGAAACTATGAAATACCACTATAAGAACAACTAGCAACAGTATACTGAAAACTTAAATACATTAGACTGGAGAGGAAAAAAAAACAACCCTCATTACTTCCCCTCAAATTATTGTTTTTTTACTCACTAAATAGACAGACCCCCTTTTACAATATATAGTTATTTTTCACATGACTTTCAGTAAGGTTGTTTAATGATAATTATGCCAGAAACATGCAAGCATTTGTTACCCTTGAATTAGTCACAAGTATGTTGTATCTAATATACTTTGTAGTCAGGCTGAATTTTGCAAGCCTACCTGTGGCAAGGTTTGCACCACACCAAGCCAGACTTATCTGAATCCCTACTTACTCTGAAAACTTTTCTCAAGGACTGTTCCTATTATTCTATCCCTTGAATGATCAACTCCAAAGTGCCTGTCAGGAGCAGGAAAGCATAGTTCTGTTTAGCTTCAGGGAAATAACTGAGAAAACAACACGTGAAACCATAGTAAATGCAAGTACCATCAGGGTGCAGGAGGAAAATGTTTTGTTACTCATTACTTATTTGCCAGCATATATGTTATTAAACGAGTTAAGAAATCTGTCGTCAAACTATAAAACACCACTGCAGTAGGCAACTTCTGATTCAAAACCTAATTTGTTAAGAGCTACAGTAAAAAATAAAAAACTGCTGTCAACACCAAATACTGTAGGACTAAGGGCCAACAGTCTACTTAGCCCAGGCTGCTTTGAGAAAGGAAGGAAAGTAAATCCTACACAGAGAACAACTATGCATATTCAAACCTTCTACTCTGGGAGATAAAGATTAAAGAGCTTTTCTACCAAGTTTTATAATATTAATACATGATACAAATACAAATTGCAAGAACAGGATCATCTGTTTTCCACTGCCAACATGTGTTGCACAACAAACATCAGGAAGGCTGAAAAGAAGGTTCTGTATTATATGTTCAAGGAAATTGCAGCACAGGGAGGACACTCTGTTCTTCCCTGCCCTGTAGACTAAGGATCTCCTAAGTACCCCAATCCAGAAGTTACTGCTCCTGGACATCTGGAGGGGGAAAAAATAAAATTACATTCTGATTTTTTATTAGAAAACCAAATGGCACAGTTTTGATATATTAATCAAGTTTTTACGTTGGCTGGTTGGTTGTTTTCTCTACTTCTAAACAGAACTTTTTTTAAACCATGTAATTTTTATAGACACATACTTCTTTTTTTACACCTGAGCACTGTGCAAATTCTGTACACGTTGCCCAGCCCATTCCACAGCACTTCATAACCAACCACCCTACACCACTTACCTAGTTTTAACTTTCCCATTTTCAACTGCAATGAAAACATGCTGTCAGATGCTGACTGATGATGTATTTTTACCATTAAAAGCAGTATCATGCATGAAATGCTGCATCAATGAACTTCTAAAAGCCTTTTTTAAGCAGCTATTAAACTTCCATTAGTATTTTCTATTAACACTGTCATTTCACATTGTGAGGAGCTTTTAGATACGTACATAAACTCATGTGTAAGTGCATCTGAACTTCAGAAATAGGTTTCTAATGTGCAATACAACTGATTTCGTCACAGGAACTCTGTTTTCAGTAAAACTTCAGAGGCTACAACACCAGCAGCTGCAAATGTCAGGGTGTGGGGGTGGAGGGCAAAAATCTGTGTATTTGGCTGTTAATTATGTCTTTTGGTAACTAATAACACTAATTGCAGGTACATTTTTCCAGAAAAATTTTGAAGTAAAATGTAATGGCAGCTTAATTTAAGAGCTTCCAAATTGAGACATTTTTGCAGTGAATGCTCTTAAGTTTAGAACTCTGCAGACAATGACCTGCATCTTGATGATCTATTCTCAACTACTGACAATTTCATTACAGCAACAACAACAAAAAAATCTAGCTTCTTTTCTCAGTATCTCTCAGCTGTTTTTCTCATTGTCCCAAATTGGCTAAAGTTCTGTTACACTAAACAATATGGAAACGCCCATCTTAAAAAAAAAAAAAAAAAAAAAAAAAGCTTCTTAGATTCTTCCCTGGCAAGTGAAGTAGATGCCTATTATTTGCATTTCAAATTTATTCTTAACAACACTGAGCAACAATAAAGTTCAAGCAGGCAGAGCAAGCCTAAGTCACAAAACGGAAAGAAACTACTATTTTTTCATATTGTTTAAACTATCCAAAAGTACTGAAGTTTTCAACAGGGTTGTTTTTCTTCATCCACTGCCTTTTACGTCTAGTCTTTCTATATACCTGCAACAGAATCCTGACCTTTTCCTTTTCTTAAACAGGTCCTTCTGCTCATGCACCTGAACTCCCACTTTTAGTTTCTCAAGTTCTGAATATTCACCCATTTTAAGACCAGACAGGACAGGTTTTTGTCATTTATTCCATATCCATTTTGAAGGTCTGAGCCACCACACTTCCTACAAACTGCCTATAATTTGTCATGCCACAGTATGGTAAATGTGTATTCAAAAAAGTATTTTTCAGTAATGTGTAATAACTGTAAAAGGTGTTTGAATGCAACAAAAAACAATAGGGAAACAGTATGGTTGAAAAAAAGAGTACAGTAACACAGCCCCTTCCAGACTCTTAAAAGCCCTTCACTACACACAGTAATCCTGTGTTGTGAGCCATTAAGACAGATTGAAAAAGCCATCAAAAATAAACCCTGTGCTAGAAGGCCACAAGGACATAAAGAGATCTTAAGAGGAAGAAGTGTTCTTTAACACTATGCCCTCCCCCCCCCAAAAAAAAACAACAATCAAAAAGATCATCTAGAAGTTGCATATTGAGATGGTCAGTTTTCTCCTTTCATATCTGGATGCTTCCATCACTATCCATCTGCCTCATGTATTTTCTCTCAGACATAGACACAAAGCAGGGTATTTACAGACCAAGACACTCTGGAGAGTCAGTGGACAAAACATAGGCAGAAAAATAGGGAATCATTAAACTCCTTTTTTTGGTTACTTTACCTGCATTTCCTGATTTTTTTTCCAGAGAAAGATTTAAAAAAATTGAAAAAGACTGATAAGAGACTATTGAAACATGTCAAGATGTGCCACAGTAGCTGCCCCACGGTGAGGACCCCCTCCATCCCATGACTAGTGCTGACTATCCCTCAGCTCCCTTATTCCCAACAAACCTACGCAGTTTGATCCTGTCCCTTTCAGTACTTTTTAGTGTTGATGAAGGTTAAACACGTGAAGAATAAAAATGCAGTTGTGTGCATATGCACAGCTGTCGAGGCATTCTTCTGGAGACAAATCTGATACGTAAATATGCAGAAACACATCGTAAGAGAAGAGTCACAGGTGTAGAGATCTAAAACAGTTCTGAACACACTGATCCACCAGAAGAGATGAACACCTCTAATTCAGATAAACTGAATAAACTGTTTTGTACATCAATGGCCTAGGTCGGCCACAATACCTCGGTTGAAGAGGGCTGCCACTGCATAATATTAATTTACTGTGGGTTTTAGGTCATCTAACTACATCCTTTAAAGGTTGCAGAATAAAGAGTATTAACATTAAGAAGGAACATCATATTACAAACAAGACAGATGGTTAACAAACCTTCAGATAAGTTCTGGATGTCAAATAATCTCACAGACAATTATCTCTTCTGGAGGACAAACTGTTCCAAATATTTAAACTAAAAAACAAAGAATTTCTTGGCCCAAAGCAATGCACAAGTTCACTGAGCTTACAGCTGTACAAAAATAAGGGGAGAAAGTGTTTAAGCACTGGAAGGACATTAGAAAAAAAAGTTTCCATAAGGAGACTTTTTTTTTTGATCATGAGGGTGACTGAATGTCAACACAAGTTGCCTGGAAAGTTTGTGGAGTCCCTAAACTAAGTGAACGCTTTCCAAGACAGCCATGGCTTTACTCATATGGCAAAGGCAGAAGACAGCATCATTCAATCACTGCTCCATCATTCTCATCAGGCAGGTGAAAGCTCTCCCACTCCTGCTCAACATACCGAGACTTATAATATTTACTTGCCAGATTTCCTACTACGTGGCCTCACCAGTACACTGAAAGCCCAATCCAACTGCTTTGCTATAAACCCTAAGTTTGCAGTTCATTAGCATCTCAAAGACCTTGGCCCATTTTCACTCTGCTGAGTACTCCATGCTTCTAAAAATCCCAGACATTGTGATATTAGGATAGAAAGACAGACCATAGCACTGGAACCTGTTGCCCAGAGAAGTTGTGGATGTCCCATCCTTGGAAGTGTTCAAGGCCAGGCCAGACAGAGCTCTGAGAGACCTGGTCTAGTGAAAGGTGTCCCCACCCATGGCAGAGGGGTGGAACGAGGCAGATGATCTTTAAGGTCCCTTCCAACCCAAACCATTCTATGATTCTATGATTTTCAACCGCACACATGTAAAACTACAGAGCTTTACAGAGATTACACCGCTACATAAACGTGGATATTTTCTACACTGCTGTTGCTATGTTGCCAAAGAATCCATATCAAAATATATTTTGCCAGTGAGAAACCTTTTATGAAGAAATAATATTTCAGTTAAGTCAAAACATCCTCAGCACAGTAATTTAAAGCTTTGATTCGAAGTACTAAAATATAACTTGGTAAAGTGTTCTGCAGTAATAGAAACTCCCTCCTTCTCTTAGATTTGCATAACATATACATTATCTCATTCCTTCCCAAGTGTCAGACTCAGTTTCATTTCATCATCTTCCTGGTCGAGAGGTTTGAGAGGGAAAAACCCACCACTACCAGGCATTTTGACTCAGTTAGGTTGTAAAACATTCTAGGGTACTTCTACACACTTGACCAGGCAAGTGAAACACCACCAAGTCTTTACAAAAACACTATGTTTATTTAAAAACAAACAGATAAAGGGGCTAGCAACTGGTGATGTATTTATAACCAAAAAAGCTATTTTAGAGCTGTAACAACCTTTTTACAATACTGAATGCTGATGAATAACTGAAACATCCTTTCCAATTTAATTATATCTACAGAAAAAAAAAATCCAAAGAGGGTAATCTCAAAGGCAATTTGCATAAGTTTCAAACAAGAGGAATCAAGCTGCTTCCCTCCTCACCTTTCCAAATTAAAGACTTTCCCAAAAGGTAATGAGGTATTTGTGTTTACCTGGAAGGCGAGCATGAAGAAGTAAAGAAACTGCTGCCTGACTGTGTAATCTCATTTACACTGCTCAAACTTGATTATAACAGAAATAAAAGCTTTGGTTACAGAGGTGCAGGAGATTTATCCCCTACTGCTAGAGCTGAGAAAGAAAGCAAAAAACTCCAAGACATCCAACAGACCTTTTTTAAGATAATTAAGATTTCAAAATGAAGTTCTAACGTGGTAACGTGCATGTTGAGCTCTCCTGGGGCTCAGAAAGGATGAAGAGAGAACTGTACCAAGCTATGCTCCCTTTGATTTTTTCATATTATTAAGCATCTAAAAAACAAAAAAATAACTAAATCAAGAAGTGCTACTGTACCACTTCATGGTTTCAAGGATCTTTGCAACTGTAAACTGAAGTATGCTAAAACACATGCTGGCTGAACACACTATAAAACTCACCTGCTAGACAAGACTGCTCCAGCTAGAAAGTCAGAGTAATAATATATGTGACCTCCTACATTTTCACTCTAAATTACAGTCAATCTGCTAAAAGTGAAGCCACACGCAATCACTCTCCCTTACAAACTATGTTCTCAACCTAATGAATCTACAGGCTGCACTAAGATGGTTATATAACATGAGCAAATTGAATTTATTTTCCTGACCCTATTTTCTGTCAGTCTTTGTAACCATCACCTCAGTTTCAGTTTCCTTCATCAAGTCATCCCATCACAGTTTCACCTGTTCTGAACTCACCAATCTGACACACCTATAAACTACTCAATTGTTCCACTATTATTAATTTGCTGTAGCACCTGGTGAAGCAGCCAAGTTAGTCACTTCACACACAGTGGGGGGAAAAAACCCCAAACTTACCCTGAAGAGCTCGTGGACACGGCTGCAAGCAAGACTAGAGCAGAAGAAAGCAAGACAAGTAGGCACGTTGAGTTAGTTTTTACAATAGAAGCGTATTGACCATGTACTGTTTGGGGGTTATGTGAACATTGTTCACATCTCTGTCCCTGCTGGTTTATGCATGGCCATCCCTTCTCCTAACTGATAATCTGGGATGAGATGATTTAAGAACTCTGCCCTCAAAAACTTGCTTGAAGCTGATGGAGTCAAACCAGAACCGGCTGCTGCCATCTTGACATACTCCACCCGATTCATGAGTTAAATGATTCACGTCTTCCAAAAGTAGGCAAGGAGGTTTAAAAGACATTGCTGCTCATATTCTTTCACCTGCTGCTTCTTTCAGACATCACTGCTATAAAGCAGGGGTAGAATAAGTATTTCCTATGAACTCACTTGAATTTAAATACTATCGAAAACTGCTGGTGAAAATAAAGGAGTATGTAGTGAACTACAGTTTTCAATGTTTGATCTGAATTACTTTACCTTGTATTAACATTTAGGAGGTCAATTCAGTATCAAAAGTCCTTAATTTCATTAATCACATTTATCCCACATTTTTCTTTACTGAACTTGCAAACAATGCAGTCACACTCATTACTGTGCAATGACACTTTCATAAGACAGTCACCTTCTTCCCCCAGCCCAAAGCAACAAAAGCATCTCGATGCCAAAGAACCGTCCGAGTGCTTCAGAAACATGACCCCCCAAAAGGTCTTTGGGCAGGAAAGAAAACACACAAGCCCACGGCTTCTATGCCTGGACAAGTGGATATTATTCAAATCCTGTGAAACCAAAGGCTTGCAGCCAGCACAGCTAGAAGGCAGGCTACCCAGAAACACACATTACACCTGGAAGAGCCCTGTCACTGTACAGTAGCTGGCTGACAATATTTTTTTCCCTTAAATGTCAGAGCATATGCCACCACTGATGACTAACAAGTAAGGAACACAAAGAAATTTTGGTGCATCAGTCAAACCATGGTTGAAAAACTATGAAGCCTGACATCCAATCAGGCTGCTATCTTTGAAGTGTAGTACTTAACAGTCAGTGAATTATTTCATGTCAGTATTGTGTGCATTTCTG
The DNA here is from genome assembly GCF_003945595.2 of Pipra filicauda. Classification (NCBI taxonomy): domain Eukaryota; kingdom Metazoa; phylum Chordata; class Aves; order Passeriformes; family Pipridae; genus Pipra; species Pipra filicauda. Next base: position 2,358,640 of record NW_024103918.1, read on the forward strand.
ACACTGGCACAAGATGAGAAACAGGCCAGAGACTGAACTATGATGGCATGAATCTTTACTTCCAGTTGATAGACAATAGACACTAGTAGCAGATGGATGCACTGCACTATCCACAGTGATATTCTGGGAAAAATATTACAGTAGTTGGAATGACCAATTATAAGCAGAAATCAACAACTAAACAAAACTGAGACATAACCATAGAGATCATCTCCCTTAACAGACATCTCTCTTATTTTCAAGTATAGAAAAATATTTTCAGAAAAAAATATTCTACTTTATATCTTAGACTCTCAAAGGACTTACAGGAGGTTCTGTCTTCGGTAGAGGAAAGTTCAAGACCTCTGTCAAACAGTAAGAGCTATGCATCTGTGCCTACAGACACTAGACAATTTAAAAAAAAAAACCAAACAAAAAGAACCAACCTCAAATACTTAGAGGAGGAAGAGTCAGAGCCACTTCATTCTGCTCCTGTCTTTTCACATTTCCTGCATAATTTAATCCTGGAGAACTGCAGTGCTTCAGGGAGCACTGGTCAATGCCAACAGTTTAGCACCAATCCAGCATTAACCATCACTTCTACAAACAAGAGGTTTTTATTGACTATCTAGCGTCCTTACCCTGAAGAGAGCCTCTCTGAAGTGTCTAAGTGTTCCTAGAGGAAAACCTTGCATGTAAAACATCTACAGACTGATGATACCATCCTTTCACAGTCACTCCACACTGCACATTCACCTTCTCTATCAATAGGGTAGCGAGACTATAGATGCAAAGTTAGAACAACAGATCACAGCAAGTTTCAAATTCTGCACACATAGAATGTGTAAGACACAAAAAGCCCCCCATTACACAACTACATTTATCTAGTCTGTCATATTTGAAGTGCAAGCATAGACAAAAGCAGATTCAGTATCACCAAAGACTCAAAAGAAAGGAATCCTTCATGAGTTGCTCTTAAATCACAAGCATTCAAAACATTTTTAGGAAGTGAAATATATTTTGTGCACTCAACACCAAGTATGCTACATGGATCTCGAACATGGCTAAATCCAGCCTACTATTTTCCCCCCTGAACTAGAATATACAATACTTGTCAACTAGTAATTATACTCCATCTGGTTCAGCATCCTTAGATTTCTGTTCTTTGTTTTTCTACCAGGAAAACCAGGATATTCTCTCTATTCTAATATGCAGTAAAGATACTGTACAAGTGCATCGAGCTCTGCCATGTTCCCCCCTGTAATCTGGTTGAACACACGGAATGTTAGTCATCTTTGTTATATTCATGCTCAGCACACCCACAAAAACGGTCTTAAGATGTATTCTAAGCAACTGTCAGATTGAATTCCTGACATGTTTATTCTCAAACTACAGCTAATTTAAAAAACCAAACCATTCATATTCTATAGAATGAAGAAATAAACTTCTTGTATTAAAAATGCCAGTATATTTATTGAAGTACTTTATGGATATGTAACTTTAATGACTATTTTGCACAGAATACATATTTTAAGAATAATTCTTCAAAATATTGCATCAAGTCTCACCACTCTGAAGTTAATCCAGAAGTTACCTACAGCAACCTTTACTCATTTTCCTCCACATATACCAATATCCATCCTATATAGAGATGCTGTAAATATGCATTTGGGTTCGCTTTCTGGGGTTTAGTTGCTTATTGAGTTTTTTATTCACAACTTCAAAAACTAGTACACTGGCAGGAACAAGTGCTTCTTCTAAGAACTTTCATCTTAATTGATATGTGGGTGATCTAGCATACTCCTCAAAAACAAACAGTACAAACACAAACACACTCTATAAGGAATAGTCCACAAGCAACTCCAGGCTTTGCACACAGGCAAGAGGCCAACAGCTCCTTTAAGCAACATACACCTACTACTTTTAATTAAACATATAGACAAGCAAATCATGCAGGACCAGCTCAAGCCCTGATACAAGTAAAATGTACAGAAATAACACATTAGATACTTTCTGATCAAGTGCACTAATCAAATGCAGTTATCGGAGTGAAAAAAAATCAAACACTTATAACAACCTAGACTGGGAGAGTAAAAGTTGTATTTAGAGCTCAGACTAGATTTACTACCAGGCAATATACTGCTGAAAATATATAATGATGCATACAAAACCAGTATTACATTAACAAGATTTAAAGAGCAGCAGTTAGGTAAAAGACTAAAACTATCTTTCATTGCAGCAAAGCCTTCCGTATTCCAAGGGCAGGAACCATTTGTGCTCTACATGGTGCCATCTATTAGTAAGAAAAGGCCGACATTGCTGCAAACAAAGCAAAGAGCTGTGAAATAACGTAACAGGTTTTGAAAAATTTGTTAATCATATTTCACACTTGAGAGTCAGTCCCCTCAAAAGAAGAACAAAAGAAGTCACGTGCATTTCAAAACCAAAATCCAGTTTGGCTACTTAAGCTTAGATTTTCAGACAAAAGAAAAGCCTTATTAAAATATTTTTTGTGTTCTTTAGAAAACAAATGGGAAAGAAGTTTTCCCTTAATGAAAAGTAACTGATTGTAGCTGAAGATCTGAAAACCTTCAGCTATGACAGTGTTGGGAAGAAAATCCTACAAAAGAAAAACTTCTAGAACAAACACAGCAATAAAATTGTCAATAACACAAGTGCAAAAAAGATCTGGTTTGGTGCCTTTAGTGGACAAATATAGAGCTGCAGTCATATTGAATAAAAAGCAGTTAAAAATTAATTTTCGTCTTCTTTAAAGCCAAACCTTACTGTGAACTAGTTGCTCGCTGTAAACACAGAAGAGTTCTGGTTTCCCAACAAAAAAGAGACTTGAGATAAAAAGGAGGGAGGAAAAAGTTGTACGACCATCACATTCCCTCCCACTCATAACCACAAATGACACTGGAGACTGAAGGCCCATGTGTATTAAAACACAAGTTAAAAACCATTAAAAAAATAATATTAGGACTACCCCCTCCAATGGGACAGCCTCGGACAGGAGTTATCAACACAGAGTTGTCTCTAATGTATCTACTGAGAAGCGTGGTGCTTGAGTATAGGTCAAAAGCAAGGCACTAAGTCATGGACTTGAACATCTCAAAACACAGACAATATCAGGCAAGTCCTTTATCAAAAGTAATTACATTGGAAGTAATTTTGAAAGTGCCACTAGAATTCACTTTGCCAGTATAAATGAGTACAATAGTTTGTCAGTGCCCTTTCTGGTACTTAGAGTTGTAACATTTCATTCCAAGTCATTACAACTTTATTTTTTTTAAAATCAACTATATTTTTCAAATTGAAAAGTACAGAGAACTAAATACAGTTTCCTGGAAATTTGAAGCAGTCATTAAAGTCAAATGCTTCCACCACATCTAAAAGCAAAAAAAAAAAAAAAAAAAAAGAAAAATTGTTCTCCTCTAGCAAATAATATAATTTAGTAGGACAGCTCTACAGAAAAAATTAATTTTGGACTGTTCTCTGAGCTATATGTAGCAATGAGGAGATGCTTCAGACATGTTCTACTGCATGTTTGTAAGATTCCAACCTGAACAGCCTGGGAGTCTTATCAATTATTTCTAGACATGACTGTGAAAGGCACAATCAACAGTGGCAGATTCTGAGGCCAAACCACTGTCTCTTAACCAGCAAGTCAATAAATGCACGTTGTACATACTCCCTCAAATGGTCTCTGGTTAGCGGATGGAAAAGTGGACAGAAGTGGACAGAGCACACGTACACCAGGTACTATCATCTTTATAAAGGTCCTTTTAGACCAGCCAGCAGCAGCAGGTTCAAGTTAGAGCAGAATATCATCTCCACCAGTCCAGATTATGATCGAGTACTAAGAATCCATTATTCAAGTTATGTTGCTTCCTATCCTCTCCTCCCAATGTATCACCTGGATGAGTGGGATGAACAATAGCAGTTAAGACTTATGCAAGAGCCAATGTAAATCCTGGGCTCCCTGAGACTTCCCAAACCCACTAAACTATCAACCTGTTCCCAGTCTTGAGAAAACAAAAAAGCCAACCAATCAACCAAGAAGAGAGGGAGCAGTACCCCCTCTTTCAATAAAAATATTCAAAGCATTTCAAACTAAAAGTCATATATTGTTTGATTGCCAACTGCAGTGTTTTCTCCAGCTACTTATTCTCCTAGCAATTACCTTTTACAAACTCACATAGTCTTCCTTAGATAAAATGTTTTTTTCTCTCTCTGTTCACAGCAACGTGCCCATATGATCAATACCATTCAGAGTTCCTACATCCTCAGTCAGGAGCCTGTATGATAAAGTTTCTAAAGAACTAGTGCAAAATCCAACTGTTTGAATCTTCCACGTGATCTGTAGGTCGCCTCTCAATGTACTTCCTTCAGCATTTGTGCTTTCACAAAGTAACACTGCATTTTAGTAACAATGTGTAATTTTCTTGTGCCGTATGTGTACGGTTCAGTGCACCCACAGGCACACCTATGGCTTCACAACTGTCACGTTGTTTCATCTGAAAACACAAAAAATAGTCTATAACAACACAGAATGCAAGTCATACAAATGTAATTTATTTTCACAGAAATGTCCACAGTTTCTATTAGGCTTTTGAAGTTAACTGTACAAACAATTAAAGCAACCCCTACTCTCCCTTACCCACAACGAAGGGTTCTGACTGACATGCAGTGGCATATTAAAAAAAAAAGTCTGCCAGCCAAAGCAAGCCTCAACCCTGCCAGCTGCCCCTTAGAATACAGGTTGTTGCCCCAATGACAGATGGCCACATAGCTCACTGGCAATGCAAGCACAGCTCCAGTTTTCAGCCCAGCATAATTAAGCCAACTGCAATTCCCATTTACCTTAATATGCTGCCCTAAAAGATTAAAGCGCTACCACAACCATGATCTGAGGCATTTAGTGATCCCTGTCTTGAACAAGGATCAGCTGGGAGCACAAGATAAATGACAACCAAGAGCAACAACTCCCAGTACAACCATCCAGTTTTTAGCCTGGGACAAGCTGAGCACTAACATAAGTCCAGAAAGAAAACAGGTATTGTACCAAGAGAGACTGCATAGTCCAAAACTAGACTACCAACCACAGGAACTCATGGGCATCATGCTCAATCCTGTGCTTTGTCACAGATATGGTTCCATGATAAAGATAAACCAAATATAGAGTACAATACTGCCAGAAAGGAGAGTACAGACCTTTTTCCACCAGCTCCTTACACAACAGGCAGTGATTGTACAGGTACATCATCATTAAAACAAAGGAAGGAAGAAGCAAATCCCTACTGAGAAAATCCCTTTTGGTAGCCATTTGCAATGGCACTGCTTAAACCAACAATTAAACTACGCCTATAGACTTCCCTGGTCACTTTGGGCAAGATATTTAATTTCTTCACACTTTCGTTTCCCACTGCTGAAGTCAGAACAGTGGCACTTCAGCACATCCCAGGTGTGCAATGAGGACAGCTACAGACATGACTGGAAACCCACAAGACACAGGACTTCTGCAATACAAATATCAAAATCAGTAAAACAAAGGGGATCCTTTACCAGTACCTGAAATTACTCCAGGCCATCGCTACCATTACTGTAAGAAGTGCTGGGATAACAGTCATTTCCTCACATTCACTGCAACCCAAATGCAAGACCTTCAGGCAGAAGGGGAAGATTAAAGTTGAGTGCTCTGATTAGTATTCTTTTTACATCACGGAATGCTTGAACAGCTCTTTCCCAAGTAAACTCTTAGCATATACAAGAATAAGGACTTCTGTGAAAAGATCAGTAAGTCAGGAACCTTCTGGACTAGAAACTGCTCATTAGCCTCAACTCCATCCACTGCATTGCTGTTACCAGAAATACTGAAAGAGGAAACAAAGAACCACTGAATTATTCCTCTTATTCTAAAAGTTAAATATGTAAATATATGTCTCCTCTTAAAAGGAATAAAAAAAAAAAAAAAGAAATGTCTTATTTAATTTAAACACCTAAGATCATTAAGTCTTCCATAGAGACTCTCACTAACAGAAATTTTATCTAGGTGGGGGGATTTTTGCCAGCCAGGTTTGCAGTAAGGGCTACCTAGGAATTGTCTCTGTGTATGTGAAAGGTACCCGATGGAGGGAAGATGCATGCCTTGGGAAGAAGCTGTTTTAATAAAAAAGGAGCAGGTTGATTTTTTTTTAACTGAGCTACAAAACCAACACAAGCAGGATTTGTGGATACCAAGTTCTCAGACATCGCTATTCTGATCTATCTCCCTTTGCCCCTTTCTCAAACCATATATTGATTTCAAAAGCTAGAGGAATTAAAATTCATTTTCTGTAATATATTTGGCTGCTTCTGTAGTAGTAATAAATTTGGGGGAAAGACAAAATATGTCCCAGAAATCTTACCAAAGAAATCTTAACCAGGCTCAAGCAGTGCCCCCAGCCACCACAGTGCACACACAGGATTTAGATTTTTATTACTGAAAAATATAACCTTCCTGCCAACAGGACCCTACACACAAATAACAAGAAAGAAATCATTGTGAATGTTTAATGCTCAGCATACACACATAATTTTAGCGACTACATCTGCATCAAAACATCATAAACATACTAAAACAGACCACTTCTTTTTCTTACTATTTAAAACTTGCTCATTGTGAAAGTGGTAATTATTTCCACCATGCAAGTGACAGAAAGAGTCGAACATTTCTGTCTTTCACAGCCATCACAGCACTACTTCAACAGACTACCTGTTTGCTAACAGTGGTAGCCCAGAGGAACGCTGGAAGGTTGGCTGGAAGGCCAACCTTGTTGCTAGGAAAGAAACACTGGGATGGCAATCAAGTTTATTCAGTCTGAAAAAATCACTGTGCCCAACTCTCTACAATTTCAGCTAATGTTCTTGATTCCAAACAATTGTACAACATTTCTAAATCATATATAAGCACCAAAAAAATACACTGGCAGCTCATAGCACTCTTTGAGATATTGGTCATTGAGACAACTGAAATACAGTCAGCTGAAAGTCAGTCTGCTGGGATTTACCCAAGACATGGTAATGAATCCACTCTTACAGCATCAATGGATGGTAGGCATTGCTTGATAGGCCTCTGAAATAGAGGAGTTAAAAATCATGCTTTTTCCATACACTATCCACTTTTGCCTTTCATTGTATTAATATCCATAAGAGCAACCCAGAGCAGAGGACACACTCAAATCTTCAGTTTCTCAAAAAGTTATCCAAAACATAGGCTGAAAAATTAATGAAGTGAATACAAAAACTGATCTTAGATATCAATATTGAAATTTTCAAATATAAATTTGTTTTAAATTAATTTTCCATTCTTCTTTTTCTATTCCCCACATTTTTACAAATTTACAGACTTCAACATTAGCATGACCAATATATTTTCCCTTTAAAATTACATATAAAGTTATGATGTCTATAACTGAAAAATCAGAATAATTTCATGTCCTCTTCTTCTCCTCTGGCATTTAAAAAACAGGTTTAGAGGAGATGGAGCTGTGAGTAAACATTATTTCCTGTTAAGACTTTTAAAGTTAACAAGCTCAGATGTTCAAATATTACTTACACAAAATGGGAAATCCAGCATCACATTGACACATATCATGACGACTTGATTTTCAGAACAGAGCTTCATTAGACACCCACTGAACCTACTCAGGTATGCCTTTTTCAGTTTTTAAACCTTTTAAATTAAGGTAAAATTTGACAGTGGCAAACATCCATACTGACACTGTCAAGTGTATCAGCAGATTATTGATCACAAGCTGCTGAATGAGCAGCTGCTGCTAAGAAATTTGGCAAGATATGAAAAGGGTCTAAACTTGTTATCAAAGGCCACTTGAAGTCACTCAGATATCACTCGTTATCACAATCACACCCATTCTTCTTCTAATCATCCAGACAGCAACAGTAGCCCAAAGCATTAATCCTCTCTCCTCCCACTGATGCTCAGCTGGCCAAACAACTCTTGTGCTAAAGGAGGTTCTCTCAACAGCGATCTGAGGCACATACCTTAGAGGCTCAATTACTACAGAGCTTTAGAGAGTTAAAAACACAGCCAGAGAGGAAGCTCCAAATGAATCTGAATAAAATGGGAGCTGGAACTAGATGATTTTTAAGGCCCCTTCTAACCCAAACCATACTGTGATTCTATGAAAACAATTCTTCTGTGATAAAAAATCCACTACTCATTTTCATATACTGCAAACCCCGTGGACCTTTGGTCTTCCAAGGTAGTAAGAGATGGAAGTCAGCTATCTCCTGTCCTTATCCATGGTCTTGATGAGGGCAGTTGCAGCCAACAAAGGTCAAAACAGGCAAATGAAACTTCAGAGTAAACCCTTGTTTCTTTTGTATAACTGATCTCCAGTGACCATGGAAGAATATGAGAACCTTTCTGCCAAAGCAAATGGTCACAGATCTTACCACCTTCAGAGAAGGGTGAAGTGTCACATCTTGCCAACGACTAATATAACAACCATCTACAAGTTGCAGTCCTTCCTCCTTCAAGACAGCAACAACTGAAGGAAATAAACATTAATTTGAACAGCTACTACACAATTTAAACTGATGACCCAACAGTATTTGGGTCATCTTTCTGGCCTCTTGCTTTCCCAATAGTCAGGAAAGGCTGGTTTAGCAAAAAAAAGGATTCCATTTTGTTCTCAGCTCTTAGAAACAACGATTAAAATCTGAAGTTTTCCTATGCTTCAGCAGCATAACATTTTCTCCAAAGGTATGTTGACAAACCTCCAACTCTCTATTTTTCAGATGACTATAGCAAGTCTCCACCAAGACCTATGTCTCAAGATGACTGAATTCTAATTTTAAGAAGTCACACATTTCCTCTCACTTTTTCAAGTACAAGAAGCTTGCAAATTTTACATATTACCTCCTAGAAAAAACTCTCACTGACCAAATAAGAATGAAAAATGGTGAGGAAGCTTTGTTGTATGCACATAGGATCAGTAGTACAGTAATTAAATAAAGAGATTCATCTGTTGAAGAAGGGAAATGTAGATGCAAGAGGCAGTTCTGAGTTTCTCTTTGGGAGCCTTAGGAATTCAGTAAGGCAGAAAGACAGGGTGGCGACATCCAACTACTGAAAAATATTTTCCCATAAGCATTTAAGCAGTATTTTAGATTTTTAACAATTATTGATGAACCAGACTGGACTGGATTTTCTATTGCAAAATCAAATTTCAGATAAGAACTAAGCACTAAAAAGAAAATCAATTGTTTTACCTTTCCTGTCATTTCAGATCAAGTTCAAGTGCCATTTGTGGTCAATGGGAATCTTTCAGTCAGCCAGGATTTCAGCAGGCTTTGAATGAGAACATCAAAAATCATTCCTGCAGTGTTAGAATTATTTCAATTACCAAGCATTTTCTGAAAGAACTCGAAGTAAAACCCAATTCTTTAAAAACAAGAAAGAAGTATACCAAGATACTGTGAAATAAACAACTTATTTGTGGTGCTTTAAAATCCATTAATAAAGCTTTTGTAAGGTCTGCCAAAGAAAAACGCACCTGGCAATTGTAACATCTGACTGATTTTCAGGGTAGCATCTTTGTAGGATTCATTCCTAAGGAAAGGTATGGTCTCAAAACAGCAAGGACACAAGAAACTGGTGAAGTCCTCATCTTACTGTTGTACAGATACACCCAAACTAGCTGGGGGACAGAAACTGCATTATTGTTTTAGCCATGTCTCTCCAGCAGGTCTAACAATCCACATGGAGAAGGGAGTGCCTTGTAAGAGCATAATGAAAGAGGGTCAAGCTAACTCAAATTACCTTCCATTTGCCACAGGCTAAGAGCATACACATGAACAATTACTGTGAATCAGATACCACAGATCAGCTGACATATGGTAACCTGTCATCCTACAATAACCTGTCCAAATACAAAGATAGCTTGAAATTCAGACCGGCTACGGAGCCACAACTCTCCTCTATTCAGAAGGCAAGACACTAAACCCTTGAACCTTTGCTTCTGGAGGTATAAACTGAAATCAAGCAAAGAAAAGAACCCACAAATGAGAGCCCTTAAGGTAAAGAGGCTGTTTCCAAATACTACAAACTGGGATTACCAAAAGGAAATAGTTACTGTAACATGACCTATTCATGCTAACCAGCCCTTTGGTATAAAAGCATGAACACAGCATGATGACCATGAGACTGCAAATTCAGCTCTTCTGTTGGTATGGACAGTGGTTATTTAAAACAAGTGTAAGAATTCAAAGTTCGGCTGTTGATTTGGCCTTTTTGCCATGTAACAGCAATTCACAATAGGACAAAAATCAAGCTTTTCCTTCCAAATCAGTGCTTCCCTCTCTTTTTTTTCCTTCCCTCCCCAGGAGTGCTTATTTCTCTATGCTTTGTACCTACCAAGCTCAATGCAGTCAAGCAGCACACAAGAACTAAGGATAAGCTTTATACACTCTACCAACATCAGACTGGCACTCACATGGTAGAGCTCTACAGCTGAATCAGTTCTTTGGAACACAGAAAAAGTTGCACAAGAACATAAACACCCCTATAATTTTGATATTGGAATATCAATATGGATCTGGTATGTATTGGCATGCTATCTCTATACACCTCTGTGGAATAACCTACATAGAATCAAGGTACAGCTGAGAACAGAAACAAACCGAGGAGCCCCAGTGACAAGGTTTCTAGGCAGAGCACAACTATGCAGCAGCTTGAGCTCCTAGAACAAAGCAATGCCTGAACTCTCACATCAGAGGGACTTGACAAACCTGGCAACGGAATGGAAACTGCAGGTTTCTGTTACAACAAACAGTAGGTTTCATTGTATGTACCATAGCAGGTACCTTAGCACAGAGCCCCAGCAGCATTTCAACAGCTCCTCTCAAATGGACAGGACCATCACAGGTGCCGTGGAAGGCTCCAGTCCCACATGACTGCCAAGGGGATCTAACCGTGAGCTGTGAGGACAAGGGGCAGTCCCACTTCCTTCACCCCACTCCCAACTGCGTACACACCCACTGAACTCTGCAGTTAGACAGCTCACACAGCTAAAACAGCAAATAACTACTCAGGGTGTTTTGGAGGTCTAGTTTCCGTGGTTCAGGGAACTAAGAGTGCAAAGGCAAGGCAGAGGATAATAGCACGGAGCTAGAAGCGGGAGTAATGGGACAACCCCTTCCTCTAACAAACAGGCTCTAAAATTAGTTATCTTGTAAAAATGCAACTAAAGGAGTATCTCAGAGGAGAGCATAAAAATTAGTCCCCAAAAGCCTGCTGCAAAAACTCGACGTTTTTCAAGTGTTTGTTCCTTATCTATGTCCTCCCAGCTCCTACACATGGGTGAACCACGGTTTAAGAACAGACAGCGGTAAAAACAGCAAAACTCTGCTATTGAGAAGAACCACAATAGCCACTATGCAAGTTATCTTTTAAGAAGAATTCCAGATTCAGAGACTTTAATCACTTCAAGAAGAATTCACTAAACTTTCTAACAGGAAATACAATTTAAATGATAGGAGATTCCTCTAGAGTATCTTCTTTACTTAGGAACCTACACCCAGATCTTGCTCTTCTCTTTTACAAAAGTAGCAATATATTATAAAAACAGAACTTTGATGTTCTGTAATTTCATTGTATGTTTTAATTTGCTTTCTTCCCCTCCCCTTCCAGTTTCATTAAGAACTGAAGGACTCAGACTAAACCTCTAGGTTATATTCATATACTACAGCTTAGTACCACGAGCAATAACAAAATTCACCAAGTTTGCTTCCCCTCCTATCCAAGTGCTGAACAGAGAAACAGCACATAAGTAAGAAACAAACAGAAACACTTAACAATTTGAAAACATGAAAGGATTAGGTAATAACAAAGTCAACTAACAAACCTCTCATTTTCTCAATTCCTGTTAATTCAGTCAGCTCGCCTCCGCTTTTACTGTCCACAGTTTGCACAGATCCGGTTTACTTTTCCTAGTCCACCTGTTGTAATGTGTAAGGCTAAACATATTTAATCACTATTAGCACAACTTAGAAATCTTAGAGAAGCATGCTACCTCCTCTCCCTAGCAGACCAAACAGTTCACAGCCTGTAAGAGGACGTTTAAGTGCTGCCACAGGTGAGGCACACACCTGGTGCATCCTCCTTCCCCTTACATCAGGGACCCAGACAAGAGTGTGGGCTAAATGAGTTGTCCCCACGGCAATGGCAACTTCCTCTGGCTCCCACCTGGCCTCTGAAAGATACCCCCCTGTGTGTGTGCAGAGTTAAGTGTGCTTAATGTGCCGAACAAACACACGCGCGCAGCGATGGCTCTGCACAGGCACTGCACGTTCAGCACTTGCACAGCACACCAGACCTACCATGCTGGAGAGGGAACTGCCCAGGGAAAGCAAGCTGCAAGCCTGACATTCCCAGGCAGCTGCTGGGCTGACAAAGCATTCACAGTGCTCCAGTGCTATGCATATACATTAAATCCTTCATATTCAGTGCATATAATGTTTTTTATGCTTACTGCCCTGCACACCTGCAGTAAAAGCATGACATACATTGGCCAGGTCTGGTCTACTCCATAACTGTGATTCTCCCATGAAGCACCACAGCAGGAGCGGGGCACAGAGCATAACCCTCAAAGCACAAAGATATCAAATAGACCAATGTAGGAGACACATTACCTCTTAAACCACTGGGCTCCAAGTTTTGCAAGTAAATAAAAAAAGATTTGGTATTTCTGGGAAACTGTAACTGATGTTAATAGTCTTATGAACGACCAAAATATACCAAAACTACAGGCAGTGAACACTACTGTGTATACCAAGAAGAAATACACTTGATTTTGATCTCTCCAAATCAGATAAAAAACTTTAGAATAGATTTAGACACTTGCCTTACATGAAGGACAACACAGGTACACAGATACTCCTTTGTACTCATGATGCAAAATCAGGCTTTGGAAAACAGAAGTTGCACTTGAAGAACCAAGTTTATAGATTCTAAACTTTTATGTGTAAGGTAGGCTTTGGAAACTTCTCACTGAAGAAACAAGAATTACATTTCCATATGTAAATGTATCTTTTTGCAGCCTAAGATTCTCTTTCAAGAAATACAGAAAAGACTGGACTAGATTTCCTTTCACCTGGAGCAACCGATGCCCAACTTGACTTCTTGCCATAAGGGATGACCTCACAAAAACTGAAACGCATTTAAGTACTTCGATGCAAGTCTGCACATTTGCTTCAGAATAAGAATAATTTAATTCGGTTACTGTTACTGCCCTGAACACACTAAATAAGCCCTTTGGTGCACATACTAAAAAAAAAAATTTTTAAAAAATCATATATAATCATGCACATGCTTGCATGCATGCACTTGAAATAGAGCCAAATAAAGATTCTTACCTTTCCTGAGATATTTATCTCAACATTACAAAATTCAATTGTTGTGAGCAAGAACTCTACTGGAGCTTAGTTTCTACATGTTTGTGTCTTACACAGCCTGACCTACTCTTTCTCCCAGTACGTCAAGCCCTCATGTCCCCTATGCAGACAAATGACTAATTCAATTACCTTGTGTGCTGACAGGCCAGCTGGTTGCTGCTTCTTGGCATGGGTAGAGAGGGTGAGTTATAAATGTCTTTCCCTCATTGTCTTCGTCCTCTGCCCAGCCAATAATTTCCACAAAACTTAACTTCACACCCCTTTGTCAACTTTGGTTGAAATGAGCTAAGAAGTTCAGCAGCTGCAGAGTGACAGACAGACTGTATGGGTGTACGTATCTTGTTTTCCCTGGAAAATGGGTGGGGGGAGGAGGGGAAGCAAACTTGCAAGGTAAGTTTAGTTTACAGGCTGCACATATTAAATTTGCCTCAGCTCCAAGAGTATTGACCCAGGTTAACACAATCTAAATTCGAGCTCCCACAGTCCCACCACACCCACAGGCACTCAGTGTTATCCCTTCCCTTGTACTAGCACTTGTGCCAAAAATCAACCTGGGAAAAAAAAGTCAGTCAGCGTTTGGCGCAGGCAGGTCTGGAGCCAGCTCAGCGTCTGTCACATGGACTCCGCTACCACGTAAAAGAAACGCGCAGGGCTGTGGCAGAGGCAGCTGCCCTGGTGCTACACGTTTGGGACTTAATAGCACGCAGGATCCAATCCTAAAAGCACTTAATTCTGGACATGAAGCTCAGGACCTCATCAGTACCATATACAGTGCTGTGCTGGTGCTACAGAGAGGCACATATGCACTAATGGAGTTGTTATTTTGAAAAGAACAGAAACAAGAAAAAAATACTCATATGATAGCTCTGAGGTTGACAATTTCAGCTGCATTCTGGACAAGATCTTTTTTTTTTAAATAAGTGCCTAACCTTGTCTTCTTCCTAAAACTGTGGCCAAACCTATACGCTCGAGGAAGAAAAAAAAAAAGGCACTATAAGCAAATATAGGAATATTTAAACACAGATATCACCCAATCCACATCTCCCTTTGGATAGACCTTTGTCCTAAAGAAAATGGAAGGACACATCTATTCTGTATCCTTCATGCAGAATTGCAAAACCACTGAATAAACCACTGGCAACTCCTCTGGTGACTGGGGAGAGATCAGGAGAGAGAAGGTAAGAGAAGTAGCAGAGTGTAGCCAGAGTGGCTAATTTAGCTGGAGGGAGGTGTGAACAGCAGAACATAAGGCAAAACATCTTGGGAAGTATATCCTGATGACATCTTATCTTGGCTGTACAACACAGTCAGTCTGGGGGAGAAAATGTTTTTATCTGCGATCATTTATGATCTCCCTTCTGCACCATTCAGAATATGTGTACAGTCATTGTTTATCGATGTATAATATAGACGGAATGATTATGCATTCATAGATTTATTCCTACTACATATATAAATGAGAATCACTTCAGTATAAAACACAGTTTTGCACAATTGTTAAACCCTTACAAGGAACCTTTGATGGAGGATTTTTATAAAAGCATTTTTTCCCAGTGATCTATTTATTAACAACAGGAGTCATAACTTGATTTTTACCCAGTGGTGAACATGTAACAGCTGTTACTCAGTTGTAAAACACTGTCTACTTACACAGCATTAAATAATATATAAAGCTCAAGACCTAGTACATGTTTTACTAAGCAATCTAATGATATGAAACAAGAAGTTCCCAAGATTAACTATGTGCTGTATTATCAACTCTGTTTCATGATATTTGTGCTTATAAGTACTATGCTGTAATATGAAGGAGGAAAGAAATTAAAAATAACAAAGAATAATTTTCATTTAATCACAGCTGCACTGACATTATCAGTAACAGGTTTTTTAAACAAATTTACATCTGAGTTCAAAAGATACCCTTTCCTAATAACTTACACTGATTCCTTTGTACAGCCTTTTTGAGGATGACCTACATTGACTGAGAATAAAGGTGAAAAAAGTCACCACCGACTTGCGTGGTATAATCTAACCCCAGTATATTGGCTTTTAATTTAGTAGCATTATTCATCGTCCTTTACTGTAACAGCCCTGTATGAAGCAAGCAAAGTCACAGGTGAAACTGAAATTACCTTCCAGATACAGAGGATCAGACCTTGCAAGTTCTGAGATAGAAATAGAAACTGCACTAGAGACACCCCAAATGTAGGTGGAACACTAATGACAAAAAACCCTAATGCTGTTGATACATTTTTGGGCAAGTGAGACCAAGTGCAACTGACCTTCAAAAATGAAAGGAAAAACCTAGCAGTGATCTATGTGGAAAGGTAATTTCCATAAACTGTGGAACTTGATTTTGTTCTAATTTCATCACCACTGAGTGGTAAATAGCACTGAACAATGTAAAAAAAAATAAATTAGGTGAATCTAGAGTGCCAGAAAACATCAGAGTAATACAAATACATTGCAACCTCACATTTTAATAGAGAAAGTTTCTGCCTGTATCTTTAGCAAATTAATAACATATGAACAGTGGCAGTCCAATATAAAACTGAATAACCACAGTATTTAATCCATAGGCACATCTTTCCAGATGCCTTTTAGAAGTTGCATTTTCATCTGTTTAAAAGAAAAAGTAAACCATGAGGTTGAAAAAAAAAATCTATATTCTGCATATGGAACACTGATGATGAAAATCCTCAGTGCATGTCATTGAGAGGAAGAACTTTAGGGATTTTTTTTGTTTGTTTGTTTTGTTTTGCTTTTTTTTCCATGTTGTTTTCTTTTTAATGTCAGTATACCAGAGAAGTCATTTTAATTATATAATTACTGAAGATTTTGGAAGGTTTACACAAGACCCATAATTGGGCATAAGACATCACATCCTCTGGTTATATACACAGCAATCTGGTCTGGGTAACATTCTTTGCTCTGACCAATGTGTGCGGGGGGGGGGGGGGGGGGCGGGGGAAGGAAGAGGAGGGAGGGGAGAGGGGGAGGAATGGAGAATTAAAAATACTTCCTCAGATTAAATTTTCTTTACTTCATTTGCTTAAAATGTTATGATTGCATAAAACGCACTAAAATATTTATCGCGACCCATCTCCGTAGTTAAAATACCTTGCTCTCGATGTGATATCCTAGATACTCAAACAAAAGACATTCAGCTGACAATGAAGCCCTTTTTTTTCTTAATTTTAAAAAGGCATTTATACACCTAAAACCGCACCATGGATCAGTCTCCTTTATCACGCCGGAGTTGTGGCAGGTAATGCATAAAAAATTAAAATCCAATCCACCAGATAAGACATGCAAAATGTCTCCTCCAATCCCACCCCCATCTCGCCTTTAGGAAAAAAAAAAAAAAAAAGCCCAGCCACCACCAGCCCTGCACATTCGGAGCACACGCACAGCGGCACCCCCAGAGCCACCGCTGGGGCGACAGCGCCAGGGCCGCGGGGCCGACACCCCCGAGCCCCCCCGCTCCAGGCTCCATTAGGGGCGAATCCCCCCTCGCCGCCTCCTCATGCCCTCACACAATGGTGCTTCCCCCCATTAGCTCCGAATTGTCAACATTTTCACGCTAGGCCCCGGCCGGGCTGAGCCGCGGGCGACCCGAGCCCCCGCTCCGCTGCGGGGCCGCGGGGGCGGCGCGGCCGGGGGGGATCAATGGCCGATGGGCCGCGGCCCCCCCCGGCCGCCGGAGCCGGAGCCCGAACTGCGCAGCAGGCGCGGCGCGGCGGGCCCGGCCCCGCGGAGCCGCGGCCGCCGCCCCCGGACACCATTTCGGGGAAGGTGCCGCCGCGAGTCGCCCCGGCACCGCCGTCCCCCCCGCCCCGCAGCCCCCCGGGCGCTCTCCCCCGAGCCCCTCGGGGGCCCGGCCCGCCGCTCCCCGCGGGGAGGCACCGGCGCTGCCGGGGGAAGAAGGCAGCTCGCCCGCCCGCGGTCCCCGGGGACGGGGCGGGGGCTCGGGGGGGTGTCCTGTCCCGAGGGGCCGCGGGCGATCGGCTCCCCCCTCGCCGGCCGGGGAAGGGGCCGAGCCCCCGCCTCCCCCCGAGCCGGGGCAGAGCCCGAGCCAAACAAAGCGCGGCCTGAGCGGGAGCCAAGGGTGAAGCAGCCTGGGCTTTTCCTGCCGGTCCCCGCGCAGGGCGGGCCCCGAGCCCGGCTTACCCCGATCCCCGGCGGCGGCGGCGGCGTTGTTCCTCTCCTGCTGCTGCTGCTGCACCGGGCGCGGCCTGGACACTCGCCTGGGTCTCCTGTTGGCGGCTCGGACCGAGTTCATTTGCCGGCTCGTGTGGGCGGCGGGAGGGGAGGGGGGGAATCCTCCGGCAACCGGTGCCTCGGCGGGGACGGGGGCGCTCGGAGGGAGCCCCGGGGCGGCCGCCTCGCAGGCGCGGGCAGCAGGGAAGGGCGGGGGGGGATCTCCGGGCGCGGGTCCCGCCGCCGCTGCCGGCTCGCTCGAAGGCAGAG
This sequence comes from Pipra filicauda, assembly GCF_003945595.2. Classification (NCBI taxonomy): domain Eukaryota; kingdom Metazoa; phylum Chordata; class Aves; order Passeriformes; family Pipridae; genus Pipra; species Pipra filicauda. The sequence continues at coordinate 2,376,547 of NW_024103918.1, forward strand.
GAGCCGCCGGCTCTCCCAGCGCTGCTGTGGGGGACGATGGCGCCGCGCCCCCCCCGTCCCGGCCCCCCGGCGATCCCGCGGTCCTGCCCGGCTCAGGCCCGTCGCTGCTCCGTGGCAGGAGGAGCCATTGACACCGCCAGGGACGCGCTCGCGAGCGGGCGGCCGTTGGGCGGCCGCGCTCCGCCAATCGCCGCGCCCAACACAAACGGCCGGCGGCGGCGCAGCCAATCGGCGCTGCCGTACTATGCAGCGCGGGGTGGGGCGGGGCGGGCGGGCGGGGCGGCGCGGGGTGGGGCGGCGGTGCGGGATATAAAGGGCCGGGGCGGCGCGTGCGGTGCGGCAATGGCGGCGCTCGGGCCCGGCTGGGCTGTGAGGAGCGGGCTCAGAGTCGGCCCGGCATAGCCCGGGCACCGCCGGGAGAGGGGGAGCAGAGGGGCCCCAGCGCCCGTGGCAGGCTCCGCTGGGGCTGTGTGTGATGAGAGAGGGAGGGAGGGGCGGCGGGCGGGCGGCTGGCTGGCTGGCGAAGGTGCCTTGTTGTGGTGCCGTGCGCCTTGGTAACCCTGCCTGGGCTGGGATTAGCCGTGCTGCGAGTGCCGGCTCGCTTCGGTTTCCTGGCTGGTTGTTAACCACTTTTCCCCCTCTGGAGTTGTGTGTATTCCTTGGCCAGTGTGCACGCTCGCGTTTGCGTTACCTTTTGGTAATACAACAATAAGTTATTTCTCTTGGGCTGGCACTTTCAGACAGTGCGTGAAGCTTCTGGGGTTTTTTATATTTGTCGTGTTGGTGCTCAGCGGGGGGCCTGAGAGCAGGAAAAAAAAATTGTTGAAATTAGCTGTGCTCTTTTTTCATTCTCAGAAATCACTTAATAAAATAGGTGGCAAAACTTAAGCAGTAAGGAAGAGATCTCTGTGTAGGGTTACTTGGGAGTCAGCTTCTAATGCTGCAAAGGTGTGTTTGTGTGTAGTCCTACTTAAGCTAAGCACTGGGAGCTTCTGGAACCAGAGCCATTGTCTGTGCCTGGAAAGCTGAAGTGTGTTATCTGGTATAGAATGTAAATAAATGATGGTAATTAAAAACACATTAGGCAGGAGCTTGTTTAAAGCTGACAAATGAAGGTATAATATAGCTATAGGAAATGACAGCTTTTTTAAAAAAGATCTTTTAAAAACATTTGTATTTGTGCTTCTAAAGGAAATGACAATGAAATTGTATCTTCAAGTTCATATCAGGCGAGAAATAAATGTATGGGAAATCTCAGTAGGAGATTTCTCTTGTTAAGGAACGTTTTTTAGACTTACCATTTTGTTGCCTTGAGGAATGACTGGAGAAAGAGTGGAGGATGTTTTTCCCTGTCTAAGTAATTCTAGCCAAATTGTCTAATAGTAGGGAAAGAAATAATGAACTTAGAAGAAGAAGAACTTCATAGGGAAAGAGAATATAAACATCACTCTGTTTGGTGCCAGTTTCTGTCATAACAATTGCCATGTTAGTGTACTAAACGTTCTGTAGAGCTACATAATTACATGTACATATCATAAAAATATTTTTACTTTGGATAGCAGCGTTGTGAAACTGTTTAACTCTCGAATGGAAAGAATGACCCCACCCAAGAATTGTGCTGAACTTGTTGTGTCATAGTTAAGGATATCTCACATCATTAAAAACTTAAAATACAGTATTTTGGTAGTTTAAATGCATTTCTGTTCAGCTGTTCTAGTTGTGCTTTCTTCACCAAGCAAATGAATTTTTGGTGTCACAAGATTACCTGAAATTACTTAATATGGGTATATTCCAAATTTTTAGTACACTGTGTAAATCTTTGAAAATCTGTTCAAGGGTCAAGATGGATGACAAGTGAATTTTCACCTAGAGCCTTCAAGAATCTGAAACTTCTGATATTAAAATAAAACTTCATTGAAAACTTGAATCAAATCGGACTTTAAACTTTCTTAAAAAGTTTTGATACTACTTAGAAACTCAAGGATCTTTTACCCTCAAAAAACCATTTTCTGTAATTAGCTTTTTAAGGTCCAGTGTGTGGTCTCACTGACAACCAAAATGCATTGAGGGCCATCTATAGAAGGTTATGTGGAAGTTTGTGATAAATGCTCTGAGTTGATACAATAAGAACCTCATGCTGAATAAGTCAGACTTGATCAGGTTAATTAATTAGTGGTGTACAAAAAGTGAGCATTCAATGGTTGCTTACAGGACATGGAGTAAAGAAATAGTCACAATGCTTGTCTGACATTCTTAGCTGTGCTTTAGAAGGCCAGACAGTAGAAAGCCTAAGAACTCATCAAAACATTATTGACTAAAACACTGTATCTCCTCGCATAAGCACTAAACCTATCCTGTCTCATTTGTGATGACTGGGACTTGATCATAATAATTCCAGGTTTGTATGTCAAGTCTTTAATGTGTTATACTTGGCCATCCTGTGTCTCCATTGCTGCTGTAAAGCCTCTGAGAAGAAAAACACAGTTCTGTGATGGAAATGGCACCGAAAGCCCAAACTAATAATTCCGGCTTCATTGTACTGACCACTGTGTAGAAGCTTTAAGCTATCCTGTATGATGTGCTAATAAACCATTCCTGAATGTGGGTGCAATTTATACTGGCAAGATAATTTTGCCTTTGTTAAGACAACTTTTTCTTTATTTAAATTGGGAAGAGAGGGAATGGGAAGTGGAACTAAACTGCATGGTGATCTTTTTGCATAATTTTCTATAGTATAAATGCTTGCTGGGCTGGTTATGTTGGCCACAAATCACCTTTTGGTGACCCATGAACAGTTTCACATGAACAGGAAGGCGTAAGATCTTGGTGAAGAGCTTGCTTGGAGCATTTACAGCATAAGCAATTTGGGCAGAGTTGTCAAGTGCTAGCTCACATATTAACATTATCTTCTAAGCTGCACTGAACTTCAGATGTGTGTGTATTTAAATGTTAATGATATCTGGTTCTCTGTATCTACTTGAAGAGTTGGCTGTTTCTTTGAAGAGATCACCTTCCTTCTTGCATAGAGGAAGGGATGCACAGAGTACTTAGTGATAACAACAGTAACTTTTTAATTATGTGTTAGCATAGAATAGTTAGAGATGAAGTAGCTTCATAGAGAGAAATGGTGTAAGTTGTCATGAAGGAAATTCCTATTTTTGAGGCTGATGTGTGGAGACAGAAGAGCAGCTCTGAGTCAGCTGACTCGCTCTAAAGCAAAGACAGTTAAAACTACTTGAAGATCTGATCAAGCTAATGGAACATTTAAATATTTCTTTTCTAGAATCTGAGTATAGCTGAGAGGCTAGAGGTGGTGGGGTCTCAGAATAAGTGGGATTGGGAAATGGGTGTGGGGCAGTGTAAACTGTTAAGTCAGCAAGGCTGATTCAGGCCAGACTGATCTGCAGGAATCATCACTATTTTATTCCCTTTAATGTACGTGTCTACTAGCAACCTCAAAAACCTTGCTTCAGAGCCTGTTAGAAATGCTTTGAATGTTGGACAGATTCCTGTAAATTGTCGTGATCCAAACTTACCCTGAGGATGTGGGTATTGCTTTAATAGTTGATCAAAACAAGCCTAGGATAACGGATTTCAATGAATCTGTGAGCTGTGGATTACTTCTGAGAGGTTCACAAAAGATAAGTAAGGACAGACTTCAACTTGTATATGATGGCCTAAAGCTCTATCTAAAATTTTTTCAGAAACTGCAAAATGAAAAAAAAAAAACCACACTGATTTGCTGGCTTTAATTTAGTGGAAAATGCACAGTATTCTCCCTAGCTTTTGCTTCCTAATATTTGTGAGAGAACAAGAAATATTTTGAGGACGCTGTTGCAGTTTGTCACACAAAGCCTGCTGCAGAGCCTTTAACTACAGCTTGTGGATTTGAATAAGAAATACAAGGAGTAATTTTTTTATTGTGCTTTTTAATCAATTCAAGTGGCTTTGCAAAGAACCACGTCTCTCCTTCTCCGTACACATGAAAGTGAAGCAAAAAGGGCTGAAATGACTTGCCCAAGAGGGTTTACAGGCTATTAACAGGGCTACAAATAGAACTCGGGGTACAGGAGTCCTTATCTGAGGCTTTCTCCACAGTGTCATGTTACCGCTTTCAGAAGCATAAGACTTTTGCCTATTATTTCTAACCATCTCATATGCTGTTAATGTGTCCCTGGACTAAAAATACTGCACTGGAGATTTGGGATTGACCCAGTGTGGATTTCTGACTTTAAGTTCTTTAAACCTGGAGGGTTGTTCCTCTGAAGATTGGAAGAAGTGAGTCTTCCAGAAATATTTAGTGATACCTACAACTGGTTGAACCTGCTTGCTCTGCAGCTTAGAAGTTTTAATGTCATTTTGTTGCGATGTCTCTGACCCATAGTTCCTCTTAATTGTGTTTTACATCCTATCTCATGCAGCTAAATCTTCTCACTCTTGCAGAAAAAGGCACTTAAATCTCTCCTCCTTTTACCTGGAATCCATGTCTCCTGAAATCTAGCTTAATGTTAACTGACCTTAGTGGGTTGCCTTCTGGGTGAATGTCTGTGGCTGGGATGTTTTCTGTTGCTATACCAACCTGGTTTCTGCACTAAGAATAAAGACCTCAGGGTGGGGAATGTGTGTTGTTTCCTATAAGCTCACATGACTGTTGCAACATATTTATCTAACATGTTAATTCTGATTCTGCCCTAACAAAAGCTCTCTGGAAGCATGAATGGTACTTCAGTTCTCATTAATTTTTTTTTAATAAAAGTAACTGCTGAAAAAAGTCCTGGAGGGATGCTACCTGAATTCTAAATCATTGTTAGCTGTCCTGGTAGAAATTTCATAAGCAGATAAATATCTACACATCACCTGCCTTCTGGATTTTTCAGGAGTATTACTCAGGGGATCCAATTACTCAAGCATCCAATCTGTATTTTCAGCCTTGTTTTCCTGGTACCCGCTGCCCTCCACTGAAATCCCCAAGCTTGGTCCTCTGGATGGTGCTGAATTTTGATGTTTCAGATGGTCTGAACTGATACAAAGCTTCATTGCTAAAATTAATGAAAATACACTGGGTCTAAATCACATAATTTTATGAATGTCCAGTCAAAATAGCATGATTCTCTTGAATGATCTGTTTAGACACAATATAATACTGAGATAATATTTTGACTTGGTTCTTATTCATTCAAGATTTGCTTTTCACTACTCCTGTTCACACATGCACGTACAGAGATAAAACGTGAACTTCAACTTATGCTTGTAATTCCTCTCAGGTCTGTGGCTCAGACTTAAGACAGTTCTCCAAATCTTGCTGTTAGTTTCTAAGTTTCAGATTTACCTTGCACTGAATTTTTATTCCTTGGAGTATGCTTTTGTTTTGTTCATTGCATCAGCAATGCATCTGTATGATGAGTTCTGTCTTTAGAGCTGGGATTTCCCACCCCCCAAATGTGGCTGATATGGCTGTTGTTTATATTGCCTTGGAAGGGATGCAACCTGAAGAGATCTGTCAACATAACAATTTGAGTCAGGTCCCAAATAAAAAATGTTTCCAAGAAGTACGTCCAGTAATCCCAATGGAAAAAATCATTTAATACCAAGAGGCTGGAGTTGTATGAGGGTCTGGCTTCAGCTTTAAACCTACAAAAGAACAAAAATTACTTCTTTAGGAAAATTTTTGCTGGTTTGGGGGATAAGTTCTTCCCCAAAAATATCTCAGTGGGATTCTGAACTCCCCAGTTTCGCAAAGTACTTATGCTCCCTGATGTTTATCCATCACAGGTCTAGAGTGGCCGGAGCAGTTAAGGACACTTTGCTTCACCCTCATTATGAGCAGCTAAATCTGAAGGGAGCCTGAGGAATCCCAGTCTTCATTTTCAACATCTCAAACTGTTCGCAGCATTGTAGAGTATCCAAAGGCTGGAGGTGCTTAAATGGGATTTGGTACCTCCATACAGAGAAGGGTCAGCAGTGAGAAGTGATACTTCTTTCAGTCCTGGAGACAGGAAGCTGAAAGCGGTCTCACCATCAGCATGTGGTACAATTGTCTTCACTTTAAATCTTGAGAGTAGGAGGGTGTGGGTGCTATTGGTATTATCTGACAATTTTACTCTTAACTGACTTTGTTTATTGATGGGAACAAGTTCTTTATGCTAAGAAGAGAGGATATGAGAGATATTACAGTTTTTTACTTTGCTGCCTGGTGGACCAATGCCATTTTAAATGTTCTGCTCCAAAGCTGTATCCTTTTCTACACAAGTGTTCTTTAAATATAGAAAGATTGAACCAACCTAGGAAAAAAAATAGGTGTAGCACATCATGTGTGTATGTCTTACCAGTTTGCTCCTTTTCTGGGTTAAGCAGGTAGAAGAGAGGAATCTAGATCCTTTTTCTCTCACAGTCTCAGATGAATCTCTTGATCATGGCTTAACTAATGAGTGAGAGAAATGTGTAATTATCCTTGTGACTGAGAAATATTTCCCCAGAAAGAGTTTTTGAATGTCCTGAAGAATGTTTTGCAGTTAGGGACTGAAATGTCATTGCCATTAAGAAACAATTCTGCTCTTCATAAGCATCTTTTTGCTGCCCCTGCCCCGTTCCCTGTTCTGTCAACTAGCATTTCTGCAGCAGCAGTTAGGCAGATCAAGGAGGTAATCCAACTGAAAACTAATCCAGCTGAAAGCATGGCTATTCTTTAGGCACATGTGCAAGTGGTAGTGCAGAGAAATGGTGGGAAAAGATGACTCTGGGAAAAGATGCTGAAGGAAGCTTGCATACAGATTGGCTTATTATGACCCTGGAAGCACACCTTTAGCATTTCCTTGGGCCTTTGTGTGAAAGTCATCTCTAATTAGATACATTTTACTGGAATGCACTCAGATATAGCTGCTGTGCTGTAGGATCTGTTTGGGCTGCTGCTGAAGCAGCACATTATGTTTTTGTGGTTGAGCTGTCCGTTCAAGCAGGTGGCAGCATGTACTTCAAAGATGCCCAGCTTGGGACCACGCAGCTAATGTGTTTAAGCTGCGTAATGACTTTAGGCGGTAAATTTCTCTTCATTGCCACGTGGTGGTGATGTTGCTTGTTGCCCTCAAGGAGCTTTGGACTTCTGCTCCTGAGGGCAGGTGGCAGATAAGTTGACAAAGAATGTCTTACAGGATTACTTTCTCCAGTGCTGCATGTTTTTTCCAGTTAGCCACGTGCTGGCTTTTGCTTCTGTTTTACATGTAAATGTTCCTAGACCTCAGCATGGTCAGCTAATCAACAACACAATGTGTTTTGCTGGGGATAAGTGACAAAATATAATAGATTTTGAGGGTAGCGTGCTGCAGATATCTCCTTTTGAGTCTGTTTGGCTGTCATTCTAGGATATTCTGGGTTTAGAAGTTTTTCCTAGCCCATCCTTATCACGTCTGTCAAAAGCTTGGTTGTGATCTTTTTCGTTCCCTAATGACCCTTCTTCTGTGGTGGGATCTGAACTCTGTCTTCTTGTCCTCAGTAGGTCAGCTCTCACCTCCTCTGGTTGTACTGTTCTCTGTGCCTTTCACTATGGCATTGCTGGTTGAAGTGTAGTCTTTTCGTGTCTGTCCATTTTGAGACTCCAGGACTTTGAGTAAAGGCTGTTTTCTGTGGAATATTGATTTATTTCACTTTCAGGGTGACAATCTTTGTAATGAGTCTTGAATGTTTGTCGGCCACTAAGGAGCTGACCTGAAGATGGGTGTTTTTGCTTGCCAAGGTGAGTGGTGGAGTGGTGGTTTGCATCCTTGGAAGACTTAAGGGGTTTGCAAGTTTAAGGGAATCAAGTGCTTGCCTTGATTCCTTAGTAGAGTATGTGGTATATGCCCTATAGGTGTGTATTCTCTAGTCTTGATTATGTCACCCAGCATGTGAACATAAATATCAAAGGTGTATTACTTTTTCATTATGCAAAGGACATAAAAACATGAATGCACCCAAATTAACTGATAAAGAACAACTGTATATAGAAAATACTCTCTCACACAGTTGCCTGTAACTAATGTCTCAGGATCTTATCAGTTTTATGCTGACAAGCAGAGATGGAGGAGAGATCATCCATTCAGAGGAATGTGTGTATAAATGAGATCAATAGCACTATAAAATCCTCTCCACCAACTATTGATGATCAGCATGAGTGTGATCTAGGCCTCGATAAAGTTTATATAATATAGGTAAATGCATATCACTGTAAGGACAGCTTACAAACAACTGATTGAAATATGTTAAATAAAGTCTGTTTTTCCTCCACTTGTCTGTGTCCAGTACTACAAACTCAGATTTACTGAGTCGCTGAGTTCCTGAGTCTTACATCTTCTGATCGCTTAAGTTTTTATGATTTCTTCACAGCAAATCAGAAGAGGAAAATAGGAAATCAAGATTATCATGTACTTTAAAGTCTCAGTTAACTAAGATGAGAAGGAACACTTGAGTAAGACTATTGTAATATTTTAGCAAATTTTCCTATTAGGAATTGGATAAAGGGAAGTGATGTCTCTGCTGTTTTATGAAACAGGTTATTGACAGTCACTGCAAGTGAATGTTCAACACAGGTAGAGTAGCTGTTGCTTCAGAAGCCTATAAATATTCAACCTTTATTGTTTGTTTTGTAATCTTCATTTCTTAACAGCTGATCTTTGTCTTCCTTTTTTATCACACTGGTGAGTTTATTGTGTGAGATTAAATGGATGACTTTGTCTTGTAAGTTGCTTGGCAAAACCAGGCTCATTTTGATGCAAGTTGGTTTTTTGGTTTTTTTTTCTTTTTTTCAGATTTACATCTGTGTAGATGACATTGCTTCTGTAAAGCCCTTTGGGTATGGACAAGCATAATAGTTGTTCACAACAAAAAAATGCACTTGGGCATTTTACTTCATTTTTTTTCAGTGATATGTGAGGCAGAAAACAACTGAGAAGAAGGAAAGGCATCAAATCAAATTTTCTCTATATAAACTCTGTTCCAACACGACATTAGTTGCAGTAGTCATTCAATGCTGGGCAGTGCTGGGCTGTGGCCACCCAGTGCTGGGATTTTGCATAGCTCTGAACATGTTTGGTGGAAAGGGGAGGTCCAGCTGTCACAATCATAGATTTTCCACAGCTTGCGTGAGCATCTTGACAGCTAACTAGTTCTGTTGCACCACACTCTGCTGGACTGTGTATGTAGTATTTCCATACTCAGACTGTGAGGTGTGGGAGAAAGAAGGTAGCAGTCTGATCTATGAGTCAAAATTTTTGAAGGTGTGGAAGAGTAGTCAGTGAAGGAACATAAAAATATGAAGATTGGGGAATGGAATGTTTGGTGTTGGTTTTAATTAGAAACATCCTGTTCATCATTCATGTTGTGAGATAAAAGGAAAAAAATATCCATCACTATAGCACACAGAAAAAGGAAATATCTGTATTACAGTGAGTGAGCAATTCTAATTGACCTGCCAAATATAATTGAACTGAAATACCAACCCTATTACAGCAATATTTCCCTTATTGTGGTGTATGAGAGAGATTCACCTGGCATTACATTTATTCCTAATCTGTCTGCAACCAGATGACTTTTGCCTAAAATTCATACTACTATTAATTCAGTATTAAACTTAGCAATTATATTTGTCAGCTAAAAGATTAATAAAGCCCAACCAACAAACCTTGCTTTCACAAACACAAGGCTTCCTGTGCCTCACCCCTTAGAAAGGGACAAACACGACTCTAATATCGTGACCTGGAAGAGTGACTGTGTAAACCAGAGAAGGAAGTTGATACTTGGAGAGCTCAGAGCTGAAGGTTCTTTTGTTTTTTGGGGGACTTAGTTCTTGCTGAGGAAGAACCAACCATTGAAATTCTTTGCTCATCTTCTCCTAGGTGTGGTGCTGTGACATGATGACAGAGGTATGTGCTACCCGTGACTGCAGCTAATCAGGTAGAGTGACCTGTGCTCTCCTCCCCCGCACTGGAGACCAGCTGGAGTGACTGATACTGTTACTTCCCATGTTGCTGGAAATTTGGTTAGAATCTGCTTCTCCTGGATTTGTTTAATTAGCTGGCAGTATCTTTAAAATACTTTTTAGAGCATTTCGACTGTGATGTGAAACATGCATAATTTTTAAGGCTTAAACCTTACTAAATGAAGTGAAACAATCTGAGATCCTTCCATGTGTTGAGGGGAGAAGTTTAAGAGGTTTAAATTCAGATTGTTCTACATTTTAAAACTTAATAAATATCAGTATAAATGGGTACAAATAACCCTTTTGTCCGCAATTGTTGCAAAAGATTTTTTTCACTTTACATGAATGTTTCTATGTAGACTGAAGTTTCCTCTGAACCAATTTCTTTTGGCTTCTAACTAAAAAAGATGAAGACATGTTCCAGGGTAGGGTACTTTGAATTACTATGAAGCTGCCACATGTCTTATCTAAAAATAGTGATAAATAAAACTCTTAATTGATTGCTTTCCTTTTTTAAAATACACAGGAAGGCATGACGTTATTCCATTCAGGTCATCAAATTCATACAAGCTATTGTACTACAATGTAAGATGTAAATTTTAGAAGAATAAAAAGTGCAGGAAGTTTGAATGATGCATGATCATAAATTTACTCATCTTTTATATAATGCCCACTTGAGGTGCTGACATTTTCAGTACATTAATTGTTCATAATGAATACTCTTGCATAAAACATTTCACAGGTAATTTTCTGAGGCCAAAGAATGACTAAAAGGTTATTCACTGAAGAGCAGTCAATAATCTGTATCCAAGAGAACACTGGTAGGATGTGAAATAAACTGATGTAACAAGTGAGAAGTTTGCATATATAAAAGTCTCTGCCCTTTTCACAGGTTCAGTGCTCTAAATCAGAAGCCTCAGAAGTGGTGTTGATTGGTGTAGAGGCAAAATCATTATGTTCTAACAGTTTTGGGCAAAATAACCACATCTCATGTAGCAGAGGTCCAAGAGGTAGTCACCTCTGCTGCAGGTAATAGACAATCACTTTTGTGCTGTATACTTCAAGATGGATAACACTAATCAGTGGAGATAACATGTTTAAAGAATATACTAAAAAATCAGGAAAATAAATCAGTTGCTGTGTAAGGCTGCTTTCAGGCAGTAGATTTTAAACAACTTGTCAAATATTTTGTGGCTGTTACAGCCTCACATAAGAGCTTTTCATGGTTCATAAAGAAAATTAATGTGAAATCAATAATGGTATTTAAAAATTCACCAAACATTTCCCATCCAGTGAGAGCCTCACTTTCAGAGTGCCACTAATGCAACACTCAGAGTGGGAAAACCACACAGACTTGACCTTAGTGATAAACAAAAGCGAGTGCAGATGGAAAGTGCAGGGAAGAAAGATGCTTTCAGAAGCAACCAGGAGGAAGACCTTCCTGCTTTCCCACAAGAATAAACCTCTAAACATCAGCTTACTGTGGGCATCAGCTTACAAAAGCCTTGCTTGAAGATGTAGTCTAGGTGCTATGTGGACTTCCTCCTGGATGATACAAACTGGCCTGAACAGCAACACCACCACCACCACCACCAAAATCACATAAGGGTAAAAATCACAATAGAAACACAGTAAAATAAGTTTCCTAGAGCATAATACAACCATTTGAACTGCCAGACTTCAGACAATGAAGAGGAAACCTTTCCTAGGTCGCTTCATTTTACTCTTGCAGAAAACCGGGGATCATTGTGGAAATGGGAAGAAACAAGCCACATCATTAGATTTGTTTGTTAGTTTATATTTTTAATAGAAGCACGAAGAGGAGTAATACATTATGTAGTGATCTTGCATCTCTACCTGCACTTAGGTGACTTCTCTGCTGCAGAAGATGCACTGTAGTTACCAGCTGTGTGAGTTAATACAACTGTAATTACCCACAATTGCCACATTTGATCTGTGAAATTAAATAGGATTTGTCAGTATCCTCTCTTCTCTTCCTTCTTCCCCAAAGCAACCCAGAACTGTTTTCCAGTGTCTTGCATGGGGTTGTTCAGAGAGAACAGAAGGCGAAGAGCAATCCTGCAGAAGTTGGGTGCAGTGGTCTCTCCTGAAAGGCTGGCTTCCTGAGCTGCCGCACTCAAGAGTGAGATTCAGAATTTTCTCAGTATTGTCATCTCCAGACACCCATGCCCACGCTCTCTTGGTGGCATTCACAAAGACTTTAAAATATGCTTCCTTATTACTCATGGTGATTTCTAGTTTTGGGGGTTCACGTGTCTCACACTTCCCAAGCTTTTTCTCTGAACTTCAGAGTTAGAAATTTGTTTTTCTTCTTCAGTTAGAATTCAGATTCACATGGAAGCGCTTGACTCCCAAAGCTGTGGCTTCAACCGTCAGATAGGAGATTCATGATAAAATTGGCACAATTGTACTGCTCTAAGCACTTTCGGAGACATATGCTGCTTTTCCTGCTCCTGGAAGTAGTCCCACAGATGTCTCATGATTATTCACTTGAGTCATGGTTGCAGAGTTGAGTTTTTGGTGGCTTGGATTCCCAGATTCCTACACTGCTTATTTACCGTGTTCAAAGAGCAAATCCTAATAGAAGACCTGCCTGACTGACAGTGAGGATGTGTTTTACCAAAACCCGATGTTTTGAACTTAAATCAACCCTCCTCTTGGCTTACAGCACTATTTGGTCAAAACGAGACATCTCCAAGGACAAAGAGGCCAAAAAATGTGTAAAAATGAAGTGGCCATGGCAGGCAGCTGTGGTTGGGGTTGGATGTTTGTTTTCCTTCGCGCGGCGGTTCCACAGGGACGTTTCCAAGCCGTTGGTCACAAGGTGGCGCTCTCCCACACGCGCTCCCGCATTCCCGCCTCCGGCGTGAGAGGCCGAGGCTCCCAAGCTTTCAGCCGGCGTTTATTTTGGAAGGAAAGCATGGGAGTGACAAAGCTAGACGGCAACATCTCTCGCCGGTTTGGGCCGGGGTGAATTTTTAGAGTGAAATCGCTCTAGGGAGTCTGGGTGTTATTTTCTTGGCTGAGATTCCTGAAATGAGGAATTGCCTGTGTGCCCTTTATGACCGCCTGCTCTCCCAGGTTCATGTGCTCTGCAAGAAACGCGGTACTGAGCCTGTACTTACACGCAGTTTAGCTCTGTGCTGCAAGGCTTTAGTATCTAATGTATCAACAGAATAATTATTGTTGTGGGTTTTTTTTCCCAGGTGTGCTTTTACTGTTAACTGAATTATTCTATTAATTTGCGCATGAACAGATGTTAGGCAACCTGAGAAAACTGTGATTTGCTTTGTCTTTTAAAATTCCATCAGTTGTTTGGTTGGGGTTTTTTTTATTTTTAATAGAAAACGAAAACAGATTCTGTCCACAACAGCCCTTTACAGGGTTCAGAACCTTACCTGTGTCCTGCTAAGTGAGATTTAAAGATTCATTGAATGCTAGAGATGGTCTGAAAATAATAAGCATTTCTCAGCGCTTTCTCTAAATTTTCCTCAAAGCTCCTGGAACATTTGAATCAACTGATTCTAAGTCAGTTCAGTTTTCAGGCAAGGAAAGTTGTTTTCTTTTTCCTCCCTTGTAATATTCTTATGAGAAGTGAGGACAAGATCAGGCAGATGGAAGGGAAAAAAGGTATGAAGGAATTGTAACATCAAAATCTTTAAAACTGCATTATTGGTTTGAAAAATGAAGGCATTAGTTGTGTAACTTCTGTGTCTAAATTTCGGAAAGTTTTAAAAATGCCATTTTAGTTTTTAAAAATGCTGCATTTATTTAAAGAGGGCTGCAAATGAAAAGTATTGATAAGCTCTACTAAGCGTTTTCATATGGAATCTATTTTCAGCCACATACCAGAAAATGTCTTTGTTATTTTTTTGAATGAGACCCTAATCTCAGAATGACTTTTCATTTATCAGAGCCTTTTAAGTCTGCTATTGTGTTTCCAGTCAGATCCTTTCCACTCACTTCTTTTTTCCTGTGTCAGCCTCTTACAAACTCACCACAGGGCAAAGTTCGCAGTTATTTTCCAAAGGCACAAGGATTTCCCCTCTCAGGGGTGCACTTGGGCTTTATGCTGTGGAAGCCAAGCACAAATTAATGCCAGCTCTAATCGTTTGTGATAAAGTTTCTTATGGTATATTATACTTAATAGCAAACCTTACAATTTGTGATTTAACTTGTTAGCAATTCAAAGGCTTTTGTTTCTCAGGCTGTTTAGTCAGATGAAATGGCTTAGTGGTTTTTTGCATCACCAGCACTGACATTTGTGTCTGTATTGGTGTTTTTATTTAATGTTGTGTTGGTTCCCACTCCAACAATCATTTAATAACATTAAAATACTGCTTTCTAGAAAAAAAGTAAGTTCTGGCATCCGCAGTTGAGAGGTTGGAAAATGTGAGTGCGGTGTGCCAAAAAATCCCCAACAAAAAACACTCAAACAAAAACCAAACCAAGAAATAAACAAACAAACCCCGAAACAAACAAATGAACAAAACCAAAAAAACCAAAGATAAATAATTGACACCTCTTAAAATTCATGATTTTTCTGGATTTTTGTGGGGCAGATTAACAATATTGTAGCATTTAGATTTCCTGAAATATATTTATTTTAACTTTTTTCCAGGGTGTTCAAGTTTATTTCTTGTATTTTTATAGACAAAAACCAGCTGAAATTCTCTCAAGGGGTTAAGAAAAGCATAAAACCTGTTTGTTCTCTCCTGATTCACCATTACAGATATTATGACTCTTGGTATCAACAAGGATTTGTGTTCATATCCTTGATCGGAATTTCCACCTCCCCATCCCTTTGCAGTGAGGATGAGCCAGCTGTCAGCCTGGCTGCCATCTCCCACCCTCCTGCAGCTGAGTGGAGCTTTTAGTCCATCTTGGAAAGTGCTTTGCAATCCCTTCCGACCAGAGGCTGAGGTTCAGACTGTAGTTCCTCTTATCAAACATGCTTTTGTATTTCTCACTGGGCATTCGTTGCCTTCAGCTGGGGCTGAGGAGACAAACAGTTGTTTGCCTGTGTCAATAACCAGATATAAGAGGAGAGAACAGAGCAGGCATGGATCAAAAAAAAAGAGACAAAGCTGTGCTGGTTAACTGCACCATGGGATCAAATTTTTTACCATGTGTCAGCGTAAAAAATAATCAATCAGGCTGTTTAGGTAACCTGTGCTACCTGATAGAGGCAAATAAACATCTGCATTCCCAAAGTGTAAGTGTAGGCAAGAAATCTGAGGATTTTGTGCAAGTTTTGTTTTGAAAGAGCCAGCTTGGTCAGAGTCGGGTCTCTGGGAAAGTATCACCAAGGAACCAGCACAAATCAGCCAGGGCTCAAGAGGCCTGAGCCAGCACGGGCTGGCACTGGCAACCAGCCAGCCCAGCGCCTGGTTTTGCTTTTCCTCCTGACATTGAGATGTGACCTTTGGCTGATTCCCTTCCCGTCTCTCCACACTCTGGTCTCCTCCTACCGTTTGATTGCTTTGTGTTTTTAGACTTGAGCTCCTGGGCAGGGTGAGGCTGCAAGTTCCATCTTATTAGGTGTTTGTGAAGTACACAGCACCACAGTGCTGATCTGGGGTAAGATCTCCAGGCACTACTGCACTACCAGTAATTGTTACTATTAATAGCAAAAACAACTAGTTGTAATAGAGTGTGGAAAGGGGAATAGCTTGGCATTATTGATGTCAAGTTTAAAGGGTAAAAACTGCATTTGTGTTATTACCTGTCATCCTCTGGAGAACTCTAAGCATCTCCCTGGACAGGGATCCAGTTCTACCCTTACCCTGTATAACCTCATCAGTTTCAAAACAAGATTTAATGTCATTAGAGCAAATTGGCATTAAGGCAAGGGATTTTGTCCAAGGAAGTCAGGTTGTCTTTACTAAATTTTTCTAAGCACATGGCATGAGAAGGATCACTGAGAAATTTGCCTGTCCCAACCTTTCTTCCCAGCTTTCTCAGGTCCGGCTTGTATCACTAACCTTTTTGCCTATCCTGTTTTCCATTCTACTAAGTAGTAAATATCCTATGGAACATCTTAGCAACCTTCAGGATTTTTTTATATTCCTTTTTCTGTATCTCATCCAGGCACAAGGGATAATTGTGTGTTATCTGGTTGTTATCTGTGAACTTGGTCAGCTCTCCTCATATTCTCAAGATTGGTTATAGGTTAATGATTCTCTCTGGTATTGCTGTGGGTAAATGATCATAACTCATCAATGGACTAGTGTATATGACTACTATTTAGTTTTATGCATTTCTCTTCCCTCTCTGCAACATTTTTATTTCCTGCAATTTAGTATGAGAGTACCTACTTCCATGATAGATTGTGTCTGGAATAGAAGGATTTAGACTATCCTGCTATTGTCATCTTTTTTCCTGCTTTAGAGATCTCTTTGCACTTTGAAATTTCTGCATTTCAAGAAAAAGAAGAAAATTCCCTCCAATGTGGAACTGGTTAGATTTCTTTGGTAGTCTTTGAGTGTTTCAGTCAGTGCTTTGTTTCCTGGTTGGTACAACTCCTCTATAAATGTCTCTCTAAAATCCTTCAGGGTACCTCCTAAAAGAAGGAGTGAATATGACTTGCAAATTAAGTGATTTGTTTATCGGATAGCCTGGGCTTAGTTCATTTTCCTTGACAAGATGCAGTCAGTTGCTTTGCATCATTCTTCATAAGCTACAGTTAGAATCTTCTTTTGTTTTTCCAGAGAAGGATCTGAACCCTGACCTCAGCATTGCTTTGAAGTCTTCCCTGATAGACAAAGATGAAGCTTGAGGTATCGAAATGTCCTGGGAGGGACGTGACCCTGAATTGAACGAGGACCCGATGGGGTGGGCTTGTTGCACAGGGCTAAAGATGGGGAGGAGTGTGACTCTGCATGAAAGTGTGGCTGCTCTGGAGCCCCTGTAATTGCAAATTGTAGCTGAAAGCAGGAGAGAAGCCATGAGGTTGTGTGGGGCAGCGTGTGATATCCCAGTGTCATTTCAGAAAATTAAGAAATAGCTTTAATGGAGAAAGGGGGTTTATCTTTGGATAAATGCACATGGATGCCCATGTGTATCTTGAATATAAAAGAAAATGCATTGAAGATTTCCACTGTGGTACTTTGATTCCAAGGAAGACAGTGGCCTTGGTAAGCAGTAAAGAAAAAAGGCTTACTGTGACTCTCAAGGAAACTTTCAGCAGCAGAAGAAAAGTATGGAAAGGCAAATTAGAGGTTGTGGCATAAGAGAGGATTAATTCAGATCACAGAGATAAGAGTGTTCCCAAAGTTCAAGATACTCTTTTAGGAACATCCCCACATAAGAAGGAACTGTTGGATGCCTTAACCAAACTAAATCAATCTTCATCACATGACACGTCTGTGGGTATTTAACCTCCTTGCTGAAGCACCTCTGGAACTGCATTCTCCTGTTGCATAGATGTGTTCCAGGCATAAAAGTTGAAGAGAGAAGCATAGACTCTATGAAAGACGTTAAAAAAAACCCTGGGACTTTTTTTTGATGGCCAGGATGTGTGAGGTAATGTCAGGTGTAAAGAAAAATTCTTATATTTGCAGTGAGAATATTTCAAGTGAAATATTTCCCTCTGAACCCAGGAGAAAGACAGAGGGATGATAACAGCTGATTTCTTGTCAGAGATCTACTGTCAGAATGAGCAGATAATACTTAATGGCATCCGAAATAGAAATCCTCCAGATCAATCTGCACAGCCCCTGTAAAAATAACAAAACCAAACAAACCAATCAACCAAACAAAAAAAAACAACAAAAAAAGAGTTATGGACTATTTGAGAGATATACAGTGAAAAAATGCAAGATGAAATAAATCTCTGAGAAATTAACTAGTACAGAACAGTTATTTTGTCTTTTCTCTGATTATTTTCCTTCTACTCTTCTGCTTCTTCTTTTCAGTTTTTTTTTTTTTTTCTAAAGCATATGCCAAGAACATTTCCAGTGAGCCAATTCAGACAGGTTGAGCAGATATCTAAGGGAGCAGCCTTTAGTAAATCAAGTGGGGTCATACAAGTAGCACTAGAAATCAGTGGCCCAGGCTGAACATCCCTTTATAGCTTGTTCAGTTCCACAGATGCAGCATGGCAACAGGGATGTGACATATTGCTTATTTAGGGGGATGTGCCAGAAATTGAAGTGCTGATCAAGCCTTGTGAAAGAAAATCAGACCAATTGGAATCTTGTCTCATGTTTTTAATTAACTTAAAACTCAATCTCTTATTTCTAGAAAGGAGTTTTTGAGGGAATAGAGGCACTTGCATACAAAACCGTCTCCCAAACTATTTGGAATTCACTCTGATAAAAGTGATTTCTGACTGAGCTTTATTTTCAGCTATATTTTAAAGCAAGATGCCAGGCAATAAAAGCCTGTATGGACTGAAAAAAAAGAGGAAGATCCTACTGGTTTCTGATAGCTGTATATTGAACCAGTCAGTCCAGTTACTACAATATCTGAACATCTCAGTCTTTAATATGTGTAGCTTCAAAACTTCTACATAAATAAAATAGGTTTTAAAGGTCAAAATCAACTTCTTAAAAGCCACTGAGAATGTGAGAACCCATTTCTAGGAAGAGTTGCCTGTATATAAAAAGTGAAGATATGCTGGTTTTTTCCTGATTTTTTTAATTTATAAAATATATGTTTCCTGGGCATAAAACCAGCACAAAACCAAATATAAAATTCACATAATAAACTGATAAAAAACAGAACGCCTTCCATGACCCTTCAATCTGCCATTTCTTATATTTTTCATCCAGTTATGCTGTTCTCAATAGATCTTTTTTGTCTAGGGAAAACCAGAAGATTTCTAATGTACCAGGAGAGCAAAAAAACTCAATCCTTGCCACACTAAGGTGAAAGTTTCAAATAAAAGGATCATCTCCCAACATATCCTTGTCCATGTTGTAGCCTAATCTACTTGTATTTTATGTATTTTTAGATTATCTTCATCAGCATAGTATTTGAGCATTACCTCCTACAGACCACATATGGAAAGAAATACTTTGGTATATGGCTGGTAGATATTCAGGAACAAATGGGATTCCAAGAGGAATAAGCCTGAATGGCTAATGACATCTTTAACACTTGCAAGCATTTGCTTGAGATGCATCAAGTTCTGACCTTGCATGAGTAAGATCCACAGCTGAAGCCTGAGTGCAGCTGAATGATAAATGAGGAGCAAAATGCACTCATGTTTTCAGTTCCCCTAAAGCCATAGTGGAAACTTGTAGATGGTCTTATGTGCTGTCATGGGATAACTGGAGGGAGAGAGTCAGGGAAGAAGATGGACAGATTAGGTGATACAAACCCCATTCACTCATGTATTTAATAAAGCTACAGAAATGCCTGTGAAGCAGCTCTGAGGAAGTTCAGCAGCAGGGGTGGGGCTCTGCTCAGTCCCACTCACAGAATGGGCTACACGAAGCAGTTGTGTCCAGTTAGGATAGGGGGAGGGGTGTCCAATACAAATCCATAGGAACATCATAAAACATCCTATGTTTTAGGCTTTGCATGTTGCTGACATGCAAATACTGGAGCAAATGTATCCCACTTTTTCAATAGGCTTCTGTGGAAGAAGTGACCCTATCCAATCATTTCCTTAACGAAACCTGAAAAAAAGATGAAGTTGGACTTTATAATGCCATGCTGACAAGTGATATAATATTCTTATTCATCTTTTAATCCTCTTCTTTCAGGTGTCTAATTTGGTGCTTCCCCTATTAACTTTCTCATTTCTTTCTGTGAGGTACATCAGAGGTCACTGTACCTCTTGTCGTCATATTTCCAGCTTATAAGAGGGAAGAAGGAGCAGAAAGTAACTACAAGATAGTTCTGAATCTTTCATCTTCATTTCTAAATCCTGTCGTTTCTTTAAAGTACACACTCTCCTTCTTTCTTGCCATCAGAAACGAGAACTTATTTGAATGTCAAACAGGGCTTTAATGAATCCCACAAGATAATCAGCAGCTGTCCAAGTTAGTGTCTTTAAATAATTCTTTATGATCTTCACTTATGTTTTTAAGTGCTAACTCAAGAGTTTACCTTTTTCTTCCTCTCACACACCCATTTGAAAACAGAGATGTTAATTTACTAGTTAATGCCTTTTAAGTGCTTTTTCACCTTAGGCTTGGATTGTCATACTGAATAAAGCTCCTCAAATCTGCCGGCTGAAATGGAACACCTAACCTTGAGGAGTGAGGCACTCAAGGAGTGCGATATTGCAATCATGACATTGTTGATATAAATATTTAGAAATTTCTTGAAATAATATTAGTTACCATTCAAAAAAATTGGCACCTTTAGAATGGTGGTTACTAAATAATCTTGTGCTTTAAAAACTCGGCTCAGCAAGCCCTGAGCACACACAGTGTTTTTCCTGTACTCTACCCTTTAAAAGTCTCTCATACAAAAAAAGGGCAAATAACAGTAAGGTGAAGTTTTGTTGACTTGCCTTCTAACATCTGGGTGCCTTGTGCATCTCTAGCAGATGCTTATGCCTTCCTTTGGGCAGAAAAGAAGTCGGTGGGTATTCTAAATTTGAATCATTTTATTCACACATACATCCCAGTCCCAAAATGGGGATGTACAGCCAACATGGAAGGCAGCTCCTTCATGTAGGAGTCCTAGCCCAACATCTCTGTCTGGTTCCCAAGTGACAACTCTTAATGCCAGAATTGCTTTAACAAGAAGCAAGGCAGACAGCCAGTTTCCAAGCTGTTCACATTGCCTCCTCTTCTTCTGAGCCTGCCAAGGTACAAAGTCCTTGCATAACCCAAACACTGAACAGCAAGATAGCGTGTCTCTCTAAGAGATGAAAACCTGCTTGCACACTGTGAAGGTAACAGTAGAAGATTTTGTAGTGATGCTTCATGGTGATGCTTCCCTTGACAATATGCCTGCTTATCTGTTAACAGAAAAGGTAACTGCAAAGCTTTAGCCCTTCACTTTTGACCAGCATTTCTGCAGTTGGGTTCTTATCCTAATTATTTATTTCTGCAAAACAAGGATAGGAACCAGCTTTTTCATAGTGCACCGATACTGTTTCCATTTATCTTTAAAAAATTTTCAGTGTGTTTAGTGAGAGGCTCGTTCTCAACAATTTTCATTCCCAGGCTCTTCAGTTACACAAATGGGGACATTTTTACTCCACGGGGACATTTTGTACTTCATTTTTCTTCCATCAGTGTCTGTAACTTCATGCTGATGTCTTGTAGGGCATCCCTCAAGAGTACTGTGTTTCACACATGATTTTCTCAGAAGAAAAGAAGGATTTAGGTTTTTTTTAGTAGGTCAGAGCTGGCTGTCTCTAGCTCTACTTCACCTTTTCCCTTCGATTGTTTCAGATTTGCAAGTAAGATGCCACTAGTAACATAGGAAGGCTGCAGACACTTCCAGCCTGTTCTCAGCACTGCCTACAGACTGATGCAAACTGGCACATTTAAAGCCCAGGCAGACAGCAGCTGTGTAATCCAGTGGCATTTCCTTCTAAAATTTTCTGCACAGAAGAGGAGCTTGAAAGGAAGTAACAGTTTGGGGAGAAACCCAATTGCAGCCCCAGAGGCAATACTACACTAAGCAGTAAATCTTCTTGTCTGTATCTACAGAAAGAATAAGGCAGTCCTGACTTGCTGGTTCTGTCTCTATTGCCAGGCAGGAAGGAGCCTGCAGACCTGCTGCCCTCCTCTTCTGTATCAGGGACCTATTTGACCATGCTGCAAATCCCTGTCAGTGCATGCTCATGGGAGAGATGCTGTGTACCTTATTTCAACCTGACATGGCTTTAGGACATGAGCAGAAAAGAACATCAGAGCCAGACATCAGACATAGCTCTTTCTTTTTTTTTTTTTTTTTTTTTTTTTTTTTTAACTTGCTAAGTATCCAATACTTTCAGGCAAGTCAGACAGTGTGTGATATGAAAAACACGCTCAAAAAATTTGGAAGCATCTAGCTCATGCAAAAAAGTACCTACTAAACTGGGGGAAAATAGAAACTTAAAACTAGTCACTGCTGTAAAGTCACAGACAGTTACATAGCTTCAAGGTAGCAATGCCTCCCGTCCAATTCCAGCACAATCTGCCACTGGGATTCGAAAAAGGCAGTGTGAGCAACAGTCAGTCAGTAGCAGAAAACATCGGTGTTTATTGTGCCGGCACATCAGTGTTGGAAGGAAGATTCTGCGTGATTCCATTCCTGAGAACCCAGTGGGGTTTTTTATCATTCCTTTTTGATAAGAATAGATCTGCTTCTAAATTTCCCATTAAAACAATATTTTTGGTAAAAAATGCAGTTTCTGCCACATGAACAACTCTAATGCACTAACAACTCTTTCACCATGAGATGTAAAAAAATGGCTTGCTTTTAGGGTTACCTAACCTGAGCTTACCGTCCTTCAGCCCACTGAGCTAACCCAAAAGGTTGAAGGCTGAACTGCTTCCCCACAATTCAGTGGAGAGCTGCCCCTGCCATCCTCTAGTTTCCCCATCCCAATTACTGCTCCAACAGCAAAACATGCTTTTCTGGCTCGCCTGAGGCAAGGAGATTGCTGTAGGTGGTGCGTGGCAGTGACATTTTAGGAGAAGGAGTCCAACGTAGGTGGCCAGATCAGAGAGGAGACACAGAAACCCAAGCTGCAGCTCTCAGGGGACATGGTCTCCCTGCACAATTTAACTTCGAGCTGACTCAAAATAAAAGGCTGAAGGATTTTCTCTCCCACCTCCCTTTTACATCACATGGGTATTTTTTCTCTTTACCAGTATCTTTAAGCTTTCAGTTCCTCTACCCAACTACAGTCTGTTCTGCTTCTGGGAAGATTTGGAGAAAGGAACTGCAAATAGAAAATACATCCCCTTGTTTCTGTCCACCTCTTCCCTCACGTGCTTTGGTAAAGAAAAAAAAGTGTAGATTTTGTATCTCTTTTTCTTTAAGCTCAGATTGCTTCCCTTAATGCTTTCTTTAGTGTTTTCAGTTACACTTCTTTCTTCAAGAAGAAATAAACCACTTCACATTTAAAAGTCACAAATTGTTGCTTCCATTTTGTCAAAAAGGCTGGGCTCCTTCCAGGTTTAGAAATACACTCAAATCTGCCAAGTTTTGTCAAACATTACCTTCCTTTAACAAGCAATATTCTTACGTTTTGGATTAAAGAGAAAAAGCGGAAGCAGCCATTCAAATGCCTTTTATAAGAGGGAACGTTCTGTATTTTCTTGGGTGCAGACATGGGGGAGGAGGAATATGGAGAGACAAAATAGAAAAGAAAAGAGCAGATAGAAATACCCAGCTGAGGGCCAATCTAAGTTTATAATTGGTATCAGATTCTGCCAGTCCTACTCACGTAGTGCAATCCCTATTGATTTCTGGAGGTTCCTCACAGGGTAAGCTAATGTTTAACATAAATAAGGGTTACCGAATCTTGTCCTTGAGAAGTAAGGGTCAGGAAGCTGTTATCAATTCAACTGCTGTATTCCTGACTGGCAAGCCTGCTCAATTCAGGGTTAATTAACTGATTCCTTAAAGTGGAATGTTGTGAAGGAACATGATCATTACCATTTATATTCATTCTAATACTGTGTATTCCAACTCCCCCTCCATCATGTCTTACAGAGAATGATCTGGTGAAAGAGAATGACAAGTCCTTGCAAAATGATCTTGAATTCTACCAGATACTCATAGTTTAGGTTGTGTGGCAGTGCAAGATCAGATACAGTGTGAAAGGCAATAATGCACATTTTTCATTCCATTTTCTAAGCTTGTGCGACACAAACCCCCATCGTTGCCGGGCAGCTTGCTTACGTTTCATGTCAACCTTTGCTACCTATTCCACTCCAATGTGCATGAAAGAAATCTTGATTTGAATTTTGCCAAGATGCCATGCATCTTAATAACACTCTGGAGTGATTGGAGTCTGGATTCTGGGGCTGAATGCAATGTTTCTTCCAGGAGGCAATGTTGCGGAGAGGGGCTACAGCTGTGGTTTCTGAAGGGACCTTGGCTATGCTATCCCTGTATCCTTCCTGTCTTGCAGTGCTTGAAAATTCTAATTTGTCCACGTTTTTCTCTCTTCCTTAATGTATTCTGTCCTTAAAAATTCCATTTTTTTAAGTAGTAATGTGTATTGTCTAGTTGAAAGAATAATCACAAGGAGGTGCTTGAGGTGGAAAGGCTTTTCCAGAGAGGTTCCACATGTTGTCAGCTAGTCACTCTTAATGGCAGTTTCCAGTTAGGTCCCTTAGCTTTTGGAAGTGACATTCAGTCTGACATGTGCCAGCCACACAATCTACCAAGCTCTGCAAAGTGAAAATATTAACATAAATGCATATTAAATTACTGTGTGTTAGCTCTTTAACTGAAATAAAGAGTGGGTGTTCCAGCAGAGGCAAACAAATAGCATTGATTTACACCGGCTTGAGGATTTGGTCCATTACCACTTTTTTATAGCCTTTTTAGAGCAAACTGGATAAAGGCTTTTCCTGGAACATGGCAAGTAATTGCATGTTTAGGCTGACTAAGAGTAAAGCTGGGGAATCTTTCTCAAAATTTTTTCTGCTGGATAGCTGAATATTCAGGTAAGAACTACTTATTTAGTTAAATCCTCCAACCTAGGCTTGCCCCCCAGGTACATCTTCCTTCTCAGCTATGTGTTCTGAGGGGATTTCAAAGAACAGCTCTGATGATCCAGGATATCTGTGTCTGACCAGTCTGTCTTTCAAAGGAGGTCCTGGACCAGCTGCATCCATGCTGTGCTGAGCAGAGCAAAGCCCCCGGCAGCAGCCCCACACCTCACACCCAGCCTGCTTGTATGGAAAAGGTTCAAAAGCCACTCCAATACTTTCTGAAAAGCTCTAGGGTTGCTGCACAAGTGCAGAGCAATGGCAGTGCGTGTGAAATAACACCAATGCTTCCAGCAAATGTCAAGCTTCCTGCTCGAAGGTGACTGCTCTGCACCCACAGGACGTTGGGATAATGGCCACGTGCTGAGCACCCCGCGTGCTGTGGCCTCCCCAGCAGCTCCAGAGTGTCTCCTGCAGCACTGCTGATGGCATTCTGGTGGTTGTATCTGTTTAAAAAAGCTGATTTTGTTTATAGCATAATTTGATTGCAGTTTTCTTGGGCGTTTTTGCTGCTCTAATAAGTATGCTGTGAGTACATCTGCAAGCATTCATATGTTGAGATAAAATTACTGGTGGTGCTCATCTCCCCCTGGGCTACTGCTGCTACCTCCAGTAAATGCTTGTGTGCCTGCATGCCCATGTACAGACAGATGCATGTGCACAGCACCTGATCCTGCTTCTTAATTATTTTTAGCCCAATTCCCAGAGTTGTTCTGCTTCCTGCTGATGAATGGGAAATTCTAGTAGTGCTGTTTCATTTCACCAGCCTCTCAAGTGTAGAAATTATGGTAAATTTGAGAACAAGTGAGATTAGATTGATAGTTACACCTCCTTCTTTAATTAGCCAACCACAGGATCTATGGAGACAAGGGAGGGGAATAAGAATTTACCATGGCAAGAATGCTGGAGGTTCTTTCTTTTCTGTTCTTTTTTGTCTGTCTTTTCTCACTGACAGCAACCCCTTTCGTGATGTGGGGTTTATTTACAACTGCCCTGACTATGCTACATCAATGGTTTCCCTGACCTTGGCTCAATGATTATGCAACAGAGTGTTGTAAATTATCTTGTCACCAGAATCTCCATTTAGGCAAGTATAATCACTTCCTTGTAAGGTCCCAGGCCTGGTGTACAGAAACAAAAAATCTACTGCATAATAATGAGTGCAGCGCAGTGTCAGGGATGAAAAAGCCCCTCTGCCATATGGAAAACGACCACATAGGGGTGCTGGGAACCTGAATGCCAGGAGTTTGTGCAAAGTGCTTAGCAATCTTTGGCAAAAAAAGCAAAAAGTGATAAAGTGTAAGTTATTGTTTCTAGCTGCCTTACGATGTGCAGCACGCCCCGTCCCCTCTTTGGTGCAGCACTGAGTCTCTCTGTGCCTCTCTGCAGTGACACTTGGCAGTGCTGAGATCCCTCCTTGGCAGTGCTTCCACAGGCTCCATATTGCAGGGAGCATTCCTTGCCTTATTGGCTCTCTGATCAATGTGACTTGCAGTCTAGGTTTTCTACACCCATGGCAATAAAACATGTAGTGCTGGTCCTTTCCAGTGCATTAGAGGGGTGGAGCGGAGCGGTTGCTTTCTGCTTGCTACGAGCAAATCACATTATGGAGATGAGGTACCGAATGTCTGCAGGTCTGTGTGAGCACACACGTGCATACTGATTCCTTCAAGGATGTGTATCCTCGCTTGGCTTTGCTATCTGGGCTGCAGGAAATCTGAAAGGGATGGGCTCTGATAGTGATGGTCGTGTCCAATGAGCTAGAATCAATTTAAGATGCAGCATACCTGTTCTTGTGTTTCACTTCAGCTGAGAATTACACTTTCCCTTCCTGTATCTGAGAATGACAGAAAATGTCCCTCCCATGAAACACCCCTTCGGTATATCTCTAGACCAACTCATCGGCAACTTCATATTTCTCTCTCCAAAACCTTGAATGTAAAACCTTGGGCTGCTAAATTATTATTATTACTGTATCTGAGGGAATCATACTATCTTGTTCTTACTCCAAAGATTTTACAATTAGTCCTCAAGCACAATACTTTCTCCTCTCCCTCTCCATAGTAACAGGGGAACTGTTATTTTTGTATATTTGTTGGGAATGTAGTTAGCATTCACTGAATAAACTCAGAAAGCAATATTTCACATAGAATAATTATGAATATGTATTTACTTGAATAAGCTGTTGATTTTGCATGAATTCTGCACACTGTTTTTTAGGCAAATATGCTAATGATTGATGTGTGAAAATTTACTTTAGTTTGGGCTTGTCAGACTAACTAACACAGTGATCCAAATTCAGAAAATTATTTCCTTACGCCTAAAGTACCATAGCAATTACAGGAATATTCCAGGGAAGTTGATTACTAATACATCAAACCCTTCTCTATGGATATGATGACTTTGCAGCAATATTTCCAAACAAAATTTATTTTGCTGCTGTCTCTTGGCACTGGTGTTCAATCAAATCCCCACAGCTATATTAGCTGTACCAGGAAACCGACTGCTTTATAATCCTTTCACATGGTCTCTCTGACAAACCCTGTGGACAACATTATGGACAATGATGCCAATGGGTGGTGAAAGGGACAGTGCCAGTGGGCAATGGCCACCTTGGCAGGCACTGGAGAACAGTGGATGTCATTTATCCGAGCTTTGACAAGGCTTTTGACAGTCTCCTCTGGTGTGCTGGGTGCTGAGGTGGAGGCATGAGGTCTGAGCAGGAGAATAAGATGAGTGGAAAATTGACTGGATCACAATATGGTCCATGTGGACCTCCTACCATGAAGAAGGTCACAGGTGAAGTAGTGAGTGCTTACTAGTGGTGTTCCTCAGAGGTCACTACAGGGTCTGATACTATTTAATGTCTTCATTAAAGCTGGACAATGGAGTAGGATGGACCTCTCCAAGTTCACTGATGACACAAAACTGAGGGAAGAGTCAATACACAGAAGGGGCAGGGCATTGAAGAGGGATGACAACTGGATGGAGGAATGGGTTGACAGAAGCTTCATGAAGTTCAACAAAGCCAAATGCAAAGTCATAGAATCGTAGAATATCCTGCATCACTAAGGAATAATGTGCTGCAACAGCACAGGCTAGGGTCCAGCTTGCTAGAAAGCGGCTTTGAAGGGACAACCCAGGGGTTCTGGTAGGCAACAAGCTGAACAGGAGTCAGCAGTGTGGCCTCATGGCCAAGAAGGCCAACACCATACTGGCTTTATTAGCAGGAGTGCAACCAGTAGCACAGGGGAAGTGATTCTTCCCACTACTCAGCACAGACATGCTAAGACTGTGTCTGCTGGGCTGTGGCCAGTTTTGGTCTACTCACTACAAGGAAAACGTGGCCTTTTTTACTGTGATG
Source organism: Pipra filicauda (assembly GCF_003945595.2). Taxonomy (NCBI): domain Eukaryota; kingdom Metazoa; phylum Chordata; class Aves; order Passeriformes; family Pipridae; genus Pipra; species Pipra filicauda. Next base: position 2,404,505 of record NW_024103918.1, read on the forward strand.
GTGAAGCACTGGAACAGGTTGCCCAGAGAAGTTGTGGATGCCCCATCCCTGGAACTGTTCAAGGCCAGATTGGATGAGGCTTTGAGCAACCTGGTCTAATGGAAGATGTCCTCACCCACAGCAGGGGGACTGGAATGACATAATCTTTAAGGTCCCTTCCCATTCAAACCATTTTACAATTCTATACTGGAGCAAGTTCAGCAACATCCACCGGGATGCTCAGGGTGCTGGAACATATGGTGTACCAGAACAAGTTGAGAAAGCTGGTTGTTAATCCTGGAGAAGAGATGGCTCAGGGGGTATCTTATTACTCTCTGTAGCTACTAAATGGTTATAGAGAAGATGGAGCCACACTCTTCTTGGAGGTGCACAGAAAAACGCAAGGGGAAGTGAATATCAACTGCAGCAAGATGAATCCCAATTAGATGTAAGGAGAAGAGCTTTCACAGTGAAGATGATCAAGCACTAGAACAAGTGCTCAGAGGGGTTGTAAACTCTCCATGCTTGGATATATTCAAAACCTACCTGGATAAGGCCCTGAGTAACCCCATCTCACTTCAAAGCTGACCTTATTTTGAGCAGGGCTATGGACCAGAGATATGAAAGCTCCCTTCCAGCTTATTTTGTGGTGAGTTTATGGTGAACACTTCTAGTGAATTTTGCACTTGGACAAGTACTCCTTTTATCTGTATTTTGGATATCTTTCATGTCACAGTAAATTTCACCAGAAAGGCATCCAAAGAATGGGAGTCTTGCCAAAGAAAATGAGTGCTGAGACTTAATTTGTATCACGACAGTCTGGCTATGAATTTATAATTGTATCACTCTAAAACCTGACTGGTTCCATACCTAGAGCTCTCTGTAGCCGAACATTAATCACCAGCTTCTATGTGATTTTCTAAGGAAAACCTTCCGATACTTTAATCCTCCAAGTTGTGGAGGATGCAAGCTCTGCCCTTCAGTGGGCAGCCACACTCGCTGACTCTCTGTTTCCAGCCTGCCTGACTGCACTGAGCAGCCTGTGCCACCCCACATAGGTACAAAGACTGCTCTTCAAAGATCCAAACATAACAACCTGAGTGTCTCCCACATCATTTGCATGTGGAGAAGGATGCAGAGAACTTCCAAGCTGACCTGACTGTGAGTCAATGGGAGTTGTGCTGTTGATATCAATGGCATCAAGATTTCACAGTTCCCCTCTCGTAAACATGTGCATACAAGTCCTAGAAGCAACATTTAATGCAAAAATAAGCAAAATAAGCAGATTTACACAAACCCACAATATTTTTGTGTGGTTTTCTTTTTGAAATGTGAATGGGACATTGCTTGCAAACTGCATTTAATAGGTCATTGCCAATGACGAACCAGAAATAACCATTTTGATGTGAGTTTGTATATGGAGGAGTATGCTTTGCACTTTGCTCCGGCATTTCTGTGGCAGGGCACTTATTCTTCTAATTGTCTGGCTGATGTGCTCAATGAAGCACGCACAGAAAAGTCCTCCAAATTGTTTAAGAAACTTCCTTGAGCCCCCAAAGAGTATTTTCATTCCTGCTTTGTATGGCAAATAAATATGTAAGAGAAATTAAGCCTGGAAGTAGCTACATGTTACAAGATTTTTTAGCATTGCTCTACTAATGTGACTGATTGAGTACAAGATGTGTTGCTTGCCATTTCCCGGAATAAAAAAATGAGCTGTTGAGTCTTAATGTGCTATTCCAATTATGGTTATAAAATACTGAATCAAGTCTTTCTTTTTTAAAAAAACCCACTTGGAATTAAACAGTTCAACAGAATTAATAATGATTCCAGATGGGCCTGTATTTGGCACTAAGAAGTGTGTGAAAGGAAACATTTTCAACCAGGAGCTTGAATGATTTATAAGAGTTCTTGAGAGATTTTTCACTAGTAAAGATGCCCTTTCAACCTCTGCACATTTGGAGCTAACAAAGGAAGTGACACTCACTGAGTGAAAATCTTGGCATTGGTGAAAAACACACATATGTTCACGAGCAAAAGTGCCTGAAATAGCACAATTAGCAAAGCCAGGTTCTTGACACACTCCTGGTGCCTTGTTTCCCTATGATTAAAAAAGGAAAAGTAGCAGTTCCTCACCTTGAAGAGGTACTGAAAATAGGAAATCTTTTATGATTGTGAGGTAAACAGATACCGTGGTACTGATACCTGTAGCAATACATTGAGAATAAAACCAGTTTCTGCTTGCAAGTTAAACCTTTTCTTAGGTCTAGAAGAGACAAGACACTGGGCCAAAAAGAGAGAGGTCTATGTTTGACAACAATTATTTTAGTATCTAATGCTGGGCAGACTTGGGACTGCTGGAAATAGCAGAAGGCAGAGTTTCAAGCTCTTTTCCAAAAATGAACACTATCTCACTCCACTGGCTAATTGTCTCCCTTTTCCAAAGCATTCCTGCTATAACCACAGAGTATTTAGGAGACATTTGGCTTTCTTAAATGTAGGTCATTAGCTGGAGTTAGGAAAAAAGTTAACAGCGTGTGGTCAGTCAACCTCTTCACTGGTCACCATGATTCATGGAATATATTAAACAGAGGAGCAAGGAAACAGATTACACACACTTCATGTGTTATGTTAAATCAATTATTAATAGACAGCTGGGTATCTTACTGCCTCATACTCTGTTACGAACTTGTGAGAATGATGAACAGCAAAGCAGAAGGTAATAGGTTACCCTAAACCACTTTTTTACCAATTATGGTTTTAGCCTGGTGTCAGTTAATGGAAATTACTGAATTTCGCATCCTACCTCTTTTGTGATTTACAACCCATTCCTTGATCAAGACTTTAGGGAGAATGTCTTTTGCAGGGGGAGTGGAAATGACAACATATGGCTTCTGTCTCATATTACATCCATTTGTAACCTGCAGATTTAGCTTCTTTTTTTCCTGCAAAGCCTGAGAGACTCCCCCCAGTGCAGCTAGATCCCAATGCCACAGAATCTTTCTCCTTGCCAAATTACCACCTTTTATTCCAATATCCCTTTCCTTTATTCCACCACTTTAACACTTTCTGTCTGCTAATGTCACAGTCTTTCTTTGCACATAAGACTGCCCAATTATTCATAATTTCTGGGCCCAGGTTCAACAAGTCTGTTTGGAGATGATAGTTACTCTGCACACACAACTTCCTTTCATATCGGTGGTCCTGAGGCTTATATAAGGCTCTCAGGAGCCTTAATGGCATTCTTATTTACTTGGTTTAAAATATTAACAAATTATTCCACACGCAAATTAGTGGATTCCATTTCTTCCTAGAGCCATCATGTGCTGAAGTCACATGGCTTTATCCCGTAAGTGTCATGATCCTTGTTATAATTTATAGGCAGATGTAGTGTGATCATGAATTTCATTCACTAATTCTAATTATTGCAAATGAGCAAGAATTAACCTTTAATGTTTAATTTTTAATTGCATCTTTATTGTATAAGCAGTGTATCTCTACCTTCTATTAATTCTAAACTTGAGAAACATCGAAACCGGTCCTTTCACTTCCTGAATTTTCCAGGCCTTCAGTTCTTTCCTATTTACAGCTGCATGACCTTGGGAAAAAAAAGCCAAACCAACAAACCTTGCAGCCTGCATATTGGATCTAGGAGAGTTTCCTTTTAGTCCATGTACACTGAGGCAGGTTCTGACACCCCGCACACCCCACAGCACTGCACTCATCAGGTTGTGTTCCCTGCTCTCTTCTGCTTAGAGAAGAGTGTCTGTGGGCACAGACACTTCTTCTCCTTCACCCTCAATATGAAATTATCCCTTTTAAAGGGGCTTACAATGTTGCTCAGTTCCTTCTTGTTCTTGCTTGTTTTTTGCTCTTTTGCTAGAAAGATTGGTGGAGAATCTGATCGTGTACTTTTTCTTCTCTCTGCCTTACTCAGTAGCCTCTATGAAGTGTTTCATGTTGTCCACAGCTCCGTAACTTTTCCATTCATTCAGCATGACTTTCTAGTGTTTAAACCAAAACTCATCCAAGTGGATGGAAAAATTCCTAATTCCCTCAGTTTCTGGGCCTCATAAACTTGGCTTGTTTCTGCAACTCTTTGCGCCTTTTATATAATTATTTATAACTTTGCAAAGTCATTGGGAAGTTTTTATAAATGTTACCCAAATGGAATGTCAGGGTTTCACACCACGCTCTGCAGAGCTGTAAAAGATCTAGAAAACTCAGAAAATTTGTTGTGCTGAATAAAATAATATTAATGATTTGGAGTTCAAGTTGGGCTTAGGCAGGCAGAGCAAAGCACCCGCAACTCTGCCTAGGAAACACAGGGAGAAAAGCCAAACCTCATAAACATTTCCTTTCAAGGAAAATAGGTTTTGAAACAATGTAAATAATGACATTACCAAAAACATGTTTTTCTTCTAGGACAGCACCATCCAGAATGGCTGTTTTTTTCCATTTAGGAAATAAAGGTCTATGAGAACTATCAAAATCTATCAGAAGCTAACAATCTGTACAAGAAAAGGAACAATCAAATTAAAATTAACCTTATTTTTGTTAGGATTGTAGGAGCCGTCTAGGTTGTTTTTTTTTTTTCTTTGAAGGTCTCATTTTCTGACAAAAGATCAGCTTCAACAGAATTTTCAACCTATGCTTTTTTACATCTTTCTATAAAATAGCAGATGTGAACACTAACATTTATTCACAAAAACAGCTCCAGATTTGAATCAACCAGTAGGAAAAATACAACCTTGCTGCTGTTCCTTGGTAAGAGACAGCCTTTCTGCCTTCTTCCTGACCCGGCCCGTGATAAAGGTACGAGTTGGGGCTTGAATCCTGCAAGACCCTGTGGCAGACTGGATTGTTATTCACTTCCTGACAGCTGTGTTCAGGACTGCGTATGCACAGCATTACTTCATTCTTGGGATATATCCTTCTATCCTTCACAATCCCTCTCAGTTACGCAGGAGAGGCTTCTAGCTGTTCCCTACCGACTGGAAAAGGTGAGGGCAGTTCCCAGCCCATTCCTTGGTCTCTTAACAAATCCTTGCTGCCGCAGTCGCAGTCGTGTGATCCCAGAGAGGAGAAATTAAAATGAGAACCTCTGCTTCTAATGCAGATTCTGAGCCATTAAATAAGTACCTGGGCTTGCAGGCACACAACACCTCTGTTAAAGGAAAAGCTACAAGCCCAAACTGATTGTTTATGAGTATGATTTTTCTTCTTAAAAATGCAAATTTGCAGCAGGCCCACATGTATTTCTGATGTACCGGAAAAAGGCGTTTGAATGAACTGGCAGATTATAAAACCCTCTAGAAAGTGAAGCTCACTTCTGCTTTCCCAGTTGCCTAGGTGATTAACATGAGATAAATACAGTTCTTCCTATGTTTAGTCTTAAATCCTTAAGACAAAGAATTTTTTGACTTTGTGTTGCAAGATATGAAGGTGTTTCAACAGCCAGATTTCACAAGAGCTGTGCCCTCCTCCTTTCCTTTTTTTTTTTTTTCCTGTATCGCATTTCTGCTGTGAAGGTCACCTTATAGTCACTGGCTGAGCACCCTCCAAGCTCTCTTAGGGCTGGGAGGGGGAGGACTGTCTCTGGGGGCAACACAGTTCAGTGGGTGTGTGCCTGTATGTAAAGCTCCCATTAGTTAAAAATAGCAAGTCATATGTAATTATCTTTAGTGCTGGTAACAACCCCATAAGCACTAGAACATCAAAAGGTGGTTGTCCCTGAAAAAGAGCAGATTGCTGGGCTGGGAATCAGAATACCAGGTTTATGCCTCTGGTGTCCTCACCAAACTGTGCAACCCTGATCTAGTCAACTAATTTCTAATCCTCCCCCTATTCTTCTTCTGTCCTCTGTGTTTGGAGAGTAAGTCCTTTGTGACAGGGATGGTCTCTCCCTGGCTGTTTGTACAGTGCACAACACAATAGGCCGTGATCTCCGTTGATGGCTCCCAAACACAGAGCCTTCAGAGGAGACTTCTGGTACAGAGATCACCTTGTGTGATGGCTTCAGAAAACCCAGTTCTCCTGCTTGTTTTTCCTTCTCCTTTCTGAGATCAGGAAAGAGATCCACAAAAATGTGGAACTGGTTTCTCTGGCTTATATGGCAAACAGGCTTTTTTTTTTTTTTTCCTGTCTCCCTCAATTCAGTATTAGAAACAAAACCTTTTTCGAAACAAAAAATTCCCTGCATGTCTTCATGGTTTTACCTCCTGCTTCCTCTCCCTCTTCCTAGGCTGGCAGAAGATGCCACATCTGCAAATATGTGCTTCCTTTAATGTCTTCAGTTTCTTCCATGATTCTCTGCTGACCTCTGGAACCTCTCCAGGGATTCCCAGAGCAAATTTTAGTTGGTCAAAAAGGTCTCTTCTTTACAGAGGCAGCCACAAACATGTGCATTATGCCTAATCCATATTGAGGTTATAAACAGCTGCATCTACCTAGCCTTATTTACCCACAAATTCGGAATAATTTTTGTAAGACTTGAACAGCCACATATTGAAAGTAATCTGATTTAAAAATAATTTATTTTTAATTTTTTTAACTGGGAAGTAAGAGCAACATCATCACCCTTCATTTAACCTCACGGCTCCATGGTGGAGGAGACAAACTAGAATAGCATCTATTTTAAAGACTGAGCAAATAGAGGTAAGGGATTACAGTGTACTTTGTCTGGCTCCTACAGACTTCAGAGGTGAGATTGGAGGGATGAAGCTGGTGGTGCTTTAGCCAAAGCAGCCCATCACGTGCATGCTATCCAGGAGGGAAACCATTCTTCTATGGCCCAAAACCTTTCCGCCACCCTGCAGGGCAAAGCGGAGAGCTGCCTTTTCCATTCTGTGCATTGTACATGAGTTCGGAGCTGCTTCAAAAAGGAAGTTTGAAAAAAAAGAAAAGAAAAAAGGAGAAGAAGGAGAAGTTATTTCAGACATGTTTCCTAGGTTGTTGGTTGTGTTTGATGTTTTCAGCTGAAGCCAAATGGAATGAAGCAAATGCAGCCCTGGTTACAGTGCGCTGTTTCCCTGGCTGGCAGGGACACCTAGTGGGTAGGACAACGTGTGCTGGAAAAACACACTGTCTTGACTTCCCACCAAGGGCAATATTTCATTTCTGAGTCATGCTGATGCCTAATTGACGCTCGTGTTATCCTTCAGAATTAGCACGGAGTCGGGAGGAGTTTACAGCCAAACCTCCTTCAAGGAACAGTGATTGTAATGTGAGAAGGTGATCTGAGCAGCATTACCCAAACTACTGCTAACGGGGAAACACTGCCAGCCTAACTTTTGTGCAATTTATTCTTTTGAAGCCTGTTACAGTCATAATAACACCTACACTGGCTCTATGTGAGACCTGCCTCGGTGGTGGCATGATTCATCTCTGTCTGCAGTTACACATTTCATGGGGTGTTGCATTGGGGCCACTTTTATTGTATTGCAGACACCTACAAAATGACATTTACTGCTGGTCTCAGTGGGACACCTTCAGCAGAAAAAGCAGCAGGAAGCTTAAAAGGAAGAGAAGGGCAGTGTGACCATCTGCCTCCCCAAAACCAGCAGGGCTGTTTGGAGTCAGGGCTGGACCCAAATCTGTCCTGCCTCCTCATTGCTCGCAGAACAGGCCGGGCTTTGCTGGCCCTGTCCCTCAAGCTGTGTACCAGATTGGCTCCTTGACTGCATTCCCTTAACGCAGGTTTTTATGGGAAGAGGTTGTTGGCTGATTTCTTTGTTTCCATCATGGCACTGTGGACAACTTTTTTCCTGGACTCTTCCCAAGCACCTGTCTGAGAGGGCTGGCATGCGGATGCTACATTCCAGATCGGTGGCATCCCTAAAATCCTCCAGCTCATGCCGGAAACAGACATTACATGTGGGAGATTTCATGTAGGGAAAAAACAAGTCCTTTTATTAGCATGGTAATTTTTTTGCTTTAGGATACTTTTCCTCTGCAAACTACAAAATGCAGAGGCTGGGAAGAAGCAGCCTTCTGCTACCACTCCGGAGATGTAGGCCCCAAGAGGTTCTTATACTGAACTTATACTGATGAACTGCAGCTTCTGAATCAGAAACAGATCATATAAATAGCAAGAAGCAGTTATGCTCTGGACATTTTGAAATCATCTTCTTCTGATCTAATTATATGCTAGCAGTAAAACTGACACAGTTATGGCCCTTTTCCTTTTTTTCACCTTTTACTAGGAATTCTATCTTAGGATTAATAGGCACTTGCATAATTTCTGTCCTATGTGCTATATTAAGGAGCAGCTACATCATCAGCAAATATTTTTGTTGTGCTGATACTGCACACAAAGTCAAATGCAAAGGTACAGAGCTTTTTTTTACCTCTGAAACTCTCAACATAATTTGAGTAGCTTATACCTCATAAGTTCTTGCATTAAAGAAAGAGACTTAATTTCATATTATGAAATTAATTTCATATTATGAAATTAATATATTTGAAGGAGAGAGTAAAAATTGCTCCTTTCTTACATAGCTGCACTGTTTCGTAGCAGGACCTAAATATGTGTATGCTAAGTACTGATGATGGGAATAAACAGTAGAAAATATATTTAATAAGACTTTTGGCACTAATAACCTGAATTCATACATAGAAGCGAGTGAAATGCAGTTTATGCAAAATTATGATGATCAGTGTGTATACAAATAGATGAAAAAACCCTCAAAGTATTATTGCCAATGACTCAATGTCAAACTGGAAGTAAATTTCATGAGAGCATTCCAAGCAGATGTGCAGAGATCTTCAGGACTGATTTTAGTCAATATTTTTATTAGTGATTTGAAGGATAAATATAGAGTACACTTATAAAATTTGCTCAATCTGGCAGACAGGATCAGAATGCAAAATGCTAAATTGAAGAGATGGTCTCAGATCAACAAGATGAAGTTCACTAACGGCAAATATGAAGCTCCACACTGCAGAGGGAGATATCAAATGCATAAATATGAATTGGGAAATAATCAGCTCAGCATCAATATGAGAAAATGATACTGTGTGTGTAGTGGTTCATAAATTAAATATGACTCAACAATGTGATTATGCTGCAAAAATTGCTAATCCCACCTGGAGTTCAGTTAATAGAAGTGTTGTATGTGGAAGAGGAGAGATTTTGCAGGCATCAGGCTGAATGCCAGCGGCTCCTTAATTACAATCTGGGCACCCAAATAGACCATACTGCCCATCACCTTCCAGACCTTCCCTTTGCTCCTTCTCCAGGCCTTTTTCTCAGCCACAGACATTCTTTGCTGGCTTCCTCCATGAAGGATTCTTGACCTCTTCTTCCCTTTAGAAAACACTGCCCATACTCCTGTTGCATCATGTTGTTACTTCTTATGGAAGAAGACTGGTAGTCTCCGCATGGATCTTTTGCCAGGAGCGGTCTCCATATGGGTCCTATAGGTACATATGATCCTACATAGGCAACATGCACTTCTCATAGGAAACTCACAGTGACACTGGCAATGGCAAGGAGGGCACCTGATGCTCCTGCAGAGGTGCTGGCTCCTGGCAGCTTTGTTCTGACACACAGGAGTATCACACAAACCAGGGCAAGTGTGTCACTTGCAGGTACAGCTCTATTCAAAGGGGAAATAAAATATTTAAGAGAAAGAAAGAAGGAGACAGTCCCCTGAGAACTACCACTGTCCCAGGCAAGACAAGAACATGGAGGGAAATGATTGCATTTCACTGCCTCGTTTTTTTTTATCGCAGTGAAATTTTTGAAGTTGTTTGGGTTTGGGGTTTTTTAAACCACCCAGGATTTAATACTCCCCGGAACCATGCCTATTGCACTGTGTGATGACCGCGGGAGCTGCCCCAGAGCTGTGACACTGACCCGTCTGCAGCCGGCAACTCACCGGGATTCAGAGCTCCTTCCATCACTTCTGCAGGAGGAACGGGACGATGGGAAGGCTCCGACAGCGCTAGCAAAGACATAATATCTGTTTCAGAAATCCTAAACTGGCGCCCAAAAACTGAGAGGGGGGTGGGTGGCTGCTCCCAAAAGCCCGAGGCTGCCGCTAGATGGCAAACTTTAATTTTTAAATCCTGGAGCTGCCGGGGATCGTGCCTGGGGCCACGGCCGGCCAGGGATTAGGACCAGGACCCCATCCCCGCCGCACAGTGCCTAGGGGGCTCCCAGCTTTCCTGATGCCCCGCTCCTTCTCAGGCACCGACCGCCATCCGACTCAAAGGTTCCCTGGGAGCTTGTGCGCACTAAAGAGCCGCGAAATGCTTTGCCGGGTGTCACTTCCCCCATAGCCCATAGGGCTCTCCTGCAGTTTTCCTCTATATGGAGACTCCTGGCGGTGCCCTGAGCGAGAGGGACGGAGGTCCAGGCGGTCGCTCAGTCAGGCTCGGAAAGGACACGGACGGGGCTCTGTGGGACAGGTCTCACCGGCAGCTGGACACTCTCCAAAGGTCCACTGCCCTTTCTGCTGAAGCCCTGGTTTTTCTTCCTCTCTTGGCCCTGGGCTCAGGCTGGGTGTTCTGGAGAACAGAGGTGTTTTTCAAGGCTAAGGACATTGTATCGGGTGGGAAAAAGCCTTTTCTGCTCTTCTCTCCCCGATGATTATCTCGGAAAGCATTAGGAGGTAAACTAAGAAAGCAATTCTGCTGAACCTGGTCTTCTCCAGATCTTTATCAATCCCCGAGGAAATGGGCACAAACCACAAAATCTGAGTGGTGCCAGCATTACAGCAACCTCAGGTCTTGCCATATAGTGATAACTACATAAAGCACATGTTTTACATATATTTTAGGAAATTCTAAATATTGTCTAAATCAATCAATTTTCTTATGAACCTAATGAAAATATTCATCTTCCCTGTCAGCTACGCGTGTTGCCTTATTTTAATCAGTTAATTTATCTCGATGTGAAGAGATACCTCAATGGATACTGGGAAACTCAAACCCAAGTCTGAGATATGTGCTCTCCTGTATAGAAATAAACTCTTAGATCATGTTTCTCATACCACAGGCTTTAGACTAAGAGCTGACTTATGCACAACATCACCTCTAATATGGCAACTGCAAGGTCCTTCAATGGGATAAATCACACTTCCTCCACAAATATAGTTAACTGTTCTGTGTGACACTGCCAGGAAGAGCATTTCTTCACCACACAGATAATGTTTATGTGGCAAAGCATGGTGGTTAATACGGCAACATCTGTGAACCCTAGGGCTCCACAGGGTTCTGTACGGTTTTCTTTGCGCCTGCCTGTCATGGCAGTCCTTCTACATCTTTTAAAATCTTACTTACTAAGTCATTAAATACCCAGCAGTTGTCCTCTACACACTAAAACTCTTGCAGAATTTTGCAATGTATTATGAAAAATAGTGGTTGCTTTTACTGATTTGTTGTATTGTAAATTACATGGCATGAATGCCATGTGAGATGTAGTCTTCATCTTCTATATTTTAATTTTTCTTCAGTTGTGTGGTCCTACATCTAGTGTCATTAGCTGCAGGCAGTGTCAGAGACATCCCATCCAACTGACAAAGAGCTGGCTCCTCACCATGGTATTGAGAGTCTCCATTTTGAAGGCCAAACTTCCCCAAATGGGCAAGGAGCTCCCCTGACTCCATACAGCAGGGTTAATCACCTCATTTCAAACATAATGCCTTGAATCAGGTTTTTTTACCAACAAAAGCAATATTGAATGTCTAGAATTTAGATGTTGCAGGAATGGGAGGAGTTCAAAATACCCTTGGGCTGAATAAAGGACTTTTACCTCTGGACCTCTTGGTGAAGCCCTTCCCCTGAGGCATGGACTGGTACAGCACCCTCAGAAGGAGGCCTCTGCCTCCTTTTTACTTTCTATGGGATTGGGATATGTGGTTCCTCTAGCTTTTCCTGCAAATGGCAGTCCAAACTCATGTTTCCCAGATCACCAATAACAGGATCAAACTGAGCCCTCCTCCTCCTCCTCCTCCTCCTCCTCCTCCTCCTCCTCCTCCTCCTTCTCCTTCTCCCTCTCCCTCTCCCTCTCCCTCTCCCTCTTCCTCTTCCTCTTCTCTTCTTGGGAACCATAAGCCTCATCCTGGTTTTTTTCTCCCTTCTTCTGACATTTTGTTACGACTGGGCAGAGATGTGTGATACCAGAGATACTTCTCATTAAGGTGGAAATTCACTTTTTACTGAGTCAAAGAATGAAGCATTTTTGTTTCCCTGGTGGATTCTTGGATCACTACCTTTCAGTAACAAGAATCACAGGCAGATGAAAAGATCAATTTAGGGTCAAACAACAAATAAGTAATACATTGTTAGTTATTACTTCCTACAGGCATAAGCTGAAAACTGTAAAGAAAGATTTGGTATCAAAATGTATATTCATTTTTAACACAGAAGGGCTATCTTTGAGAAGGGTGAGGCTGTATATCCTTTGCTTTCAGTGTGAAGAAAGCATCAGGTAGTTACAAAAAGGCAGGGTTTTGGTTTGTTTTATTTCAATAGAGTCTCAGTCAATGCACTTGCCTGTAGTCAGGATGAACATGAAGAAGCCACACCAGGTACTTGCAATAGCCTGTAGCAAAACTGGGACACAATGCCAACACACTTTAACACTGGGGGAAAAAATTTTTGGGATGGTGTTAACACTTCTCTAACATCAAGAAAGAATTCACTGTGTGAATATTTCATGTAAGGGATGAGCATTCCCACCAGTCAGCGAGGATCTTGCCAACATGAGGGATACGCCCTGTGGCTCTGAGCAGTTGAAAATGTCAAGGAGGAAGAAACATTTCAGACTGTCTTCTTACATATAAGGAAGGAAAAAAGATCACAAGCCAGTTTTCAAAATAACCTTTCCTTTAAAAGTTGACTATAATCACCTTCTGTGCCAGGAGAAGACAGCTGAAATGTAATCTGTCCATTAGAAACTGCAACCTTAAAGAGCGTAGCTCGTACAATGAAAAAGTATCCAGGGAGGGACAGGACCACGTCGTATAAGCAGCTGGATATCTGACAGCTCATTCATTATTGCTGAAAGGTGCTCCTTGTGAGGGACAGAGTGGCTCATGGGGCTGGCTATGCTGCCTGGACCAGCGGTCAGGAAAAGTCACTGATGTTTCTCTGTAATTTTGTAAGTTTTGTGAAGTGTGCTGGTCACAAACTACTTCCCACTCGATAAATGTCTGGGAGGCAAAATCTGCCACCAATGGCACCGAGTGATGTGTTAGCCAGGGGCAGGCATGGCCTGATGATTATTCTGTTTTTCCCTAATAATGCTTGTTCCACCATCTTACGGCTGAGGCTCACTGGAGAACACCTTCAGCATGTGGAGGGAGCACCCAGGTTGCTTCACGTGGATCCCTGGAGGTACTTGTTGCTCCAGGCAGAGTGAGGCTGGATGTGCCACCAAAGTGCCAATCCTGTACTTTCCTCTTGTTAACCGTGGGGTTTGGGCTGTGACTTTGTCTTCCATCTTTTATTTCTAATGACACCCCTTGCACCAGGGAGCTAATACGTGGTTCCTGAGGCCCCTGAGTGCCTGAGCAATGTGATCAGTCACTCGGCCCCTGCAGTCCCAGCCCGCTGCCAGCGTGCCATACACGGCTCACGCCTCCGCTTGTGCTGCCCACCAAATGTTTTGGCATACCTGCTTGTTATGTGCCATATTAGATCCAGGCCACCAGCCAAACTCTGCGGCTCAGACCCCCCTCCCCTCGCTGAATTTGACATGGGGTAAAGAGCTGTAGAAAACAAGACTGGCACTCCCCTGGCTTGGCCTCTGCAAGCATTTTTAATTAACAGCTATCAACTCTTGTGTATTTGGGGCCATTAGCAGCGTTGACTGAACGACTCCATTGAACCTTTAGGTAAGGCAGTCTAGATCTTTATTTTCTTAATTAACTTCTATGTTTGACCTCAGCAGGTGTCATTTAATAGTGCTCATTTGAGCATTTGTAGCTTGACAGAATTTTTGAGCTCAATATTATATTTATTATTTTTTCTTGAGTTACTAAATAAGAATTATTTTCTTTTATGTTATGGTACAGCCTGGTTGCCTGTTGCCCTACATATTATGCAAACAAATACCTAGGGTAATATAAACCCAGACTTACTATAAAAATATTAATGAGTAATGGATGGAGAAAAGGGGAATAATTCTATGAATTTTTCAATTTTTTTTTGTCCTTACTCAGAACAAAGCACGGTTTTAAGCCTGCAAAATTTTTCATGGAAGAGATTTAATTTTTCCATGTGTTTTTCCTGACACATCTTAGAGAAGTTTTGATTTTCATTAACTATTCGATATCAAATTCCTGAGGCGGTGGGGAAAAACAAGAAAACAAAAGAGTAATATGGGTAATTGTTTTTCAAAGGGCTGTGTTAGCACCCCAACTGTTCCCTTTATGCAGCAGGGTAGTAAATAAAATGAATGAATGAAGAACTGGTTTCATGAAAACCATTAATTGCTGAGGCAAAATGTACATGGCATTTAGGCTTAGCTGGGAAGGCAATAAAAATCCTTTACTATTAATTTTTAATTTTTAACTTTATATTTCCTCATCATGAGTCTGTAAAAATACGACATCCTTAATTTTTTCATATCCTTTTTTAAGTGCAATGTATTGCATTTAAGAAAATAAAAAAGCTTTCTCTTTTTTTCAATAATACTGTTTAATTCTCCCTCTCTCCCCAGGTAATAATTATATGTAAAGTATGGAACAAGAAAGGTCTGATTTTGATCTCAGACTGGTATAAACTGGGAGTTAATCCATGGACTCGGTTGTGTGACAATGTGAGAAAATGGCTGGGAGATCAGACTTAAGGCTTCTGTTTCTAGGAAGACTCATTGAAGAGCCTATAGCTATTTTCCTGGAGAGATGCTTCAGAGCCTTTCACATGCTTATTTTAATCATTTATTAAAAACACACTGAAGAGAAAAAAAAGTTGAAAAAAAGATGTTTCTAATTCTAGTAGTTCCAAGCGGTATCTCAAGGTTGAGTACAAAACAAACCATACATAAATAGTAGAAAACAGTCCGCATCTTGTTGCCATGACAATGCCCTACTTATAGCACATTAAGCTGATTCATGTCTTTTCTCACCTCACTGTTAATAAATTATGGTGGCTGATGAGAATTAAGCCAGCTGGAAGAGCTAGTGAATTAATTTGCCACTTAAACATGGTGTCCTTCGGGGGAATTACCCTCTACATAGCAAATAATATCTTACTGTATATTTAAAATGGTAGGAACAGGTTGAAATAGCTAATCTTTGTTTTCTTTGTAATACTGATGTATCACAGCTTATTGCTTTACCAGCAAGAGCTGGCACAGCCCTACTCCTGCTGTAGGCAGCAGCCCTGACTTCAGTTGGTGACAGACGAGTGTTGCAGAGGCTCCTCCACTCCATTACAGGAATAAATCTTTAAAACACTAATTCCTCAGATTTGGGTCATGTTTTGTCATTGGAAGTGTAGGACATTTGGCCAGCAGCTGCTGAAGTGTGTCACCTGCAATCCAGCACCTTTAGGTTAAACTGAAGCACGTGCCTACGCACGCAGGGTTACAGCAGGGACCGTCACTTCTCGGCTGATGTGCCAATAGGGTTTGTGCAGGTTACAGTGCAAGCATTCAGCTGAGAGTAAGCCTTCATCAACAGTGAGCTGAATTTAGGCTTCTTGATTAATGTATATTCACGGTGCAAAAGATTTTCTCCTTTTTCTGTAGGGAGAGATTCAACAATGGTAATGGTAGAACTGAATAAATACTATAGCTCGTAATAGCAGCCCTTAACAGAAACCAGCCACGCTTCATTCAAATCTTTGTCTCTACGCTCACTTGAAGTCAATAAACTCTAACAGCTGGAGCTAGAGATCTATATTGGAGGACTTTCCAAGTCACAAGTATAAACCCCTTGAAAAATAGCAAATGGGACCTGAAACCTGTGAAACACTAACTGAATTCTACTTACAGTCTTCTGTGATCTACAAGTATTTGCTCAAGTGTAGACATTTTATTGCTTTCCCTATATTTTTTCTTCTCTGACTTTCTTCTTGAATGGTTTAACTTTTCCCTTCAGCTGTTAATCACATGCAAATTTTCCTTGGTATTGTGCTTCAGTTTGAGTTAACTAAAGAAACATTACCTGATCAGAATCACCCGAGGAAGCCAAATTAAACAGTTGCTCTGTATAGCTTGGCTAAACTAAGCCCTCTTCCTTTTGAGTCCTAGTTTCATCTGCTTCTTTCAATGACATGAAAAATCACTGAAGACTGGCACCCGCTCAGTTATCAAAAATGCTGTTGAAATATACTTCAACAGGCAATGGCTTATTGTTCTGAATTTAGGATGTTTGCAGACTTTCCAACAATTCTCATTGCTTTGGAAATGTCTTCAGTAACAGATGAATAATATGATGATAAGGAGCAAGCTCCTTAAGCACATCCCGACTTAACAGCAACTCAACAGATCCATTATTTCCCTTGGTTATGAGCACTGCAACACCCATTTGCCTTCTCATTATAGAAGGTATACTGCCTATAGCACTGTCTAGAAGTTACAGCTGCATGTTGTTTTTATCAAAACATCATAAAAAAATTCTAAATATTTCTTTGGGGCTCACAACTCTTAAGAGTGAACAGCTCCCAAGAAACTTAACATTATACCTTTATACTACAGACAGGAATGAGGAACTGAATAAAGCCTTCAATGGCATGAGTCTAGTGATCTGGAAAACGCAATTTGTGTTCTTCCAAAGCCACTCTTGTAGATGTCTTGTGCGTGGCGTTGTCATCTCAGGCCAGATGAATTGACTGAATACAATGTTCTCACTGTATCTAAAAGGTTTGTGATCTTCAACTTGCAACTGTATTTAACTCCTTAAATGGCTTTCTCTGAAAGGAGTCTCCGGGGTTATCATGGAGTTGCCTCAGTGTTTGCCTTTTGATGGTCCTGCAAATGTAGATTCTTCTCCAAGTGATGCTGTTTTACTCTTCCACAAGAGAATGGTTTGCAAAGATGCCCTTTGTCCTCAGTTGAGGTGTCAGGTTTGGTTCGTTCTTTATTGCTGACCATTTCTCTTCTGCAGAGGAAGGTGAGGGAACACGGAGGGAGGAGGAATTTGCCTTGCTGGAGCCCTGGTCTGGAATTCCTCAGCCTCCATACCCAGCATCCATGTGAGAAGGCCATTACTGTGTATTCCACTTTTTCTGCTCCTTGCCAGTCACTTCTGGTTCTGTAATCTTCCTTAGCAGGGCTCAACCAAGAGGATGCCAAACACACCTACTCCTGCACCTCCCCCACTACATTGATTCAGATTAGGAGACAGGAAAGAGGTTCCCCAGCCCTAGTCTTCTCAGTGAAATTATGCTTGGGGTCCATGTTGTTTCTTTCCTCTCCAAAACTCAGAAGCAGAACCTCCCTTGCTTTGTCTGTACATCTGCAAACTGGGACACAATTAATGCTTACTTAATTTTTTATTTTTTCATCCATACATTTCCGAATATCCTCTTGGAGAGGCTTTTTGGAGAAGATCCACTGCGTTATGCTGGGGACCCGAAGAGGTGATTCCCCTCCAAAGTTTAGTTTTCATCATCATATAAAACTGCTTTGTTTTGGGTAAGAACATTGTCAGTCTGCTGCTGCACAGCTGGAGAGCCAGAGCATGCAGCTGCAGCGCTCTATAGAGCCGACGGCTCCATGGGGATAGATCCCGCCGGCATCAATAGGCCTGGCCTCTGAGTGTCTAGACACTCCTACCCATCCTTTCACAGCAGGAAAATAGCCTAAACGATTATATGGGTTTAGCAATTCAAAAGCACGTCTGTGCACCTCATCCAGAGGCTTTTGAGCTGTGAGGAAGACACATGCACACATTGGGAAATCTTGCTTTATTCTGCATGCAATCCTAAACTCTATCTTCTTCCAATTCTCTAATGTCCCTGTGCCCATCAGCTCCAGAGCAATATTAAGGTTTCTTTTTTTTTGTTCCACACAAGCAGATTTGGATCCTGGTGAAGAGGATGGACTGTTCTAAAATGCCTTTTTCTTTCTTTGTAAGACAAGATCTGGGGACAGCTGAGAGATTTTGGCTAATGGATCAAGAATTATCAGCATCTTTAAGTCCACAAAGCTAAATTCTTAGACTTCTTGTAATTTCAAGGCACAACACAAAATTGTATTTTACCTAAGGTAAGTTTATTACCAATTAATTTGGTTCCCTACTTTGAATGGAAAAATTAGCACATGTGGGTGCTGCAGGAATATGCTTAAGACTTTCTGAAAATTGCGAGAACTGATGTGAAGCTGATTTCCAGCCTCTCAAACAGTGGGCTTTTGGGAAACTATGGTTAACCAGTACCCTACTTTTATGCTTCCCTCTCCTGTTTTGCCTTACAACACAAGTATTAATGATCCAAAGTGGCATCACACATGAAACCAAACCCCGATTCTCACAGAAGACAAATGAATGCCACCTCCTCTCCTCTGCTGCCATCATCCACCCTGTCAGAGCATGAGCTGCTGCACTTTGGCTTAAAATCTCTGCCCTTTAGGGCAGCTGAGAAGATTTATACCAGCTGACCAACCCTCCTTTGTAACTTGGTCTATATGGAGGCCTATGGATTTCAGGGGCTGGAGCTAAAGAAATATGGCAAGCCATTTCTGTGTTTCCTTTTGGCTATTTTCCCTACTCAAAAATGCAAGAAGAGATTTTGTTACTTCCAAAGCAGCTACTGAGAAATAGGATGTGCTTAGCAAAAGTCCACGCAGCTTCTGCTGGAACCTAATCATGGTAGGGTGGAAAAATCAATAGCAGAGAGGGCTTTGTGATGGGAACAGTTTTGTTTCAGAACAGGTATTTCCTTCTGCATGTACTGAAAATAACAAAAACTCAAATCAATCCCTGCGTGCAAAGCATCAGAGCCTCCAAAAAATCTGCCATTACCTTCCTGCCCTCACCAAGAATGTTGTTGGTTTGAACTATGATATGTCCCACATAATCCATCTTGGATGCCTGGGAAGTTTTTCTCATCTTCCTGCAAGCTCTTGTCTGCACGTGTCTCTGAAAGATGGAGGCAAGGGGTGGAGGGTTTTTATAGATCAGCTTGCAATCTTCTTCATCTGTTTCGGTAAACAGTAGGTAGAAATCATGAAAGGCAAAGCAAAAAATCAATGCATTCAGTTGGATGACACTTAACAGAGGGATTTCTGACTTATCATAGAGCCTCATTCTAAAATCCATGTTATAGATGAAGGCTTTTTTTTTTCTTTCCCCCGGGTTATTCTAGTTCATCTTCCTCATAATGATTTTCTCCTTCAGTTTCCATTGTGTGGCACAGAGTGTGCTTCTTGGGGCTGCCTTTTGCAGGGCCAGGAGTTGGTCTTCGATGATCCTTGTGGGTCCCTTCTACCTCAGAATACTCTATGATTTTATGTATTGTTTTAAATTAAAATGAAACAATTTGGTACTCTAAGATAGCAGGATAAGATTTACAGCTGCTATATTTTGCCTCTTCCTCATTTCTTCCAATACAGTTGTGTACAGTGGTGTCAGCTTAGGGTCCGACTTCTCATGTAGTTTTAGTAAAGGATATTGCATTAAAAAATCTAGAAACCTGTAAGTCTAAACATAGCAGCAAATTGTTCATTAAGGGCTTTGTAGACAGGTAGCTTTCAACAACCTATGCTATTCATACAACTTAAAATTACGTCTGAATAGTTGTCAATAAAATGCAGAAGGAAAACCATTTTCCAGCCAAGTTTTCATATGCAGAAACAACTGAGCTAAAATTATCAGAGTGATTTTATAAATATAAATACCAATAATTTTATCTGAAAATGCCAATATTACACCCTCATGCCAGGACATAAATGATAATCATACTTGCTAATTTAAAAGTATTAATGCTCCTGAGGACTTTTTGTTTCCTGAGATACAGTACTGAGGGGGTTCAGTAGCTATTTTTCAGACATAAGCAGTCTGGTTGAAGTTGATGACAACAAATGGTCTTAACATTGCCCTAATTTTGTGTGTGTCTTGTGTTAGAGGAAGATGTTGCTGATGAGCAACTGATAACACAGCCACCATATCAACAAGTGTCTGACCTTGCTTCCCCAAAAAATAAGCGGACATCTTTTCTGCAGTGGTTAGAAGTAACCCCAAATCTGCTTTCCCACACTTCAATGTCTTGTTCTTTATGTGTAGGGGAGAACCTCTTACCAGTACGACTTATGGTCTTGTTAGAATTTCTAAGCTTTCAATTTTCTTTATTTACAGTCACATCTTGTATATGTGCCAATTACAGCCATGACTCATTTTGTAGAAAGTGTGCTAGGGAAGTGTGTAATTTCTGACACTGTAAATACAGGGAGAACCATTACCAGATGATGATCAGCTCCTCGAGGATTGCCAGCCACCACAGAGTTTAACGATTTCAGAACCATGGTACTCTGCAATTCTTTTGCCTGGAGACTGTATGAAAGTCTTTCCTCATCTTTAAAGATTTTTACACTAAAGTTAGTTGCACTAAGATAGCAAATGCCAAAAACTGTGCAGAGTCAACTATGGCTTCACTTATTCTCTTCCTTTTTTTTGAGGTGGTGGTGCCTTTCACCCTGCAGAGCAGGGGAAACTTTACACGAGGCAGAGCTCAGGGAGAAAGGCATAGCTAGAATAGAAAAGCATAGCTAGAATAACTGTAACTAATATCAAGCCTAGCATTTGGCCTCTGCTGAATAACCCCATTCCTCAAGCCTCCTAAGCCAGACCCTGCCTGTTGATGAACCAGCAGCAGGACCTGAGCCCAAAACAGGGGCTGTGAGGCCGAGCAGTACAGCAGGTGACAGCACCGTGTACCAGCAGCTTCTCTGCTCATTTCTGCTCGTCTCGACAGAGTTCCCATACAGGTCAGCCCCAGTGCTGGGGTTGCTTTCAATAGCACTGTTACTTGGAAACAGAGACGGTCTCTTCCTTCCACTTCTCACTGACTAAAGGCTTAAGGGTGAAAGTTTTGCATGTGTTTAAAAAAAAAAAGAAAAGAAAAAAAAAGAAAAGAGAAAGAATTGGAAGGGATCCAGCTTGGTTAGCATTTCCAGATCACTGATAGTTCTGTCAACTCTCTGCAAGCTACAAGGGGCCTTAAAATCTTCACTCAAACAAATGTGGGCACTGCAAGATATTGATAGCTAGTATTTTTAAAGTCAGCACTCCCTAGTGTGTCCTGCTTGTCCTCTTGTCCAATAAAACACCTACTGAAATGTGAGACCTTATGGTCTCCTTCCCTGATCTGAATCAGTGGCAGCGTACTGCTCCTGTGACAAAATCTGCACAGTGGCCGACAGCCACGAAACCAAATGCTATTTGCCTTTTTGTTGTTGTCAGCAGTGTTAACTCTTAATGAGCACAAACCAGCTCATTCAGTACTCTTTCAGTGCACACGTATGCCTGTCTTACTGGTGTGGGGTGAGCCAGTGTCCCCATATATGGTACCTATTGCTGTGAGCAATCCTGGTTGTGCTTCAGCTGTTTTCACTGAGAAAGTTGGGATATTATCTATTGTCTGGCAGGCAGGTTTGACTAACAATTAATTATCTGTCTGCTTTGCATTGAGCATGAAGCTTAAACAGAATTCTGACTAATTAAAAGGACGCACTGACCGCAGGTCAGCAGCAAAACCTTACCAGGATGTTTTCTTTCAGACCTAAGGTGTTTGCTGCACTTCTTTCAACTTAAAGGTAGATTGATAACAGTAGTGCTTGTGGTTAATTTAAATGGTCATTTAAATTATAGGTCAGGTCCAGCAAATGAGGGATAGCTTTGGTCACAGTCTGTCTTTTGGCAGGAACCTGGTTTTGTAAGGTGGGATGGGGTCACAGAAATATTTCAAAATTTTTGTTTGCTACATCCTATGGTGCAAGGTTATGTGTGTGGGGAAGAGCGTTATTTTTAATAACCGTGTTAGTTTATACGTGCATCTTGAACAGCTTGGTATGCTGTGCGCAGTTTAACATGGCTTAAGTCAGTCTATAACTGGCCTATTGTTCAGTTTTTCCTGATACTAGACAATCTAAGAAAATTTTTTCCTTTCTGTGGCAATGCATCTTTTACACATCCTAAATTATCCAAAAACCATCTGAGATATCTGAATTCAGAGAAACACATTTTGATATCTGTGTATTTCTGCAGAGACTCTTAGCATTTACAGAAACTCTATTATTCTAATATTCTAATTATATTCTTCTAATTATAAAATCAGGAGCCTGTGCTACATAAAATATTCCTGTCTGGTTCAGTCAGAAATGCTTTTTCTATTTTTTTTTCCCCCACTTTACTACTATTTGATTTTCTGTTTATTTTCTCCAAACTAGACTCCTGTTTCCTTCTGTTGTTCCTTTTCATGTTGGTTTGCTTCCCAGTATAGCCATCTCTTATTCCTTCCCAGCTACAAGAGGCTTTGTCCTGCAAGCCTTATACTGAAGTTGTGTTTCAGCCCTCACCAATGTCCCTGCTTTGGGAAGTTTTCCTCTCCTGACCTGTTCCTGTCCTCATGCCCTCAGGTGACCTGGAGCACTGACCTGCCTTAAAGATTGTATATTGTTTTCCTGGGTTCATTTTTTCCTTTTTTTTTTTAGTTGACTCAGTTGTGATGGAGTCATGAACAAAGTAAAAGGATGCAGCTTCAGAAGATGTTACTTGACTTTTTAATTTTTATGGGCTTTATAATTTTTTTACCTGTGCTTTGGGTCTTATGCCTGACAAGAGAGTTGAAAAAAGTGAAAGGTTATATATTTTGCTAAGCCCCCACAGCATTTTGAGAGTAGCTCAGGAATCATGAGACTGTTTCCAAGAGATTAGAGCTCTTGTTATTTTGTCTGGGTTCTTAAGAAGTTCTTTGGCTATATTTGGGTCACATTTTCAAGCTTTGTTCTGCAACCACAAAGGCTAAACCCTTATATTTTGTAATAAAATTGGAATTTTGGGGTCATCATTTCAAATGACCAAATACCGCAAGACATATAATGTAGTTGTGAGAGATGTCAGTGTTCTCCCAAAACGCATTTTTACAGCGACTCCCTTACTGCATCAGAGGTTTCTGGGGTTTTATTTATTCGAGCTGATCTTTTTTTATTTGTTTTTGTCTGTTGCTTTTGAACACAACACATACGGGCAACCTGGGATGACTGTAAATTTCATGATGAATTGGGAATAAATATTCCCATCCTGAGCAAGAACTGTTTGCTGTATTGACACCGCATCCCTTCCCCAAGGCTCTACGATCTCTCCCAAATCCTCACTGCGTGCAGCCGATCCAAACACTGTGTAATCCTTTTGATGCAGGTCGGTTCATTTTGAATCAGCAAAGCATTTTGTGCGCTTTTAACCTCCATACTGCATGCCACACCTGTAGGGGGGCTGCTAATCTAATTTTGATTCACAGTGGTGGCAACAAACAGGTCACTTACAGAGTTAATGTCAGCTGCTCCACTAATTACTGTAGGAAAGCGATCCCATCATCCAGGATGAAAATGTCTAACTCCAGCCTACAAAGCACTTTCAGTGCACTAATTCTGTTAATGCTCCATTACTGCTTCATTTGAGCTGTGTAGTCCATCTCCCAAAGTGAGATAGTAAATCCCCAACCAGTTCCAGAGCTGGGAAAATGCACAGACTAAAGCATTATTGACTACATTACTGGGCATTGTTTTCTGTCGGGCTTGCTTTGTTTCTTGAAGTTTATTTAGACAGATCTTCCTTGGTAACTCAGCTTATAGCAGCCTTAATCTTCCACTCTACCTTGAAGGGGGTTAGGTGCCAAAAAATACCCTATGCACAAGGATCTGATCTCTCTGCTCCTTAGAAACTGAAATATGAAATGAGAAAACAAAGCTACACTATTGCAATACCTTAAAGATTATCAGGATCAGAAAACATGAAGTGGTAGGCTACAGCAACGCCCTTAAACACAGAAGCACAGGAATGTCTTGAAACATCTGTGTAGGTATCCCTGGGCTTGGGATCTTGCAGTCTTCTCTTTGCGTGAAAACAGCCTCAGTTCACGAGAAATACCTGGGCACTGTGCAACAGTAAATGAGAATAACAGATATAATTCTATTCTGTCTTCCACTGAAGGTCCCCACTGAAGACATAGGTATGTATGAAGTGTTTTTTCTTCCTAAGGTTGTAAGGCTTTAATTTTCTTCTTTTTGAAGTAAGTGAGGATCCTCACACTGGTGTCTTTAGAGATTCCTTAGGCTTCTTCCGATCATCTTCACTGTCATTTCTCCTGAAGCCCACTTGTTTGTCTTCTGTAAGATATACAAATTATTTGGGAATTTGTTGTCAAGCAAAGTGCTTTTGAAGAGCAGAAGAAAATGCGTAGTGCTGGCCATTGCTGGCTGGCTGGGTTCGGAAAGGAGCTCTAAATGAGGTGTGTTCACAGTGACAGATTAATAAATGTGCTGAGGTGCCTGAGCTTCCTCTACACATTCCCTGTTCACTTCTCAGCTAAACTGCAAAGACTCTTGAAAATTTTCACAGAAGTTATAAGTGAGAGGCAATGTGAAAGCTGCTGATCTCTTTGTAGGTAGTGGGACAGCAAGGGCTAGATGATGATGCCTCTTGCAGGAGCATCCAGTGGCTGTTATCCCGGGGATTACTTGTATGATACTCCTCCCATGCCCCGTTCCTGGGATCTCTGTTAGTCAAAATTCTCTTGTACGAAGGGAAATTCCTTGTACTAAGTCTTACGGAGTTCATGCCTGAATAGTAACTCCAGGCTGCTTTTATATTTCTGTTCCTTTTGTTTTAAATATATGAACTGTATAAAAGTATAATAAATTGTGATATCATGGCTTAACTGTATTGCATATCCTGCAGTGAGCAGAACCTGTTGCTTAGAGCACACTTTTTCTGCATATATATATATGTAGCAATGTTTCTTCAGCCTTTTTTAAGTTTTAAAACTTTTGCTGCAAACTTTGAAAACCCACTTATGCTTCTAAAAAGAAGCTAAATATAAAAAATTTCTGTCTGACTGGAACTGTTTTGTCAATGCTTAGGAAGAAATGAAGTGAATGGTTAAAGATGAGGTTGGAATGTAGCCTTAACAATAAATAGGACATGCTGCCACTGTACTCTATCATACTATGAAATGGGGATAGATAGATAGAAAGATAGATAGATAGATAGAAAGATAGATAGATAGATAGATAGATAGATAGATAGATAAAGCATCTCATGTGAGAAGGCAGGTGAATGTCAGACTAAATACTGTGATTTGATCTGAAGATGTGACTATGCCTTGTTTTGTAATGCTTGATTCTATATCACACAAGGTATTTACTGTCTCCCATAATGTAGACTGTGGTTAATGGGTACTTGGAAACCTGCATCTCCCCTTCCCCTACGGAAAGACCACCATGACAGATATGCCTGCAGCAGCCCAGCAGATGACACACCTTCAGAGACAAAGCTAACGTGGAGAGTGTGGCATGAAGCTGTGCCCCCTCCTGCCAGACAAGGGCTCCTACCTTTGTTTCCCACTGTTTCACAAGGCTGCCTTGGCTCCTCTCTGCTTGCCCCGCTGCCGGCTCTGCCGGGCTGCCTTCTGGCAGATGGCTGATTACCATAAAGAGGAGCCAGCCTGTTGTGGCCGCTGTGTGCATATCCTGGCGTAACCAAGCACAGCACAGCTGTAGCTAAGCACGTGAAAGAGGCATTCGTCTTCCCACTGATGCCGGGTTTGACCTTTCGTAAGGAAAACTGGTGGTGTCACTCGGAGCAGGTGGTGAACAGGAGCTTGGTAAAACATCTGCGATGTCATTTTTAAAAAGTCCCATCGGGCTGTCCAAGGACTGGAGCTCTGGTACCAGGATTTCACCATTTTTCCTTGTTCCAAAGGTAAGCTGCCACTAAGGGCAGTGTACACCTGATATGGGATGGAAAATGCGACCATGCTTTCCCTTAAGAAATTGCCAGTGTTCACTCGTGATGTCCTGAGCTAGAGGAAATATAGACTATCATCCTCCATAGCGCAGTGTGCACTTGGACATTGTATGTGGCCAAATTATCCAGCACAAAATGAAATGTTCAAAGCACAGTCGTCGGGGGGGGTCCATTGGACACACTCAGGCAAGATGCTGCATATGTGGATTACTCGTTGACCGTGGGACAACTGCAAATGAGAGTCTGACAAACTCACACGTGTCAGCAGTTCAGGCATTGTCATGAGCCTCTCAAATCCACTGCATTGTGTTTGACTCAGTATTTGACAATTCCAATCTGATTGAAATATTAAATATGTTGGTTCTTCTACTTCATTTCACAGATGTAGGAGGTGAAGATGTTTAACCAGAAAATTGGTGTCACTCCAGGATGAGCTGGGGAATCTGGCTGTATGACTCCTGTATGAACCCTTCATTGCTGTTCAAGTGTCAACCACTGTGTCACCCATACCTATCCATGGGCATTTTCCTGCACAGCTGAGGTGGGTCCTGGCTGCATCATGGCTCACAAGAATAAATAGTGGCAGGGGATGGGACTTTCTCTACTCTGAAGATAAGGGGCTGGGAGAGACAATGGAAACATGTTGCTCAAAAAGTTGTGGATACCTCGTACCTGGAAGTGTTCAAGGTCAGGTTGGATAGGGCTTTGAGCAACTTGATCTAGTGAAAGATGTCCAAGGTAGGGGAGGTTTAAATCAAATGATCTCTAAGGTTCCTTTCAACGCAAACTATTCTATGATTATATGATTCTATGAAACTTAGAGCAACAGAAGTGACCAAGAGGAGTGTTTAGACAGGTTACAGGTGAAGACTGAAACAGTGGGAATTTTTCATCAGTGCAGAGTGTCTCATGCTGCTGAGGGGACTAAAACAGGTGAGAGAAAACAGGTGAGAGAAAGCTGTGTGCTAATGGCCACACTGCTCAACATTCCTAGACCCTGGGACAGCATGGCCTTATATTTAGGATGTTTGTGCCTCTGTTAGTGCTCTCCGAGCTTGTGCTGATTTTCAGGTTGTGTGATCTGGTTTGTGTGTTCATTTGCACCTGACATACAGCTCATGATGTGTCAAACCTCTTTCAGCCAGCTTTGGGTTATCGCTTCTACCAATAATCTTACATCCTCCAACTTTTCCTGGTAATCTGACAGATTCCTAGAAATCTTGACTCCTAAAAGAAGAATGCCTCGTTATTTTGTGTGTGGTGAGCCTGGCATGCCTGGAGTGCACGTGAAATGGGCAATACCTTGAGATGCACTAGGCTTTCTGTGTATATACAATGGGTACTGCTTTTCTGTGCATAGATTTTAACAGAGAGGCCATAGGTGGCCTCTCTCTGGAAAAGACCTCATTTCAGCTTCAGGGAGTACTTTAGGACTGAACTATCTCTAGTTGAGGAAAGTGATGACAGACAGGCTTGTCACCAACAAGTGTCCTGACAGGGACAGTGTTGGCAAGAGCAGTTACTCCTCCTAGCAAACCATGTGAGAGGCTGAGGAGGAGCCAGAAAAAAGCAGGAGGCAACTGTTGTCACCTCTAGCTGTTAGCTGGTTGCTTCATTTCTCAATGTAACAAGCCCATATTTACCTGTGATACCTACACCATCTCCTTGTGTTTCATTGTGGCATCCTAAAGTGACATAGGGATGTGCCCCTTTCTCCCTTCCCCTGGGCATAAAGGGACATCAATTTGGCAAAGGGGTCTCAGTTGCCCAGGAGGTATTCCTTCCCTTTGGCAGCTCCCTGGCACTGGCCCAGATCAAATATACACATGGTTGTAAAAATATGAATGAAAAGAAACATGGTGACTGTAACTAACTAACTCAAAGGCTGAATTACTTCTGTGAAGAGTAGGATAAAGAATGACTGACTGTTTTGGGTACAGTACTGGTCATCTGCAGCAGTGGGAATGGGACTGCTATGAGGTGAATTCACTGAGTGAATCACACATCTCCAGAGACATAGGTGGATCCGCCCTGATGAATGGCATGAACATTCATGACAATTTATTCTCTTCAGAGTCTCTGACCATCGCTCTCATAGTAGATGCACCTTCCTCACACATCGGCAGTGCTTCTTCAGATGCTGGCTTCTTCAGTTTGGGAACCCCAAGAAACAGCAAGCTGTACCAGAGATTTTACCTCCTTCCTATTTCACACATCCCCAAGTCTGCACCCAAATTGCCATATTCCCTTTGCAGTGCCCCTCTGCCCCATATTTACTGTTCTCTGCTTTATCTGGTGCTACTTGGCTCCTCCACAGTCATGGGATATCTGACCCTTAAAACTCTAAGCATTAATAACCTGCTGGAACAGTTATTATACACAGCACTGGAACATCGTGCTCACCAGACTACTTGCTTTTGCCTATTTCATTCTTCATCACCAGTTCTGTCGGGTGCCTTCAGGAAAGATCTGTTTGTGTCTTCAGCATTAATTGTGACTGCTAAAAACACCATCCTTATGTTACTCAATAACATCCTTATGTTACTCAATTCTTGTCCTTAAAATGAGTTGTCCATCGCAGGGTCTGCCAGAGTGCAAACCCACCAGCAATGGGCACTGCTGGGAGCGGCTGCAGCTCCAAGAGATGTAGGTAGTCAACTCTACATGGAATACCTGGAAGCAATTGTTTTTGCTAGTCAAATATAAGGCATTCAGGCTGATTGTCAGGTTTCATCTGATCACAAGGTAGGCTATTATTAATCCCTTATCAGTGTAGTGCTTTTGATTGAAATCTGTCTCTCACTTTTTCTCTCCTCCCCCCTTTTCCTTGCCGGACATAAAAGACAATGGAAGGGATAGGGCCAAACTGCTCTTCTGCGGACAAGAAGCTAATTGTCTGAAAACAACACGTCATTCAAGACCACGGGAGACTGAGGACAGTGGCAGGAGCATGAATATACAAAAGTGCCTACTGTTAAGGCCACAGCTTTAAGTGTTTAAATTCAAATCACATTCCCATTTGAGGTTCAAATTTATAGCAAGAACATACACACAAGGGTTTCAGTGTTCTAAATAAATTTCATCTGACTTCTCAGAGTATTCCTGATGGCACATATCAGAGCTGAGTGCAAGGGAGACTTGCTTTCTTTGCTCTATGAAGCAAAAATATTGAAGTAGGTTATTTTGATTTGGTTTGGTTTGGTTTTGTGTGCTCTGTGTTAGTAAATAGAGCAGCCTGTCATATTTAGGCTCTGGTTTTCTGATTGTGAGGTTAGTCCTTGGCTTGAAATGCTATTGTTCTTGGACGTTTGCCTTGAGCTGAAGAGTTCATATGTGGGGAGGAAGAGGAGGAACCAAGCTAAAAATAAAGTGAAACAAAATGCTGTTTATTGCTATGGAGTGGATAATGTTTTCCTAGATGTCCTGTCCTTGCAGGCAGTGTGGATTGGCACAGTTTGCTTCCATCACATGCGAGAGGTGATTATCGGTATCCCCTACTGCCTTCCTGGTATTTTGTTCTGTGCTCTACTGGTGTTTGCTCATGCCAGTCACA
The DNA here is from genome assembly GCF_003945595.2 of Pipra filicauda. Lineage (NCBI taxonomy): Eukaryota > Metazoa > Chordata > Aves > Passeriformes > Pipridae > Pipra > Pipra filicauda. The sequence goes on from NW_024103918.1 coordinate 2,433,956, forward strand.
TCAACAGCAAGAGAAAGAGGTTCCACTTTTCACTACATGTCAAGCAAAGAGCATCTGCATTGCAGATGTGAGAGGCAGGTCAAGTTCCTTTGCTCCTTCATGTCCCTCAGAGTGGCCCGGTGGTGTCTGCTCCTGCCATGGCCCTGTGGTGATGGAAGGTGCTGAGAGCCACAGGGACTGCAGCACACAATACCTGCGTGTCCACAGGCATGCGCTGTCCAGAACAATACCTGGACCAAAAGCACTCTCTGTCTCCATTATCCCATGAAGCACTGGAGGCTGCAGATGTAAGGCAGTGAAGGAGGGACCTCTGCACCAGGGGCTACAGTAGTCACTGTGACAAGACTTGGTACAGGCAGGAGCTGAGCAGATGTTAGATTGCTTATAGGAACAGTGAGAATATCCCCAATTACATCAGATGAGCTGCAAACTAGATGTGAGGCAACTGCTATTAGTCAGGATTTAGAAGAAAGCTTCTTTTGGACTGGACATTCCCTCCTTGCCCATTTTCAGGCTTTGAGTACGTGGCCCTAAATCCTCAGCTATGAAACCCTGTCAGTGCTGGGTACTTGGCTAAAAGCATAGGGTTGCCCCAGTGCACAGATTACCCTGTTCAGTGTAGATGCCACAGAGGCAGGTAAAATATTCAGACATTCAAATATTTTCCATGAAAACCACTCAATGAGGTTATCTTTGGCCAGTGTGTCAACATTCATCATCACACAGGTAAACAGTGACCAAGCAAAGATCACAGAGGCTACATCTTCTGCCTGTCCAACCATGCTCCTCTTGCACTGATAAAACATTCCTGCAGCTTTACAAGTTCAAAGAAATGGATAAAGAGTTTCTATCAGCAATGTGGTTTTAGTCAGATGATTGTGAATAGTTTATGTACCTCAAGAGCATGAGGTGCTCAGTTTCTGAAATATTTGTACAAGCAGAATATCAGAACCATTTAAAGTTTGGGTTTAGTGTCTCAGTACTGAGACATGGTGCCTTTTTAGACATTTTAGAGATTATCAATAATAATATTTCTCTGTGTGAGTAAAACACAGAGCACTGATAATGCCTCTGGTGTCCTTTCCCAATACGTGCTGCCTGCACTCATAAAGTGGGCCAGTGGCTATCTCCTGAGGATCAAACCAGGCTATCTACACAGAAAATTCCCAGGTCTGGTATTCAAGTTTGGTTATATTATTAGCACATCCTGTTTCTTATTTTAGGGCAGCTAATTGAGAAGCTGCAGCAAAGCTGTCTTTTCCTGAATCCCTAAAACCGTGAAGGTCCCTTTTCCTTTGCAAAAGTAATTGAGAACATGTAGTAAGATTGCCTCTGAGAGCAGTGAGTTATTAAAAAGCAGGCACTTGAGGACTGATTTTGTGAGCTCCAGTGATGGTAAAGGGCAGACAGGCAAGCCCCTTGAGCAGAAACCTCGGGCTGGGCATGACCTGTTGCCAAATGCAGCTGTTTGGCATTCATGGATGTGCTTCTTATTCTAAAGTTCTCTTCATGACTAGGAAAGGGACTTGTGCACCCAAAGTGATCAATAATTTTCTTCCTGTGTGGGTAGTTGCTTTAATAAAAGATATAATCTCTTCTTACAAACTTTATCTCATTTAGAGGAGAAAATGCAACAGTAATTTTACTGTCTGGGTAGTAAAGTGCAGGAGTTGTCTGTCAGCATCCCAGTCCTGTGTCTGTGCCTTATCTCTCTAGGAAATTGATGTTGAAAAAAAAACCCAGAAGCAATCCCTACCACTACTTTTTCAACAATTAAGACATTCTGTTTCTCTCTTCCTGGTGCATTTGGTGCCTCACTGATCACTAAACCTTAAATTACTTTTCACCTCTTTGCTACTCTGTGTTTTATCTATGCTGGTAGCAATAAACAGCTGCTGGAGAGGTGGAGTTCCCATGTCAGCTCCATCCCTGCAGCCACTGGAAGTACAGGTTGTGGACACGGTGTTACCACAGAATCATAGAATATCCTAAGTAGAAGGGACCCACAAGGATCATTGAGTCCATCTCCTGGCCCTGTTTCAGGACAGCCCCAAAATCACACCATGTGCCTGAGGCGGTTGTCCATACGCTTCTTGAACTCTGTCAGGCTTGGCTCTGTGACCACTTCCCTGAGGAGCCTGTTCCAGTGCCCTTTACCCTCTGTGTGAAGAATGTTTTCCTAGACCGGAGAAAAGGAGGCTCAGGGGAGATTTTGTTGCTATCTACAACTACCTGAAAGGAGGCCAGGTGGGGGTTGGACTCTTTTTCCAGAGAACCAGGGACAGGATGAGAGGAAATGGCCTCAGACTGTACCAGGGAAGGTTCAGGTTGGACATGAGGAAGAATTTCTTCACTGAAAGGGTGTCAAGCATTGGAATAAGCTGCACGGGGACATGGTGGAATCACCATCCCTGGTAGTAGTGTTCAAGAAATGAGTGGACAAGGTACTTAGTGCTGTGGTTTAGTTGGCAAGGGGGTCTTTGGTGAAAGATTGGACTCAATGATCTTGGAAGTCTTTTCCATCCTTAATGATTCTATGACTAATATCTAACCTAAACCTTCCCTGACACAGCTTCATGCCATTCCCTTGGATCCTGTCATTGGTCACCAGGAAGATCAGTGTTTGCCCCTCCATTTTCCCTCATGAGGAAGCTGTTTGCACATGGCCTGGGACAACTCTTCAAAGATTCATCTGGATGCAGGATGAGGATGTAGTTTTTGCACCAGCCTTCCTCCCCAGTGCCGTCAAGTTAAAGTGGCTCACTCTTCCATCCCACCACTACTAGAGATGTGGGTTTTGGTTAGTCCTCACCTGGTCATTTGAGGGTTTTGGTGGAAAAAAAAAAGAAAACAGCAGCAATCCAGCCCGGCAGTGCCATCTGTGCTAAAGGCTTGCCACCCCTCACCAACTGGGATCTCCACTGCAATCTACAGCCAGCATCTGCTGGGGAAACTTGTAAGCTCCAGCTTCAGTGTTATGGGGAGCAAATTAACTATTGGAAGGAAAAATCCTGTATCAAAGCAACCTCAAAAGCAGATCAGGAAGGGGGGTTTCACCTAGAAGCACATGCTGAGCCTGAGTGGGCTGGGTACCAGACATCCAAGCTGAATGGATGGAAGTTGCAGTGCTGCCTTATTTGTGCCAGCTTTATTTTTTAAAAAAATCAATTTTATTGTAATTCTCCTTGCTCACCATTCTCACATGGAATCAAATCCAACTCTTACCTCTGGTTATATTACTGAGCACCACTGCAGGAGGTAGTTAAGGTTTTTTTTAACTGGCAGCTACAGAATTATCCCTTAGATTGCACAAAATGTGTGATGGATATCGAGAATACTTTCAGTTGCTGTTTGCCTTGTTTCATTTGTGTGGCACAACTAATGTAAGGCCATCTTTACAAATTACATTAATAATTACTTTCCCTTGTGTTATGGAAACAGAATGAAGAGCTTTTCTAGAATCTAACAACTAGTCTTTCCCATGTCCCATACTTTGCATTGCTCTAACCAAATATCACATCAGTAAAAACATGAAAAACAGTTTCACTGTTACAGTCATTATCGAGAATATATGGTTGTAGTTGTTGAAAGTGTGCTATCTACATTAACACACATCTTAGAGAATGCCAAAAGCATTTACTTAAAAGGATCTTGTCTTTTTCAAGCAACCACAGTGTTACAAATAACCACAGTGGTGATAAGCAAGTGCACTTGCTTCTGTGGTCATGGCTTAAATTGTGCTTTCAAGATGAATGTCTGAATATCATCAGACTGATACAGATTTTAAATCTGTATTGTCATAAATGTGAGTAAGGTTTGGCTTAGCTGCTGGGAAGAAATTAATATGAATAAGAGGATGTGTGGGGAGCTGTTTGATACTGCTGGGAGCAGAAAGATCAGGTTTCTTCAGTTAATACAAACAGTACATTTGCATCCACATCTTAAGACAGGGACCCAGGAGTAACTAAAGGCCACTGTGCAGACATTTTTGTTGATTGGATTTTGTCAGCAATGATTGCAGCAGAGACAATGCCTATAATGATAAAATTCATCTTCTTGCTAGAAAGCTAAAAATCCCCCAATTAATGTAATTAATATCATAAAAAGACTCTACTGCTGCTGTCTGTTCTGCGTGTGTTGGGGGCTATTTTGCCACTTGTTTCACTAGTGGGAGAGTACTATTTTGTCCTTGTGGCTCATTGCAGGAGCCTGGCACTAAATTTGCTCAGTCACTCTGATACCAGGGGGGGTGTGAGTGGGCAGAAGCACTGGGACAGAAGCAAACAGTGAAGTGCTGGTGGCAAGAGCGGCAAGAAACACAGAGTAGCATGTTACATTGCGGAGTATCTGTTTGCCCTTAGTGGGATCCCTGGGGTAAGTTTTAGCCCTTTTGCCAGAAGTTCTGCCTACTAATGAGAAACACAAGCCCTCAGTCTGCAGTTTCCACAATACTTTAATCTAGCATTGTCTGCCACCAAGAAAGGCAGTCCCACTGCCCTCCCACCTCTGTGCTCTTCCAGTCTGTGTCACAGTGGGTGCGTGTTTGAGTCTACACAGGACCTGACCTACACCAAAGAGGATGATTTGCTCTCAGTCTTTGGTCAGGCTGAATTTCCCATCAAACTCTTTCTTGTGTTAAATTAATCCCAAGAAACTTCAAAATGGGGGAAGCCCCACCAAACAGGCTTCCACTGAGTCCTGTTGTCCAGTGCACATGCTCCGCCAAAGACTGGCTTAAAAGTATAGCTTTGACCATGGGTGGAAGTCTTCGCCTGAGGAGCCTGGAGGTAAGTGGGTGGAGCTGCTGTGTGGTCACTTAACTAGGAAGAAAATTTAGCTGCCCTAAGCCTGCAACATTTCTTAAGGTGCAATAAAGCAAGAAGCCTTGTTTTAGTTATAAAACTTAATGAAACACTGCTACAGAGGTGTTCTAGGAGTTCTGCTGGCTTCCCTTGTTGTTCATAAAGTTCCTAAATGATCCTGTGCTTTGATTCGATTCTCATGGGAAAAGCTTACCCTTTCAGTTTTCTGTAACTCATTAAATGCTGACAGCTGCCACAACATCGTACAAGACATGGGAAAAGAGAGCAGGAAAATTCAGAAGAAACATAATGGAAGATGTACCCGCCATGGTAACTAGATAGCAGCTTTAAGTGGCAAAATCATGGGACTTGCATCAGCCTGATGTTTCCTGGATAAATAAAATTAAGCTAATTTACAGCCATGACTAAATTGCATTTCTGCTGAGTCCGACTGCAAAGTTTCCATTTGCCGTCAAATTCGGCATCTTGGATTTGTACATCTGATATCCCCTGAAGACAGGAGACTTGGGTAACTCACAGCAAGGTCAGCCTTATTTTTCTTTGTGAGCCAGCCTGTCATTTCACAGTCCCACTCAGAGTGGTGCTGGTCCCGGTGAGGCTGTGGTGGCACTGTGATGTTGTCATCCTCTGCTGCGCTGGGGGCTGAAAGCAGGCCCGATGCACATCGATAGTGTTGACGTTATGCCTGATTTGTCACATGTAAGTAACTCTGACCTGCTCGTCCTTGCATCAAAACAGTCTCCCAGAGTGACATTTCTGAACTCTTTTTTCAGACTCCCTCATCCATGGAAGGAGTAAGCAAAGGAAGCTGGGAGACAGATGTGCAGCTGATACAAACACAAATCCTTCTAATGAGCTCAGTGGAGCTGAACTAGTTGCATCAGCAGAGAATATTTCCCTTTCTTCCCATCTCAGAAATGGTAACTGGCGATCTGGCTCACCTGTATCTGGCCTGAGTGCTATAATTTGCTCCCAGAAACATGTTTGTATCTTCAGAAAGGGATGGTGAAAGTGTTTGGCCCAAGGGAAGAGCTGGGGACACGGCTGCCCAGCAGATGGGAACTAGAGCATCAAATACAGGAATGTTGTTGATTAGCCACCTTGAGGGCTGCTGGATTTCTTCCTGGTGGGTCAACATGGCAGAATGTGAGGCACTGGCTTGGTCTCCTGTATGGCAAGAATTCATGGTGTCAGCTAGCAAAAGCCTGGATATGTGTAATCTTTTGTGGCTCATGCACCCTCTTCTTGCTTTTTTTATTATAGGGTAAAAAAAAAATTAAATATTTATATGTCTTATATAAATAATTTTTATATATACATATTTATAAGCTTATATATAACAAAGCTTCAGGAACTTCCTGAGAATCTGAAAATCTGTTTGCAAAAACAAGTGAAAGGACATCTCCAGAGGTTAAAACTCAGGGCTGTTCTTTGAACTTTTGCCACATTTTGGAAACAAAGTAATCAGCTGTGATTGCATCCAGTTTGAGATCATTGCCATAACGAATTTTAATTAAGGTATATTTAATTTAAACCTTGTAAAGTTTTTTTTCATGTCCTTGCATAGCACTGATATTCATGCGTGATAGAACGTCACTCAGATGCATTTTTGCAGTTCAATATTGACTCATACAGCACCTGCTAGCTTGGCCATGCTTTGAAAATTCAAAATATGCTCCTGCAAGTAGGTTACAGCAAACACCAATACTATGGTTACATAAGCAGAGGAATCTACCGTCATGTGTAACCTCAATTTTGTGAAATACCACATCACACGTGTCCTCACACATGCCATAGGTTTTTATGGCATACAGTGGATTGATTCTTCTGTGCCCTTATCAGTCTATTCCATGATGATCTCAGTTTGAGGTGGTGATGCAGGGTGGATGGGGCTTTGATCCACGCTTCTGAAATCGCTATAACTGGCCAAATGACTGGCAAATTTATCTCCTGCTCCCCCCAGATTGGAGCCACCCTTAAAGAGTCACTGGCTCCCAGCAGCTGCCAGCCCCAGCTGCTGTGTCGTTCACTTTTGGGAAGCTATGAAAAACAATGAATAAAGCTACAACTGACTTGAGAGTCAGAAACATTTGGTATGTTAATAAAAGTATTCCTGACAGAACAGTAGAGGCCAATAAAGCAATTGGCTTTATTCTCACTGAGTGGTATTTATGTATTTTTTTGGTAACTGGCTGCAGAGTTGAAGCAAGTGAGGTTATTCCCTTCAGGACTCATATAAGGAAATTCTGACGCAGAAATCAGAAAACAAGCAAGTGTGTAAAGGTGTGATGCTATGGATTAGCTTATGAAAATCTCACCTGGATTTAGTAGAAAATTAAACAAAGTGTTTCTTTTATGTACTTGAAACAAACAAACAAATGTATAGACAAAGTAAATTATTTACTATACAAATCTCCATACAAACAGGTCCTCTTGTCTAGGTAAGGCTGAAACTAATATTAATTGAAAAATGCATGCTTCTCTTCCTGAAATTTACTGCCACCTTGAATTAGCATTCCTCGTGGTAAGTGCTTGTCAAGCACACCGCCAGTAAATAACGGGGGTGGTGTAAACACAGCTATGTGATCAGGAAGTTTAAAAAGGTTTGCTAATGCCTTTTGGGGGGTCTTCCTGTTTCTCAGAGGAAGAGTTTTCCTGCCCAGAAAACTCCAAGTTATCTGTGCAAACGCATGTTGGCTCAGCCAACAGCTGACCTCTGTTCTGCAGATTTCAGCCACATGAATCATTTCCAGTTCCGCTTTCCGAGTGCCACTGATTTTCAAAAGGGAGCGGTTGTGATCAAGAGTATCCAGTGTTACTATTGTTATTGCTAAACCAAATGAGAATAAAGTTGAAAAAGCTCTTGAATGGCCTCCTGGAAGCCACTGTTTAACTCCTGTTGTTGGGATGAGAAATACAGGTTTTTCTACACCCTGGGAAGCATCCAATACTAGTCTGCATCAGAATTGCTGAACAGACTGGACTTTGAGATTGAGCCAGAAGATTAATTCCTACTTTCCTGTCACAGCCTCCTTCCTCTTGGAACTGGAAAATGAGCCAAAAACCCCTTAGCAGTGTGTCTGGCCTTTGCTGTTGGCTGCCAAGGCACTGAGTGCACCCGTTGCCATGCTCCTGGGATCCCTGTGCACACCATTCCCATCCCTGGCTGCTCCTCACATGCTGGCTGGATGTCCCCATCTGGTCATGGATCTGCAGTGCAGGGTCATCTCACCCATCACCAAAGCTGCTTCCTGGCATGGCCACCTGCTCTCATCTCTTGGGAAACCCGACCTAGCTTCCCTTTATTAAAAAGCAAAGGTTTGTTTTGGATCATTCAGATACTTTATTGTCAATATAACTGGGGAACTGGGTAGCCTTTGTCCTATAAATACGGTCTTTACAAAGAAAGATGTTGGAATTTTGTAGAATGAACAGGGTGACCCCTACTCAACTGCTACCAAATTATATGTAGGTAAACAAGTAAACCAGTTTCAGGACAAAAGGAGATGGTGCTCCATGAAAGAAGTGATGGACTTTAGGACCTTAGGAAGTCTTTGCCAAAGGGTGGTGTTTTATGAGTTCAAAGGGAAGATGGCAAAGTGCTTGGGGGAGAGACCTTTTGATTACTGAAAGACAAAGTGAACCAGGCTCTGGAAGAAGCCTCCAAGCTGAACATAAGCAGAGGCTGGGAGAATATTAGGGGCAGAAGGATCACACACACTTATGCTGCTCCTGCCCTCCCCTCCACTGTCCACCTATGGCCACAGCATTAGGTCATTCTGGCCCAGAATGATGGGCCAGAGGGTCCTTGGGTGGAGTGACTGTGGTCCCCTTGTCACCTCATCAGTAGCTTTCAGGAACAAAATGTAGCCTCTAAATGGTGGCTCAGACAGAAGTTACCCCCTGCTGAAATCCTGCCTCTGCAGAGGACAAGCTATTGTATTTCCATGCTTAAGGATTTAGTCTTCAGAATAGTAAGGGTTGGGGCAACACCACTGCATTCTCACTAAGTTGGTAACTGATTTGCATGGATTGCCTTATTGGTGGCTCAAACCTTTGGGTATAGGAACAGTGAGTAATAGCAAGAAAAAGTTTTAACTTTATTTGACTGATTTTTGCTTAAACATTAAGTAAATTCATAATCTTAATTAATTAGAAGTGATCTTTCAAAGTTAATAGAGCAAAGTTGCTTGTTGGTGGGGGGTGTACTTAAAGATCTATGAATAAAGTTCTACACAAAAGCCTAACCCTACTTTCATTATAATTTTACTCGTGTACAGTGTTTCTTTAGGTTAGAAATTATACAAAATAAAACTTGTTTTTTCAACGTCATCTTTCATAGGTTCCTAGAATAATCAAATGGACCCTTAAGAAAGGAGTTCCAGTTTCTATGCTTCATACTGATACATTGAAGCTCCAAAATACAAGTTGCAGTAAAGAGGAAAAGCAACAACAGGGATGCCAGTGGAATAACCTTATTTTGGTCCTCTTGATGATCTTTTTCCCTGTTTCCATGTCAAATCTGATTTGAGCATGATATCAATTCAGAGAGAATTAAATGCAGTTTTTGTTCATTGTGATAATTAATTAAAGCTTGTTTTTCTCTCAGTCACCTAAGTTTGTTTGAAGTTTTTCTCTCAGACGAAGAGGTCAGACCCAGAACTGAAGTCAAAGTATAACAATATAACATGAAATGTTAACAATTATTTGCATTTTATTTTATTTTTCATCATGTTTCTCCTCAGGTTCCCATCTCCCCAGCTGACTCTCTCAGGATGAGTGTGTGCTCTCTCAGTGGGTTGGAGGCTTTTCTCCACCCCCAGGTTTCAGCCAAGGCACCTGCAGTGTCTAGAGGCCTTGGGCTTTCTGGAGGAAGGCAAACAATGCAATTTTATCCATGTAACATCCTTTACGTGTGCATTAAACAGAAATAGATGGATCCTCATCTATGGAAGATGCAGATGACAGAAAGTATGAGTCCTCTGGACAGCTGTAATTGGGTCTAGGCAGTAATCCCTGCCAGCTGCTGCACAGATGTGCCTGTTGGAAGCATTTATAATTTGGGAAACTCAACAAGCTCCATCTAAGAGAATCCTCCTCTCTTTATCCAGGGCACAGCCTCTCCAGTGGGCTGTAATACCAAACGGTTGATTTCTAAATAACTGTCCAAATAATATGAATCTAAAAGATTTCTGGTGATAAAGTGTAATGGTCTAGTGAAGTGAATAGCTGGTGCACGCCTAGGAGTCTGATTTTGATCTAAGTTATGCTGTTCGAGTTACACTGCTGTAAATCTGGAGTGACTTTCAGAAGCCTAAGAGAGATCTGACAGAGAAAGGATGCGACCCACTGAACAGGCAGAGCTTGCAGGTTTCCCAGCAGGATTGCTGGGGAAGTGCGGTGCTCTGCAGAGTGGGGTCACAGTGGTGGTCACTTCTCTGCAGATGAGTTACAACGGTTTTGTAGCAACAGCTCCTGTGCCAGGGGATAAAGACCTCTAAAAGGTTCTCCAGTAACCATCCTGGGACCCCAAGCTTAGCCTGACTGGCAGAAAAGGTGCTGGAGCCTGAACTCTGGTCCCTTCTGCCTCCTTGGAAGGGGCAGAGAAAGCCCCTCATGTTGTGCTGGCAGAGGCAATTCCCATCACACACAGGAAATAGGTGTGCAGAAGATGCTTTTGACTTCGTGCGCCCGACTGGAGGTGTTCTCACAGAGTCCAGAAAGGAAAGAAATTGCTCTGAGGCAGATTCTGTCATTCTAAACCAAGCAAGATGCCCAGATAAATTCTGGAAAGTTTACTCAAATGAGGATTACTGTGCTTGAGCCCAGCCGCTTCTCACTACTCTTCTTCAACTTGTGGTACTCCCAGATACCTTAAACCTGAATATAGCCCATTCTTTTGTTGGACTCCATGCATATCTATAACAAATACTGAATATTTAGTGTAATCTTACAGTCAAATTGTATACACACATATATTCACATATCAAATATATCTGTGTACACATTGTATATAAATATATATGTACACACATATATACAAAAATCTAATCTTCAAAAGACAAAAAAAATTTACAGGTGGAATACAATCGGTAACTCATAGTGTTTCTGAAAGTCTTATATGAGGATAATCCTGAATATGTTAGACAGAACAGATCAGGAACATCAGCTTTGATGTTTTCAGTGACATATGGAGAAAATTTCTTGCAATGATTAAAGAGCTGTAAACTGCTGCTGAGCAGTAACCAATGCTACATGCAAATGTGGAAATTGCTTGTTAAGTGTAATGTTCAGTGATAAGTGTTTTGATTACAGTCATTTTAGGGAAGTCTGATATATGGCAGCAGCGAGATTGAAGGAATATTAATTCCTCCTTGGATCATCTCAAGCCTTGGGTATGGTGGAAGACAGAGAAAACCTTTTTCTTCTGAATAGCTTTAAGCTTTAGTCAATTTTAAATTATTTTGGTTATTACAGGTGAAAGATCAGAACATCAAGGTTATTAAAGCCTGTGATAGTCAGAGTGCAGAACCACCCCAGTGGCAGCTGCAGGCATGGAGGACACATCACCGGCTCTCCAAAACTCAGCTTCACTGTCTGAAATCTAATCTTGCACAAGAAAAAGCAAAGGAAATCCTGGTCATAAACCCCCAACTTTTCCCCAAGAATGTAGATGCAACATATGTTGCAAAACTATTTTTTCTGAAGACACTGGAGATAAGATGTGAAGAAAGGCCTTCTGATGAGGGGCTCCATAGCTCACGGATCAAGTTTTCCAGGGCACAGTGTTGGATCTTCCTCCTTGGCACCAACTCTGTGCAAACCAGCCTATTGATTTGGGCTTGGGGTCCTCTTGCCAGGTGAATCCTTTATGAGATGCATTTGCATCTGATCTCTACCTGGCAAATCCCAGTTATCAGATGCATTTGCATCTGATCTCTAATTTTTTTATTTGCATTTGATCTCTAATTCAATCTTTTTTTTTCCACCACGGATCCATAAAAGGACAAAACACTTAATTTTTTAAAAGTACAAATGAAAAGTAAGTAATAGAACGTGGGGAATATACATTGCTAATTCCTGATATTTTAATGAACTTGGTGGTCTCAGCCCTTCACTGAGCAGCTCTGGTCAATGCAGCCAGCTTAAGGCAACAATAGGTTCATCTCAAATGATTTCTTTTGTGGATTCTCTCCATTGCATGTTCAAAACAGACTGTGCCCTGTGAACAAAACGAAGTGTTTAAGGCATATCTTTGACTGGTCATCAATATTTTGTCTGCCCCAGAAGAGAGCCAACAATAATAACCTTGTGAAGGAGAGGGAGGATGACTTTGGTTCCTGAACAAAACCAGCCTTAGATGGGGATCAGGACATTTTCTAGACGTACATATGCAGACACATGTGGCCTTGCACAGAATTGTTTTCTGTCCTTCCAACATTCAGCCCATCCTCTATTTTATTTGCTTTTCAGCAGTTTGTAAATTCCCATTCACATCTGGAAACATCCCTGAGGAGCTCCCATCTGCCGCCTGCCGTTGGATGCCATGGTGATATGCGTCTGAGAGGTTCTGTGCTGCACGGGGACCCACCAGCCCCGCTCGAGCTGCCACAGGTGCAAAACTACCCAGCTGAAGAGCTGGAGATGCCACTTGAGCATCTCAAGGGCCATTCCCCAGCAGGATGTATTGGTCTGTGTAGAGGTCTACACCACCAGTCCTAAAGGACATCATTATTAGCACGACTACCTCAGACACCAAGCAGGTCCATGATCCACAGGCTTAATGTTGGCAAGCCAGCTGTTGGTGCTTTGATAGTGAAGTGGATTAAAACCTTCATAATCCATGAGTGATGGGTATTGAGAGTGTGCCCAAAAGGACTGGTTTCCAGAGAAAAGGCTTCCTATACTCAACCAGGACCATTAGTGGCATACGGTTTGCTGGCCACAATGAGTGTATGAATATATCAACCGAACAAAATACTGTGTAATCATTATGCTGTCCTTAATCAACTGGAAGGCACCTTCCTGAGTGCCACAGAGAAATGCACCAGCTGGTAGGTGAATAGGCTTTCTTCTCGCCAAATAAGTCCATAATCAACAGGACATCTGAGTCCAGATTATTTTCCAGGACCTCATCCATCTCCAGCTCTGACTCAGGAGGTTATAGGCAGCATCAGTGCACTGAAGAGAACAAATTTTATTCCATAGCCAGGAGTTTCAAGCACATCTTGCCTGGGCAATGAAAGAATGAAATAGTATTTTTTGTCTACAGAATGAAGAAGCCATTTCAATCTCCCTCCCATCCCATGAGTTTTATACTCTGAGTGATGGCAATATGGCAGGCCGATACCTTTATCTACTTGGTATGCCTTCATTTCATTACTCCACATCAGCCCCTCAGAAATAGCTCACAGGAGCCATGCCAGCCCCCAGCACATGGTGATTAGGATTTCAGTGGATTTCTATTCAGCATGAAGAAGAGTAGACTGAGGGGAGACCTCATCACAGTCTACGACTTCCTTGTGAGGGGAGGAAGAGGAACAGGCACTGATCTCTTCTCTGTCCCAGTGACAGGGCCAGAGGGAATGGCCTGAATTTGTGTCAGGGGAGGTTTAGGTTGGATATTAGAAAAAGGTTCTTCACCCAGAGAGTAGTTGGATGCTGGAACACGCTCCCTAGGGAAGTGATCACAGCACCAAGCCTGTTGGAGTTCAAGAAGCATGTGGCTGGTATTCTCAGGCACAGGATATGACTCTTGGGGATGGTTCTGTGCAGAGCCAGGAGTTAGATTCGATGATCCTTGTGGGTCCCTTCCAACTTAGCATATCCTGTGATTCTGTGATCTTTCTAATATTTCCAGCCAGGGAGCCTGTCTGAAATCCTTGACTGGAACAGGCTGTGACGTTTCAGGTTTGATGATGGAATATAATCCACGCAAGAGTGACTTTTCCTAGCTTGCTTGAAAAATTAATTGAGAACTCCTTTGCAGGTACCAAGTCAGCCATTGGTATTTGCCTGATACAAGGACCACATCTTGAGTTTCTCTTGTGTGGAGAGGTTATCAAGCAACTGCAGGAATGGAGGGAGATTCAGACAAAGGGTAAATTCCCTGCAGAACCAAGCTGCAAACCCACAATTATCAATGCACTTGGAGTCTCAAACCACGTGGGCCCTAGACAGAGAAGATTAGAACTCCACATTACTCTCCTTATGAACTCTTATCACATCATGAGGTCACTGGAGCTGATAACTTGGACTGCCTGGGTCAGTGCTTCAATACCAGTGATGGCATAACTTTGTAGCAATAAAAGCATTGCACAAGGCTGCTTGTATCTAATATATATACACAAGAAATATCTATAAGAACTACGCCCTCCTGCTTGCTCCATCCATAATCCCACTTCTTGTCTCGATTTCTTTTCTTCACCCTTTGTGTATTTTTGCAAACACTTCGAACTTCATAAGAATAACTTGACAGTTTCATGTACAATCTTTTTGCCTTGTCTGGAATCCCTTAAACTACAGGTTATGGGCAACAAAGAAGGAGAGTCAGGAGAGCCAAGGAACTATGCATGCATGCCAGAGCTGTGTCCTTACTGTCATCAGAGCCCCCATCACTGCCATTCCTATTGCCTCTGTCTCTTGTCTGAAGATCAACTCATCCATCAGCAGCTGCATATGGAGACTGGTGGTCCTTCCTTCCCTCAGACCCAGGCAGTGTCTGTTTCCTTGCCTTTGTAGTACCCAGGAAGACTGAAGGAATTGGTAGGCGGATCACTGTCCTTTGTCTTGTGCTAGGCACCCCTTGGTTTGTAAGTGTCATGTGCAAAAGGGGACATTCAGAGAGCATCTCCTAAGGTTGTCCTCCCAGCAATAGCCTTGGAAAGCTTGTGCATTCCTCCTGCTGTTGGTCTGAACATGAGGATGGCATCACCTGTAACATGAGTCCAAAAATATCCGACAGCAGAGCCACAGCTCTTCTGCGCTGTTCCTAATTCAGCCAAAACACATGATAGCAGGATGAAAGAAAATCTCTTTGGGGATTAGTTAAGAGCTGCTGAACCCCAGCCTACCACTGTACAATGATGAGATGCTGTTCCCCTCTCAGTCACCCTCCGTACTAACCCATCTATCTGTTAGAGGAGATTATAATAACCAGCTGCCTCAGCTGGTGTTTTGAAGCTAAGCGCTTGTAAATGCTTGAAGATATTTGTATTAAAGATAGGCTGAGCAAAAGCTGATATGACAAGTAAAGCTTATAACATGCAGGAAGATCGGGGTTAGCTTTCAGGTTTTTCACTGGGCTTTAAATCAGACCTTTTCTCTTGAATAAAAAGGTAAATCCATAAAACTTTGTTGCTGAGAGGCACCATAATGACTATTTTGCACTGAAATCAAAACAATTTCTTTTAAAAGTACTCAAGCTCTCTTCAGGCTGCCAAGCCCCTACTCAGATATTTAACCTCAGATCAGAACTTGAACTATTGCCATTTGCCTTAAAATTTTAAGCATCAGGATAAAAATGAACCACAAGTAAATTCATCTCAAGTGCTGCTGAATACAAGTTGAAAGCCAATTGTTAAACAAGCAAGTACTCTCCTAATCACAACAAAAAGAGAGTGCCATAACACAAGGTGAAAATAAGCAGAAAGCAAACAGAACACACCATTGATTGAGTCCTTCATTATCTAGGATAGCTTTTAATGGAGGAACCTGCCTGTGTGTCATTGCTGTTATCTCTCCAAAGGCAGTAGGCACACACTGTAAAAATCAGTCTCTTCATTTTCTGCTTGAAAAGATCATTGTGAAAAAAAGTGTCAGGGAGTGGAGGTCATGCTGATTTATTGGCAATTAAACCTGCAGGATTTCTGTACTCCTTTCAAAACAAAGTATCTCTGGGTAATTCAGCCTGGCACATTGCATAGTGGGCTGGATACTAAAAGGCATGAATCTTTTTGTTTGTGCACAACAAGAGCAATTGACTTGGTCTTATTTAGGAAATTGCTACTATTTTCTGTAAGGTATTTGTATTACTCCTAAAGAGAGGTAAGTAAGTAACCTCTTAACAATGCAAGATTCTTTCCAATAGTAAAGATGCAGATTTTATTCCTTGTATATTGTTGAGGACAGCAAGTCTACAGATAAACTTCCTTCTGCTTAAGAGTAAACAGAAGACAGTGCTAAATATATTATATAAATATATATAAATAAATATATATAATATAACATATATATTATATATATAAAAATACAATATATATACATGCGTAAATATATAATGTGTTGCTAAGGTAGATCACATTTGCTTTAATCCATGGTTGATTTCTCCATTCTTGAGTAAGTTCTACACAAGCTTTCAAACCAGGCTGCATCAGCCTGCTCTCCTTGTGAGTATTTTTCAGCTGTACCATTTAGAAGTCTGAAAAAAACCCAACCCCTCACCTTCAAGTGACACAGCTAAACTGGCAAAATGTTCACTATTCTGTTTTGGCAGAACCATTTCACATAGGTTTAGGCTTATATCATTTACTGAGATAGCATAAGCAATACCACACAACCAGGTGCAATTAGGATTGACATTCCCACCCAAAGTGTTTCCCGGAGTAGCAATATTCTCAAACTCTTTCTAATAAAGATAACGTCTTAGCTTTGCAATCATTTTTTGATAGCCAATATCGAAGAGTCTTAATGTTTTGATGGTAACTCAATACATTTAATTCAGTTCTTGGACATGCAGCATGTGGCATAGGAGGAATACTGCAACCAGTATTGAACATTTTTCCAATCAGTGGTTGTATGGTTGAGAAATAATCTAATTATTAATTTTGCCAGGTAACATTACCCCTACGACTTCCTTTACAGTTACCCGCTTGTCTGAAATCTGGATCTATACTGCGGAGATATCCATAGAAGAGTGGGTCTCAGGAGATTTTAACAGACCCCCAGTCTTAGGAGGAGCTGTTAAGGGGAAAAGAAAATAGCAGACAGTACTTCAGTCCCTAAAATGAGGGACTTTGGGCCTGTCTGTATATAAGTACAACAACAAGAACTTAAGCACCGACTCCCATTCAGGACGTACAAGAGCTGAGAGCAAATGTGGCAGGCAGCAGGATGGCAGGAGAAGAAATGCTACGAACCAGGCACTGCACAGTGTCCCTCATGGCTTTGCCTGGGGTAAGGGAAGAGATCAAGTGCTAGACTATACTGGTGGCAGGAGACAGCAAAGCAGGAGACATTCCCAGGCAGAAACCAGAAGCAGAAAGTTACGGTGTGAGAGCTGAGTAGGCAGACATAGCAACCTGGAGAAATAGGAAGTCCCTTGGAAGTTATTACTTCAAACAGGCTGTCGATGCAAATTGGAGATGCTGCTTGCAACAAGAAGACGTAGAAGAAGCAGGTGTCCAACCAGTGCTGGGCCAGCATTTCTCCCACAGTATCCCTGGGCAGAAACAAAGGTTAGCCTGAGCTGCAAATAGCAGCCTGATTTGCTCCTGTGGAGGAGACAATGCTATTCCTGGATGGATTAACCTGACAAACCTCCCTTATGCCAGTTTTCCGCAGGGTGATACTACAGCTGTAGTTCACCAGGATCAAAGGGCCTGAGGTCTCATGATGGGACATGCTGAGACACTATGAAGCCCAGTTGACTGTTCACATCTGTGGTAGAAATCCCAGCACAGTAACAGGGGTTTGCTGGCTTTTATATCACACATGCATGCCACTGAACCTCCTGCACTCACCCCTCTGCTTTTTAGCAGTTCCCTTCTTGCTGCTCCCTGCTCTCCATGCTCATCCAACTTTAGATGACAGGTTGGGTGAGGAGGTGCTTTCATGGCACTGGGTGGCATGGGTCATGTTCGGCTGACGCAGCCCTCAGAGGGTCCCCACCCTGCCGTCTCCTCTCAGAAGAGGTGAATTGCAACTGTCAGGAGACAGGTTGCATCTTCCAGTGGGCTTGTCCTTCACATAACAGATTTGGCTTCCCAGTGGGTTTGTCCTACACATAACAGGTTTGGATGACCGTCTTCTGTGCCCAGGGAAAGTCTTCTCCCAGGATGCTCATATAAATGCCATTTACTATCAACATCTCGGATTGAAACAAGAAAGAGGGGCTGAAGATATTCACCCTGACATGGGAGAGGTGGACAGGCTTATTTTCTGCACAGAGCAGAAAAAAAACCAAACAACAAAACCACCTCTTGTTTTTCCCTTTGTTTTCTTGCATTTCATCACCTGTGGTGATGGCAAGTCACCCAGACCCACGACTGTACTCTGAAGGGGAGAGGACGGCCAGGCTCTGGTAGAAACCACACAAGGAGCTGGGAAGGAGGACTGCAGTGATGTACAGCTGCCTTGGCAAAGCAGGCACGGCATGTCCTTCAGTGGGCAGTACATTCAAGGACAGTCTGGAGCCAGGCCAGGAGGCACCAGCAGCCTCTGCTAAGTCTATCTTGGCTCAAAGCAGGAGTTGACAAGGGTAGGGTGGAAAGTGCCTCCTACCACCTCCTCAGCACCTGCCTCCACCTCTGCAGCCCATTTTCCCCATGCCTCCTGCCTGGGGGGGCTGCAGGAGATGCTGCACGAACATCCTGGGGGGCTGAGCAGAGACCTGTAGGGAGTACCATGACTAATGTCAGTCCCACCTATTTTAAAGGTCTGTGTTAGAAAAATGCACAATGTCCTTGTCATATTTATTGGATGAGTTCTGCTTTGCTTGGTTGCTGTTTTGCTGTAGATTTCCCTCAACTCTGGTGCCTGTGCTGTCTGCAATAGAAAACTGAGATGGAGCAAGAGGGAGACCAAGGCAGTGTGTGGGCTCAGACTGCTGGCAGCCACAAGCCTCCATTGTGGGACAGGGTACATTGCAGGAAAAAAATGGTTTAATGCCTTCAGTCTGAAATTTGGGAGCAAGCAGCTTTCAGGCATTCTGCACAAAACAGCTTGGCAGGGTATCCTCCATGCCATGGCTCTCCAGCTCTTTGGGGGTGAACAAACGCACAGCAGGATGATACCAGTGGCCTTGGCTCTGTCTGATGCCATTGCTTCCAGCTGGTCCCTCTTGCCCTCACAAATCACATGCAAGTTAGCAGGCAAACTGGATCACAGTAAGGAAGCAGGGATCAAAGTTGGTGTGGACATTGAACAGAGATAAACACAGTTCCCTCGATTATCTGGCAGCTGCCTGGGACTAAGAGAAGCATCCTGATGCTGACAGAGGTTGGTAGTCAGGAGTCAGTACAGACAGGGACAAACAGAGCAGGCAAACATCAGGAGAGGTGTGAGTGTGTACCTCTACGATCCAGAGGACCTGTGGTGGAAGACTGTCCCTGCCTGTTCATGAAGGATGTATACCCTGCTCTCTGGCTGTGTGTTTGGTGGGGACCAGGAGAGCCTGGAGCCCTGCCATGTCCTGGCTCCTGTGTGAGCTGTAGGGATGGATCTGGGCTGCTGCTGAAAACAGGGTGGAAATGAAGCATTGCCCCGGGTTGCAAATGGTCTTTGGGCAGGAATGTGCTGGGCTGCTCCTGGAGGCTGTGGCTGGTGGGAGAACAAACACGCTTGAGGAGTGACTCCCATCTCTGCAACACTAGGGGTTTCAAATCCCATATCTGTGCATGTACCTGTCCTGTACCCAGCACCTAACCTGGCAACGCCCGCACAAAATGCTCTGCGCCCAAACCGGGCCAGGTTGGCTACAGGTCTTCTAACACTGCACGGAGGAGCTGTTGCAGGACTGTAACTGTATGTGTACTGCTGGAAGAGTAACTGGCTACTGCGTGTTATGGAGATGAGTGTGACATAAGGCAGAAAGTTTAAGCCTCTCTAGGAATTGTGCTGGGCTTTCTTCTGTCCCCTGTCCCCAGATGCACTGCTGCAGCCACTGATGACTTCACAGGCTGAGTAAAGGTGACTGTGGTTGGACTCAGAGCTAAGGGAGAGATTCAGAAGGTGCTCCAAAAAACCTCAAATCTTGGTCACTGTATTGATGCAAAATTGCTGGATTTTGAACAACGTAGTACAGTTCAAGCCACGAGGACCTAATGTGGGTATGTTGAGAGTAGGGAGGGCTGAGAAAGATAAAGGTGACAATGTTTTTCAGGAGGTGTGGAAACATTTTATTTCATGTGAAGTGCTGTGCTACAATTTTGTTTAAATAAAATGGCCAAGTCTGTGAGAGAGTGGCGACTTCAGGGTACTTACAGCTTTTATCGTTTTAATTCTTGTTTGGTTTTCTGGTGGGGTTTTTTTCTACCACTAAACTATAAAGGGTGAGAGAGCGTGCGTTCCTACAGAACCCAGATTGCATTTTCAAGGGGTAAATGGAAAAACCCAGTGAGCAGACCCACTTTAAAGGCCAGAGTGTAAATGCAGTCAAAGGTTGAGAATAGATACCACCTTCGGTGGCCCACGCTGAACCTTTCACATAATAAATTGAAGCTGAAGGGATCCTGGATTCAAATGTCTCTCCTTCAGGTTGCCGCCCAGCTGGGCAAAAGTCAAAGCAACACACCCTGATCCCAACAGGCAAACAACGCTCTGCTCAGCCCTGCTCCTCCCTCTGCCAAAGCAGCTGAGGTGTGAGAGGTAGACAAGGCACGCTGATGTGCACTTTCTGAGGGATAGGAATTTAGTCAAAAGAGCCTCTTACAGGCAAAGCATTGCTGGTACCAGCAGTGCTAGGTCTATTTTTAATGATTTAGGAATGGAGAGTGCTTTCAGCATTAGATGGCTTTGGTAATACATAATTAATATAAGTGCATCTCTGTTGTTTGCAGAGATGGTAGGAAGGCCCTGGATAACTTTTGAGGCTGTAAAAGGAAAAAGAAGAGGTTGAATGAATCATAACGCATTCAATCAGTGGAAATTAGGTAGGAGCTAAATGAAATTTGCTGAGAATAATTTATTCTGGTCAAAACTGTGTGGTTGGGCTCTGTTTCTGAAGCTGGTCATGCTTCATGGTGCAGCAGAAGGAGCCTCCCTGCCACTGGATTTGATCTTCTGCCCTTAGGAGAATATTTTGCGTGCTATAACCCTGAGCCTGATACATCTTCACTCTTAAAAAACCCACAAGGTTGTTCTCTGAAATTGTTTCAAATTAAAAAACCTCCAACAACTGGTTCCTCCTAACGTGGAGTGGGGGAATTTCCTTGAAACACATCCTCATCGTTCTTTATAAATAAAATTACCGCGAGTCATCATGAAGCAGGCATAAGCTGTGTCCTTCAGAAGGTGAGGAAACCTTGGAAAAGCGAATAAACTTTTTTTGCAGTGGAAGATCAGGTCCAAAACAAAGTTCCTCTCTATGAGCGACTTCCCGAGGTCCCCTTTATGATGTTGTAAAACTGCAAGTGTACACGCAGGACGGCTCAGCCCCTCCGAGCAAACAGCTAAGTTCTTGCCCTGGAAAGCTTAAAGCCGAAGGCACGAGCGGAGTACAATGCTCTACAAGGCAGAGCAAACACGGCGACGGCTTCATTTCTGTTGAGAGGACAGAAAGAATAATTATAAAGAAGGTGAGGAAAGCGAAGCGAAACTAAAAGGAGGGTTTATGTTTGAAATTTCGGGGGTTTTTTTGGGGGTGGGGGGGAGGATAGGGAGGAGGGGGGGAAGGTGAACTTTTACGAGGCGGCGAGGATGCTCGTGGCGGGACGCGGAGCCTGGAAGCCGCGCTCGCAGCCCGCACCGCCCCGGCGGGCGCGGGGCGGCGGCGGCGGTGCCGGAGGCGGCCCCGGCGCTGAGGGAGCGGGGGGGCCGTGCTTGTTCCCGGTTGCCATGGGGAGCACGGCGGGGAGGGCGGCGCCGCCGCCGCCGCTGCGCAGGGAGCAGCTGCTCCCTGACACATCCCCCCGCTGCCATATTGTGTGTCCGCCGCCGGCCGCGCGGCTTCATGACCGCGGTGAGTGCAGCCCGCTCTGCCCCGCGCTCCCCTCCCGCCACCCCGCGACCGGCTTTGTCGCTCCCACCCCGCCTTTTTTTTTTTGTTTAGTTTTCGGGCTTTCCGCGCGTTTGGGGGGATGGGGTGTTTTTTTTGTTGTTGTTGTTCTTGACGCTCCGGGAGGGTTCCGCTGGGGCGGAAGGGGGAGGCGCGGGGAGCGCCGGGGCGGCGGGTCCCGCTGGCTCTGGGAGGGGGTTCCGCGGGGGGTGACCGGTGTCCCCCGGTGCCCCGCGTGGGGACGGCGCTGGATGGCGATGCGCGGGGAGGGGGATGCGTGGGGACACCACCCCCCCCTCTCCCCACGGCGGCCGCGGACCAGCTCCCCACACCCCGCTCCGCTGCTCCTCCTCCCGGCGCGGCTCCGCGGAGCTTCCGCCCGCGGGATTTACGCGGGTGACCCCCCCCACACACCTCTTAGCCCCCGCTCCCCCGGCAGGGCAGTCCCGCGCTCCATGCGCGCTTCCAGCGGCGGGGATGGAGAGCGGGGCCAGCCCGGCGCCGGGACCCGGGAGCGCGGCCCCGACGTGCCCCTCGCCTCCGGGTCGCCCCCATGAAAACCCTCAGGCGCTTCATTTAAGTAAGTAGGGACCCTTCTGGCGTTATTCCGCCGCGCCCCGCCGTCCCCGAAGCGGCGGGAAGCCCCCATGGATGTGCAGAAAGTCTGTGGTTTGCAGAGGTGAGGGGGGAGTAGGGGAGGCGTTCCGGGGTTCCCGCGTTTTGGGTTGAAATCCAAGAAACGGCTGATGAGGTGCTCGAGGTGAGGCTGGGATCTGTCTCCACGTGGCCCTTAAGAGTTTTCCGTCTCTTTTGTTTTTTTTTCTTTTGGTGAAGTTGGGCAACGAGTTGGTGGCAGCAGAGGAGCAGCATCCCACTGCTCTGCCGCCTTATTCCGCCTTGGACACACCAACGTGCTTGGTTGCCCAGGTTCTATAGGAGCGGAGACTGGCTTTTGTCGGTAAAGATTTGGATTCTGACAAGGCCCAAACAAAGAGTAAAAAGGACAAAGATTAAAAGCAGAAAATAAGGGGTAACCTTGAGGAGGGCCCAATAAACTCACATTCCTGCCCTGGTGCCTGCCTAGGGATGGATGCTGTATGCAAAATGTGAAGTTAAAAATGCTGAATTATGGTGGATTTCAATGCTGAGAAGGTAACTTGCTTAGCTTTGTGGCTAACGTATGAAATCAAGCTAACTTTATGTGTAATATACCATGTATATATATGTATATGTACTCTCCGAATCTTATTGGTGGACTTGCATTTAGATGGATTTAGTAATGATTGGGTAGTATTGACGTGTTGAGCAAAAGCAAACATGAGAATCATTTAACCTCTGTTGTGTTTCTTGGTTTGGAGTCTTTTTTTTGCCTCCTAGAAGTCTGGTGTTATGCTACATCTATGCAAGAAAAATTAAGCTGACATTATATTAAGTCAGAAAACTTGAACTAGTTAGCAGGTTGTTGATTTTTGTTTTTTCTTGGCAGGTGCCAACTCACATTTCCCAAGCTCTGCAGAAGGTAGTTGGACACAACTCTGAACTGAAAGCTCGGTAGTAGCAATTAATGCAGCACACAGCTTGAGCTGATGAACTTAGCTGAGTGCCAGGATATGTTATCTCTGAGCTTGGCTGTGTGCTGCCACAGCACTGCAGCTTCTGCTGGGGGCTCACTTGTGTCCAGCTGTGTGACTTGACTTTTGTGGAAATACAGAGGGGATGGTAATTCCTACTTTGGATGTTTCAGTTGCCTGAAATAAGTATCAGACTTTTCTGTGCTTTTAGTATTTTTTTTATTATCAAATGCTCCCGTAAAGTGAGCGGTGCCACTGTACACAGTGTCTACACCTGCAGACTGTGGTGGAGATGCTGCATTGGCTGCCCTTCAGGTCCTGAGGGAAGCTGGAGGCACTGACCCTGTATCAATCCAGGCATGTGGCCCTGAGCACTTTCAGGGACCTTGCTGAAATAAAACTTGGTTAATATCTTTGTTGACAGCATCTAGACCAGAGGATGAAGTTGTGACCTGCTTTGGGTGCTGCCACTGAGGCTGTGCTGAAGGAGCTCCTCAGGGATTTTTCAGCCCAAAAGTAGGATATTTTTTGTCTAAAAGGGACACCAGCCAAGGAGTGTGCTGCTTGAACAGCTCCAACGACCATGGGTTTTCTGATTGAGAAGCCTTCCCATGTCCTCTGAGAAACTTGGGATTGATGGCACCAACATTGACAGCAACTATCTGAGTGTCAGGACATGCCAGTCCAGTAAGTAATGGAGCAGGTACAGGGCTGTGTAATGGTCCCCTTGAATGAGAAGTGCTGCCTGGCAAGTGAGTGTAGTGCTTGACAAAGACGACAGAGGCTTAGGGACATGTGAAGCTGATTTTTACCATCTTTATTAACCACAGGCTCTGTTCACTCAGTGCAATAGACTTGAAAACCTGACGTGTTGAGCAAAAGCAAACATTTTTGGTGAATGAGATGGTTTGGCATTTGAAGATGCTGTATATGGATATAGTTTAAACAGGTAAAAAGCCACACAGTTCTTGTGCAGAAATGTTAGTTCCCAGAAGAGCAGCTGAAGTTTTTATGTTGGTTTCACTGGGGCTGTAATTCCACCTTCCTCTCCTGCTGTTACTCCTTGACTGCTCATTGTTGGGGTTCAAAGGAGCTGGTATTTGAGAGGAAATACCCCAAGCACTCAGAAGACTTTTCCCATGTGCAGGTTCATGATACCTTATCAGAAGGAGCTGCACAGTGGGATTAGAGCCAGGGAGGTGGCAGGAAGTATGGGTGTTGGGAGGAGTGAGGGTGAGCCCACAGCCACCCTACCATGCATCCCTTAAGGCTGTTCCCTGCAATGGGGTACTTTCACTACACTACTGTGGTGCAAAACAAGCTGTGTGAAGCACAGCTTTCGTTTCCTGCCTGCAAATCAGTGAAAAGCAGCCTTTAGTCCCTGTAAGTAAAGTCTGTCAGCGATTTGGATGCGTGCTCACTACCTACTAGCACAGGTTTAACTTTGGTTTATTCCTTTTGGCTCCCTGAGTTTTCTTGCCGTGGCAGTTGCTGTTCCTCCCCTCCTGGTAAATGAATGTATTGTGTATAAGCTCGTCTGTAGGATGTCACTGCACTGATAGTAACTTTTTCTGAGGGAAGTAGATGAAGGCAGCGAGTGCCTCATCCCAGTGTGTGTGTTGCCACTCGACAACTGAAATGGTGTTGGGCAACTTCCTGCGCCGAGGCACCACTGTCAGCGGCACCGGTGACTCACGTCAGCACGCGGCTGTGCCTCAACAAGTGCACACTTGCAGGCTGCAAACCCTGTCTGTGTCCCAGTGCAGTGCTGAGAGGTTCGGGGTGGGTGCATGTGGGGTGTCTCTTCCCAGATCCAGCGGCTGCCTTTTGCTCCTGCAGGAGACACCCACAAGTAAAACAAGAAAACTCTGAGATGCTGCTTCACTTTTTATCCGGCTGGACCCTTACGTGTGATACGTGTTTATTTGTTCCCTGTCACATTACGTGTCTTCTGACACAGTGCATGCTGTGTGATGGTGAGCTCTCCATCCCATCCTTGCCACAAGGGGTAAAAGCATGCAGCGATGGTCCAGGGTACTCCCAAAATACAATTTCAGTCAGCAATTGGGAGGCAGCTCATTATTTGGTAATAAATTACATGGAAAGGAAGAAGTGCTGCCTGATGTCAGCCAGAGTCTTTATGACCCCTGGTGCTCTGCCTCTTCCCTGTAAAACCTTATGGCTGTGGAAGTGCGAGGGTTGGGTCACTTTCCCGTTTGGAGAGAGCACTGCTGAGTGCTCAGGTCGAGTGCCTGCAGGCCTGCAACTGGGAAACCTGGATGTTGTGTCTGGGGCAGGAATACCCACCTTACCAAATGATTGCTCGGGGGTACCAGGACCGTTTTAAGAGAAGCTTAAGGATTAGATTATAATTTGGAAATGTTTTTACCCGGGTCCTGCTGGCAGAACATCCTAATGTGATTTACTCGGGTCAGTGGTGTATGTTGACTGCCTGGCAGGATGGTAGTTGTTGTCTGAGATGGCTGTCACTGCTCCACTGAACTTGCTGATGGTATGGGTTTGAAGTGCAGCGGTGAGCTGAGATCAGGTCTGCACCCTCCAGCTGCGGTGCTTTTGGCTGTCTGCTGGTCTTCCCCTCCGGCCAGCAATGAGTCTGGTCTCTGCACTACAGTCACAGACCCCCACACCTCAGTATGCCTTTGAACAGCATGGTTGGGTCCCACCTTTGACTTTAACGGCGTGACCGCGTTCTCCATCTGCTGAGTGCTGGAAGGGTGGCGTGTGGGTGATGCTGCTCCATCCTTGTGGTACTTTGCTTATGCATCTGAGTGTCCCACCAGTGTGTCGTGCTATTTGCCATCGTGTTTTTATTGTGGGCTTCCTGACACGTGAGGGGATGTGTTGCCGAAGCCCATCTCCTGGAGCAGCGTATCTTGATGCCAAGATTTCTTCTCTCAAGTTGTTTTCAGTGCACTCCTATCTTGCAGTTTGTAGCTGCTTTTAGTTTCCCGATTTGAGTGTGGTCCCCTGCTTGCTTTCTTTTTACCACTCTCACTGGATTCCATTGTGCTTAAGTTTGGGGCAAGTACATGGTTGCCTAAAAGTTAATTGCTGTATATGGAGAGAGCTCAGTGCCTGGAGAAGTTGCACAAAGTAGAGCTGAGTGAGTGGGAGTTGGGAAGCTTGCTGGCCACTCATCCCTCATCCTCTGCTCTGTGAGGACCATCACCAGACCTCTTATCAGCCAGTTTAGTTTTACTTTAGGGATGTTGAGCAGTCAAAAGTAGGACCTTTTTTTTTTTGTTTTTTAAACAGCCAAGTTCGACTCTTGTGGAATAAAATTAAAAGCAAGTTGGCTGTGGGGGTCAGCACGGCGAAGAGCATTGCTTTGCCTTCCCTGGAGCTCTGGAGGAAAACTTGTGCTTTGAGAGCAGGAGCTGGGAAGCAGCAAGTGGGGAGAGCTTCACAATCACAGAGTTGGTACCGGCAGTGTGGCCGTGGCTTTGTGATACAGCTCTGATGTTGCTTTCAAATTAAATCTTGCAGAAGGGGCACTTGGGGCGAAGCTTCAAATTGTTGGTTTTCGGCTGAAAGTCAGGAGTTTTGGTACTTTAAAGCTGAAGAAGGTAGGAAAACTGAATATAAAAGACAGTAGTATGTTTTCTAGCATTGGTAGATTGGACTGACACCAGCTGAAATGTAGCTATATTCACTTCTGTTTCAAGAGGATGGTAGAGAAACACGTGGAAGGGTTACCCTGGAAAGGGAATTAGCATCAGAATTATTTTACAAGGCATTTGCTCTAATGGCTCACTTGTGAACATATCAATGGCTTACATTTTTTTGCATGTTAGTCCATTTAGCAAGCACAGTACTGAATTTAAGGAACATGACCCGTAGGCATCTTTTGAAAAGCTCTTATTGGCAGTGAAGCATTTTTCTTAAAAGCACTTATTCCATCCCCACCCCCCTTTCTCTGACACCAAGGGTTTTTCTTAATAGTTTAGGTTTCACTGCTGGTTTGGTTTTTATATTTTTCATTTCCCTGTTTCTCTGTTAGACTGTTTTCATGCACGTGTTTTAAATCTGAGGCACACAGAACTAGGTCCAACAGTGACTGCAGCCTTTGGAAAGGCAACACGATTGCAAAGTCTCTGAAGGCAGTGATGGAATAAATGTCTCAGAGGCTCTGGGCTTTCCACAGGGTCTGGATTGGGGTCTGGGCATGTCAGAATTCATGTTATCATTTTTCCTTCAGATACTTGTTTTGAACACAAACCCACTTGTATGTGTATATGTGTACTTAATAAAAAAATAGAAAATTTTTTCGTATAAGTCAGATCAGATGAAATCTTTCTCTTGCTCCCTGCCCTTCCCTGGGCTATGATAAGGTCTTAATCCCTCCCCTTTTTAAATTTTGCAGCATTTCTCAGCTTTTCCTAATACTGGACCCTTTAATTGGTTTTAGTTACTTTCTCCCGCCCCTCTCCCCTTAATTATATCACAGGGTGTGGGAGAACACTGACATTAAAAGAGCATTAAAATGAGAGAGGCTTGGAAGTATTTCAGCAAATCCCTGGAAAACCTCTCTTCCCCTTTGAGCCTACCAATGCCAGGGTTAAAACGAAACCCCTGAGCTTACGGCTTGTGCGGTCCTTCAGTTGGTTGGGTTTGTTTTCAGGTTGGTTTTGAGAAGCCAGTAACTGCTTTTTTAATGCTTTTTTTAAACAATTACTTCTAATTTTTCCCCGCTTTGCAAGCCAGGAGGAGCAGGAAGGGCCCTGCCTATTGGAGGTGCTACCGCAGGGAGCATCTCTGGGTGCCCTTTGTCACCCAGGGGTGCAGCTGCCTGCGCGTCTCCTCTGCAGGCAGTGGGTCCCAGCTTGCTGAAATCTATGGCCGAGAGGTGGTTTTGTCCTCAGGAGACTGTAATGCCTTTAGTTGTCTTGGATACGTGACATCATATAGTGTTGTAATCAAATATAGGCCTTTCTCAGGGCTGGGGGGGGGGGATTTCAGCTGACCTGCAGCCCACTGAGCACGGGTGTGAGGTGTGCAGGGTACGGAGCAGGGCAGCCTGAGACAAAGAGATGAGTGGGGGGGAAAGGTTGAATTAATAGGGGGGAAAATGGGAGGAAATGGTCTGGTGTTGTGCTTTTAATGTTCCCAGTCAAGCAGATGTGGTGCTTTTTAGTGATTGGTTTTCATTAGTTGTGCCAGGATCTTTTTTTTTGTTGCACTTCCCTCCAATATGCAGAGATTTGTAGCTGGTCATGTGCTGTGTGCATGCTGGCTTGGAAGTTTATGCCCAACTTGTGTAGGTGAGCAGTGACAGTCATTTATTTGTGTAATTCTTGGGCTGTTTCAATGACACAGTATATACATTGATGTGTTTAAGTCAGGACAAGCCCTGGTGTCAATACCTTCTCATAAATGCAAGGGAATGTGAAAATCAAGAGAAGAGTTTGCTGTTGGTATAGGTGCTTGCATGCAAAAGCACTTACTGATCGTTTTAAATACTCTCACAGAGCCTGTTTTTGTTAGTACAGAAGTTGTGTGTAAAGCACACAAATGCCTGGCTCTGTAACAAAGACTGTGCTCCCTGAGCTTGTTGCAGAGAGGGTGGGTGCACAGCTGTTATTAACCAAGGTGTGATTTGCCTAAAAATCTTTTTTCCCGGATTAAAATTATATTCTGCTCCTCAGACGTGGACAATGCAGGGTACGATTTATTTTTGTATTTTTTTAAACCTGGAGGGAAATCACTGCACTGTTGGCAGGTTCCAGATCTTCCCACTATTAGCTGAGGTGACCTAGTTGCTCAGCTGGTCATACAGAAATAAATAGGTACATTTAGTTGCGGAGAAGGTTGTCCTAACCTGGGACACTGATGTTGTGCAGGTGCCAAATGGCACCTTTCATCTGATGCCAGTGTAGAGTAAAGAAGGATCAAGCAGCAACAGCAGCTCTGTTCTCACGCTGACTTGGCACAGACAAGGCTGTGGCATCTTTTAACAAAAAGACTGACTTCTTTCTTGCCAGGTCAGTGAGTCCAGGCATGGTGGCTGCAGTGCTAAAATGACATCTGTGCACTTACACCTGCAGTGCTGCTGGATTTGGAGAAGGTCACCTTTGGTGATGGTGGTATCTGCTGCAGCTTTGTCCTTTGGACCTGGACTCTGCAGGAGTGGGGCTTCTTTGAGAGGGGCTGCTGCAAAACAAGCATGCTTCCCTGCTTGCCTGAAGATATGCCCAAGTGAACTTTCAGTTTTGTTAAACAGTTGGCCTTCATTAAAGCAGCTTTGTCTTCATAAAATGCTCACACAAAGTATTCTCTCCTGTGTCAGAACATATCGGTCCTCAAGGTCTTCTTTCAAAATGAAGTTGTAGCTGGAGATGTATGTGGGGGCACACAAACCTGGTTTAACTCCAGGTGTGCTCTGCTAGGCTGAGAACCTTGCAGTCCCCATAACCTTTCCCAAAGTTAGCCCTTTGGTGAGTTTGAGAGAAGACTGCAAAAAATATTATCGTCTTGCAACATTGAGACACTGAGTCTTCTCCAGTCTGTGCCTGCTTCTCTGAAACAGACTGCTGACTGAACACATCTGCAGCCTTAATCAGCCCCTTTGGACTTGGGCTCTGCTGTTCAGGTTGTGAGTGGCCTGGAGGAGCAGGTCTTCACTGGGCTTTGGGTGCTGGACTGGCACATGTTAGCAGGGAGGTCTGCTCCTGGCTTTTATGTGTTCTCTCGAGTGATGCCAGAAATCACGGAGACTGCTGGAAAGAAGGTTGACTCTCTCGCCTCTTTTCTGATGCATCCTAACTTTTGTTTGAGCAACCTCAGCTGACTTTGCAGCCTTTTAATCTTCTTACCCCTGAATCATGTCTTACCTCTGTCTGTAATTGCTGTGCAAAATAATGGGCACCTCCACTGCGATACTCGGAATAGATGTTTTGATTAACGTTTCTTTTCTTACAGGAGGTAGATGCTTGAGTTCCGTAGGTTTGGATGTGTGATGCTCTGCTTTCAGTTGCAAGTGTTAATACCAATGAGCAGCAGCATGCTGTGTCACTTATTGGTGGGGTAAAGCACACAGGTCAGAGCACAAACTCCTCCATATTTTTTCATAGGTGTGCTTAAAGCGTATTATTTTTGCGTGTGCATGGCTGGAGGTTGCTTTCTGGCTCTTCTGTGGCTATCCCTGTGGGAATTGCAGCAAGTGTCTGGCCATTCAACGCAGCAGCTGGAGAAGCTGGGTAGATGGTTGCTGTTTGCCATCCCCCTTCGGTAAGAATTGGCTTGAGGAGAGCTCCAGTAGAGGGATGGGGAGCATATCTCAGCAGCTGAGCAGTTGCCTGTCATTTGGAAATGGTTTTCTTGCTTTTCCTGAAGTAGCTGAAGAGGCAGGGAAAGTGGCAGTAAGGGAATAAAGGAGCGGAAGATGAATTTCACTGAGTGACCTGGCAACGCGCATGCACACTCTTAACCTCCCTGTTTTCATGTTGGTGCTGCTAATTCAGCTTGTCCAGGAGCACTGTGGAGAGCAAGTCCTGGTGGCCACCTCTAACCCTGTTTGCTTCGACTCTTTGAGCTGGTTAACAGTGAGAAACATTAGGAAAACAACCTGATGGTCCAAGCATGTACAATTTTATCAAAACATCTGCACCGGAGAGCTTCTTCCGTGCTCTTCTCACAGTCTACTCTCCTTACTCTTAACTGTGGTTTTCCCACTGGGTCATGCCTGCCCACAAAACCTTGCCAGCTTACAGCAAAGATGGCTTTGGTGAATCCCACGGTCCTTATGTAAAATATTAAAACCTGAATATTGGAAGTGGTAATCTTGAGAATGACATCTTGGAAGCTCTGTGCTCACAATCTCATCTGCTTATGGCCAGGCAGAGCCCACATGAAGAGAAAAATTGTGAATATCCATGTCATTGAAGGTCTCTGAATGAAGAGGGGCTCTGGAGAGCACACAAACTGACCACTTGTGTGCCTTCAGATATGCTCCAGAGGCACTGGTGTCTCTCCCCACCAGGCTGCTGCAGGCAGAAAGCAGTGCTGTCTCAGATGGTCCTGTGGTCCGTGTGGCCCTTGGCTACTTGAGAAGGGAGAAGGTCCTGTGGTCCAGATGGTCCTTGGGTGCTTGAGAGATGAGACAGACATTACCATGTCTGCTAATGACCCCATCTGTGGGGCAACCCTTGGAGTTGTGGTTGTTGATCTTAGGGGAAGAGCCAGCTTTTGATGACTTTGCAGTCCTTTGCAGTCGGAAGGCTGCCAGTGTTGGTTTCTTCTTCAGACTGATGCAGCAGCAGGCCAGAGTAAACAAGACAGAATTAGAGATTCTGAGGCTGCATTCTATATTCTGAGGCTGAGGTGATGGTGTCTCCAGAAAAGCAGTGTCGAAATGATCAGCTGATGGTCCTCAGTGTCACCAGTCTTATTACTGCCATCACAATGGAGTTAAATTCTTCATTAAAATAGCTTCCCTGTTGCATACTCTGCTATCTCTATATTTCAGTTATCCTTGATGCAGACCGCTGGAGAACACTCTTTGAAAACTGCAGCAGTTATGGAACTAAATTTATTTTTTTTTTTATTTATGTGATGATAATAATCTAATAATGGCCTTCTTAGCTTTCTAGAAAAAATATTTTGACTTCTGATGTGTTCAGGTAGAAGGTGTGCAGGGTGGTGAACTAGGCACCGAGAAGGTAATGAGACGTGTGGATTTTTGTAACACATCTACTAAGAGAAATATGGCACTAACTTAAATTAGTTCCTGTAAGTATATTACCTGCAAATAATATTTTTTATAAGCAGAGTGTTAATTGTTGTGATGATTCTCTGCTAAAAGATAATGTCAATGCACTATTGGTTTGCATGCTACCACAAAGCCTGCCTGATATGCAATGCCAATTTAATAAGTTAATATTTTTCCCTCTATAATTTTGAGTGTGCCCACGCCACATTTGAGTTGAAAACAGACTTTACTGCCCCGCCCCCTTTCACCTAAGAAATAAATACGGTGACCTCAGACTCGCATGTGTGCGTGTTCTTGATCGGCTGTGCTGACGGAAGATTCGCAAAGGGATATTTCAGGTAACATGAACCGAGAGCTAAAATTACCGACACACGGCTGCGAGGTGTAAGCTTAGTATGTAGCTGGCTAAAGAGGTGCTGAACAAGGAGGTAAAGTTAATCTTCATAAGGAGAGCGGTGCAACTCAGGTTGCAGCAGAGTTGGGGTTTGTTTCACTGTATGAATTTTTTCACTAGCTCTTTGTTTGTTTGTTTGTTTTTTAATTTAAGAAAGCATTGAAGAAGTGACATGAGCGTATGTATATATGGCTGTGTTAAAAGCCAGCCATCGCTGACTGCCAATATAAATCTGCTCTGATGGCTTGGGGGAGAAGTAAATTGTAGGGAGAGCAAAGCTATTTTCGACCAGCTATTTGAGCAGCTCACTTTATTTATTTATTTTTATAACTGATCTGGTAGTTGATCATGCCCATCCCTGCATTGAATAGAAATAAGAAATAGAAAACAGAAGGTTTGGGAATGGTTTCCAGCACTACTGCTGGTAAGCATAGATGTAGGTGCTACTATCAAAACAGCTTTGCAGTTGCTGGTGCAAGAGCATTTGAACATATGAAGAGAGGAGCAAAAATTGCTGGTGGGAAACCTGGTGTGTTCTCTGGAGGAGGCACAAATTCTGTACCCCAGGACTACCTGGCACCAGGAAGGGACTGGCAGGACTCTGGCCCTTGTTGAGGAGCATAGAATGGATGTATCCTGTTGCCTTTTTAGGTCACCATGTCACTCCTCCATTACACATCACTCCCCTTCTCCAGAGTAAGGAGGCTGGGCAAATACGTCTGCAGGCAGGCTGGACAGGGTACTCCCATGGACACAGTGAGGTTGGAACTGGTTGGCTCTGGTTTTGTAGGTGGGACAGCCAAGAGCTGTACACAGGCTGGCCGACTCCATGCCTCCACTTTGTAGGAGAAGATGCAAGTGCTTGGAGCCACATGTTTACTGAAGACTCTTGTAAGAAAGCATCCAGTAACTGCACAGAGCTGTCTGGTGAAGCCTGATATGGAAACTCCTTGTCTTGCAATTGAGCTCTTGCACTGGGGGCCAGAGCATGAGACCAGAATGATAGCATGTACTGGGATGAGGAACTGGGTTGGGGTTTGGGTTTTTGTATGTTTGATTTTTGGGGGTTTTTTTTACAGTTAATGTGAATCTCAGATTTGCTGGTAAACAGCATCCATAGTTGGCGTGTCTTATGTCTGTAGTGTATGTGTGTGTGTATGTATACACAGCCCACATCTGTACAGTGGTTTTGTTGGTCTGTAGTTCTGGTATAGCTGTGTTGGCCAAAGCTGTGGGTGCAGTGAAGCTCTGACATGGTCACATCAGCAGGAAAAAAGCAGCTCTTCCCATAACATAGTTTGCTAGAGGATCCCATTTAAAATCCTACAAGCAAGGTGGTTTTTGTTAGTGTAATGCCTCTAAAGCATGTTAGCCCATGCATTCTGGGTTGCAGGTTTTTGTAGATAATAATTTTATGGTTAGGTTTTTAGTGTGGGTTTTTTTTTTAGTTGAAGTGGTCAGCCATTGCTCCTGCACCAAGTCTGAACTGCCACCCCAGAGATGATCCTTTCCTGTTAAGAGGTGGTCCCACCACCCTCTGCTCTGCAGGAGAGCTCAGGTTAGGGCAGCAAGCTCTTGCAGGAGGGAAAAAGATCTTTTGGACCCAGGCAGCTCTGTGGGACTCACAGCTGATGAACTGATAGACTGGCCAGATCTTTCCCTGGTAGAAGTATGTGACAGCACTTGGGAATGACTGTGACTGCTAGGGAGTTGTAGAGACTTCGTTTGTGCTGAGCCCACAAACGCACTTTATGCTGTTGTAAGTTTTGCAGCTTTTTTCACTCTTTGGGCACCAAAGGCAAACACTTCTAAACAGGGTCAATTTACAAATATAATGAGTATAACTAAGGATTTAATGTCAGACCTACATGGATTAGATCCTACCTGTTAAGGTCTTTTCCAGATTCAGAGGTTGACATGAGAATAACTATTATTTCTGTGTCTAAATTGGTGTTTCAAGATAGATACAGCAGTTTCCAAATGATTACCATAATCTCTGATTACAAATGGAGGGGAGCTAGCAGATGCTCATGAGCTTACTGGGAGGCTCCTGCTGGACCCTGGCTCTCATCAGTGACTACAGTATTCCTGCACAGCATAGGGATGGTGCAGCCCTGTGTTTGGGTTTGGTGGGCTGAATGTGATTTTGGCGGTTTGCAGTGATTTCTGACCATCTCCTTTGTTGCAGACCAATAAAGCTAAATGGGTCCAGTCACTGGAATGACTCCGGATAAGAAAGCTGAAACGCCAGGAGCAGAAAAAGCTGCAGGACTACGGCAGTGTCATGGGATGGGCAGCTTGCCTGATGCAGGCGATGCCGGCAAGCCAAAGGCCACTGTGGTGGACAGAGATGCAGCAGACGATGAGCTCACAAATTTGAACTGGCTGCACGAAAGTACAAACCTTCTAACAAACTTCAGCCTCGGAAGTGAGGGCCTTCCGATCGTTAGCCCCTTATACGACATCGAGGGGGACAGCGTGCCATCCTTCTCACCGTCCTGTTACCAGAACCCTGAAAAAAAATCCTCCACTTCCAAACCCCCTTACTCTTTCAGCCTTCTCATTTACATGGCAATCGAGCAGTCCCCCAACAAGAGCCTGCCAGTCAAAGAAATCTACAGCTGGATCCTGGACCGCTTCCCCTACTTCGCCACAGCCCCCACCGGCTGGAAGAACTCGGTCCGGCACAACCTCTCCTTGAACAAGTGTTTCCGAAAGGTGGAGAAAAGCCATGGCAAGGTGAGACCTGGCAGGAGGGAGGTGGAGCAAGTTTGAAATTCAGGGGGAAATAAAAAAGATTCTGTTGTTCTCAAGGATGTTTTGTTTGGCGTTTTTTCCCCTCTTTATGTCCTCTAACGCTTTATTTGCAGCTGGAGATGGTTTGGAAATGCTGCTTCTGACAAATCACAGGATGACAAAAGTCATTTGGGTTTGTTATTTATTGCTGACCTGGGTAGATCTTGCTGTGGTGCATCATTTTTAAATCTGGCAAACATGCAATTGTAAAGGACCTCGTTTCCACATACAATTTCGGTTGCCTGCAATAGCCAAATGAAATTTCAGATATCTCTCTTAGGCTGTCTTCTTGATAAAGCTTCTTAAACCAGTGCTCTCTCTATTCTCCAGTGCTGAAACTCTGGGGTATGTTCCTCCTTCCCCTCTTTTCCAACACAGCCATGGCTACGATTGCACTGACAAGCAGAAGAGATTGTGGGATGCCAACCAGGTTTCCCGCTTAGTTAGCGTGGGTGTTGCCCCTCTGGGTGCAGATGTGGTCCTCTGCAAGGTCTTCTTACTTGGGGGCACACTGTATGTATGTGGCTAAGTGTTTCTCAGTCCAAACAGCTTTCTTTAATATTAAACTGACTCCTTCACTTGTGATCTCCTGTTACACTCAGCTCTAGCTTTCCAATAACCATCTTAATTCCTGCATTTAATGTACTGCAGTGCTTTAACCCCTGTCATAGCATAACAGTGTGTGACTCTGCATTGTGCAGAGGCAGTTCTTGAAGTCAAGGATACTCTTTTTTGTACAAGTTCTTTCTTTTGACTTTTATGATTTTACTAATGACTTTCTTCCTCCCTCTCTCATTTCTCATCCTGTTCCTCAAAGAGCTGGCTCTGACTTATATAAACTAACAAACCACATACTGGAAGTCAACAAACAAATCCTGGAGCCCTGTGTTTGGAGGTCAGCCTCAGTGGTAACAGTCTCGTTATCAAAAATGTCTGTGATGCCTGGCGTGCTTGACAACCTCTTGCTGTAAATAGTGGTCCTGGAGCTGAGTGAGCATCGGGAAGGACTGCTTTCTACTGATAGGACTGAATACCACTGCTTCTCAATACTCCTGCTTTTACATTTAACTGATAACCACTGTTTGCCCAAGCAGCAGCTTTGCCCCTGAAAAAGTGACTTTTTATTGCAATGTGACAAGTCCAGTAACTCCCCCATTGTCAAGTCCTGCCGAGAGTTAGGACAGGCTCTTAATGTGACTTCAGGTGCTGCAATGGAGTAACTGGGATGCTGCCAGCTGTGCCTGTGAGGAGGACTGGATCTGAACAGGGACCACACGCTGCTGCAGGTGACAGAGGTGCCCTTAAAGGACTGTGTGGCTCTGTCCAGGAATGGTGACATGAGTTTCAGAAGAATTAGGGCAGGAATGGGAAACCTAAACTGGTATATGAGTTCCTGCTGTCTGTGGATCTGCCCTTTAATGCTCAGCTGTTTCTAGCCTGGAAACCCCCATGGGTTAGGAGTTACCAGTCAAACCTCTTGTCTTGGCATTTGGGTGGCAGGAGCTTGAGACTGGCGTGGTCCCCTGCTTGCCCTGGCATCTCCACTAGTATTGCTGGGCTCAGAGGATGGCTTGCTGCTCGATGTGACATCTTCAGTAGGAAGAGCAAAATGCAGAACAGCTACCACTGCTACCAGCAGGGTGATGCTGATGTGCTCTGTCAGTGTTTTTCCAGGGCTGCAGGGACTGCACAACTCTCTAACTCTAAAGAACAGAAACTGCGTTTACAAAAAAAAACCCAAAAAAGCCCCTCCTGAAACTTTGCTGAAGCTTCCCCATTTCCAGCAAACAGTAGTTAAATCTTAACCTTCTACCCTGCTTAGAAAAGGACCAGATGAGGGTACTGCTCCAAATTCTTCCTGCAAAATAAGTCTGTGGCACAGAGCATCACGCACAGACTGCATGGGAGTTGATCTGATAGATGATGGAAATGCTACAGACTCCTTTGTATGAGCTCCTCTGGTGCAAGCAGCAGTGGCTTACAAACTTATTTTACTGGTTGTTGGTAACCTTGTGCTAGCCATGCCTCTGGGTGCTTCCCTGAGAGGGCAACATAATTTTGTATTTTTTCCATTTTTTTCCTTTGTTATGGCATTTTATATCTCGAAGGGAGCACACAGTCAGTTTTCTTTTAGCCCCAGTGTCTGTGGAAGCAGAGAGATCCATGGCATGCTGTATTGGATGAGCATGGGTTTTTTTGTAATGTCAGGGTAAGAAGGGTTTTAAAGCCTTTCAAATGAATCTGGGCTCTTGTGTTGGAAGAGTGTAAATGTCTGACAAGAGGGGACGGTCTGTGACCCCCACATCTCTGGGCAGGCTGCTGTCTAACAGCTCCCTGGCTATTGCTGCTGGCTGTCAGCTATGAAATCATCTCTTGGAGGTCTGGCAGCAAAAGTAGGAAAAGTCTGTCCTCATCTTTGCTGTAATGCTGATATTTTGGTTTGGATTGGGAGTGCACATGGAAATGAATCTCCTGATTTTTCCCCACTTACCCCACTGAGCTGGCGCTGCAGGGCAGTTTCAGGACACTTAAACTGAATTCATTTGTGAAGAGTTGCTGCAGTAGCGTGCTTACTGTGCCCTGATGGCTCTGGACATTGTCCACAAGACCCTGTTGGAGCTTCCCTGCTGGGAAGGCTGTCCTTGTTTGGACAGCTGGAAAAAATTGTATGTTATGGTTTTCTTTTGATGATTTGAAGGGTGCTGAAGGGAAAGTAACTGGTTTGAGATGCCTTATGAGCCAGCACTGCAGTCTAGAGGAGGAACTTCTCATGCCATGGAAACAGGGTTGTATGTATGTCACATCTCTGCTGAAACACACATTACCTGTTCTGAATGCACATCACACGATGCTGCTGTATCTGAGTGGTTTGTCAAGATTTACCCCAGGTAACAGACTTACAAGCTGAAATGCCCTTTCTTGTTAGAGCTGGGGTTGAGCACCTGTCTGCAGTCATCCAGGCACATGAGATTTCCAGTGGGTCTCTCGTAATGGTGGTTGGGAGGTGGGGCTGATGAACAGCAAGGGGATAATGCTGGAGCCAGTCTTAGGACTCCTGCTTGCCTTCCAATGTACCTGCTGTGGCCCTGGTGCCCCTGAAGATGTGGAGGTACAACTGTGGGCTAGTGATCTTCAGAAGATACACCTAATGCTCTTTGCATCTTAAGCACTGTCATGCTTCCCTGGGGTTGGGAAGAGAGGTGCCTACAGTGGGAAATTGCTTTTTTTGAGGGAGCAGCATCTGCTATACAGCACAGGAGAAACTGAAGTGAAAAGCACTTTGGAGCTGGAAGCCCTGAAGAGCCTCCCTGCTCTTTTCTAGACTTGGTTTTACAACTGTGGCATTGGGAATTATGCATTAATCGATACCACTGGGAAGAAAAGGTGTAAGGAGGCAGGAGTGGCATTTGCATCAAGCATCAATTTGGCAGGCCACTGCTTGCATGGATGTGGGTGGCCCTGCCACTGGCTCCTCTGCAGGATGGGGTGCAGGGCTTGAATATCTTCAACAAAGCTCTCTGTCTTCTAGGTAAATATGTGGTTTAGGGTTTTATTCTTTTAGTGTTTGTCTTTTTTTTTTCCTCTTCTTTGACAAGTAATGGTGGTATGCAGTCTGTGTAGCTCTTCAAATATTTGGGCAAGGAGCAGGGCAGGTCCCATCCATAAGGCTGTAGAGATAGGAGAGAGATGCCTATTACCTGATAAAACTCTTGGTGAATATATGATATACCTTTGTGCACACATACAGTATTTTCCAGTGGTTCACCTTGCTCGAGTGGAAGCAGCTGGTGAGCACTGTCCATACCCAGTGGAGCTGAGGATGCTGCTCAGGGCTGAAGCTTATGGAGGGCTCTCTGCAGGACAGGGACATGTGTCTGCCTCTGCTGGGAGCCCGAGCCAGCAGCACCAGCTGGAATTCTCTGCTGTGGTTGCTCCTTGGGCTTTACTTACTGGACTAGTGGTGGGGTGGTGATAAAGGGTAAGGCTGGATCATGAGAGGCATCTTGTTTCCAATGCGTTTTTCTATAATCCAGTCCCAAAATGCTGGGGGCTGGAAATTTACTGTCTTTACAAAATAGCTCCAGTGCTTCAAAACATAGGGATTACTTTCCTTCCCTTGTTTTTGCCTAGATGAAGTCCTGCAAGTCAAATTAGAGACATTAGAAAGATGCAAAACAGACGATAGGCCAAAAAATAATCTCAGAACCGTATGACTGCTCCACACGTCCTGAGATGCAGATTAAGAAGAGCCTGGTGGCCTCTCTGCACTGGCTCTGGAGGGGTGTTTCTCTAGATCTTAAATGAAAGTTTCACCTACATTTCAGCTAGCACATCAACACTTGCCTGGCTGTTGATGTGAAATGGTAACCTCCAAAGGCAGTTTAGCATTTTAGAGCATCCTAGGATTAGTCTTTGCTAGGAGAAATAGCACAGTCTGTTTTGTCTTGTTTTAAAGCTGGATGTATTAGTTCTCTGGAATTGCCAGCTCCAGTTGTGGCTGGCTTTCCCCTAAAACATTAAACTTAACTTCAGATCTGGTCTGGACTTCTACTGTGTCTTTGCTGGGCAGAGGGCGCAAGCGAAGCACTGCACAGGAGCAGCCCCATGGGCATCACTTCTTTTGCTCAGTGTCTGCTTTTAGTATCTGTAATGGTGGGTGGAAGTGTGACTTCACATTACACATAACCCACAGAAGAAGTCACTGTTTTACTGCCTCTTACATTGGGTCAGTATCTGTATGGCTTGAAGATGTGCCTGGTTCAGCTTGCAATACCCACCCAAAATCCTTGTTTTAAGTTGTCATAGCAGCAAGCTGGCGGGAATACCTGGCTGGGAAGATGAAAGAGGGAAACTAATCCCCAGCAGCTGAACTGAATTAGGCATGAAGCGAAAGTGCTCACCTAAAGTAGCAGATAAAACCCTGTGGAGCTGTGGTTTGCTGGTCAGGGGAGTTCCTGCTGTTCTCTGAGGGCCTCAAAGCTACCAAAGAGAGGGGAAAAAAAAAAAAAGCCAGT
Source organism: Pipra filicauda (assembly GCF_003945595.2). Classification (NCBI taxonomy): domain Eukaryota; kingdom Metazoa; phylum Chordata; class Aves; order Passeriformes; family Pipridae; genus Pipra; species Pipra filicauda. The sequence goes on from NW_024103918.1 coordinate 2,474,216, forward strand.
TGGATAGGGGTTGGGATGCTGGGGAAAGGGGTCTGGTAGAGGTGCAGGAAAGGGATCAGGGTTTTAAGTGTCATGGAGATGATGGATTCAGCCAGTTGGGAGGATACTCCCTGTTAGTACTTAGGGTGGCTACATCATCCTCCCAGCCACCATGGCTGTTTAATAATTAAAGGTAAACTTCTTGATAAGTATCTTACAGGCTGTGCTCAGTTTTAGTATGAAAATATGAGTGTAAGAAAGATTCAGGTTAAAAAATAAATAACTCAGAGGGATGGGACAGCTCAGATCTTTGTGAAAGGCAGTGACTTCAACTAAAATTGTGGAGCTGCATCTCTTTCTCAGCTGGGGCTCTCTTCTCTGTTGATAGCAAGGTTTTTCCTCTTCTCCAGAAAAAAAACATTACTTAAATAGAACCACAGACTTACACGCTTCGTGAGTCCTTTTCAGTCTTGAGTAAGTCATGGAGCATCCATCCCTACAAGGGTATTTTTGCCCCCTGTTGTTGTGGCAGGAGGAGGCCAGCTGTCCTCTGTGGGCTCACAGGAGGTGCTCCACGAAGCTTGGGTTTCTGCTCTGAGAATCAGCCCCCTCAAATACTCTAAAAATTCCTTCCTGTTCAGGTGTAGAGCTGCCCCACCCTTCAGCCAGGTACATGATCATTTCTGTAATACCTGTTCTCCCGAAAAAATCTGGTGCTGCTACCTGCAGAGTTTTTAGCTGATCTGTCAGGTTTTAGCTTTCCTATTTAATTTTCTTCAGGTCTTCAAGAACTAACAGGCTCAAAAAAACAGGTTTTTTTTCTTTATTTAGTAAATTTTTGAGGAAACCTTTGGGAGGGGTAAGAGGTGCTTAATCTTGCTCGAGTTTCAACATACCAAATTTAATATCAAGAATGACTAGCACAGTGGTGCTTACACTGTTAGGTGCATCAAAAATACATTAATTAAGTTTTCAGATTTTGCAAATGTGGGAAGATCTTGCGCATCTGGCAAGATCCTTTTACAGGACGCTGTAAAGTTAAATGAGTATGTGGCCATATTTAAGCAAAAGGAAGGGTGCTTAGATTTTTTACTTAGAAACCTATTAATGAAAAGACTGCTGATTAGTTTGCTGGTGCTTGGACAGATCCTTAAATGCACAGCTGTGTTTACCAAGTGTTAAAATAAGGTTTACAGCTTTCGGGGGACAAATGAGAATGGAAATGGGGCTTTGGAGAAGGGGCTTTTGGAGATGCTACCCCAAGCTGCAAGATGGGTGCTTCCATAGTGTATAAGGACTGTTTTCTTAATTTGGGAGCATGCACTTTCCATGCTGGTGGTGAAGCTGCCTGTGGATGTTGTACATCAGCTGTACTGGGGTGTATGCCTATGTACAGTCATTGCACTGTGCTGCAACTTGGGAGTATTAAATTAGAAAGGACTGTAACAGTCTGGCCCCAGGTTTTCTGATTTTCCATGCTTCTTTCTTGCAGGTGAATGGAAAAGGGTCATTGTGGTGTGTTGACCCAAAATATAAACCTAATCTTGTCCAAGCACTGAAGAAACAGCCCTTTTCCTCAGCACTTGCATTTTATACTCCGCCGGCGTCACCACCGAGGTAGGTGAATTTTCCCATCCGAGCAGGGTGTGTGGTCACGTTTCTCCACCCGGCAGAGGAAATGCCCACATGGATGTTGTTGATCTGTTGTTACCATTTGCCACCCGAGAGAAGAATTTGAGTGGGGCTTAGGTGAGACCAGCTAGATGAGGTGGGGAGATTTAATGAGCTCGAGCTTCCCAGATAGACATCTGAGGTGTGTGTCCAAGTCGTCTCCTTAACTGTGGGAGAGTTTCAAAGAAGAAGGTCAGGAGTGTGCTGGGTGCTTACTGGTTAGCCCAATTTCTCCAGGGGGCAAGCAGTCCCGGGAACTGGAGCAAAATCCTCCTTCAAGCCCAGTTCACCCGGACTGGTGCTGTTGGCTTTGGAGGAGGTGGGTGTCTTTCTGTAAGTCACTTATCTGGTTATAAAATGTATATACTCCACGCTGTTGTCAAAAACAATCAACTTTTCTACAGTCAGAAGTGCTTAGAGAGGCTGGTCTGTGAGGGTTGTTTTTCTCAAAGGCTGTTAAAAGGATTTTGCAGCAGGGATGGAAAAAACAGTCTTTGACATAAATATACTCTGAGGTGAAGCATGCAAGACTTCCGAAACCAGGGCTTCCTTACCAGCACATTTTAAGATCAGGCAATAGATCTGGGGGAATTTGAAGTCAATCTCATGCATCCTCAGTAGAGGAAGAGGAGCTGGGTCAGCCTGTAGAGGTGGGACAGAGAGGAGGAGCACAAAGCAGAGGAATGCATTGGGTGAGCTCAGTTCTTAGGTAGGCATGTGGCCGGTTTGTCTAGTTCAGCAAAGAATTTGGGTAAGATAAGAGATAATTAAGGTCTCTCTACATTGACCTATGCCTTAATCTTACTGCAAGGAATTTCCTTAACAAACAGGAGGAACTGGGATTACTGGACTGGTAACATTGAGCAGGCCTTTCTCAGGGTCCAACAGGACATTGACTCTGGGAGCTGGCAACCCCATGCAAGCCTTAGCTGTCTGGCTGAAGATTTTTGTGTGGCAGGGGCTTTTCCAGCTGGGCTTGTAACCTGCAGGATATAACCAGTGATCTCTGGTCTCTCTCCAACCCAGGGCCATCTTGGGTTGGAACAAGCCAGGCGGAAGTATCCTGTTTTCCAGCTTTCTACTGGAATGGGAGCAATACTAAAATAACCGCGAAGCATTTAAGTATTAAGAAATAGTCAGCTTGGAAAGTATGAGATGACTGGTGGTATTGCTTGGTTTTATGGGAATAAAGATTATTGAAATGACTGTAATCGGGCTCTAGAGGATAATGCTTTTACAGGCTTTAATGTTTCTATGTAAGGGCATAGACTTCTGGTTTTTTGGTACAACTCAAGTGAAAGTTTAGTCCTTGAAAGCTTTAATACCATGTCTGTGTTAACACAATCAGACATTAATATGTAGAGAATAATGGAGATAGAGAGTGACCTCTGGATGTTGTTTCTCCAGCTGAGGCACAGAGGATCCAGACAGGCTCAGCCTAGGGTAGGGAATTCAGTTAAGCTTTTAGTATCTCCAAGGTCTTCAAGATTAGTCCAGCAGAAGTTATGTTGAAGTGTGGTTTACTTAGCTTGTCTAAATACAACATACTGAAATCAGGTGTAGGGAAGGAGAGATTTTATCTGAATGCTGAAGTACTTAGAAGATCATGACTTTAATTTGAAGCTGTTGTTTTTGGTAACTTTTTTTTTTCCTTCACTGAAGGACTAGTCACACTTGCCAACAATCACAATTACAAGGAAATCCAGGTTCTAATGAAGCCACATGGCAAAATTCCCACTGTCTTCAATACAGGAAGGGTTTTGCAGTGCTTGTATTTATGAGTACAAGAAAATAAGAAACGGCATTTTAAGATACCAGACTTCTTCCTAATGAAAGCTGGTTTATTTTCCTTTAATAGTAAAAAAACCATTTATATGACTTTCCATCACGCACAGAAAACCAGATTTTTTTTTCCCCTTCCAAGTTTAAAGATTCTTGGATTTGATTTAAATTCTGGCCTAATTTTGGGGAAGGGCCCCCAAGGGTCTGCCTTGTTGAAGAGAGAGAGAAAGCCCAGAGGTACAGCTGGAGAGACTCTGGAAGTACTGTCCAAATTTATCTACAGGGTGATCCTAAAATTCGACTGTGAGAGTCTCTGAATTTTTCTGTGGGAAGGCTAGTGTTCATAATTATTTTACAGTGTGTTTGTGGGGAGTATGCCTGTCATTCAGCAGGATGTTAAAATAAAATTTAAGCTGTTACTTTGAGCAGAAGCTTTCCAAAACTGTAATCTGTGTCTAGTGACACTGAAATTCGTATTATCATAGATGATTGGCATCCTTGATGCATTTTGTGCTGTATTTTGTTTCTGCACAGCTTGTTCAACAAGTTGGTGCAGAGCCCCTGGCTGCATTTTGTTTCTGTACTACATGTATTACAGCCCTGGGCTCCGGGGATGGCCACAGCCCTCATCTTGCAGATACCTTATGCATAGTTTGTCTTAATCAATACTGGGCATTAATTTGCTCTGGGGAAGCTCCATGTGGATGTGATTTTTGAAGGATCTGAGCTTAGAACAAAAGGATGAAGATGTTTAGCATCTCTCTGTACAATGGACCTGTGGGCTGCAGAGCCAGCCTGTTGGGGTTGGACCATTGCTTTCCTTTTATTTTTAATTTTTTTTTTCACCTCATTTTTGCAGTTCCCTTTGTGCTCCATGGCTGCTACAAGAAAACATACCAGACAGTGAGCTCTAGTTTTCCATTTTTTCCCCATTCAGCTGAGCTGGAACTTTTTCCCCTTGGTTACGACACTGGGAGGTGCTCAGATATTACTCTCCTTTTCAGTAGCTTTGGTTACCAGTGCCAGGCAGGCTGTGGTGCAGCAAGAGCTCCTTATGTAGCCCAGACGGTGCATTTCAAGCCACCTTGCTTTGATTTTTTTTTTTTTCCTCTTGCACTGTAGCAGCCTTTGGAGCTGAGTTTGGCCAGCTGAGTTTGGCTAATGTGATGGCAAGTTGGAGCAGTGAGGCTATTAAATGGGCACCCTTGTTAACATCTGTGCAGGGTAGCTGATCTCAGGGTGGCTGAGATGTGTGCAGCCTCAGTAGCAGCCAGTCACCAGTGAAAAGCATTTTCTTCAAACTGCAATTTGAAGAGTGAAGATTTTAGTTTAAAAAAGTTATTTTTAAAGCTGAAGTAATTATTTGAGTTTTAATGAATGATCTAGACAAATAATTACAATGTTAAACATTTAGCAACTTTGTGATTTTGGGGGGTTTTGTGGCTGTACCTTATTTTGGAAAACAGAGCTGCCTAAATATGATAAATGTAAAAGGTAAGCACACCTTAAGGATGAAAATCACCCCATTAATCCTGTGAGGCTTCTGTTACAGGTTGGGCTTGAAAATTCTGCTCATCACCCTTCAAATTCTTCCAGCAACACTATAAAAGATGCACATTGCTACGTTTCATGCAATTTTAATAGTGTGTACTATTTTTGTTGTATTTATTTGTAACTGCTTGCTAGTATATTTATAGTGAACTGAATAATTAGGACTGGGTGCGTAACAAAAAAAACCCAAACAACCAAACGAGCAAAAGCTTTAGCTTGCCCTTTATTCTGTAGGGGATTTAATGGTGCTTTGCCAGGTGCAAAGCTGGTCTGATTATGAAAAAGCCCCAGATAGCATCACCAAAACAGCCAAGCCTCAGATAACTTTAAAATCATCAGGTATCTTGATTTGGGGTTTTTTTTTGTTCTTCCCCAGCTTTTTGCACATTACCTTTCATTTTTGTTAATTGCCCTCTGCCGTTTGGAGGAGCAGGCAGACACAACTCCCCCTTACCTGTTGTGTTGCTCCTGGGCTCTGAGCATCCCTGTGTAAGCTGAAGTTTACTTCACACGTAGGTTTTACATACTATAAAATACATGGTTTTGTTTAAAATCCAGCCTTTAGGCAACTACATAAAATCTGTAGAAGTCAGTATCTCTCGCCAACAAGATTTTTGCTTAGTTGTGTGTGTTTGGAGGTGTTTTCCAAATGCTGATGGTGGCTTAAATAGTGCTACACAAACTATCAACCAAGTGTCAAGCCATTTACTGAGGGCAATAGGAATTGCTTGCCCACCTCTGGCAATAGGGTTGGTTTTGTTTTTACCCTTCTGTGATCATAATATGGTGTCTGCTACACTTTGTACAAATCATTTGCCTAAATTAGGGCTTGGCTTTGAGCTGTTGAATTTCTTTTCAGTAGGTCGTCGTCCCCTCACTACCTAACTTCAGTCCTTCAGCAGAACCATGGCCGAGCTCTCAAAGGTAAACGTTTCTTCTTACTTCACTCTGCTCCCCTGGCTTTAGTCACAAGCATGTACTGCAGCCCAGCTGATGTTGTCTACAGACCTGCTCTGAAGGGTCTCCTAGATGACAAAAAAAACCCAGATGTAATACAGCGTATGCGTATTATATTAGCCACCTGTGTATTAATTTTAAATCCATGAGGTGAATTTCAAGGTGTAATTTGGGCCATCTTGTTCTGGCAGCAAAGTATTCAGCACACGTATCACTCCCAAAAATGACCTACTTAAAGAATGAATAGTTCAGTAGAAAACAAATCCGAAAGCTACACATCTCTGTACTAGTTTTACTGGAGACCAAGAACTGAGAACCAAGGGCAGCAAATTTTAATGTATAAAACTTGTGGGATGTGGCCACAAAAGTTGAATCTAACGGAAAGTGAGCACGTGTTGTATAGGAGTGTTGTTAAAGCTCTTTCAAAAAGGACAGTGAAAGGCCACTGACAGAGTGGGTCTGTGAGCAAGCACAGCAGACACACAGCTCCCTGGTTTTGATAGCGTGGTAGGCTTAGAGGGGAGAAGATTGCTTTTAGTTTTGGACACAAACTAGCAGCTTTGGCTAGGCAGCAAAGCCAAGGCTTTATAGAGACGAATCAGGTGCCTGGCCCACAGATGATAATCACCGTGCATCCAGATGGAGGTTTATGGTTGTACGTGAGTGGCAAGGAAGCTTCCTTGGCTGGCTGGCTGCTGCAAGGCTGCTAGATCTGGGATTCTTAGGGCTCCTTAGAGAATACGAGGAATTCCCCTCCTCTTAATGATTTTGCTGGTGTGTCCTGTGACAGGTATGGAGATTGCCAGCCTGATGCTAACTGTTCCAATTAGCTACACCAGAGGTGCCGAAATAATGATTTGTGTCTGTTATCATTTAATTTCTGCATCTCAGGGAACCTGCTCAGCATTTCTCTGGCATTAGAGGGAAGCCATTAATGTTCCTGGGGTCACATAGGGCAGCTCTTGTGCACATGAAAGAATTCCTTGTAATAAGGTGCTTCCTCAGCTGTTCTGTTGGGGAAGCATGAATTTGGGAAATACTGCTCTGTTGAGGAGAGCAATCGCAAATGAAGCCAAAGCACCTTAACAGTGACACAGAGTACTGCTAAGAAGTCACTGCGGAAATGTCTCTCCTCTTTCTTTGGGAGTATTAAGGTACAGAATACTCTTTGCAGGTAATAATCCTGTGTTGCATTAATGCCTCCAATTACTTGCCATTTTAACAAGTGGTGCTTATGTACCAACATCAGATGATAAAACAAAATGTCTGTGATAGCAAGTAAGGAATGGAAGTATTTCACTTTCTGATTACACTAGTGGAGCAAATTAACTCTTCATGGAGTTTTTTCCACTTCTTTTTTTTGGTTGGATGCATGTGACCTATAAATTCAGGGGCTCTATTTCTGCCAAAGAAAGACAAAACAGAATAAAAAAAATAATCTCATGAGTACAATGGGATAGACCTTAAAGTATGATGAGTTTAAAATGAAAGACTTCGAAAACAAGGAGGGAATGTGTATGTTTTATAACCTGTGCTGGAAACAGCAGGTCAGTCCCCTTTCTATGTTGATGCAATACAACATATCCCAAGGTGTCATCTTCTTCAGATTTGTCCTTGACCAGGGATGAAGGTAGGGATAGTTGTCAAGATAAGGAAGCCACACTGACGACTCTGCAGTCCCCTCCCTTCAAACAAGTAATATTGTTAATGTAGGGGGGAATTAATTGTTAATATTGTTAATGTAGGGGGGAAAACAAATGCCATCAGAAATGACATTGCTGATGTTTCACTTTAACAGTTCCCACCCAGGTTCCAGTTCAGCAGAACTGAGAGCCTGTTCTGCTTGCTGCTGGTCCCTTCCAGCACAATATCTTCCAACTCCTCTTCTCCACTCCCTGCTCATACCTACATATGCCTCAGATGTGATCCTTTGTTCTCAGACACCAAGACTCCTGTGAGAGCTCACTGTCTCTTTGCTCTTCTTTTGCCTGGTTAGTCCACCATATATATTTCTGTCCTGTATAAGGAGTATTCATCATCCGTTGCTGAAGTGAGCCAAGGAAGACCTTGGATTTCCTCTTTTTTAAAGTGCATGAGCATATCCTGAAATGAGTGGGAAAGGCGTGCTTGTTTCTTTTCCTTTTCACCTGATGCTGGTTAGAAATGTCACTCTTTGCCCTAATATCCTCCAGGTGCCTTTCAGAGATGTAAGCAATCCACTCTGGGCAGCAAAGGATGGCATTTTACAGCAGCGCTTGTCACCCCAGCTGACAGTGCTGCAGTTCACCTAAGCCTTTTTACGTGCCTATTTATTATTTAGATCCCCGTGCTTTCTAGATCAAGCAGTTCAGAGCTCTTTCCCCTCTCATATTCTCAATTTCTTCCATTTGACTTATTAGTGTGAAAAATACTGCTGGGGGAGGGAGGTGTTCTGAATTAGTGCCGGGTTAATAGGCACGGTTGTTCTCAGCCTTGCACATTCACACAGCCAGGGTATGAAGCTGCTGAGATGCTTTGCTGTGCCATGTGTCTGATCTTTCTCTCTCGACTGGTACAAACAAAAGGCACTTGTTAAGTATAGCAACAGCATTGTCACATGAATGTCTAATTATGTCACTGATCTTGGCTTCGGTAAGTGCAACGTGAGAATTCAGCTTTTGAACGGCATAGTTAAGGTATGAGACTGATCTGTAACAGTGTTGTGATGTACAAGTCATGCTTGGTCTGAGTTTGTACGTTCCCCCTGCCCCCACTTTTTGTTGTAGGCCAGTATAGGCGGATATATATGTTCTTTGTATGTTTTAGGGACCTCATCTTGTCAGGCTTACCTGAGATCTAACATTTTGCTGCTTCTGCTTTACAGAATCTGATATTGATGCTGCTACTGCAATGATGCTGTTAAATACTTCCATTCAGCAAGGGATATTGGACTGTAAGCATAAGCCATTTTACTCTGTTTTTCTTCTCTACTCAGTAGCTAAAGGCTTTCTGTGTAAAATTTCAAGAAACAAGTAGGGTCTAGTTTCCAAATAACAGGAGCAGCCAAGAAGTAATTCTGGTTTGATTGTTGTTTCAGCTAGCACTGCAAGAGTTTTATTAGAACCACCTTCTTTTTCTTTTGCCATTTAATTTTGGGGGTTTTATGCAAAGTTTTTCCCCTGCCCTCTCTGTGCTAAATGGTAAGAAGAGTTTCTTGGCTGCTTCTCTGCAGCTCTTAGTTGCAATTAGCTGAGGACTGCTGTCCTCTGTGGATGACAGTAAATGTGCACAAGAGACCGGGACTCTTAACTGCTGACGTTCAGCTCACCTTGCAGTCAGCCAGCTCATTGTGCAGGTGACACCATTAGAGCATTTGCTTACTGACACATCTTGTTTTTAATAGGTGAGAAACCTCAGCCTCTGAAGACACCCAAGAAGAGGAGCTATGGCAGTGCATTCAACCCTCCGAGTTCCATAAATTTGCCGGAAAATGATTCTGCGGCCACCAATATTGATCCGAACGAGGATCACAATTACAGTGCCAGCAGCATGGGTTCCCAGCGCTGTGCATCCAGGTCCAGCGTGTCTTCCTTGTCCTCCCTCGACGAGGTGTATGAATTTATTTCCAAGACCAGCCATGACGGGAGTGATGGCAGTGAAGGATTTCACAGCGAAGTGGATACAGACGTTGACTATGAAGATGATCCTCTTGGAGACAGTGGCTATGCATCACAACCTTGTGTAGATACCTCTAAGGAAAGTCAGTCTAGCAAGAAAGCATTCGAGGAATTATGTCAAGAAATCGATGAGGAGTTGAAAGAAGCAGCGGGGTCTCTGCTCCACCTTGCCGGCATCCAAACGTGCTTGAGTTCCTTAATAAGTACTGCAAAGACCCACTGTCACAAACAAAGGAAAAAATAATATGTTTGTCAGTGTTGAATATATACATATATTTTTTTTAATTGTGGCAATACTCTTCTACTTTTACCCTTCACAAGGGAGATCAAAGCCATAAGAGGACTCACTGCTTTTTTTTATTTTTTGGCGCAAACTATAATTTAGCCATTTATTTTTAAATCACCACCTAAAAAGAAAAATAGAATATTTAATCTTCTCAGATTAGAGATGCATGACTTGTGAAAACCTGAAAGCATACTTAATGATCACTGTTTATTTTTTTTCTTTTTAATAGTTGACTTTATTTTTTTTTCAGAGATATGTTTGTTCAGATGCACACTGTGGATCATATTTACATCTCTGCGGGCCCCATCTGCAGAGGTGAATTTTGTTCTGTCTAAGGGCTCTGACTTCCATGTAAAGGATTAAAAAGGAGGTGAAAAAAGAAAGGGGGAAAGAAAAGGTCCTGGCCTTGGATGCCTCCTTCCACCTGTCCTCTCTTCACTTTTTAGACAGGTCCTAGTGAAAACACTGGTGATGCAACTCTGAGTTGCTGCATTTTTTGGCCTATCTGACAGAGTGGCTGAAAACCCGCAGGAGCTGCTTTCAGCAAGATACTAAACACCCCCTGGAAGAGTGGGATAAGGGGTAGCTGAAGTGGGTACCACCCACAGTTGTTTTTTTTTTGTCCCTCCTTCCCCCAAATCTCCTGTGTGCAGCTCAGATTGCCGAAGGAACATGGTTTGTGGTTTTATCTTAAGACATGTTGTGAGTTTTTTTGGGGTGGGGGATTGTCCTTTTCATGCAGATACGTGCATGCCCACACATGCCTTGGATGTGGCCAACAGTGACAGCTGCTGCCTTCCAAGTCAGATGTTGTCTTTGTGTTACCACCACTGTTGAATATGTAGTACCTACACAGTTCTGCTACATCTACCCTTCTGCTCCCCTGTACCGGTTTGGGAGGGAAAAAAGAGCCCAGTAGTTGTTGGTGGTGACAATTTAGATGAGGTGGAGGCTTTAGTTGGCAAACAGCTGCTGAAAAGGGAATGTCCTGCTGCCTAATCTGAGACAAAATGGAATCGCTTCCTTTTGGATCTCTGAACCCTGAATCCATAGAATCATAGAATATGCTGAGTTAGAAGGGATGCATCAGGATCACTGAGTCCAACTCCTGGCTCTGCACAGGACCCCTAGGTCCCTTTCCACGGCACTGCTCTCCAGCTCTTGTTCCCCAGTCCATACACACACCCAGGGTTGCCCATCCCAGGTGCAGAATCTGGCACTTGCCCTTTTAAACTTCGTGCAGTTGACGATTGCCCATCTCTGATTTGTTGAGGTCCCTCTGCAGGGCCTCCCTGCCCTCTGGGGAGATGACAGCTCATCCCAATTTAGTGTTGTTGGGGGTTTTTTCCCCTTCCCCCAGTGTTTGCTGGTTTTGTCACATGGACTGTCCATCCATACCTTCTGTTTCCCAGATCACTGTGCCTTGTGCTGTTTGAACCCCATCAGCCTTCTGCCACATACGGGGCATCCAATGGGCAAAGCTTTTGCCTTTGGATGTGCATTGAGGCTCAGGAGGACCTCTGTTTTGGGAAGAAGTTCCTTCACAATTCATTTTGCAATAAGAGAATCTTTTTATAGTTCCTAGACATCCTTCAGCCAAAAATGTTTTGTGGTATGTTGAACTTTATCCCTATTGTTTTTTCCTTTTAAAATCAGTGGTGATTGCTTACATCTTCCTGTAGATAATGGCCTTTTTTTTTCTTTTTTTTTAATTTTCTGTTCAAAAATGGACAAGCAGTTCAGTTGGAGTGGGTTTTAACATTACTGTACATACAAGGATGCCTTAAGTATGTTGCAGAATCGTATACAGCTATTCAAGGTCATCTTTCCTGTTGCTAAAAGGTAGCATGATGTGCCATAAACGTTCTCACCAACGTGAAGCTATTGCTTCCAGCAGGTATTGGGCAAGCTGGTTGAAAATTAGGAGCAGAGCCACCTAGGAAACCAATGTCCACTGTGGAGAACAGTGCTGGATTCAGCCAAAAGTTAACCTTTCCCTAAGGGGGTGTTTTCCTGGCTCTTTGGAAGCCTTTATTAGACTAGTGTGGGGGTTTTTGCCCCTTTTTTCTTTTATTTCGTATTTGTCAGTCTATTCATGAATACTGTCATAAACTGTTTTAAATACAAACACAGCCATGCTGCTGAAGGTCTGTTGCTCTGAGGGCCCATTCCAGTGCCTCTTGAAGACAACGGTGGTGCTCCTGCTGACTCAATGGCTGTTGGATCAAGCCTGAAATATTTGAGGTTCTTTGTGTTTTGGAATTTAAAGCACAAACCCTAGGAGAAAAAAAAAAGTGTGGGGGTTTTTTTTTCTTTTTCCGATTACTTCAGTTTTAAGAATTATTTGTTTTATTTCTGGAAAGGGAAGGAAAATACTCTGCTTCATTCCTGCTTTGTGTGAACACCTGTTAGCCTATACCTGTAGCAGAGCAACGTCTGCAGATGTGTATGTCTTCTGGCTATCACAAGTGCTGCATTAGCCAATTAGATCTGATTTTGGATGTGTTACTGATGGGTAGTAGGGGTAAAACTTGCGATTTAAAGGAAAATGAATTATCAACACGGTGATTCTTTGGATTTCAGGATGTGAAGATGTGAATGCTTGGTGGAACTGCTTTTTGCTCATGGGTTGCTTTTGAACTTTGATGGAAAACTGCAAAGGGCAGAGTTTGTGTCAATGTGAAAACCAAGATTCAGATACACAGAAATACTCTGTAGCAGCCTGGGATTTTGCTCAGTGCCATGATTTCAGTTTCATGCTGTTGGAAAGGGGTGCTGCCTGGCTCCTGCTGAAGGTGGTTGCAGCCTTTCTGTAGCTTCCAGTGAAAGCTGGATCAAAGTCCAAGTATTCTAGAAATTCTGCGGTCGTAGTTGGCTCTGTGTTTTGATTTGGTTCTGCATTTATTTTATGCCTCAGATAAAATTGGAGAAGGTTAATACTGACTTGGAGTGTGGCTGTGCTGCTGTTAACCCTGAAGCTGGTGATAATGACTTCAGCATATCTGAGGAGATGGAGTTGGGATGCTAACAGTGCATTTAATTACCATATGCAATGACCAGTAAAAACCAATTACTAATCAAAGTCAGCAGTGAAAGCTAGCTGCATCCATCCTTACAGCTCTTAGCCTGGGAGAACTGGAATTCTGGAAGTGGGGAAGCAATCATAGTCTTTCCCTGGGACACAGAGCAAAGCTCTTCATGCTTTGCTGTTTTCCCTTTCTCCTTTCAAAGGAGAAGGCAGACAATCTGTGCCCCTGACCTGTTCCACTGTGTTGTCCCACACCTCTGCCTGCACGTTTGGGAGGCAAAGGCCGAAAGCTCAGATGCAGAGCACCCCTCTTGGGAGTGGGAGAAGAGCTGTCCTTCCTTTCTCTTACATATCTATTGGGTTTGGGTTTGTTTGCCACCTCAGCCAGAGACCCTGGTGTATATAGTATAAATGGAGTATAATTAAAAGTTATTTTGATTGTTGGGCTTTGGGTTTTTTTAGTGACATATGTAAAACGTTGATGCCAATGGTTGACTTGGATACATTTTGGCAAGAAAAGTATTAATGAACCACATTCAGTTCTTTAAATGCAGTGAAGAAGTGTATGAGACTTTTGTACCTGGGAGGTTGCTCTGTTCAGGGTAAATCTGATGTGAATACTGTACAAACCTATATTGGCCTTCCAGATTCCAGTCCTAAATACTGATTGGCAGAAGTCACATCAAATGTTTTAAAATCCAACTGTAAAATGGAAGTTGTGTGGTTTGCAACTTTTCATCAACCTGAAAAGTACAAGCTTTAATTAAAGCAAAGTACACTCATGCACGTGAATAATGGTGTGGTCAGAATATTTATTGAAAAGGTAGAATATTTAAATGTTGCACCTGCTATTTTATCTTAAAGCACATTCTTCACACCTAACTGCCAGTGCCATTATCAAGTCTGTTTTATAAGTGTACATTTCTTCAAATTAAAAAGTGCATAATTAAAAGTATTATGTTACTGCCATATAGTGATATAAAACATTTTATAATTGCCAATTCATTGTAACTATTATTTATTTAAAAGTGAATTGTAAGAATGCTTTCTGATCAAATGAACCAGAGTTGTTTTTAAACCATTCCCGTTAGCTTGTTTCTAATGTAGCATAAACAATGTCCTTGGGTTTGTTTAGAATAATTTTGCCAGTAGGTGACCAATTCTAACCCTTTTTCCTCCGGTTTAGTCCTTTACCCGTTTTAAAGACGATTTACAGAAGTTTAGTTTTTTGTATGCTAATCTCTGTTAATTAAAATGTTTATAAATTTTATTTTTACCAAAGAGATGCAATTCATTATGACAAAATATTGCAGAATAAACTTTGTTTTATAACATTTGTGACTTTTCTGCCCACATTTTTCATTCAGATGATCAAAGGGGCTTTTCTAAAATAAACAGCATTGCAAACAGAAAGCGCTGTGTTCTCTCTTTATCTCCAGACCCTGGTTCTGGTCTCAGACGGTGCTGAGTATTCCACCTTCCCATTTAAACTTCTTCCACGAGAAGTGGACCAGTGTAAAAAGCCAAATGTGTGTTTCATTGAAGGTTGGTTAAGATGTTGCATGCATGTGGAAGTCATCTGTAAAACACCTACCAGTCCATAGCAGGATTTGCTGACAGTCAGGTTCATCCATAGCTGGCCCATAATAATTGAAGAGCATCTTTTAAGGCCAAGATTTTACCCTTTAACCAGGAACTTAAAGAATGTTTTGATGTGTTAGAAATTGCTGAAACACTACTGCATAATATTTTGCCCTTCTGTGCAAAGCATTTGTTTAAATAGAAATAACTTGAATCTTTTGCTGATGAAACCGTGATTATTTACTGTTCCGTGTCCATACTGCTGTGGCCAAGTTGCTTGGACGATACTCAAAAGATCAACAACCTAATACAGGACAGGTAATTTAAAAAATGTGTCCCTGGATAAAGCTCCATAGGTCTTCTTGGGGTTTTTTTCAGTGTTTACTTTCCCTACATACGATTTTTGATATCTGTCAAGTCTTTATCCAGAAGGCCTTATGGAAAGCACAGAGGTGGGAACGCACCCTCTTCACTAGCAGGAATGAAATGCTCCCCATCCCACTTTATACATGCCTCAGCTTGCTGCTCCTGGGCCAGCTTTCCTCTCAAATGCACACACGTGGCATGTGCCATTCCAGTGCCTTCCAGTGCCTGAGAGGCAGAAAGACCAGAGAAGGGAAACAAGATGTGACGTGATGCTTATCTCTGTTATATGCAGACATTGGTCCACCTTTTCTATTTTTATTTGTTTAACCTACTAGTATCACTGAGTTAAGCTTGCTCTGTAGAATCTGATGACAATACAACTTTCTCAATACTTGAAATGATACAGTAGATGTTAACAAAGACTTGCTTTCATTGCCATATCAAATAAAATTTAAATCACATTACAGAATACATAAGTGCTATTAAGATATTTGATTTAGTGTTCATCTTAATATACTGATAAGAGAACAACTGCTCTAATTAGCTTGGACAAAATCACAACTATGTATCATATGTTAATGATAACTTTCTAATTGTTATTCTCTGTATTATGCTGAGAACCTTGAGCTCATTGTTAAATTTCCCAAGAGTGTTTTCCTCTGTTATGGCTTTGCTGAAAATTACCCTCTGTATGAAGCCACAACTCTCAAAATAAAGCATTAACTGAAGCAATTATGCACTTACACCAGCTGTATTTTAAGGACAGTTGCTGAGGAAATACTTCTTAGATTAGATTTATTTTGAAAAAATGGCTGTCTAAATTTGACACAGAATATGGTTACTCTTTCACAGATTTTGAGCTTACAGGTACCTGTAAGTGTTCTTAGTTTGAGTAGTCTTGAGTAAATACATGTAGCTGTGAACATCTGGTGTGCTTAGAGGTAATCACATCATAGTCCAGCAATGTTATTGTGAACTTCCCCAGCATATTTAGACATAAAAACTCTTCCTTGTTTTTACCCACAAGGTTCATTCTCCCCTCTGAGATGGCAAAGCAATATCACCTCTGCTTGAATTTTCAGTCTTCAGATCAGTTGGATTTCTTTTTCTCTCTTTCTTCCAGAAGGCTGTCCTGAAAGCTGCCTGCTCTTACCATTATAAACTACTTAGAGCTAATGTAAAATTATTAACTGCTGTCCGCCAGTGTTAGTTTAAACAGCTCCTCGTTAAACACCAGCGTGTTTATTTTCCTATTGCATCAGTACAAAAGCAATCATTTCCCTCCTTAGACTCTTGACTTATTAAACAAACCAAGATTATGTGCTTTCCTTTTGGAAGACATGATCTTCATTCCTCTTAACCACTTTTCTGTACATCAATTCCAGTTTTAATTCAACCTGCCAGCATGTACATGAGAAGAGTGAAAACCACTCTTGTAGAGTGCTTTTCTTTGAAATCTGGCCTTAATAATTCCCTGCCTTTGCAGCACTCTTGTCTGTATGTCCTAGGCTTGGCATGGCCTTTACCCTGTCACATGCAGTTGACTAATCCTGTTATCAACTAATGTGTCCCTATCTTTGTTCTCCTCCATCACTGCCAAGTGGTGAGGCCCCAGTCAGCAGAAAAAGTTCTTAGTTCATGACCTGGAAGTTGATTTAATGAGATCTGTCATGATTCTGACTCTTTGTGATCCCTCCTGGTAACCTTCCTGCTCACCAGGAGCTCCTTTTTGACACAGTCTGTCCCAAAAAAGGAAGGTCTGTGCTCTTTCAATGATCAGAGAAGGACATCTGTATCTTAAAACTAGGTATGTCTACCTTGTGTTGCTTTTATGCTGGTTGCCATAATCCCCATTTCCGTGGTATCTTGACTTTCCAATGCTCTTAATGGTCGGCATACTAGATTGGACTGAAGACCCAGTTTCTGTATCCAAAGACACTGGTAGCAGTTAAGCATTTGGGTATTTTCATGCCTAGAAATGCAGGTTGGTCTCTATCAGACCAGAAACACTCACACTTACATGCTTTGAAGTTGGCAGGCAGGCACTCAGAAAAATTCTGTGGGTGCCTGTACCAACCTTAACACAGCATCACGTTGAAAAAAAGATTTTTTACCTCAAAGGCTTTTTTTTTTTTTAATTTAATTAACTTGGTATCTTAGTTTCTTACTAAGATCCAGTAGGTTCCCAGTGGTTTTAAATGCTAAAATTAGCACAGCAAACTAAATTTCCAGTTATTTTCGGTAAGAGTACATTTTATTCTCTCTCATAAGCTTTGTGCATGTTTTCTGAACTGCTGGTGGAGGTTTCCATGCTCTGAATACAGTCAGAGCTCCCCAAATTGCAGCTTGTATTTTGCTTTGCTTTTGGTGCTGAGGAATTTGAAAAAATGACAAATCCACCTGTTGAGTTTGGCTGTGCTGTGGTGGCTGACACGACCTGCCCTTTCACACAGACTCTGCGAGCCCTTTCGTGGGCCAGGTAAGGAGTAGGCAGAGCTGAGCCCTTCCAAAACAAAAGATGTTCCCTTAAATCTCCAAGTGGCTACACAATTCTGGGTGTGATTGTGGTGGATGCTACCTTAAAAAATGATGCTGTCGTGCTGCATGATGTCACCTTGACCCAATCATAACCCAGTTTCTGTGAGCATGATGTTAACTCCCCAGAGAAGCATCCACTGAGTGACAGCAGCATCCCATGCAGCCGTTGCTAAGCGACAAGATTCGGCTTTCAGCAGGATCTAATTTTAAAGTATTTAACCCTAGATCTGTCAAGGTTCATTATTTCCGATGTGGTTGTTAATCCCTACTTGTTGGTGTCCCAACTTCACAAATACCCTGATCCTCACAGTGTTGCTGTTTTGTTTATCACACATAATGTCTCATAAAAAGAGGAGAAGCCCAAGTGCCCCAGGTAGAGCTCAATGCCAAATTTCCTTTTAGCACTGACCCATACACAGAAATATGGGATGCAACCAGAGGTGACAATCGTGCATTGTTCTGTGAATCTTCCTTTCTTTCCTGGCTTGTGCAAGTGGCTCATCCCTGCTTTCCTTCTAAGGAATGCTGGATTTCAAGTGAATGAATGCTTGTGGATGGGAAGCTGGCAATAACAATTAAGCTTCAATTTTTAGTAATATTATGTGTCCTCTTGTTTCTTGCTGAATTTCATCTTGGTTAAGAAGCTTGTTGTATTATCTATGGCCACTGAGAAAAACAGATGTAATTTTGAAATTTAAGGGTTTTTTAACACCACAAAACTTTAACTCTTTTAAATTATTACATAGAGTATTTATAGATAATGATGAAGTCCTGGAGAGGGTTTTTTTTGTTTGTGGTTTTTTTTCAGGAGGTTCTTTGGTGTTTAGTTTGTGGTTTGTTTTTTTGTTGTTTTGTTTGTTGTGCTCAGGTTTTTTATAGTTATCTACATTTCATTTATTTCTAAAATGTAGAAGCCTGGAAGCCTATTCCTGTATTTTACCAAAAAAAAAGGAAAATGCTTCTGACCAGCTGTGTCACTCTGTGATTAATTACTACGCACATCCCTGTAAGTGCATTCAAGTGCTACCTTCTTAAAGGTATGTGATACCTCGCTCAGTTGAAATAACTCAGCTTTTAGCGGTCAGTATCATAACCACAAAAAAAAGAAAAAAGAAAAAACACTGAGAACTGCACAACCTCCCTGCCCCCTAAATGCAGTATAATTAAAAAAAAAATTTTTCATAGTTTTAAAAATGTTAAGATAGTTGATTTCAGCCTCATAATCCTCCCTAAGATTCTTTCTCCTCCCATTGTTAGGATTCAAACCCAACACTGTGTTCCTCCTCATGCTGTTTCTCCTTCCCAATTCATACTAATCCACTAAGACAAACCTGTCTCCAACAAGGCACTTTTTCCAGCAGTCAATTTGATTGGAATACCCCCCTTCTGCCTTTCAATCCTCCTGAGGCATTTCCCCTTCCACTGCTTCCAGTTCCCTTTCCCATCGGGCTTGTGCTGTACAAATAACTATTTATCGCTGTCTCCTTCTGTGTGGTGTTGTGCCTTCTCCCTGTGCTCTGTCAGTGAGGAACCCTGCCCACGTCTCCTCCATCCCTCTTCTTTTTCCTTGACAGTCTTTATACACATCAAAGACCTGCCTTTAGCTCTTTCCGCTCTTTCCGAAAGTTCAAATTATTTCCAGAGGCACCACAATATTTTTAAAAATTTAAAAAAAAAAAAAAAACAAAAAAAACAACAAAAAAAACATGAATGGGAATAGTTCTGATAAAAATGTTTCCTGAACTACTAGTAAATCTTCCAGATCTCTCTCCTTTCTCTGCTCACATATCTGTCTCTGGAGATGAGAAAACCAAGACAAACCCATGTCATCTTTACTTCAGGTAACAGCTCCTGGTTTTTGTGGATGTTACTCTCATGGGTGACTTGGGACTTCTTTTGAATGCCTGCAGGTCTGTGTCCACAACTGGTGTATGTGAAAGAGCATCCACTTCTCACTGTACAATCTTCACAGTGCTCCTCAATTCAGTCTTCTATCTTTCTCTGTGAAATCAGGCAATTTGTCTCTCAGAATTTAATGTATATGGCTTTTATTTTTCTTTCTCCAGCAAGACTGTGGAATTTGAGCGCAGATAGTTTGAGCTGGGCCAAGGTTTCTTAGCCAAGGCTCCTGCAAGTGTGAAGAAAATCAAGGAATGAGGCTGTAGAAGATGTGCAGACCTTCAACAAAAGATGGCAGAGCTAGGGGAGAGGTTTCATTTCCCTGGAAGAGGGGTAATTCCGCATTCAGAAAAAAAATAGTAAGAATGAAACTTTTTCAGCTGTTACTGAGTTCTGCTGTTTTAGGGAGCGAGTGTAAATGAGGATTTGCTGTGCAGGTACAGACGCTCCTGCTGTTGCACCCAGGGCCGGTATGTGTTGTGCCCAAGTGGAATGTGAGCTGCAAAATTCAGCACTGACTTATCACAGGCAGCTGCCGGCTCAGTTTTTCCATCTTCTCGTTCTCAGCAATTTCTTTCTGTACAAAGGCACCGCTCCCTCGGCCTTGCACACACCCTATAGATGACTCAAGCTATTTATCCTATGGGCTGGGAAGGGACGTGAGAGAGAGAGAGAAAGACTTGTTCTCATTTCTATTTTTAACTGCTATGGAAATACTAAAATTATGATAATGAACACAATAATTATTAAAGTAAACTCTTCTGTGAAGTGCATATCTGTACATGCATATACTTTTTTTCTTTAGTACTTGACTTTTTTTTTTTTTAATTTTATCAGCACAATCAGGCTTTGAAGAGGTGAAAGGTTATATATAACAAGCAGTTTGTTACAGAGTCACCACGAGTAATAACGAGCCGGTATTGTGAGCACATATCCTGCTGTTCGTACTTGCCGTTGCTACGATAACAGAAACAAAACACCAGTTTAGGGTGTTTGCAGCTTCCGAGGATGTGGTTTATGTGCTGCTTGTGATAGTCGGATGACTGAAGATGGCTCCCTTCCAATCATTTTTGAATCTTTGTCTGTCTCTTAGAAACCCTTTTGTTGTGAATACTTGTAAGCATGTAAGTGATGACAATGGATTTTATTTTCCCAAAGCACAGAAAACATTCTGGATAATTTGAAATATATTCTTTGTTTATTTCTTTACCTGCACCTATTCACAGCGTCTGTGAGTACAAGTTCTGACTAATTGGACAGAGGGGGAGGCACTGTTTGAGCAGGGAAGGGAGGATAAACGAGCTTGAAAATAGGACATTTTGAAACAATCCCTGTAATTCTTAAATAAATTAACTGTCTTGAGACAGCATCTAAAATTAAACACCCATTATAGTAGCTGCTGAGCACAGACAGAAGGAAAGCATAGCCTCTGTTACGCTGCCTACCCTTTGCTCTCTGTTCTCGCTCATGAAAACCAAGAGGAAAAACAAAAATGCCATGACCCTTGTGAAAGGGATTTCTTTGCTTGACACATCATGTTTTAGCTTGCATTAAGTTCTGCTGCCATAACCTGTACTTATATTTATGTGGGTGGGTTTGCAGAAGGTGGTGTTCAGGGGATCCTGTGGCCACCACCCGACACTGCCTGGCATTCCACTCCCATGACCTCTCTCGATCTGAACTTCTGCCAACGGGGTCAGTCCTTTGCAATCAGTGAGTCATTCCGTGTGACACTGGCTGCTGCCACATGTGCCATGCGGCTCTGGGGGTCAGTGCCTGGACAACCTTGATCTCCAGGGAGAGAGGAGAATTAAGAACATGCTTGCGAGGAAACAGAGCAAGAAAGACATTTTTTCACAGCTGAAGTTTGGGGAAGTACCACTGCAGCTGCAACATCAAATCAAAAGGATGAATCTGAGAATTTCCTGTGAGAAAGTTAAAAAAAACCCCACCAACAAACAAGCCACATAACTTCTGTCACCTGTATGTCTGGGGAGCTTTGTCTGAAGCTATTCACCAAATACCACCATGGAGCAGTGATAAATTACAACACTGCATGTTCCTAGCATTATAGGGACTCCAGGATCCACGAGAAACTGGGCAAGAGGCAGTACCACTTTAAAATACCAGAGGCTGGCCTGATGCTTAAATGCACTGAGGTAGAGCTGTTCTGATGAGCCTAAAAATCCCACAGTCAGCTCTCAGTCTTAAAGCAGCAAAAGCACAAAGTTTTTGATTCACTCCATTCACTTGCATTTTAAGAAACTGGCACTACCTCCTATGATAAACGCCCTATATAATGTACACTTGGATCTTGCCACTCTGGATGGATGCAGGCAAATAAATTCTGTGCTCCTTCACTCTGAATGCTCGCTGCCTAGTCAGAAACACTGTTGTTGTCAGTGGGAAAGCAATTCATTCTGCTACAACTAGGCACTGTAATTCTCTGAGCTCCCTCTTCCAGCTTTCAGCTGCGAAACCTCTCTGCCAGCCTCCACTGCACCACACAGAAGGATAAAATTGTATCACAAAAGCATCTTTGAATGCAGTAGAAACGGGAGTGTGGTGTCTTGCAAAGTGTGTTCAAAGTATTTTGGTGTGACATTTCATGAAAGACACCCCCTAGAAAATGCAAACCTAAAAATACAGGTTGGAATCAATTGTAAAGGCTTTTAATAATTGTCCACTATAAAATTTACTGCACTGACATATAAGGACATACCATGCAAGGCATGCTGCTGTTAGCCCTGATGTGCTGAACGACAATTCCAAACTCCATTTACTTTGGTAAGAACTTCTGTAGGGAATGCAAAATGGAGAGGAAGGAGTATATCATGGCTCTAATTGTTAAAAACTAGAGCTTCCTCATTTCTTATTCCAGTATTGCTATTTAAGCTCTTCTGGTCAAGCAGATGAGTAATGACAATATGTGTTTTGCTTATTTCCCCTTTCAGACTTCCTAAAAATGTGCAGTTCTGTTGTTGGCAATATGGGTCAGAAACGTGTCCTCCAATGGTAAGACTTCCTGTGGAGATACAAACAGATTTACTAATCTGGCCACCATATCATATTTAGGGCTTGCCAACTCCACTACTGTGATAAGCAGAAGAATAGCACACACACCATCAAAGCCTCAAGACTAAGGAAAAAGATTAGCTTCCATTACAGGCACCTACTATCTACTCCTACTTAAAGGGGAACAAAGACCAAAGGAGGTAAGAAAATGATGATTTAGCACCTCTAGCACAACCCACTACTGAGGAAGGGCTATGAAGACACTGTGCTGAAATCAAGTGGAAAAAATGATACCATGGAAACTGAACAAAAATAATAATTTGCTGTTACATCTCTATCCTAGATCAGGAAGCCCTTAACCTGCAAATCATCAGATGCTCAGCTGGTGAAATCTCATCACATTTTTGCCTTATTATTTTCCTTACACATCTGTTTCCAGTCATTTTCAGAAAGAAAATCCTGCATTGGCTGAGTATCTGGCAGGACCAAACACACCTATTATGATATTTTCACTTTCTGCTCAAGGAGTGCTGATGGCATATACACATTTAAATGTTTGGCAAATCTGAGGATAAAGAAGAAGCAAATAGGAGATAATTAGCAGAGCCTCAGCAGTCTCTAAAGGAGGATGGCTGAATGCTGGAGCCATCAAAGGCGGCTCTGAAACAAAGACCTGCACGCTGGAGGCATCAGAGAAAGACACCCCCCCCCTCCGGAAAACACAGGGTGCAGATACTCCAAATCACAGAATCCTTAGGGTTGGAAGGGGCCGCTGGAGATCATCCAGCCCAACTCCCTGCCAAGTCAGGGTCACCTGGAGCAGGTGACACGGGAACGCGTCCAGGTGGGTTCTGAATGTCTCCAGAGAGGGAGACTCCACGACCTCCCTGGGCAGCCTGTCCCAGTGCTCTGCCACCCTCAATTTAAGAAGTTCTTCCTTATGCTGAGGTGGAACTCCCTGTGTTTTAGTCTATGGCCATTGCTCCTCCACCTGTCACTGGGGACCACCGAGAGTCTGGCACCGTCCTCTTAACACCTGCCTTTGAGGTATTTAAATGTGTTTATGAGATCCGCTCTCAATGATCCCTGAGACTGTGGAGTTCGAGTTCCTGCACCTTGGGAGCAAACCGAGGGCACTGCAGTGACATGGGACTGCCCTAGCCCCCTTCACTGGGATAAAATGGATATATGCAGTATCTCCTCCAATATGGATGTGAGGGCTGAACGGTGTAGGAAGAGCAAACCGCTGCACTGACACGCACTGCGAGCCCTGAGCGGCGTCTCGACCGCCTTTTGTCTCATTTCTTCCCCCACGGATCCGCAAAACCCGCGTTTCCCTCGTCCGCGAGCGTCCGTGCTCCGTGCCCGCAGTGCCCAGGTCGGGGCTCCCCCTGGCGACAGCGCTGCCCGGGCTGGGGACTCGCGGGACCAGCCAAGGCACGGTGCCCGGGCAGGGACAGCGGGGCAGCGCTGGAGTACTGTCCGCCGATTCCCGCGCCGCAATAATCGCAACATAACCCCCCAGCCCCGCTCCCGCCTCAGGGCGAAGCTTTTTGGGCGGGGCGGCGCCCCGTAGCCCGTTGCTATGGCAACAGGGGGCGTCAGAGAGCGCCTCGCCGGTGTCACGTGATCCAGCACGCGCGGCCCCACCTTCCTCCGCGCCGCCATCTTGGAAGTTGCGTCAAGATGGCGGCGCCGGCAGGTGAAAGCTCCGCCCCCCGCCTCTCGGCGCGATGACGTCATCTCGCTCCCACTGCCTGAACCCGGAAGTGCGTCTGCCCATTCTCGGGCGTGCGGGGCTGGCCCTGCTGAGCCCGGCTGAACTGTGCCCAGTCCGGCCCAGCTGAGCTGAGTCCACCCGATTCGAGCTTAGGCGAGTCCGCCTGAGCCGAGTCCAGCCTGGCCGAGCCCACCCGAGCCGAACAGAGCCGGGCCGAGCCGAGCCGAGTCTAGCCAAGCCTGTCCGAGCCCAGTCCACCCACGCCGGGCGGAGATGGCGGCGGGCGCGGCGGAGCTGCAGGGCAAGTACCAGAAGCTGGCCCAGGAGTACTCCAAGGTAGGAGGCAGCAGAGCCCAGACCGGGGCTGCCCTGGCGGTGCCGCCCCGCGGGGCCCGGAGCCCTCGGCGCTGGTTCCTGTGGCAGCGCGGGGGATTTGGGGCTCGGAGGTGCCTCCCGGGGAATGGGGCTCGGGCGGACCCGGGCGGGGCAGGTGCGGGTTTGGGTTTGCAGGTACCGAGGGAACACGGCGAGGAGCGGAGTGGCTTCGGCTGCAAAACATCCTGGAATACAAATAGCGGGCTCGGCTGTGCCAGGGAAGCGAAACTGGCGGTGTTTTCCATTGTTCTGCACTTTCCAGTTGGGCGCGAGACTCGGTCTTGGTCTTGTATCTCAGCCGTGTGAGTTGGCTGTGATGGAAGTGGGAGTTCAGCGGTGTCAGTGGTGTTTGCAGTGTCTTGGAAGCGAGGGCACTGGATTCCACACTTGCGTGTCTGTTCCCATTCCTCTGCCCCAGCCAGGTGACTTTGCATCCTGTTTCTGGTGCCGCTTAACACAGTGTTTGCACAGATTTACAGCTCACGGTGGAGAATGCCTTCCCTTTCCAAGGTGCCTGAGATGCTTTTTAAAATAGCAGAGCTCTTCATTCTTTCTTCTTCGCTAAAAGGAAGAGGAGATGGTTTTGAATGGCACGATCCTTCAACAGCCTTAGGGAGGAAAGCATCATTGGCTAGTCCAGCATCAGGGTGATTGGCACAAGGCACTTGACTGTATATGCTGCAGAACCATGTGTCTTTAAATACTATTCTTCTTGAAAATGCTGTTAAAACCCCCTGTATCCAGTCTAAATTGCTCACGGGTACTTATTTTTCTAATGTTTCCACAAAATCATTTTAAGAAAACTGAATTCACTGTGGGCTTTGTAGGTCACAGAGTTCCTATTTCTTGTTGCTTTATACAGTGGCTCTGCTATGCCTTGGAAATTAATGGTGGCTGAGGATAAGGTGATTGAGGGATTTTGCTGCTTGATTCCTGAATGAAACTTCAAAATGCGGACTTCTGACTATATAAATGTTCCAGCTGCTGGATCCTCTTTCTTTTAGTACCATGGCACCCAAAAGCTTTCTTTGACCTTCTTTATGCTCTTCTCAGCCTGGGATGTTTCACTGGTTCTTTGCGGGAACTACTTTTTTCATCTCATCCCGTTTCTTGTGCAACATGAATCGTCGTGGGAGTCCCCTCTGCAGACACCTCTTCTCTGCGTGTACATGGTCAGTTGTTCAGTTGGCTGCTTGTTGTGTGCAGGTGGAAACAGAGAGTAGCTTTGGGAAGCTGTTTGCCTGTTCACTTGGGAAGAGCTTGACAGACTCAAGGAGTGCCCGGGAAAGTACCTGCCGTTGGATTGCTTTCCCTCCCGGTTCGCAGAGCAGTCCAGGAGAAGGATGAGGTGAAGAAGAGACTCTGAAAACACACAAATTGCAGCTTCTGGCTCTCTCCTGCAGCTCTCATGAAGGAGCAGTGAAAAGGCTCTTTCAGTTTGTGGCAGCCTGTGGTGGGGCACGGCTTGGGTATCCATGAGGGGTTCATCCACTGCACCTGACATAGTCCTGCAGTAGTAACTGTGGCAGAAAAACAGGTGTGGAAAACTACTGCACTGCTTTTTCTTGCTGGGGAAACCCTGTGCTTGGAAGCCTTTCTGTGGTGCTCTTGGCAGTTTCTTCTCTTGCCTTTGTGATGCCTGAGAGCACAGTGGGAGTACTACAGGGGAAAGGCCTGTGCTTGGCAATGCCAGCTGACTTCTGACCTTCAAATACAGTCAGTCATCAGACTGGAACCATTAGCTGTTGCTGTTTTGCATTGAATCCTGCCTGTTATGCATCTGACAGGGATATTCCCAAACACTGTACAAACCCTTTTAATTAATATCTGCAACAGCTGGACTCAGACATGTCAAATGAATACAAACTGTCATTGAAGATACCAAGATTCAAGCAATTATCAAGGAATAGGAAGATGGAACTGTGGGTATCCTCATTGCTGCAGGGTAGAGGTACTCTGTGAAGTGACTAGGAAATAGATTTCTTGAGTATCACTTTTCACTGCAGTGATTTTAGCTCAGATTTGTGGACTATATAAATAAGTCTTAGAGGGCTTTTCTTTCTATGCTTTTTATGCATTTTCATGTCAGGCTTGTGATCTGTCAGGCAGATCATCTCTGGATGAACTGCTGCCACAGGTAATAAGTATTTTTGCATTAGAGTATAGTTAAGCTCCTCTTGAATTGATACAGATATTGACTTTGTGAGCCCTGCTTACGTTCCAGAACTGGTTATGAGCAGTTCTGGGGAGAAGAGGGGAGAGACAGGAATAACACTGAATATGACCAAGAACTTGAGTAGTCAAGGAAGAAGTTGCAGATTTTCCATATGTATTCACTGTTCTTCAAGCCTTCACTATATTTAAGTTAAATTATCCTCAAAGGTATTTATTGAGTAAGAATTATGATCTATTTGACCAAAATATTCAAGTGGTAAAGTAACTTCCTGTTTTTTGGCAATTAAGGATATGAATTGGGTAATTTTTTTCCAACCTGATACCACTAGTATCTACCTGAAAAGAATACTTGAAAAAGCATTCATATCTGATGCTCTCCTGAGAGAATACTCAGATGCTCTATGAATAGCTCTTATTTATTCCATTGTCTCGCATAGTTACTGGCATCTCTTATTTTTCAGCTTCGAGCTCAGAACCAAGTACTGAAAAAAGGAGTTGTAGATGAGCAAGCAAACTCTGCTTCACTGAAGGTAATCTCTAAAACCTGCTCATGTCAGATGTATGAAGCTGTGACAAAATAGGTAAACAGGAGTACTTTTTACTCAAAATTATTGTAATTAAGAGAATAAAGAAGGAACTTGATTTACGAGAAGAATTTCTTAGCAGCTAGTCTTTATTGTTCTCTGTAAGTACTGACTTTGTAAAAGTGGAAGGTTGCTTCTTGATTAGCCTATAGAATGAAGTACCTACTTGAATGTGGGCAGCTCGAGGAAGTGAAATCTGTTTTTTAGTTTAAAAATGATACTTTTTTGCCTCTTTTTATAATTTGTTCTCTTTTTTAATGTGTTTTAATTTGTTCTCTTTTTATTAAAAGCGAGTGTGAAAGTTTTAAAATTAAATTTTTTGGTCATTCAGGAGCAATTGAAGATGAAGGATCAATCACTGAGAAAGCTGCAACAAGAAATGGACAGCTTAACGTTTAGAAATCAGCAGCTTGCCAAACGGGTGGAGTTACTTCAAGATGAACTTGCATTAAGTGAAGCCAGGGGCAAAAAGAGCAAGGTATGTGCTAAAGGCAAAAAATCTTGCTTAGCAGGTGTCTGCTCCTCACCTGTCAATGCTTTATCCTTTAGTGAGAATATCCATAAAACAGGTATTGATACATATAATATATGCTAAGTAGTTCTCTGTTCTTCTAGTCTGTCATCTGACACTGAATTGCTATATCCCTTTTTGGATATTTATTAAGTGTTCAAACAGCTGGGAAATATCTTGGAGCTCTGTGATCAGTCAGCTGCTATGAAGAAAGCTGATCACTCATTTCATATTCCTACCTCCTTGCTTTCTAATTTTGATGTTGGTGATTAACTCTTCAGTCTGTGATTTTAGTTTGTAAATCTTGTCAGGTGCTCTGAAATCTCAATTTTTAGCTAGTATTCCTTATGTTATTTCAAAATGACAGAGCAATTTCAGTACTGCGATCATTCTCTGCTAAAATGCTTGCTGATTAAACCTGCTAATACCATATTCTAAGGTCAGCTGTGCCTTCTGTAGGTAACAGCACAATTCCAGGTGTGGTGTGCTTGGACTTAACTAGTTCTCAAGCACCTCTTGTTACCTTCCTTATGAGGAAACCCCTCTTAATTACTGTCATCTTTTCTTTTTGGTTAGTTCTCAATATGCTGTAGCTATCAAACCTGACATTAAAGAAATCATTCAACTTATTAGTAATACAGTCATCGTTGTTACTTTTTCCCTAAACTCTTGTCCATTTTTCTGCTCTCCAATTCCTTGACAGGCATAGTACTTCTGACTGCATTATTCATGCACTGTAGTAGGTCGTTCTTCTAAATGCAGTTTGACCCTTCAGTTCTTTTATTTCATATTATGTAAATCATTGTTTCACTAGAAGTGTTTCCAAATTTTGAAGGGCATCAGCCTATCCTGAGTAGCTTTGCAAACCATTGCCACTGAGTTTCTTTCCTGTTCAACTGTCAGAATGCACAGCTTTATTTCTTTTTTTTTTAAGAAGTATACTATCTTTTAAATATTTTCTCTTTAGTTTTACCTATAGGTTCTCACAAAGTACGTACACACTAAATTCCATGTCACTCTTATTTTGGTGACTTGTCATCAGGAACCATGTAAATCACATCTAAAATTAATTAGATTAAGATTCAGATAGATAATCTGTGTCAGAGTGCACTGCTTGTAGAAGGAGGAGAACATGTGCCCATATCTCAGGTGTAGTTCACAGGCTGGCACCAAATGCAGATGTGGCTTAGCTGACCTGTCTGTCCTGAGCACTTGAAGTTTGGTGTTAAGTTTAAATGTGAGGAGCCTCCCTTTTTTTTTTGGTGATGATACTGCCATTCTTCATCAGTGTGGTAAAGCAGAGCAGCACCATGGGACTCACTTGGTGGTCTCTGAGTCTTTTGGATTAAATGGGTGAAAAATGAGGAGACAGTTGGCAGAGAGATGTCTGTATTCTCAGGGTAGTTGGTGGGCAGGGAAGACCCTGTGCTTTCCAGTGCCACTTTGTGCTGTAGCCTGCTGAGACCAGCCTGGCTCACACCTGGACACTTGCTGGAGGCAGATGTGCCTCACACACAGCTGCCAAACCAAATGAGTCTGTGTGCATAGGGTTTTGTGTTACTGACTGCATGGGTATTCCAATGAATTCAGATGGGCAGCTGCCCGTAGGACTGGTTTCGTTGTGTGAATGTGACATCTGAGTAGGGGCTTTCCCCAGTCAGTGTTGTACCACTGTACAGTAACAATGGTGTGAAGGGAAGAGTGCTGCTTTTAGGCTTGTGCTGTGTCCAATATGCCTACCTTTATTAGTCAATAATAATATTAGTCAATGTAAGCAGAGTATATGCTCATGTGGCTCTTTTGGTATGTGGGAATGTTCTCACATACCTGGGGATGGGCTTTGGGATGTCCCCAGAGAAAATGAGGGCATTTTCTTTCTTCTAGAAAAGTGTAGAATCCTCATCTCAGTTGAGTCAAGAACAGAAAAGTGTCTTCAATGAAGATCTTCAGAAGAAAATAGAAGAGAATGAACGACTACATATACTGGTGAGTGAAGCTTTTTTTAGCCTTTTTTTCCGTTGGAAAACTGGTCACACAAAGAAAATTAGGGAAAATAAAATGCTGTCTGAAAACTATTGGTTTTAGAGGCTTAGTTCTATGCAAAACAGTAGATTAGATCAGATAACTTGTTTATAAAGATGTTCACTGGGCAAGTTAAAAAATATTTTGACTTCAGATTCTTAAGACAGTATGTGGAGTCATTCACATAATACATATTTTCTCATTTAGATTTTTAACTTTTTGGTGACAGCTACTGTACTGAAAATAGGCTGGTGCTGGGTGGAAATTCATTATTAATTCGCTAACTGTTTCAGAGTTGCTTTAAAGTTGAAGATATTTTCTGCAAGTTGCTATAATTAAGTCAGGAATTACTTTACCAAAATGGAATGCATTTCACTTTAGAAAACTTGAAAAAAACCTTATGGCTCAAATTCAGTTTTTCAGGTGTCTGCTATTAGTCAGCAATATATTTAAGGAGTACTTGGTAGTACTACAAAACTTTGTTTTTATTAAACTACTTTGTTCCTGAATCATTTCTCTGTAAATAAAATAAAATTTCTATTTGTCTGAAACCTAGCAATTATTAACCTGAACTGGCTAATGAGGTCAGTGTAACTCACAGGACTGGATTCAACAGTAAAATGAAGCTTTCCTAAGAACTTTGCTTTTCTTCCTTTAGTTCTTTGAAGCAGATGAGCAGCACAAACGTTTGGAAGCAGAGCTGAGAACTAGACTTGAGGTTTTGGAAACTGATGCTGCCCAGCACCAAGCTGTGGTGGACAGTTTAACGAAGAAATACACAGATACCATAGAAAAGCTGCAGAATGATAAAGCCAAATTAGAAGTAAGGAGCTTTTCCTCTTACTTGCAAGTTTGAAAAATTTTGAAATGCAATGTCTTACTGTGTCAGTACTTACATTGTGAGATTATCTTCTTGCATAAAGATCAAGTCTCAGACACTAGAAAGAGAAGCTAAGGACTGCAGGCTTCGAACTGAAGAATGGTAAGTGTTTTTATTTAATATAATGAAAATATGATTGAAAAAAATAACTGCTGTAAAACATTAACTGGGTTATTTTTAGTAATTATTTTTAATCATTTTAATAATACCTTTTAAAAAAGGGGGAGAAAAAAAGACTCTGATAAAACTCAAATGATAGTATGAAGACAAGCCTGACCTGTGCAGGTCAAACCCCTCTTTCTTTAGCTGTGTATGGAATGAGACAATTCCACAAATTTTGCTTTCATTAGTAGCAGTTTTGTCTCCAGGCTATTTTAAATAGCAATGATGTTGATGAAGGCTTGAAAAATTTATTTGTAATGGAAAGCTATAGAAATTAAAGAACTTGAATGAAACAAAGATCTGTGAGTTTGTAAAAACTGCTTCTAAAAACAAAGCTTGGTTAAGGTACACTCAGATAACCGACTGAAATGATTTAAAAAATCCCCCTCCACTGCAAAAGCTTCTTGAACAATTGTTTTTGCTTCAGACATAACATTCTCAGCTAGAACACTTCAGAGTTTTTGTTGAAGAATTATATTGTTAGTTTTGGAATACTTTCATTGTCTTGAACGCAAGTTGTAGAAAATGGGAAGTTGAGGACTGTGGGCCAAATCAAATTAGGGTGCATTTCTCTGAAGTTCATTTTTAAGGTGCATTTTATATGCGCAGTATAGTTTTTTAACGTAATGAGTAAGATGCATAGTGAATTTTCAGATGCAGAGTTCCTTCTTTCACCTGGTAACCTCGAAGTATGTATTTTAATTATTTTGATAGATCCGAAGATACTTGAATCCAATAACTCTCCTCTAATACACGTCAGGGTTTCACTAAAAATCACTTGCGAAAGAGGATGAAAGCTGTGTTTTGCTGCTGTTTGCTTTTTTGTGGTGTTTGAAAAACTGTAGTCTTAATCTGCTACTATTCAGCTCAGACCTTGTCTATCACATTCTGTGATGACTGGGTAGTTAATGTCATTGTAAAAAATTGTCCCTACTATTTAAGAAGCGAGGCTTTTAAAAATAATAAAACCTGACACTTCTTAATTTTAAACACTGAAATCAGTATCTATTGAGCACATGACAGAATATGTCTTTGAGAATACTGCTCTTCTGTTTTCCCCACTCTTTCAGGGGAAGGGATCCATTTGCCTCTGACACCCACTCTTTCTTCAGAAAAGCCAGGGGATATGAGACTTGACAGCCTGCATGCCTTGAGAATTTAAGGGCAGAATATAAAACAAAACATATCAAACTACTTGTTTATCGTTCCTTTATAGAACAAAAAGGAAATATCTGTACATTTGCAGTTTGTCTTTATTTTCTATCATGCCCAATGCTACTGCAGTACATGCTGTACCGTTTCTCTGCAATTTTGGAGCTGCTTTCCAAGAAAAATCATAGAATCATAGAATCGATTGGGTTGGAAAAGACCTCCGAGATCATCGAGTCCAACCCTTGGTCCAAATCCAGTCCATTTACTAGATCATGGCACTCAGTGCCACGTCCAATCTGCGTTTAAAAATCTCCAGGGATGGTGAATCCACCACCTCCCTGGGCAGCCCATTCCAATGCCTAATCACTCTCTCTGTAAAGAATTTTCTCCTGATATCCAACTTAAATTTCCCCTGGCAGAGCTTAAGCCCATGCCCCCTTGTCCTATTGCTGAGTGCCTGAGAGAAGAGACCAACCCCCACCTGGCTAGAACTTCCCTTCAGGTAGTTATAGACGGTGATGAGGTCACCTCTGAGCCTCCTCTTCTCCAGCCTAAACAACCCCAGCTCCCTCAGCCTCTCCCCATAGGACTTATGCTCCAGTCCCTTCACCAGCCTTGTTGCTCTTCTCTGGACCCGCTCCAGCACCTCAATATCCGTCCTGAACTGAGGGGCCCAGAACTGAACACAATACTCAAGGTGTGGCCTCACCAACGCAGAGTACAGGGGAAGGATCACTTCCCTGCTCCTGCTGGCCACGCTATTTTTGATACAGGACAAGATCCCATTGGCCTTCTTGGCCACCTGGGCACACTGTTGGCTCATGTTGAGCTTCCTGTCAATTAGTACCCCCAGGTCCCTTTCTGCCTGGCTGCTTTCCAGCCACTCTGTGCCCAGCCTGTAGCGCTGCAGGGGGTTGTTGTGGCCAAAGTGCAGGACCCGGCACTTGGCTTTATTGAACTTCATCCCATTGGAATCAGCCCATCTCTCAAGTCTATCCAGATCCCTCTGCAGAGCCCTCCTGCCTTCCAGCAGGTCGACACTCCTCCCAGTTTGGTGTCATCAGCAAATTTGCTGATGATGGACTCAATCCCCTCATCTAAATCATCAATAAAGATATTAAACAGGACTGGACCCAACACAGACCCCTGGGGAACACCACTGGTGACCGGCTGCCAGCTGGATGCAGCTCCATTCACCAGCACTCTCTGGGCCCGACCCTCCAGCCAGCTCCTAATCCAGGAGAGGGTACACTTGTCCAAGCCATGGGCTACCAGCTTTTCCAGGAGTATATTATGGGAGACGGTGTCAAAGGCCTTGCTGAAGTCCAGATAGACCACATCCACAGCCTTCCCCTCATCCACCAGGTGGGTCACCTGATCGTAAAAAGAGATCAGGTTGGTCAGACAGGACCTGCCCCTCCTAAGCCCCTGCTGGCTGGGTCTGATCCCTTGTCCATCCTGAAGGTGCTGTGTGATTGCACTCAGGATGATCTGCTCCATAACCCTGTTTCTTAATGTGCATGAGCTACTTATTGGCTAGTTTCTTCATATCTTGCTTGTCTATTTTGGATTATTTTTCCATGTTAGTCCTGATAAATTTCTGTGTATCAAATGTTGTAAAAAAGGAAAAAACTGTCGCTTTGACACCTTCCCCCCACCCTCCACTATATGTGCAGGAGTTCTAGATGTCAAACGGGAAGCAAAACAGTGAAGAATTTGGGGGCCTAAGTTGGGTAAGGTGTGGAATTTAGAATCAATATGCAGTGATCTTTGTTGACATATGTGTATAATGCTGGGATATGTTACTCTTCCTCTCAGGAATCTAATTATATTAGTAATCTTAATTACTTAGGTTCACATCTATATACAAAGTCAAATACAAGTGAAGCAGATCTAGAGAAAAATCACTTTAGAATGCATAAGAAGCATAATTGCCAAGTCTTGTCAGAAGAGGCTGTGTCGTGGCAGTGTTTAAATATGGGATTTTAAAGGGCTTGTTATGTATTTCAAATAGTGATGTGACATAGTTAACTGAATTATTGACAACTCATTGCCTGCATATCAGAATACCACATTTGATACATAGTAACTTAATTTGAAGGCCCTTTTACATTCCCACTCAAATTCTAGTAGAAAAGAATGCCTTCATATAGTTTATATAATATTTGCAGAATAGGAAAACAAGGTAAATTTTAACTCTGAAGTAAGTTGAGCTTCTCAAGAATGGAACTTCTGATTTACAAGTTTATTGCATCTTTCACTACATTTGTTAGGGATTAGAATAGAATGTCATTTATTAAATATGACAGAAAGGAGGACAAATAAGTCCTACTTTATTATTCCTGTCTAATGTCTAGAAGGAGACAGATACCTATACGCTCAAGGTATGCTTATGGTGAGATATGGTGTTGGTGAACAGATTAAATTTTAAAGGTTTACTCTGTGTGTGTGTGTGGTTTTTCGTTTGTGTCTTTGTTATTTAGCCAGCAACAGCTAAAGAATCTTCAAGCAGCTTTGGGCAGTAGACTGGAAGAATCACTATGCATAATTAATGAAAAAGTACCTTTTAATGACACAAGTACGTATTGCCTTGGTCTGGGTTTCTTGTTTGATTTTTGGGTATCCATCTGGAGGAAGTACACCTTATGAATTAAACTGTATTAGCTGTAAGAAATGTTGGACATCTGAACAGACACTTGGAGGTAACTGTAGTAAGTATTCACAATACTTGTCATAGTCTTGCTTAGTAATCCGAAAATGTTAAGCTTTTATATATAACAATGGAAATATATATAACAATGGAAATAACAGTATCTAATATATAAATAACAATGGAAATTAAAACTTTTGAAGGCTTTTAAGTAATTTGCCACTTCTCTTGCTTAGAGTTAACAGAATATTGCAGAAGATAAAGGAACACTGTCAATTTAATGGTTTCTCTGTAAAAAATAATACTCTTTGAGATGAGTAACTATTTTTGGCAGGGTATATTCTCAAGTTGGAGCAAGGTGGGGATAAACTGGTGGTTGCAGAGGTGTTGACTTAGAGGCATTGGATCAACAGTGATCTGTACTTAGTGGGAAGTTTGTCAGTGTGTCTCATGTTTGATCAGGGAACACCCAGACTAGTTCTTATCTGTAGTTTGTCTCAGACTTGTTTGTCTTTTCAAGGAAAAATGCCCTTTGAATTTGGGGATTTTTACCTGAAGCAGTGCTTCCTTTCCAACTGCTGCTAGAAAAACTGAAGTGCAGAGGATACCATGAATTTAGGAATGCTCAGCCTTTGCATTGCTGTGGTGCAAGGATGGGTTAGTATATGCCAGATCAGTGCTGTGCACTGTGTGCTTTCTAAATAGCTGAGTGCAAGGTCAGGCAGGCACTACCTGCACTCTTCTGGCAGAGACACCAGGAAGACCTGGAATAGTGGAAAAAGCTGAAAGTAGCGAAGAAGGAGCAGAGAAGTGAAAACAGGCTTTTGACTTTCCTGTATATTTTGCTGGTAGGTTTTTGCATTTTTCATTCAGTATAAAACTTGATGATGTTTTAAATAGCCTTGGGTTCTCTAAAAGCTGATCTGGCAGGTGCTACAGGGGTGAGCCTTCCAAGTTCTCCACTGGATTGGCAATCCAGTGAGTCTTGGCTTAGGAACACCAGATCATCTTCTCTTTAGAAAATATTGACACCCATAGAGCACGTCATGCTGAGGTGTTGGTGCCTTGAATTGATATCCTTCTCACTTCTTTCACAAAGGTCACCTTGCCTGGCATCTACTGCCTGTTTCTATTTCTCTGGCTTCTTTAGCTCCATTTTTTTTTTTAAATAGGTAGTTATCATATAATAGTAGCAAATAATAACTTTGATGCAAATAATTTATCTGCTCACTGAGCTGCTGTAGCATAATGTTTTTGCTTGTGTAGAAAACACTACAAATAGTGGACAGATCTTTAGTGATGGAAGTTGGGAGATGTTTGTTTGCTGTGGATTCCAGCTGTCTTCCTATAGGCTCTGTAGTTGGCTTTAAGTGTAACTACCAGCTGACTAGTTTCAGTAACAATCAAATGACTTCTCGACTGCTAAGCATGATTTCCAGAGTAGAAGGATTTGGTAATTTTGGACAGAGTTTTTTTGCCCTCTGAATATAACTACCTCTTCCCATGTGAATGACAGAAAAGGAATAAAAAGCTGCAAGTTTCCTTTGAGTGCAAATTTTAAACTGAAATAGTTGTTCAATTTAATTGAGGATGAATGTGATCCCTTTTAAAATCTATAAGACTTCGTAAGCTTTTCTCTAGGTACAAATATCCCTCTCTCTTTAAAAATTGTGCCTGCTTGTAGTCGAATAATCAGTCTGGTTACTTCATGACTGGAGCAGAATGCTGAAATACATGGAGAATACATCTTAGTCTGAATTATCAACACATCAAGTATATACAGAAGCTTTTTTAAAAAAATGTTCAAACCATTAAAAAATTAGTCTTACTTGACACTCCCTGGAATGTAATTGAGATGTGAAGATAACCTTGAATTCCTTAAGTGTAATTTCTTTTAAAAGATTTTTTTACTCTTGTTTGTCATGACTACTGTTCTTTGTACAAGAGGATTCTGCTCTTAGCTGTCAAATTCAGGACGTTCAGATGATTAAATTTGACTTACTGCTTTCTCTCCACTTAGTCACAGAAACAGTTCTTAAGTGGGAATATTTAGGCCTACCTTATTGAAGTCAATTGTTTGTATCTCTTTAGTTAATATTGCTTACATGAACTGTAAGATTACTGCAATGAAATTTTATTTTTTTTAAAAAATCACTGTTTACCAATAAGTGTCTCTCAAAAACCCCCACAATTTAATAAGTGCAAACTCAATTTTTGTCCTGTAGGATCTAATCGATACAATGCTCTGAATGTACCGTTACACAACAGAAGATATCAGGTAAGCACTTTTCATATATAACTTTCTACACAGATACTGAAATAAACTCAGTCATTTTAGTGACTGAAACAAAAGAAGATAGCCTACCTTACAGCTATAATGACATTCTAAGGGCTTTTCTGTTCACAGAGCCTCTGCACTTTTCCAAAGGTAGTGGATATTGTTCTTATGTCAAGGAGTCAAGTTGTCTGCTTACCTCACTAGAGCTAATCCATTGATTTTTGGCTCATGATCACTGTAGGTATTAACTCAGATACCCCTTTCTAAAAAGAATGGCAAAAAGGTCTAATACCCATGTCTTACTAAAGTTATATGAAATATCTTTTACTATGTCACAGAATCACAGAATCAACCAGGTTGGAAAAGACCTCTGAGATCATCGAGTCCAACTTATGACCCAACACCATGCTGTCAACTAGACCATGGCACTAAGTGCCATATCCAGTCTCTTCTTAAATACCTCCAAGGATG
Source organism: Pipra filicauda (assembly GCF_003945595.2). Taxonomy (NCBI): domain Eukaryota; kingdom Metazoa; phylum Chordata; class Aves; order Passeriformes; family Pipridae; genus Pipra; species Pipra filicauda. The sequence goes on from NW_024103918.1 coordinate 2,511,505, forward strand.
GTGACTCCACCACCTCCCTGGGCAGCCCATTCCAATGTCTGATCACTCTCTCTGTAAAGAATTTAATTCTGATGTCTAACCTAAACCTCCCCTGGCACAGCTTAAGACTGTGCCCTCTTGTCCTACTGCTGGTTGCCTGGGAAAACAGACTGACCCCCACCTCACTCCAACCTCCTTTCAGGGAATTGTAGAGAGTGATGAGGTCTCCCCTGAGCCTCCTCTTCTCCAGGCTAAACAACCCCAGCTCCCTCAGCCGCTCCTCATAGGACTTGTGCTCCAGTCCCTTCACCAGCCTTGTCGCCCTTCTCTGGACCTGCTCCAGCACCTCAATATCCTTCCTGAACTGAGGGGCCCAGAACTGGACACAGCACTCAAGGTGTGGCCTAACTAGTGCCGAGTACAGGGGAAGGATCACTTCCCTGGTCTTGCTGGCCACACTGTTCCTGATCCAGGCCAGGATGCCATTGGCCTTCTTGGCCACCTGGGCACACTGCTGGCTCATGTTCAGCTTCCTGTCAATCCAAACTTCCAGGTCCCTCTCAGTCTGGCTGCTCTCCAGCCACTCTGTGCCCAGCCTGTAGCACTGCAGGGTGTTGTTGTGGCCAAAGTGCAGGACCCGTCATTTGATCTTGTTAAACATCATACCATTGGATTCAGCCCATTTATCCAGCCTGTCCAGGTCCCTCTGCAGAGCCCTCCTACCCTGCAGCAGATTGACACTCCCCCCCAACTTGGTGTCATCTGCAAATTTGCTAATGGTACACTCAATCCCCTCATCCAGATCATCAGTAAAGATATTAAACAGGACTGGGCCCAACACTGATTCCAGGGGGACACCACTAGTGACCAGCTGCCAACTGGATGCAGCCCCATTCCCTACCACTCTCTGGGCCCGGCCCTCCAGCCAGTTCCTAACCCAGCACAGAGTGCCCCTGTCCAAACTGTGGGCTACCAGCTTTTTCAGGAGCATGCTGTGGGAGACGGTGTCAAAGGCTTTGCTGAAGTCCAGGTAGACACATCCACAGCCTTCCCCTCATCCACCAGGCGGGTCACCAGATCATAAAAGGAGATCAGGTTGGTCAGACAGGACCTGCCCTTCTTAAAGCTGTGCTGGCTGGGTCTGATGTCTTGTCCATCCTGCAGATGCTGTGTGATTGCACTTAGGATGATCTGCTCCATAACCTTGCCAGGCACCAAGGTCAGGCTGACGGGCCTGTAGTTTCCTGGATCTTCCTTCCAGCCCTTTTTGTGGATGGGCATCACATTAGTAAGCTTCCAATCATCTGGGACCTCCCCAGTGAGCCAGAACTGTTGGTAGATGATGGAGAAGCTCTTGGTGAGCTTTTCTGCCAGTTCCCTCATCACTCTAGGATGGATCCCGTCTGGTCCCATAGACTTGTAAGGATCCGAGTCTAGCAGGTCACTAACTTCTTCCTGCTGGATATTGGGGCTATTCAGCTCCCCATCACTATCTATCAGCCCAGGAAGCCAGTTGTCCCGAGATTAACCTGTCTTCTTGTAAAAACTGAGGCAAAGAAGGTGTTAATTACCTCAGCCTTATCCTTGTCTTTGGTAACTATGTTCCCCTCCATTCCTCTCCGTGTCCAGCAAAGAATGGAAGGTTTCCTTGCCCCTCCTTTTGCTATTGATATGTGTATAAAATCACTTTTTGTTGTCCTTAACAGAAGTGGCCAGATTAAGTTCAAATTGTGCTTTTACCTCTCTAATTTTCTTTCTACATGACCTAACTACATCCCTAAACACTTAATGAGTTGCCTGCCCTTTTTGCCAAAGGCGATAGACTCTCCTTTTTCTCCTATTTTCCTGCAAAATCTCCTTATTCAACCAGGCCAGTCATCATCCCCACCAGCTCGCCTTTCGGCACATAGGGACAGCCTGCTGCCATGCCTTCAAGATTTCTTTCTTGAAGTATGCCCATCCTTCCTGGACCCCTTTGTTTTTAAGGGGTGTTTCCCAAGGTACTCTCCAAACCAGCCTCCTGAATAGGCCAAAGTCTGCCCTCTGGAAGTCTAGGGTAGAGGTTTTGTTGATGCCCTTCCTTACTTCACCAAGTATTGAAAACTCTAAAATTTTGTGGTCACTGTGCCCCAGATGGCCTCTGACCACCACTCACCAGCCCTTCTCTGTTTATAAACAGCAGGGCTAATGGGGCCCCAGCCCTGGTAGGTTCATTTATCAGCTGCAACAAGAAATTATCGTCTATACTCCTGGACTGCCTCTTCTCCGCTGTGTTGAGTTTCCAGCAGACGTCCAGCAGGTTAAATTCGCCCACAAGAACAAGGGCTGGTGATTTTGTAACCTCCGCCAGCTGCTTGTAGAATAATTCATCACCCTCTTCATCCTGGTTGGGTGGTCTGTAACAGACTCCCACCAGGATATCAGCCTTGTTGGCCTTCCCCCTGATTCTGGTCCACAGGCACTCAACCTGATTGTTACTGCCTTCAAGTTCTACAGAGTCAAGAGTCTCTCTAACATATAGAGCCCCCCTCTCCTACCTTGCCTATCCCTTCTGAAGAGCTTGTAGCCACCCATGGCAGCACTCCAGTCATGCGAATCATCCCACCACGCTTCCGTGATGGTGACTATATCATAGCTTTCCTGCTGCACGATGGCTTCCAGCTCCTATTGTTTGTTTCCCAAGCTGCCTGCACTTCAGCTGGGCTGCTGATTTCACTTCTAACTCAGGCTTTCCACCCTTGGGTTCTTCTCTGGAGAGCCTGGTTTCAACCCCTTCCCCCTTCAAACCTAGTTTAAAGCCCTCTGAATCAGCACTGCCAACTTATATGCTCGGGCTCTTTTGCCCTTGCTAGATAGGTGAAGCCCATCCAACTCTAGCAGGCTTGGTACCATAAAAATTGCCCCATGATCAAAAACACCAAAATTCCGCTGGTGGCACCAATCCTTTAGCCACCTATTGGTAAAATGGGTTTTCCTACTCCTCATTCATCCTGCTACTGCAGGAATCGAAGTGAACACTCCCTGTGCTCCTGCCCTATCAACTAATCAACCCAAAGCCTTAAAGTCCTTTTTAATTGCCCTGGTACCTCTTTTATTGATCTCATCACTGCCAACCTGTACTATCAACAGTCAGCCTGCAGTGAGCTAGAACTTGAACATTTAATTTTTGAAGTTGATTAAAACTGTGTTATTTTAGAGGTCTTTTGTTGAGGGGAAAAAAAATAGGTTTGGTATCTTAAATTCCTTTTCCCTTAAACTGAGCTTTTTTGATCACTTCACTTGAGATCTGAAGAATGTTTGCATTTGTAAACTACACTTTGGTGTGTACACTAGAATGCCATGTTAGTTAACATTACTTGTCACTGATCATAATCCTGAGGAATAAATCATGTCTTTTTGAGATCTCTGCATGGTTCATTTGCATTTTATGGGATTCATCTTGCCAAAACATCTCTTACTTGCAGCAAAATAACCCTTATAAATTTAAATATTTTTATTTGGAAAAAAAAAAGAAAGTTTCTATTCATTACTGTAATTTCATGAGTTTCCTTGGGAATATTGTTTACTCAGTATTCAAAAATGAGCATTAGTTTTCTGCGAATAGCTAAATATATTAAGGGTTTTTACTGCAGCAAATCAGATACCTGGATGCAGTCAAAATTTTCCTCTGTTGCTTCCACTGAGGATGGGCTCCACAGCAGTGTGGTTTTTCTGTTTGCTTGTATGAGATGTCTTGAACCTTCAAGTGAGTGCATTCAGATGCCACTGCAGAAAGATTTCAAATAGTTGCTTTCTCCATTCTTCAGAAGTGCCTATAAAGAGATGTTGTTCCTAATACATCTGCTGTGAGAACAGGTGTCCTGCTGTTCAATTTTGTGATGAAAGTAGCCTTAAATTTCAGGTCGCTGCTGCTGAGTTCTAAGAAAAATCTGAATAACTGCATGGAGAATTTCTCCCTTTACTGTTTTTTGCTAGAACTATGTCAGCCTCATACTTCAAGATCTGCAGTCTTGAAAATGTTCCAGGACAGATTTTTATGCCTGGCTTTGCCAGTGAAGGTAAAATGCTGATGTATTAGCACAGGATGCAGTGTAAAGGACAGCAAAACAGCAATAGTGTCTGTTTTCCTTCTTTGTGTAGCTAATTAACATACAGAAACTGAGTTTAATGAATACATTAATTACTCACCACCATCCCAGATCCATAATCAGGATTGACTTGATTTAACAGTTCATTGAAGCATTGGAATACATCTCTGAAGGATAAGTCATTCTTGGCTGAAATGTCACTCTAACCTTATTATCTCCTCCATAAGTCACAACAGAGTGTGGTTTTCTTCTCTTTTGACTGTGTTCCATTTTGGATTAATTTCTGGGATACCTTCCTACTGTACTAAAGCCACAGAACAGCCTTATTCATGAGCAACAGCTCAGTTCTGTCAAGGCTGGGAGAATAAGAATTGAGTGTTAGTGGTTAGAAAGCAGACACCTTTAATTCTGGGAGAAAACCTCATTGATTTTTACTAAGTAAATTTAGGTTTCCTTGCAACCAGGTTGCTGTTGTCAGCAATTAGTCTGTTGGTCTCTGGAAATTTCAGAGATGATTTCTGTAACTGTATTGACTTCTGAGTGTTCTTGTGGCCTGCAGTTTGAAAAATGAGGTAGAGGCAAAGTATCACCAATTGTGTGAAATTAAAGCATCCTTTGTTGTCATAGAACAATGTGCCCTTCTGTGTGGCACTGTAGTTTATGGATGAAATTTTAAAAATTAAGTTACAATAATTGCTGCTATGTTTTTAGGCTGAAATAGTAACAAGAAAGAAATCACTGATAACAATTTTTTCTATCCAAATGTAGGGGATTTTTTTTATATTTAAACAGATACATGTCAAATAAGATAATTTTTTAACTGTCTTTACAGCTGAAGTTGCGAGACCTTGCTGGCAAGGCACTGGCTTTTGTTCAAGAACTCGTAACAGCTCTCTTGAACTTCCACACATACACTGAGCAGAAGGTACAGATCTTTCCCATTGATTCTGCAACAGACACTATATCACCGTTGAATCAGAAGGTAAAGCTTACAGATTTCAGCTACAAGTATATTCAGTTATGTAGACTTTCAGTAGTGATTAATCTTAGTCATGCAGACTTCTACCACTTCACTGGAATGCTGTGAGTGTGTTCCTGAGAGCCAACCTCTCCTTCCTGCATGAGAAGTCTTTTCTGTTGGGTGAATTCTGTGAATGTGGCCAAAGGTACAGTTGCAGAGAATCTTTTTCTCCTGTGCCTCTGCAACAAGAACAATGTGATAATCAAATCAAAGCTTTCCTTTTTAATTGCTAAACCGAAGTGCATTTGTTAAAAGTTCAGCTGACTTGTTTTAAAATAATAATACTCAAATACTGCACTGCTAAATGGAACTTGTTTTAGTCAATGCACCGAGGCATGGGAGATGTTGAGACAGAATCTGGTTTTCTATATAAAGTGTTTAACTGTAACATTAAATAAAATGGATGGAAGGTAGACTTCTGAAGGAGAAATCCTAGACTCTGTTCCCTTATCAAAAAAACAACTTTATAATCTGATTTTGGGCTACTTGCAAAAAGATCTTTCATATAAGATCTTCTTGCTGAAGCTGCAAGTCTATAAAGCATGTTGAAATCAATATGAGAAATCTGACCCATCTGTTTCGACTCAACTCCGTGGGAAGGCTTTTTGAGAGTCATTCAGAGCTATCAGCTGCATTTTCTATGCCATGAAGCGTGGAATAGAGCTTTGTGCACAAGGATTTGTGTGGAGATGCATATATGTATGCTTTGGAACAAAATTGCATTAACATCAGAGCTGACTTCGTAGTGTAAGTGGACCTATGTGGATTTAAGTTGCTGGATGGCAGTATTTTATGATTCAGATTTTGATTTCTGTTTAGTAGTTGGTAGGGCTCAGACTTAAGCTACTGAGATGGATGTGGTTTGCATTGACCAAGTGGCTGCAGTGCATGTAGTGTCAATGTTAACTATCACAAAACTTTCTTGCTCTTGGGAAAACCTCCTTTTTATCTCTTTGCAGGTAAACAAATATGCTTATGAAGGTGTTTATCCACTAGAGAAACCCCATTCTATCTGCCTTCTCAGTTGATTCAGCTCTGTCAGTCAAGAATACACTTTTACAGAGAGTCAGCATAGATATAAGCTTGAGAACATTTTCTTGCTTCTGCCACAAATGCACTCAAAATGGCATATCCTTCCTGGGAAAACTGTGTGGCTTTGTCATCTTCCAAATGCTTTGGGGGAGGAACTGTGTCTCTTTGTTTCTATGGCCCAATGTGGTGACTGGATTCTACAGACACTAGTGCAGTTTACACTAAGGAATAAAGTCAAGTTGCTTAGACATCACTTCTCGCTGAATTTTTTTTCCCCCTAACATCCTTTGTTAACATTTCTTTGTTGCTTTTCAGCACAGCTGATATATGCAACTTAATCAGAACCGTAATTTGATTCTTCTTTTCTGATAATTTACTCTGATTCAGTAGTTCAGGCTTTGTTTTTGTAATTATGTCTCTTTTAGTCTGCCCTATTCTGTATTTATGACCTAATTCCCTCAGCGCATGCTACTTCTCAGGTCTTTTGCTGTGACTTTCCAGCAGTGAAGCATCTTTTATAACTGACTGAAGCTGTAGTTACTACTGTATTTTTGATTAATTTATCTGTTTGCTTGGCAAGTGTTCTCAGTGTGATTTTTAGCTACTCCACTGAACGGGTCAAAACCTCCCCATTAATATGGTAGAGAAAATGAGACAAATGTCAGGTAGTGGCTTAGCAGATTTGCACTGATTTATTTTTCCCCAACTCCAGGTCTTGTCTGGTGCTTTCGAGCTATTTTCCCCACCAAACACTCAAAATAGATGTGGACAATTCCCTTCCAGGTTCAAGTATTCCTTTTCTCTTTAAGTATTGAATTGCTGGGTTCTGCTGGGTCTTCAGCATCATGCCAGATAACTCAAGTCCTCTCTCTTGCAGCACAAGCCAGGAGCATTCTGCATGTGTCATTTCTTCCTCCTTATATTTAGGAATTTTCCCTAATTCTGTCTAGATTTGTGCATGCATGAATGAGGGCTTGGCATCTCACTCTTCTTGTTAACACTGTGTTGCTGCACTATAATAATACAAGAAATAATTAAAATCTCTTGTACCCTATTTGCCTGGGATCTTTAGCTGCTATTGTGGTTTAAATAACCAAAGGTGAAGGTGTCTTTCTGTGGGGCAAAATAAAAACCAAGATCGCTTTTCGCTACCTGTATCTGTGTGATAGCTAATCTGTGGAATTATCTTCCAATCTGTGGAAGAAGGTTTTTATGATACTGAGGTATCAAGAGGGAAAGCTGATGGTGTTGGTATGTTTTGACTGTGTGTAAGAGTACACACCTTCATTCTCAGGTATGCTTTTTTGAGGGCAAAATTAACCAAAGAATTTACTTAAACAATTTTCAGCAAAGTCAGGCAGTTCCACGAGGTTGAAGTTTCATTATTGCTCAGAGCTGTCATAGTTTTTGGAAGTAAGAATTCTCCTTTGATTAGTTAGTGCTCCATCCTTTGCATTGGGATAAGCATGCTTTGAGTCATTTTGAAAACTGCAGCGGACACAGATAAAGATAAAACCACATCTCTTGCTCTCAGTTTTAACTCAGTTTAGTTCTTCAGTACTTCACACGGGGCTGAGAGGCAAACAACAGCTGGGAGGAAGGTGGGATGGTTTATTCTGGTGGCTTAATGGTGCATTGATCTAACCTTAATTTGATGGGGTTGAGGAAGGAATGCAAGAATGTTTAAACTTAAAAAGTAAGGGCTTGGTGTGCTGTGCATGACAATTAAAATGGGATAGGGTGCAGTGGCAAAGCCCTAGATGTGGTTTTGCCTGGACTGCCACTACTTCTCGCTTTCCCTCAAGGTGTGTTTGTGTGTCCTGTGGAAGTGGTTGCTGTACATCACATGATTGTTATATCTTATTAATGACATCTTGGGCATCGTTTAAGATGACAGGTGCTTTGCTAAAATGGACCGTTCAGTTGTTAACTTGGAAAGATTTTACAAGAGCCTTCAACAAGCACCATTTTAAAATCTCTCTGTTCTCAGTTCTCACAATATCTCCATGAAAACGCTTCGTACGTTCGCCCTCTGGAGGAAGGAATGCTGCACTTGTTCGAGAGCATCACGGAGGATACTGTGACAGTCCTGGTAAGATTTCTTACTTTTAGTATTGAAAAAGATTTTTACAGAGCAAACCCACTTATATGTTGTTTTTCCTTTCAGGAAACAACAGTGAAATTGAAGGCCTTCTCAGAACATTTAGCTTCCTACTTGTGCTTTTTAAGAAAGATTCTTCCTTATCAGTTAAAAAGGTACTTTTGATTTGATAGATCTCATTTAAAGGTGCAGTAAGTGTCAGGTATGCAGCATTGTCAACACCTACAACTTAATATTTAAGTCAACCCTTAAAACACACTCTGGCTTAAAGGGCAGAACTTTTTTTTTTTTTTTTAAATGCTGGTTTCTGAGCCTTGAGGTTAGGCATCTTTCTTTCAAGGTGCTAGAGCTAAACTCATGTATTTTAAGGCTCTTTTCCCCCCCTTCCAGATGAGACTTTAAAAAATCTGTGCAGCTTTCATTAGTGTTTCTTAATGTTATTCAGTAGCATTGATATTATTCAGGTATGGTACACTGAAATTGTTAATGCCTTGAGCCTGTCTGAGGATTATTTATCATTCAGTACATGTAGTAGAACTTGGCCAGATGCACATCCCTTTTGCTTTAAAAATCTTTATTCCTGAGCTGGTCGAAGGGAGGTGAATTATAGATGTAAAAAACTGCTTAAAAAGTGGGTTTGGACTACACAAGAAGAAAAAGCTTTATTTATGTCTTCTTTACACCTGTTCTCTTGCTCCTTAGGAAGCAAAAGATAAAATAATTTATGTAGTGGAGGAAAAAGTCTTTAAACAGATGCAGTCAATTCCTTGCTGTGAGCGTAAACCATTCCTGGCTTGTGACTAAAATGCCTAAGAGTGGGGGTGCACACAGTAATTTTCATGTATTGCTAAGTCACTCTGCTATGTTAACCATTCTAAAGTAAATTCCTAGTCTCTTGTTCTTTTGGACTGGGGATGTAGAGAACACTTATCTATTCCAAAACTCGTGAACTTGTTTTTTAAGATAATTGCTTGTTTTTAAAAAAAATAATTCATATATTCCTAGTTTGGAAGAAGAGTGTGAGTCTTCTCTTTGCACAGCTGCTTTAAGAGCTAGAAATATGGAGCTACACAGAGACATGAAAAGGTTGACTGCAGTCTTTGAGAAGCTACATACGTATGTCAGTCTTCTGGCCTTACCGAGTAAGTGTCAGTTTTGGCTTGGTTGGTTACACTGACTGGAAGGTACTGGTTTTATTTTTGGACCAGTACTGGGTGGGTTTGTTTTGGTTTTGTTTTTTCTTGTTTTGTTTGGTTTGAGTTTTTTTTGAACCATACACACAGACACCAAATGCCACTTCTATGATAGAAGAAAACAATATGAATGCTGCTCGTTTGGTGCAGTCTGAACTCTGGGCCAGTGAGTTCTGCAGTGTTCTCTGTCATGAGCCTCTTTTATCCAGGCTGGGAAACTGAGTGTGCTGTAGAGTGTTTCATGCTCCACACTCCTCCTTCTGGACAGACGTGGGCATGGTGCAGGCCTGGAAATTACCAGGCAGTCACACGTACCAGATTTTAGATAGTCATAGTTAGCTGTAGAGGAGAAGAAACGACTCTGGGTTTTTATAGTGTGATTGACAGTGTGTCTTTTGTCATCCTTTAATTAGGAAATTGTTAATAAACTACATTTTATTACTAATCATCACTTCCAAGCCCTCTTGTTCATAAGATTATTACAACTGTCATGGTAATGACTAAATAAGATCAGATAAAACTTCTATATGTATGGGGAAACTATCTCCAAATGCATCCTGTAAATAACAAGAGGAAATGGTTATTGTGTAGCTTCAGGTTGTTTCAGTCTGCACTCTTTAGAAGAGCCCAGATGCTCCTTCCTACAGCAGTGAACATGTAAGTATTTCTGCATGTGTAAGTGGTTTTTGAGACCAAACCAATTGATATTGGTAAAATATGAATAAAACTTAGGGAACTGGAAAGTATTTTACCTGTCTACTCTGGCAAAATTATATATATATATATATATATATATATATATATATATACATTTGATAATGAAGGGGAAATTTAAGTAAATGAATCTGTTATGACTCACGCTCTATGCAAATGGTTCTAGTAGGTGGAAATGGAATTATTTTTAGGGTGACTCTTTTCATTCATGGTCAAATCTTGGTGTTGTGGTTTTCTTTTCCTTTTTATGTGGCACTCTTAGGTACAAAACCAGAAGGACTACTTAGGACAAATTATAACTTTGTGTTTACAAACATTGCTGCAAGTCTTCATGGATTTCATGACGTTTTAAAAGGTGAGAGTACGAGAATGTTGTTATGTTTCAGCTCTGCTTCTTTCTGTTTAACATAGCACACATGTACTCTCTCTGTAACAATATTGAATGTATAATATGTGATAAATCTGGTTTGTTTTGCCTTTAAAAGTGAAGATGAGAAACTAAACCTACTAACCACTTGTTTCAAACATTCGTGTGTGGTTTTCATTCCTCCGTTCTGTTAACTTTGTTAGTTGAAGTTGCTGGATTATTTAATTGTGGCTCACCACATCTTTCTGAGCAGTATCACTTTACTTTCTGAACTTCATTGCTCTATTGAAACGAGCATACAGATTGGAATGCTATTAAAGGTACATATTTTCCCCTGTTTACATACCGTTGACCTAGTACCTGTCTTCAAAGTGGAATTTTTCCTTACTATTTTTAGGTTGGTTACTATTTTTAACATGAATATATTACCAAAGCTTACAAAGAAGTCTGGGTTCTTTTTGAAACTTAATTTCCTATTGAAAAATGGCTTACCTTCCTTTTATCAGAAGAACATAGATATGTTATGTTTTCAGTGAAGTGATGTTTGGTTAAAACTCACAGTTTTAAAAAACTGATGTTTCTGTATGTCCTAGAATTTCTGTTCCCAGGGAGAAAATAATCTCTACAGATGAGTTGTTTTATTCCTAGTCAGTTGTTTAAACATTAAGCTTTTGTAATTTTAAGCAAATTTTTTTTAATAATAACATCAATAGCATGGCTCCGTTCTGCAGAGTCCTTGTTAAAAAAAAATTATATTAAAGATTATACCTCAAACCAAGAGTTTTAGAGAATAGATAAGTTTATTGATAAATACTTTCTACTTCTTAGTATGTTTACTGCAATGTAAAATCAACCCAACTTACACTTTAAAAGAAATAAGGAAAATAGAAGTACTGAAGAAAACTGTCAGTAGAATTCATTAGCTGTCCACAGAAATGTTGTGCTTAACATTTTGCACTCCCACACTCCAGAATGCTTGATTTGTCACTTCTCTCTTCTTTCTTGATCCAAACTAATTTCCAACTGCTTAAGCTTGCCTAAGATTATAACTTGTGGTGTTGATGAGCTGGGACTTCTTCGTTCTGTACCAATAGTACTTTATTGTAAAATAGCTGCAAAATGTTCATCTATCAAACAATTACCTTTTTTTTTTTTTTAATTAGGGCAAGTAGAGAATGTTTGCTCTTGTGTAATAAAGACTTGATTCTTTTTAAATTTTGGTGCTGTTGAAATCAAACAACATACCTAGATGTTACTGTGAATGACTTCAAAAAGGTTCTGTGTGTTCCTCCCCGTGCTCCTGCACCTGGCTCCCCCTTGAAGACTGTTCTGTTAATTTTACCTGAAAGAATATTAGAAAGTAACATTCTAAGCTTCTGATAGTCTTTTAGATTTGCTCTGACAGAATTAAAATACTCTTCCTTTAGAAATTGTGTGAGCTTAACACCTGGATATTGAGCGTGACAAAAAATTCTCCTTTTGAGTGTCCTGATGTAAACACATGGAAATGAAAAGTGTATTTGCGAGATGAAACACTAGGTCAGTGTGAGCTTGAATCCCCTATATAGCTCTGAGTTTTGGAACACAGAGTACACTTAAATATACACCTTTATTCTGCCTTGTGTAACAGCCATAATGTCTGTTCCTTATGATCACAGACAGTTGTCTAAGACACCATACTGAAGAACTAAGAGTAGCCAGACTAAACTTTTATACAACTTAGAGAGGGGAGAAGTGTTTGAAACCTGAGGTCGAAAACTGAATTTGAAAATGGTTGCTGAAATAAACCAGAATCGTAATTTGACATAAATGTGATTTTTTTTTTTTTCCTTTTCCAGATATTTCCAAACACTACAGTCAGAAAGCTACTTTAGAACAAGATGTTCCAACTGCCACACAGAAACTCATAACTACAAATGACTGTATTTTATCCTCTGTTGCGGCTTTAACAAATGGAGCAGGCAAGGTACTGGAGATTATGATTTCAATGTAATGCCCTAAGTTGTGCAGGTTTTTAAGAAAAAGAAGTAATCTTTAGTTGAATGATTTGAAAAATCTGTGTGTGCCTCTGATATTAATAATCTATAGTATCAGGTTTGTTCTTAAGGTATTCTCAGGCTGAGTTAAAAACCCCCTCATAAATGAGTGTTAAGAGTGGATACTGTGAAGAGGATGCTTTGTGTTAGTAAGGTCTAGGTTGTGTGGAAGGGCCTGTGACTTGTTTCAAATTCTTGTTGCGAAATCCAGTTTGACTGAATACTTGTCTTTTGAAAGAGTAATTGCTCTGATGAATCTTTCTGGTCAACTTAATTAAAAAAGTGACTTCTCTTGATCTGTGTAGATCGCCTCGTTCTTCAGCAACAACTTGGATCACTTCACTGCTTCATTGAGCTATGGCCCTAAAGGAGGAACAGAGTTCATCAGCCCTCTCTCAGCTGAGTGTATGCTGCAGTACAAGAAAAAGGCAGCTGCTTACATGAAGTCTTTGAAGAAGGTTTGTTCAGCTACTGTGCTTGCACAGAGAAAGTGCAGTTCTGTTGATACTTGGTTATGCCACAGACAATACAAACTAAGGATTTTCAGTATTTGGAATGGATTAGATTCTCTGAATGAGAATTTTTGGCTAAGGGAATGGAACCCTTAGAGCAATAATGCTGTTGAAAACTAGAGAGCATAGTTGCCCTCACAACAGAGGGTATGTGCCAATTCTGCCATTACCCATTTCCACTAATTATTTCTGTGCCAAGACTCCAAGGAGAAGATGGTAGCTGCTTATTTAATTTTCCTCCCGTATCCACCACGAATGCGGAGCAAATGATATCATATTCTTACACTTGCATTCACTGGAACACAGTGGAGAGCAACAGGGAGAAAAAAAAGGCAGCTGAAAAGGAGGAGCACTGGAAAAAATGTGCTGAACCAAAGGATTGAATGCCGCCAGATCTCTCTGTTGTCTCTGTTAATTTTAACAATTAAGTGATGGTGTGCTTAACAGTTGTTACTAAATCACTTTACTGCAATGTCTGTAAAGATGTATTTGATGATTAATTAAACACTTTTGAGTTTTCTGAGTGCTTTAAACAACTGCACCTTTTGGGGCAGTATTTCTTGTGAGCTCAAACCATTTTTTCCTACTGGCTGGTAAGCACTTGGAACATGGTTTTTCTTCCCTTTACTATGAAGTAAGGAAGGCAGTAAGAAAATAAATGTAGAATATGCATTCTGATCTACTGTGTAACATGTTTTGAGGTTTCTTTTGTTCTTCTACAGCCTTGTGCAGATTCAGTGCCTTATGAAGAGGCTTTAGCCAATCGCAGAGTTCTCCTGAGTTCTACAGAAAGTAGAGAAGGTCTTGCACAACAGGTATTCTGGTATAAATTTTACTAATGTATGATAATGTATTTTGTAGGAGAAAAGTAATATCAAATAGTCTCCACATACTTTGTCTGTGGTCATGCATGTATTGAAGCTTAAAATTAGCCTGTAGATGTATGGTAGAGTTTTGAAAGTAAAGCTTACCCTTGTCAGGCTGGATTATCTTCTCTACCTGCAGAATGTACATGTAGTTATAAAAGACAGGATTATGCCATTGATAGCTTTATTTGTAAGTACAAGAAGTCAAACAATCTTTAATTATTCAATTAAATGCAAAATAAAGACAAAAATAAGGCATACCGAAGGATTAATTTGTTTTGAGTCCTTTTTTTTGGACTGTGCAGGATTTATTAGTACTGGTTAAGAACAATGATTTTTCTATTCAGTTAGAGTAATAGAATCCAGTTTCTGTCTTCCAGTGTGCATATATATATATTTTTATTTTTTTTCTGGAAGCTGAAACAGGGGAAGGTTACATGGTATTTAAAAGGCCTACACAGTTTGCCCATCTCCTCATATGAATGAGACTGACTGATTAATACTGAAACTTCTTTATTAGCTTGAATGCTCAGACTGTGCTTGACTCATTGTCATTGAACTTTAAGAAAAATACTTTGGTGTGTATGTGGGGGTTTTGATTGTTTTGGTTTTTCTTTTCTGTGTTTTGTTGGAGTTGTTTTCTTGTTTGTTTGTTAGTTTGGTTTGGGTTTTTTTGTGAGTAGTGGCTAGTACTCAAACTGTGTTAGTAGGGGTGAAATAAATTTCAGCACAAATGTGTGGAGTGATTAGATGTGTTCTGTTCCACGGTTGTTTTCTTAACTAGACAAAGTGGGTGGTTCTGTCTGGGTGAGGTGGTGCAGCTGGAGGGGAGAGTTTGTCTTTCTAGAGTAGAAAATTATAATGCTGGTGGTGCCAGGTACACATCTTTCAAGTTTTTATAAAATTCTTCCCTGCTTTGATTTTTCACCTCATACAATGCTGCCAGTTTTATGAGCTATAACTTTGTGACACAAGTTTCAAACTAATTAAAAACATGGTCATTTTTGACAGTGGACCGTAGTTACTTGTACAGCTCGAAACAGTAGTTGTTTACCTGCTGCACTCTTTGTTAGCTCACTTATGTAATGGTTTAAAATAATACTGTCCTCAAACATTTCCTGTGTGTGGCTTTTTTCCCCTTGGGTTCAATAACCTGGACTGTAAACTTTCCCTCCTAAAGGTTCAGCAGAGTTTGGAGAAAATTGCAAAACTTGAACAAGAAAAAGAACACTGGATGTTGGAGGCCCAGCTAGCTAAAATAAAGCTAGAGAAAGAAAACCAGAAACTGAAGAACTCTCTTAGTGGAAATTTAACTGAAACTATGCAGGAGCATTCCATTTTGCCAAATGTAACAGAACAAAAGAAGGAAACCACAGAAAAGAGGGAACCCATTAAGAGTACTAGTCTGGTAAGTGACCTTTTTTACTTCAGTAGAGAAAAGTCCACTTTCTTTAGGAGTAGTGCTCTTTGATCAGTGGAACAGTAATAATGAAAGCCTTTTGACTGTGTTGAAGAGCATTCATGCTTGGGGTCCTTGTGTTTGCAGAGCTGCCTGTGAATACTTTCTGCAGAGTTTGGAACTTCTTGCATTTTGAGACTTTGTTCGCTGTTATAACTGTCACAGAGATATTTTTGTAGCTCTGTTCTTGTGTGACTGAGGGGGAAATATTAGGTGCTTAACCTCTAGATTTTTCTGACTCAGTAGCTGGGAAGCCTTGCAATTGGTGCATATCTCAGGTTGGCTCTGAGTTTCCAATACTTTTATTCATCTCTAGGTATGTTAAAGCAAATGAAAGTAGGTAACTAGTGTTTGTAAATGGGTTATAAGATTTACTACATGTCAGTTGGGGTTCAGCAATTGCTTTTGGATGTAGCATGGATTCGGTCCTTGCTCTTCTGTGTTGGGAAATGGCTTTTTCCTGTTTACTACAAGTATTTAAAATGGGTTGGCTCTTCCCTTGAATTACCACTTCTGAAGTGGTATTAGCAGGAATGTCATCTGTAAGAAATAATCAAACTACTCTGCTCAGCATTCAACAGAATTCTTTTTTTTTTTTTTTTAACTCCCCACTGTCCCACTCCAGGAAGAAATAATCAGTGGATTGTTTTGAAGTCCTCAGTTTTGAAGTAAACTGGGACCTTAACTTTTTGATCCTCTATTTGAATCGTTAGGAGTTTGAGGAGAATTTTTCCAGGCACAATGCTTAACATAAATTATGGGTCAACATATCGTATAAATATTTCCCATAAACCTCAGTCTCTAGTCCTGTTGAGATGGAGAGGAAAAAACCCTTTGATTCTCTGTGAAGATATTCTTCCATGAAACTAGTTATTGGCATACACCCCTCCTGTAGAGTTTTGTCTAAGTGGAAAGGAAGAAATTCGGAAGGTACTCAGTAAATCCAAGTCGTCTTTCCTTGCTCTTATTTAAGACAAGTAACATTTCAATGCACTGAAGTACCTCTGAATTAGTTTCATATGATCAAGCAGTTGCATAATCATAAAAGCCCAGCTGCATCTTGTTGCTTTTATTGCCTTTTCCTCTGTGCATAGCAAGGCAGGGGATATATTTGGAGAGTTGGTGTCAGCTTTAATTCTGTTCAAGGCATCCATGTAATCACTCTTGTTTATGTTACAGGTGGAAATACTTAAATTTGGTTTCAGTTTGAACTGCTGCAAGGTTTTTTAAATTTAAAGTTCTTCTTTGACTGAAACCATAATGACTTGCAGTTATGGTATCTATTTTTGCAGTCCTCATTAAGTGTATTTTCTTCCTTGTTCTAGATTGGAATGTTGACTATAACTACTGATAATGAAAAGGTAATCTGTTTTAAGCATTATCAAAGCACATCTGCTAAGTACTTCAATTCTGATGCTGTTAAACTTACTCCAGAGGTCTAATTACCAAGAATAGTGTCATATAATGGCACGAGTCACCTGTGTAGTCTCTATATACTATATAGTCAAATTTCTGAAATCCACGTATTTCTTAATTTTTTTCTTCTGTTAGTGAACTCTTATTTTACCCATTTAAATATTTTGGAGCAGTGCGAGCTGTGATCCAGGTCTGTTATGTGTAATTTGAGGAAAGCATTGGTCTGTTTGTGCTTCAGTAGCCCACACTGCATTCCAAGCCTCCATTCTTATCTCTTGAGGAAGGGCTCAAGCTGCTAATAAGTCCCTGACTGCAGTGCTTGGTGTACAGGCTATCCCAAACCAGAGGTCATACTGAAAGAAACTTGGAACCTGCTCTCACTTTATTTAGCACTGCTATAGTGTAACACTTGTCCCAACAGGAACTCCGCAGAATAAGATTCAGTGCTTTCCCTTTTCTGATGCTGAAGGAAGTGATGTGTGTTTCAGTTTATGCGTCCTTTTCTTCTGAAGGTGTGATTAAAAAGGGTTAGGGGGCCAGGGAATAACTCATACAAGCTCTTAAAAGCTTCAGCATAGTGCTGGACTTGAAGGTAATGACAGATCATGTGAAAGCTGCCTCCAGCGGGCTACTTATACAGTTAACTTATAGTTAACTAGCAAGTTGTTTGGCTTCTTTATTTTTTCTTTTCTTTTTAAAATTCACATGTCTAAAGAAACTTTGGGAACATGCAGCATTAGAAATAGTTTTGACTTTTGTGAGCTGCTGAAATTTAGTCATGTCAAGGAATTCTTCCTTGTTGGGAAAAGATAGAATGTTTTTACGTGGGTGAAAGCACTTCTGCAGTGGATTTTCGTCTTCATCAGACATGTTAAATCAAGCTAAATTCTTACCTCTCCAGTCAACTCTTTGTCCTTCAAGGAAGTTTGATGTTGAGAGTCACCATCAGAGTGGCAAGTTGCAGTGTGACCTGCTGTTATCTGTCTCTTGTGTTTGGGCAATTTAATACTTTCGGGTAGAGCAGCCAGGCCTCAGGAGGGGAGAAGTCTGTATAGAGGCAATGTTGTGATGCAAGTGTTCAGTCTGTTAAACGTAAATACTGTCTGCTTAAATTTTTGCTTTGCCAGGCTCCAGATGTTGAGTCTCGTGAAGACCTGATAAAAACCCACTATATGGCAAGGATAGCAGAACTTACCTCTCATCTGCAGCTTGCTGACAGCAAATCAGTGCACTTTTATGCTGAGGTGAGCATGCAGGCAGTGGCTCTGCTGAAAACAGTAAATCTCTTTTTCAGCTTTCCCCAGGCAAGTGCTATGATAGTGAGTTTAAATATATGGAGCATAGTGTTTTTAAAAATCTGTTCCTGGAGTATTTTATTTTTTGACTGTGGTCTAGTATGCATGAAAATGGATACTGTAGAGCGACTTTTTTAAAATAAATTCTTTAGTAGCCTTGTCTTGGGTGTATTAAGAAGTATAATGTGTATCATGTATAGGTTTGTTCATGTAAGCTGAAGTAGCTGGTTTTAGTTACCTAGATAGTTTGGACTTAATTTTAAGGTGATGCTGATGTCATTCAAAAATGTATGAGTGTATCATGAAGTGATGAAAGCAACTCTCTTCAGTGAAAATTGGTTCTTAGACATAAGTTATACTTCAAGAACTTCAAGAATTAACAAAATTATTCATTGTATCCATAGTTTCCTGTTTTCATTTAGAATTGTAAGGTAACTTTTTTTGAAAACAGTGGCTGTTTTGATTTGTGTAATTAACTGATGTGAAATATAACAAAACTCCAGGTTAACAGAACAAATAATCTTAAATATTTTTTAATGGTAGAGTGGAGGAGCCATCTTTCCTGTCATATTTGATCAAGGTATGAAGTGAGTTGTTTGTGTTGTATTTTACTTATGAAAAATTTCCTAGCAATTATGGGAAAAACATGATATTAGAGGATTGGCAATATGGTAATTCTGTAAAGTGAAACATTTCATGTTAACTATTACACTACCTTTGCATTTAAAAATGTGCACAAGCTCTGATTAAGTTTCTTGAAATCTCAATGTTACAGAAAGATGGAAAAATCAAAGTAGTCACCTAAAGATACCACAAGGCACAGTATTTCTAATACTCTGGAACTAAGTTTCCTTCCTTCTCCCATCCCTATCCTGTTCCTCTTGATAGTGTCGAGCACTTGCCAAAAGACTGTCTTTAGCAGAGAAGTCCAAGGAATCGCTCACGGAAGAGTTGAAGGCAGCCAGTCAAAACATCAGTAGATTACAGGCAAGTGAATTGTTATATAATGTAATAATGCAATAGATGCTTTTTGTAATCATGTGTGAGGTGAAGTTGGAGGAGAAAAATTACAGCCATCTAGCATGGCCATGCCATTACTAGGTCCTTAGGTATGGGATGTAAAATCTCTAATAGTATGTAGAGAAGAACCTTAAGTGATACATTTTAAATCCCAGGTATAAAGTTGAAGTGGAACATCCTTGCAAGGAAAAGGCTGTAGTAGCCAGGCCTGTGTTTTAGCGCATTCGATGTCAAGGATTTTCGTGAAAATGAGGGAGTTTTAATGTCAAAAGGTGTGGTTGTGTGACAGCTTTCAGATTATACAAAGAATTCTTAATCCTTTCTTGCACCTGGACCTGAAAGTTTTAAAAGATGCCAGGTTAATTTTTTTTTTCTTTTTGAGATAGATAGATATCTTAAGCAATGATAACTTTGGGCTAATTTTTAAGAAGCTGTTGTTAACTATAGTTGACTTTTATGCCAGATCTTGTGGATGTCCTGTCCATTTGTCCTTCCCCTCCACACAGCTAAGAAAGGAACCAATATTAAATAAAGTATATATGTAAATACTCGGTTCCTAAATTCCTTCATGTTTTCTTTACATATAGTTCATAACTTTATTGCTCACCTGTCTGTGATGGTGGGTACTGAAATTGCTCCATACAGGCAGTGAACATAATGTTATAAACTTTGAACAGTTGTATCCATGAACAGTTCTTTTAAACACTCTTGTGATTTGTTCCTCCAAGAAATTCCATAATCAAAATCCAACTTGGCATGAGATGTTAATCTCCGAGTACATATTAAACTTCCTAAAAAAAGATAGCAGGCACAGTGTTTGTATGTTTAGTAGTCTGCATAGTATTGAATCATAGACCTGTTTAGATTGGAAGGGTTCTCTGAAGGTCACTTGGTCCCCTCCTTTGGTCAGAGCAGAGAGAGTTCAGGTCAAGCTGTTGAACGGGATATTTCCTGTACAGCCATGCTGGCCTTGTGCCGCAGTCATTCCATTTCTTAAGCGTTGGGCTGTTCCTTGCTCTGTCCTTGATCATTCAGCTTTCCTGGGCCCTTGTAACTTCCGGGGCAGTTTTACCTGGGAACTTACGGAGCAGACATTGAAAAAAGCCAAAATCTACTCTTCTTAAATCTAGGGTTGCTGTAATTCTGCTATTCATCTTGCTTGCTTCCCTCAGGATCTTAAATTCCACTAACTCATGGTTGCTGCACCCAAGGCCACCATTGGCTTTCACATCCCTGACCAGCTTTTCCTTATTTGTGAGTAACAGGTCCAGCAGAGATCATATCTTAGTCCTGTTGATCACTGGTATCAAGAAGTTCTTTGCCACACTCAAGACAACTCCTGAGTTGCTTGTGTTCCACCTTGCTGCCCTTCCAGGAGATGTCAGAGTAGTTAAAATCCCGAATGAGGATCAGGGGCTGTGGATGAGAGGTTTTTATCTGCTTGTAGCAGATGCCTACCATATCACCCTGTTGTTCTCCTGTAATCCCTACTTCTGAGATCTTAATTGTCTTCAAGACACTCCTTCACATAAAGCATGATTTCTTCCCTTCTATCCTGTCTTCCCTAAAGTGTGTGTATCCCGTCATTGCTGTGTTCTAGTCATGCACACTATCCCCCACATCTCTCTAATCCAAGCTCTGTAACTGCATGTGGATTCCTTCAGCTTTGTATGCCATGTGTGTTCATGTCCAGGCCATGCTTTAACCCTATAAATGTTACTTGTTTCCTGGCTGGAGGCAATGTTGGAAAACTTGGCTGTTACTCTTTTATGTAAGCCATAAAAAGCGGGGGGGAAAAATCTAACAGAAACAGCACAAAAATAAGGGGAATAAACCATGCATGAGACTTCAGGTAAAAGAAAAATAGTTATTGACTTTCTTTGATAAAGCAATTGTTTTTTTAGCTGAATTGCACACATTCAGTATCACAAGTGGAGGTAGAAGTTGGCTGCTTTGCCAGTTGTCACTAATATTGAGCAAAGGCTTCTGGTTGTGTTATTTTTCCCTTAGGATGAATTGATGACGACAAAGAGAAGTTATGAGGATCAGTTAAGTATGATGAGTGACCATCTCTGCAGCATGAATGAAACCTTAACTAAACAAAGGGAAGAAATTGATACTCTAAAGATGGCTAGTAAGGTAAGTTGGCAGGTGCTGGCCTTAGGCACTGGTTGCATTTTGGAGGTGTGTGGGTTGTATCTGGTGTTTCTGCAGTGCTGCCCTTTTAACTATCCAGTTCCCAAGCTATAGTTCTCATTCTCAGCCAAGTGGAAAGGAAACTCCAAACCTGCTTCTGCACTTTGCAGTGAAGAAAAAATTCTTGCAAAACATACATGTGGGAAAGAACAAACTCTTTGTGTCACTGCTTCACATTAGGCTTTCAAAGTGTACCCTCCGATGGCAGATCAGCACCTTTTTTTGTTTAAATGTGGTGAAAATAGAACTATTTGTAAATCCAGCTGGTGATGCCAGGTGGTTATGATTAACTTCTGGGTAGGAGTGTCCCTTCTGCACCCCTGTTGGTCACAGCATACTCTGTTCTCGGCAGCTAGTCTCTTTCTCTGTTTTATTTCCATATTCCAGCTTGTTTGTCTCTCATGGAGGAATGAGAAAGTTACTACTTACATTCTTCTGTGAGTTTGAAGTGCACACTTAAGTCCTTTTCCAAGCAAGGAATCTGCCCACTTATAAGAAATAAATTTCTGACTTATCTTAATGATGAAAAATACAGAAGTCTGTTGTTTTGAGCAGTCAGTGATTAAACCATGGTATATCTTACTCTGGTGCTTCTAGGGATTGGCAGGTGTTGTGAAGGCCTTTGCCCTTCACTCGTCTGGCTGTGAAATGAATAAATTAGCATTATTCTCCTTAATCCTGGAATGCACGGAAGCAGGTTTTACTGAAGGGTTAAAAAAAATTAATAAAAAAAATCTATGTTTTGGTTAAAGATCCCAAGATGGCAATTTTTGTTTTTTTAGAGTAAGCTCTTCCCCCTCCTTTTACAGAAATGTTTTTCTTCAGATATCTAAGTGTTTTAACTTGGCACTGTATTCTTTAAAATTACTTCTGGGTGTATAAGCTCTTGTGTTTTTCGAAGAAAGCTCTTGGCTGCACACTGATCGTAGCACTTCATGTTTTTATAAAACATTTTCTGGAATTTTTCACTTGCCATACTTTTAGGACTTGAAGTGGTACTCTGTCTGTAAGGAAGTACCTCAGAATCTCACAACAGAAGCCACACGGGTTTTCAGATGTTACCCAGTGTAGAAGGCGATTCAGTTGAAATCAAAATGATGCAGTTAAAACCTTTATCACTTGGAGAGAGTTGTTGGTTAGATTAAAAACAAATTTTATCTTAAGGAAATAGAAAGGTGAAGAATTGCCAGCAAGTAACTATTGCAGTAAAGTTTATTTTAAGCTACATGTTTCCTTTGTGGAACTATTGCAAGTCAAATGTGAGTTGGTTAGCTGTGGAACAATTTCTTTTTTAAACCACGAATAATCTGCACAGACCAAATTAAAATATGTTTTGGAGAAAAGCTGTAGGATGGGGGATTGATTTTTCTATTTGAGGCAATTATTCTTATAGGATATATTTGAAATAACACTTAAAGGTGAATTGTGATTTGACTTGCCTTCACTGCCCTTACAATATTGGTGTTAATACAGTTGAGTGTCTTGGGACATACCTCAAATGTCTCTTTCACAGGTTTCAGTTGAAGTACCTTACTTCATTTGAAATATCTGGTATTTGCCTCTGTTATACTTACAGAAATAGTGGGATTTTCAGAGCAAGCAGCTACAAGCTGCCATTATTAAAAGTCTGTAGTCTGTTTTCAGTTTGACTGTACTTTCTTTGCTGTAGGCACAAATTATCAGACATCAAGGTTTTGTGTGTTACCTGTCTAAATTTTCTTATCTGAGTTACATGTTTTGTTCACTTGTTTCTTGTTGCAGGGAAATTCTAAAAAGAACAAAAGTCGATAGTTTACGGCTGAGTCTTTGGAAGCTGCTGCTGCACAGGATGCAGATAGTGACCATTCATTATCCAGTACCTGTTTGTTCCAGGAAGCAGAGGCTGGTATTGGGTCTAGTAAAAACTGAATTGGTGCTGTAAATGGCTTTAAAATATTTAGAACTTGTAACAGATAAAACAGAACTTAATGCTGGCTCTAAACCAGGAAATACACACTCTGTGGATAATTTATATAGTAATTACCTTCAGTTTTTACTGTGCACTTTTTAAAACCAGGTTTTGATTTCATGTAATAACTTCAGATTTTGTATATTTTCAAATATATGTATGTATTAACAAATTTGGATCAGTGCAGTAGTTGTCTGTTTTTGAGTTATACGTTTCATTGTCAATATGTGTACATTCCATTACTTGTTAGTAACAGTTTAAAAATGAGTTTTGAGACTTTTTTTGGCCATGCAAGCTGTGCAGTTACTGTAAGTGTATTATTCCTATTCTCAGCCCTTTTGAATTAATTGGAGTTGTGGCTTGAAAGGATTTTTACGAATTCACACAAGTAAATGGGTTCATTATTTTAGACTGCAACTTTTCCTGCTTGCATTTGGCACTTTGGATATTGAAGTAAAGAGCACAAACAGCTGAATTGGGATACTTCTATGAAACTGCTTTAAGCCCTTACAATAACATTTTGTTTACACATATATGTATATATATATTGGTTGAAACAGCTGTTTAAAGCTAGAGGAAACTGTGATTGTCATTTACCCCAAAAGAGTGAAACAATATGTGTAGAATAGATCACCTTACTGTGCTCTCTTACAGTAAAGAAGAATACAAAATATGTGAAAGATTTAAACACTGAATTTGCAAAAGGTGTTTATGGAATTAAGTCCTAATGGATTCACTGAGGGGATGCACATGGCTTTTCCTGTGTTTTCAAAAGTTTGTGAACTTTAGGCCTCTCCTAAGACTTTTTTTTTTTTTAAGTGAAGTTTAATACCACAAGTTTTCACAGCATTGGTTTGTTGGTTGGGGTTTTTTTGTTTTGTTTTTTTTTAAAATCAGGTGCTGTGCTGCTCCACACTTTACATTGATCTTCTGTTCCATAATTTGCATTATGGCACTTACTTGTCCCATAAGGGTTTACTCCGATATCGAAAGTGTTGATATGTATTATCAATATGTAATAATAAAATCAACTACATGAAACCAGCCTGACTTTTTTCTTAATTCTGGCTGTGCCCAGGTTGCATGGTGTGATATTGTGGGGGGGTGTTAACAGGTGTTGCTGGTGAGGTGAGCTGAGGTAAGTACATCAGTCTAGTTACTCTTAATGGTGCTTCTCTTTGAGCCAGGCTGCATTTCTGTACCTAATGCTGCTCTGTGCAAAGTACATCGAGCCCACATTAGCATTTCTCACCTGGTCTGCTTGATCACCACTGTGGAACTGTTCTGTTGTTTTTTCCTTTTAGAAATGCAAAATAGATGTGGTTAGAAAAGGGAGAGGAGATGGGGAGAGCCTGCAGGGTTTCTTATGAGCACGGTGTTGAATTTAAAACTGGGTGCTGGTGCTAATCCGGGTTGGGAAGTGTTTGCTTTCTCTCAAACCATTTTATGGAAGCAGGTACAGCTTCGCCTGTTTCAGTTAGCGTTGGAAGGTGCTTTCTTCCAATTCTTTTGAAGCTGCCTTCTCTGAAGACTTTTATCTTGCAGTGAAGGTGCTAATTCAGTTATTTTAATTCTCTGAATCAAATTACTAGATGTGTTACTGATGCTACTTTTCATAGGTAGCTGCATTCAGAAAAAGGTTTTGCTTAGGCATTTTTGACATGTCCAGTTAAAACATATGCTTTGAAGAGAGTGTGTTTAGAGCTTGCATAAAATGTTATCTCAAACATTACAACAGAATATATCTCAACATCCAAACTGGAATTCATACAGAATGTACAGGCATTTAGGTACAATTCCAATGCACATTAGTTTATCAGCATTTTTTCTTTGCAGTATTATTTGGGAGTGTGTTTGTGTGTCCCTCTCACCAATCAGCAGTAAACATGCTTAGGGAGAGACAATTTTGATCACTCGAGCTCCCTTCAGTTTTTTAGGAAAATGTTTTGAATTAAGCTTTAGAAAACTGTAAACTACCAATACTCGAAAATAGAATCTGGAAAAAAAATTTAAAATGGTATTTTGGATACTGCTATAGTAATGTTGTAAAGGGGCATAGTACATTACATTTAACTTATTGGCATTAGAAGCTGGATCAAGTAGAAATGCCCAACTAGCTTGTGCTTATTATCTGCTAACCAGGTGATTCTGAATCTGTTTCTGAATATCTCAAATGCTGTTAAATGTTTAAATTGCTACTACATAAGGCTATGCAACTGAAGGCTGACTTCAACATGGCAGTGAAGAATTCATCTTTGAGGCAAAGTTGTCCAGAAATAGAAACTCGAACTACTTTGTGTATATGAAATAGTATGTGCAGATTATCATGGGGTGTACAAAATTTGGGCAAAGAAATGCTACTAATACTGAAATTAATCCTCAAAAGTGTACAGTGTGAATGCTTGTCTTACTAGTTGATTAATTGGGGAAACTAATGACAAAATGTTGCAATCTGGAAAAAAATCTAGAACATTACTGTGTAAAACCAAGTTTAAAGAAAAACCCTAATGACAGTTAACTTTTTGAATGGACAGTTCACTGTAATACACAAGTTTTTAAAGCATTTTTAGAGTGTTTAATTCATGTCTCCATAATGTTGGGCACCTCGTGAGTAGTCTCTCACACTCATGCATAAGTGAATAACTCAGGAAACATCACTATTTTAATGGTTTTAATAACTGGATTTTCAGAAGTTCTCTCTGAACTTTGTTTTTGAAGCTATACTAACATATTTAAGGATTTTAAAATGTTCAGCTATCCTAGATTTCTGAAAACACATCCCCAGTAACTATTCTGTGTGCTCAAAATAAATATTTGCTGTAATCACGAATGAGTTCAACTTCAGAACTGCCCTTTTAAGAGCTACTGCTTCATGAGTCATGAAAATACCCAAGAAACACCAAATACATTGGCTATTTTAAAAGACCCTAAGCTCTTAGAGGTCAGAGGTTTCCCTGCCTGAGAGATTAAATTCTAAAACAGGATCTTAGGCTGACGTTGTAGGCTGTGCAAGGGTCTCATCTCACTGCTGTTTAAACAATCATCTGCTTATTTTGTTACATAATTATTCATCTGTGATTTGAACAACGATCATCTAAAATGTTGGTTTAAAAATGGTGGTGTTTGTCATGTCTTGTGTTAGTTCCTTCAGATTAATTCTGAACCAGCTCAACATTTCAGTAATAGTGGAGGCTGGATCTTCACGATGGATGTGATCTAGCAGCACTCCAAGCAGCATCAGTATTGAAATTGAAGCATTCGGTTTTCCCATCTTTGTTGAAATACTTTGGCTGGTTTTGTGGATTATTTTCTCTTTTTCCCAAGCCAGCTCCATTTCTTGTACTTGTGAGGATGCTGCTCCACATACTTTGCTTTCCCTCACTAACAGATGAGTTGAAATTTTGGTGTGAAGGTCTTTGGCCCAGCATGTTACCTGGATGCTGACTTTGGACACAGTGATCACACTGTTTAACAGTGTTCACTAGGACTCCAAAGAACAGATTTGTTTGGACATATAAAGCATCAGTTGCAAACAGGAAAGGAAATAAATTTTGTATCCACATATTGCCTAGACTGGAGAGGTTATTTACTGGATTGGGTGAGCAATGTGAAAGCTGTGGGATTTTGTAATAATATAAATCCACTGATATATTAAACTTTGGAGAACCATCTGGCCCTGTAACCTGGGCAAACCTGTTATTTAATACAGTCTGTATGTAAGGTAATTTGAGAGCACTATCTTAGCAACAGCAGGGTCATAATAAAAATAAAGCTTAGTGCAGTAAAAAATGGTAATTGTTGCCAGAGGTCTGATTACTTCCTCCCACAAAGGCTGGATGCTGCTCGATTAAGAATGCTTGTTCTGTCTTATTCTGCATTTTCTGCCTCTGTTATTACTTGCAGAATTGCTCAGCTATGAATTAAAACCATGTTTGTTTAGAAGGGGCCACATTTACCTGAATTCCTGAATATTTCTTTTAATTAGAGAGTCAGAGACTTGCTTTAACTGTAATTGTCTGTGTAGAACTGCTGGCTTGGTTACAGAGGGGGACAGAGAAGAGCTTTTGGGGACCTTTGTAAACCAGGTTTACTGGTTGACTGGGGCTGTGAACTAAACCACACGGAAACTTGCCGGGGGCAGTTTTCATTATCTGCCTCTGCTCTGTGTGTAGGCAGCTTTAGACATGTCAATGCTAATTCAGAATCACTCAGCTTCTTGCAGAGGCAAGTCCTATGAGGAGAGGCTGAGGGAGCTGGGGTTGTTTAGTCTGGAGAAGAGAAGGCTTAGAGGTGACCTCATCACTCTCTTCAACTACCTGAAGGGAGGTTATAGCCAGGTGGGGGTTGGTCTCTTCTCCCAGGCAACCAACAATAGGACAAGGGGACATGGGCTCAAGCTCTGCCAGGGGAGGTTTAGGTTAGATGTTAGGAAGAAATTCTTTACAGAGAGGGTTATCAGGCATTGGAACGGCCTACCCAGAGAGGTGGTGGATTCACCATCCCTGGAGGTTTTTAAAAAGAGATTGGACGTGGCCCTTAGTGCCATGATATAGTAATTGGAGTTGGATCAGGGGTTGGACTTGATGATCTTGGAGGTCTTTTCCAACCCAACCTATTCTATGATTCTATGAATTTACAGAAGGACATCCCTCTGTATTAAAATACAAGGGAAATTTCAACAACACTGAAAAGCAGTGGAGCTAAAATGGATGGATGATGCTTTACAAACAATTTTGGATGAATTACACAAGAAATGAGCTCACTTCTGTAAGTGAGCTATCACTGCTATTGATAGCTTTTCATATGGGCAATTTGGGTGTCTGCCGTCCCTGGCAACTCTGCTCCATGTCCCTGGGAACGCTCTAGAGGGTTTTATAGGTGTTTTCTCCCTCTTCATTCTACCCGTTCTATTCTATCTGTGTGTTCTTTCCTTTTAGGAAAGAATTCTCTCTGCATGGTACCTTGTCGCCTCTGGGAGGTGCACTCTAGAGATGCACAGGGCACCGTATAAAAACGACTTTCTGTTACTCAAGATAATACGACTATATTATCCTGTTGGTTATAAAGACATTTTCCAAGCCTTGTATGTCTCCAGAGGAACTCCTGTTCCCAGGGGAACTTTGACGGTGCTGGTCCACCTCGGAGTCTCCCGTCTTTCAGCAGCTTCTGCCCCTTTCTGGGGGATGCTCCCCCGGGATGTGGCCGGGCGGGGCTTGTCCTGCCACCTCCCCCCGCCCGGTGCCGCTGCTGCCTCTGCCGGCGGCGGGCGGGTCGTGCCAGCGCCGGGACAGGGACCGGGACGGGCAGGGAGAGAGTAAGGAGCGGGTAAGGAACTGGTAAGGAGCGGGTACAGAACGGGCCGGGGCGGCTCTGCCTCGGGGGCAGCCGGTCCCGGGGACCGGGGCGGGGGAGTGGGGCCCGTGGGGGCTCCGTCCGAGGTGGAATTTTCCCGGTAGTTGCGGCGCAGCCCCGAAGTTCTTCTGGCTTGAAACGGGCCGGTGGATGGAGCTGCTTTGTTTTAGTTAAAGAACATGATACATATAACAAAAATATTTGGTTCCTTTTTATTTTTTTTTTTTACTTTCCCTTTTCTTTTCTTTTCTTTTCTTTTCTTTTCTTTTCTTTTCTTTTCTTTTCTTTTCTTTTCTTTTCTTTTCTTTTCTTTTCTTTTCTTTTCTTTTTTCTTTTCTTTTCTTTTTTTCCCCGTTTTCTTTTCCCCTTTCCTTTTCCCCCTTTTCCTTCTCCCTTTTCCCCTTTTCTTTCTCCCTTTTTTCCTTTCCCCTTTCTCGTTTTCTCTCTCCCTTTTCCCCTTTCCTTTTCCCCTCCTCCCCTTTTCCTTTTCTTTTTAAAGTAGAAAGTGGTGAAAGGGATGGCTTTGCCCGGAGCTTTGAATCGCAGCGGAAATCGGTAGCGTTTGGGTGCCGGGCATCCTGCTGGATCACATTCCCATGACTTTTGCCTTGTTAGGGAGGAGTCTGGGGCAGCTGAGGAGTGTTTTTTATTTAATACTCGAAGTTAAGTGAATTCCTGGAGCCTTTCTCATATTTCCTAGTGGTTCAGCTGATGATGTTAAACTATGCACGTAGGCTCATGGTGTTTGAAATCATTGCTGCAGAAATCTCTCCGGTAAATCCAGCCGAAGCTTTGGGAAAACAACCGGAGCGGATGCAGAATGATGTGCTACATGGGGTTGAAATGATTAGACTGCACTTACCATATATACCCTTAGTGCAAATCCCAGAGATGGTGTTTCAAACGTACCGTAGATGGGAAAAAATACAGAAAGTGTTCGTTTTCTGGCTTTAGGTAAGTACTCACTGAAGGGAGACTGTGCAGTGAGTTTTTTTTAAAGATGTAGATGTCCTGACATTTGTTGTAAATAAGTGTGCTGAGAAAACTGCTGACTAAGGTATTTTAGGGAGCCAAGCGAAAGTTAAATTGCACAGTTCTGTGCTTCCCCAGTGTTTTTTCTGTGAGGTGGAGAGGAATAGAAACCCTGACAGATTTCTCTGCAAACAGGACTTAGTTTTTTTTTGGGAGAGTGGTACTGACGGTCTGGGGAGGAGGGGACAGAAGTTTTGGAGCCTGAGGCTCTTAAATATGAACTGTTTATTTTGCTGTTAACTCACTTTTGCCTGTCTGGGGACTGAGATTCTTCTCTATCTGTAAAAGAAAAAAAAGCAGTAGCTGAAGGCAACACTTGTTGCCTGGTTTCATGCACTGGAAGCATCTGCAGGGAGAAAATGCTGTGAGGAAAGATTAACTGCTTTCTTGACTACATGTTTGAGTCGAGGACAACTTAGCACTGCACTCTGTAACTAGTTGTGGTCAAGCATAGAAGTAGTTTGTACAACAGGAAGTGTGGCTGGAGATTATACTTAACTGATGTTGGAGTTGTAAATCACACCTGTGGGAAAACATGCCCAAAGGCAGGTACGAGGTGCTTGCCTCATGCTCAGTGTGATTGTTTTCCTTCTTCCTGATGAGTATATAATAAATGTTATTTTCTGTCACTTTAAAAATTATTGGGATTTATGAGCTTAATGGCCCAGCTTGTCGATCTCTGAATAGCAAATTGATGTAAGCTTTTAAATTAGTCTGTGTGTGAATATTAACTCCAGCATGGAACGCACACAACTACACAAATAGAGATGCACTCTTATGGACAGTGTTTTACTTTGTGTTTTGGTAAACAAGGTCCCTCTAGTCCACCACTCCTTTTTTTATGTTTTTGATCGTTATAAATATAAGTTGATGTCTTTTGCTTCAGGAAACCAGGCTACCCACATGTCTGCCTTAAAAGGCTTTTGGAGAGGAACCCAAAAAGAGGCTTTTTTAGGTGTCTGCATTATGAATTATACTTTCTGACATGACTGTCATCAGTTGCTATTAAAAAATACCTCTATCCAAATAAACAAGGATTCAGCTGGGACGCTCCTTCTCGTTAGTGTTAGTATTTCTAAGGCAGGAAGAAGGGGAGTATCCTGCAATGGAGGAGAGAATTGATCTGTCAGAAAGTGTTACTAATAGCTGTCTGGCAGTACTTTTCATGTTTAGAGACCTCTGCAAAGCTTAGGTCATTTCCAGGAGGGTATTAGCACTTGTGTGTTGGGCACTAAAGCATGAGGTAATTTTAAATGCAGATATAAAAACTGACTCTGAATCAAAAATAGATTTTTAAAAAAGGAGAATATTATATTGTTCAGTGAATATGCTAAATATAATATTTCTGTTAACTTCCTTATCTTTTAATATTCACTCTGAGATTAGTGGCAAAGGTTTTGAAGTGTGCTTCTATGTCACGTTTCTTTGTGGCATTTCATCCATCCCTTTCCTTGGACACTGCAAACACTAGTAGAGGACCAGGTTTAAATTTGTTTCTAACTACAGACAGCTTAGTATTTTGATGTGTGATCTGTGTGCCAAAGCACTCCAGATTTTTTTTTTTTAATCCAGAGGGCTGCTTAATCCTAAAAAAAAAAAAAAGGCTTTTGATATTACAGAAGTGGGACAGCCACCCATAACTGCATTTCTGATGTTTGGTAGCCTATTATAAATCTCTGATTCTGCTCGTGGGGGGAAAGGAGAGGGGGAGGTTTGGGATGTTAAACTACTTGCCAGAGCACTCTGCAGAGCTGCCGTGACCAGAGCTCTTTTGTGGGATGTGCGTGCGTCCCTAATAATAACATGTTTCCTAAACACAGCTAAAAATTGCTTCAGTAGATGCAGTAACAATCCATTAACTTAGTGACCCGCAGAAGCGCTGTAAATAAAAATAGTCTTATTTTCCTGTCTCTTCCAGGCCAGAGCACTGTGTTGAAGGTTGGTTGGCTTTTTTTTTTTTTTAATTACAGTAACCCAACAAACCTTCCCTACAGTAAAATGTCAGCTAATGTCAATAAACAGTTTACATGAGACTCTACTGCAATTGTCCCTTGGCTCTCTGAAATCTGCCTACGGAGTGTAAGTTATGCAGTCACTATGGTGATGCTGAAGAGGAGTGCAATTCAGAGAGGATAAAGCAGGACTGGGCCAGGAAACTGAATGGGAGTGGGAACAGAAGCACCTTTCAGGAGTGAGCCCACACTGCTCCCCACAGCTTGACCAGCAACCTCTGCCTTCTCCCCATCCCTCTTCTAACAGGGGGTTTTACTTGCGGAAAGAAGAAAGGCCCCATGGAGGGGTGTGTTGTATAAATGAGAGAAACACATACATGCAGTGAAGGGAATTTTTTAAATACCTTGTCTGACTTGATGATAGGAAGAAATTAAGTGCAGCAGCACGGAGTAGTCAGTCAAAAGCCAGTTTCCAGCTAAAAACCATTTAAGGATTGCAGTCTTGCAATGGCACTTTATAACACAAAAAAAAAAAAAGAAGAAAGTTTTACCAATACACAGTTGCATGTAACTATTTTGTTTTCAGGAGATGCAATTTCATCTTGTGTAACAACTTGCAATCGCGTCTTCACACAAATAATGTGTCTTAGATATCCAGATAGGAAGAGATTAACAACACTGAGTAGTCAATATTGATTTGATTAGCCTTTTTGTTATTTCTTCTAGGAAAAGTGAGTTTTCCTCTGTTAAAGGTGTTCAGTAAAACATAGAGAACTCTTTTTTGGTTTTTAGGATTTAGTCATGTTCTCATTCAAGCTAGTAAAAACGTTCCCACTGTCTTTGATAGCAGACTGTGTCCTCTTGAGGGTTTTCGTGACCGTCCCGTTTGCCAGCAAATGGGGCACAAACATGGGTACACCCTGTCTTGCCTTCTCCGTTACCAGCCTGGAGTCCAAAGATGCACAGAACCACGTGCTACTAGACATGTGTTACTTGGAACTGGAACAGTCTGTCACCTTCTGAGATAGGAAATCTGCCCTGTAAACAGGAAAATGAGGGACATCCGAGATGGAACTCTTGAGTGTCATTTGGAAGAAATGACTGAGAAATTAGAACCGAGGTACCCAACAGAGATGCTTAGACTTGTGTCGAGTAATGGTGTTTGCTATTTTTGCAGTAAGACATAATGATATGCCAGAGATGTGTGGGGTTTTGTCACTTTGATTGCATGGAAAAAAACCCAAAACAGGTTATAAGTGTACCTGTATCCAGCTCTTTCTTATGTGCCAGAATTATCTAGAGTTGGTGCTGTGATGTAAGATGTGGTTGCATCTTCCTGAAACAAAATAGTTACATACAGCTGTGGATTGGGAAAACTTTTTTTCTTTCATGTTAGAAAATGCTCGTTGCAAGCCTGAGGTCTTGGAGTGTTTTGTAGCTGGAGATTGGCTTTCAATTGACTTCTCCGTGCTGTCACATTCACTGACTCGTGTTTTGTAATGTGTTTGCATATGGGCTAAGTCACAGCAAGTAGTGTAGGAACTTCTGCAAATAACCTTATAGTTCCCCTCAGGAGAGAGAGGTGGCCTGAAGGGTAAGAGGACTGCTATTGTTTTTTGCAGCTCAATGCTTGGCTGTGTGTGCTGATGGAGAAGTTCTTGAGTGACTTCCAAGAGTGGCTTCAGGTCTCCATTCTGGGATCTTTCCCAATGACAAATAAATTAGACTTCTATTTTAGTTTATTTCATTTATGGTATTTTAAATTTATTTTTAGTTTATTCTATTTAGTTTACCTTATTCCATTCTGAAAGTTATGTTCCTGATAGCAAGCTCTGCAAAACTCTTGAGAGGAATGGCAG
Source organism: Pipra filicauda (assembly GCF_003945595.2). Lineage (NCBI taxonomy): Eukaryota > Metazoa > Chordata > Aves > Passeriformes > Pipridae > Pipra > Pipra filicauda. The sequence continues at coordinate 2,544,943 of NW_024103918.1, forward strand.
TGCGGATCCCAGGTGACTGTGTTGCCATGATTTTTTAAAAATTTCTCAGCTCCTATAGAAAATACCTTTGGCTTGTCTCCATAAAATCGTATGAAAACTTTCAGTAAAATGTCCCTATGCTTTGCTGCCTTAATTGTTATTCCTCACTAAGAAAACACTGAAGGACAAAGTTGATCTGACTCACCCGTGGTGGTGTGGCTGCTGGAGTGGGGTTGAGGGAGGGTGTGGGAATTGGAGCTTACTCTGAATGGGAAGATTGGTTGAAGCCGATGGTGTTACACACAAGACCAGTCATGCATGATGTTTTGTTGTCTTTTTGAGGCAGCTTTGGAATGACTTCACATCTGAGTGTTAGGGAAGGTCTCCTAGAATGGATCTGGACATGAAAAGGAGTTTACTTACAGTGCATAGCAGCTGAGGTTTGGGTGATTATTCATGGCAAAGATGAGAACTGTTCTGAATAGCTATGCTAAATTTTCATATAAACTGGAAGGTCCTCACCATCTAACCTCCTCCTGCTGGGAGCAAGAAGAGCTACTTCTTTGGGGAAGACCCACTTCAACCCCAGCTGAGCAGGCTTGGATAGTTAGCAGGGATGTGAATCTGCTGCTTTTTTTCATTTTTCATTTGAGAGCTTCCCGTAGGTTTTCCCTCCTGTGTGAATCTCATACCTGCTTAAAGCCTTTAAAGCATGAGACGTGACTCTGAGGCAGAGGAGTCGGCAATTCTTCAGGCCTCCCTTGTCCAGTTCCTGTGTGTAGCATGGAGCTGGATGCTGGATGCTTTCCTGGCGTGCAG